>NW_027206669.1:0-1200000 GCF_032191515.1 Phaenicophaeus curvirostris
AATATAAAGTAATTGCATGTAAATTTTAATTAGTCATTGGTAAGTTGTAATTTATGCTCCTACAGGTAATCTTGGGTAAATGGGATATATAGAAATGGAAGCAGTACTGGAAAATTACAAACAATAGATATGCAAAAAGATAGTTTAACAAGAGGAAAAAAAAAAAGGATGCTGGGTGCTTCTGACAAGCATCTCATTTTTTGTCACCTGCCAGGTAAGGAGATGACCTACTGGATTGCATTACCTCTTGTAGTGACAGGACAAGGGGAAATGGCTATAACTTAGAGGGAGGGAGATTTAGACTAGACATAAGGAAGAAAGTACTCATGCCAAGATTTTATTTTATCAAAGCTTAAAATTTTCTAAGCTAATTAATGAATCCCTGAAGTTTTAAATCTTTTTACTTTATACATTTAATTCATAGAAATAGAAACTTCAGGAAAAAACCTCTGAAATACTGTGCAAGTCTTATTGTAAATTAGAGACATTCAAAATTAAAATTTTATGTTTTGTTTCATAACAAAGAGAATGTTCCTGGGAATTAGAATTAAAATTTCTTGTTTCAAGAGAAAATCAACCCATCTCAGAAATTTATAATAAAAGTTTTTTTGCAAAGATTCAAAAGTCGCTGTGTGTATCCTCATAAAACTGTGGATCACACATAGTGGTGTGGACTTTTAAGACCATTACAGCAGGAAAAATTTGAAGCCCAGGGTAGAGTTTTCAGATAGTACTTTAATTTTCTTTTTTCTAGGGTCCCCTCCATAATTCTGGCATCAGACTTGCCCTGGGCAATGAAAACACCTCCAACAGAGATGCACATTTCCATTTACAACTCTTTTTTTCCCCTTTCGTCTATATCAACACATAAGCAGGTCTGAGATGTAGTTTTTCATGCTACTCCAGACATCTGCACTTGTAAAGTTGAATTATGGACTGAAACACTAGTTTTTCTCAAATAGTCATGAAGTCAGGAAAATTATGGTGTTTCAGTTGGCACTGAAGTATGATCAGTCCCATCCATGTCTTCAGTATGACCTCAAATGTATAGGCAGTAGTCAGGTCGTGAGAAAAAACATACTTCCCTCTTCGCCTAAGCATCCTTTTTCTCAAGTGTTTCAGGCAACAGGCCAGACAATAACAGGAACCAGAGTTTTAGAAGGCAATTTCTTGTTATTGATTTAATTTTATTAAAAATACAAAATTAACACAGTGAAAGACAGATATTCAGTATACCAATTACTGTGATAAGTAACAGTATGAGCTCATTATAACTGTTACAGAAGTTAATCAGATAATGTGTAAGATCATGTTAATCTGTGCACGAAACTCAATTCATAATATCAGCAAAAAATATGAAGCAAAATATCATAATCCCCAGCTTTCCTGGCCACACAACATGCACAAAATAATGATTCAAAAATAAATGTTTTATCATCTGAGGTGTTTCCTTTCAGTTAGTCAAGAAAGTTGAGCATTACAACGGACATCTGTGGTGAAAATCAATGGCTTTCCTTAGGTTTCAGAGGCAAAGAAGGTTTTAATGACAATGAAGAAATGCACATGAGAATAGACTTCCTTGGTCTTTCGGACCATTCACCAGTACAGTGCAAGGGCAATTAAAAAAATTCTCTCGAAAAAATCTGATTAATGAAGGTCTCAAGGGGCTGACACGCTGCATGAGGTCCAGGATAGCCTTGGCCATGCCTTCAGAACCAGCAACCTCAACTGAAATGTAGTAGCATATTATTTACGTAAACAGCTGTACTAGATATTGTTTCCCAGTAACGGTGCTGCTGTAGGTATTATGATTTAAGATAAGAAGGAACAGTAAACAAATGTAAAATCGCTGAATTAATAGAGGTACTAGTTTTTAATACCTCTAAAAAGAAGCCTTCCTCCAGCAACTCTCTATATGTGTCTCTTTTTTTTTTTTTCCTATAATGTAACTGTAATGCATCTCGTTTCCCTCATTTCATTTTTCTTTCTCCTTGCAACATCTCTTTCATTCTACTGGTACTGATTACCTTTTCTTTCAGACAACATTTTGTTAGTACACTATTTGCTAAACTCTGACAAATGCTGGTCCATAATTATAGCTGCTCCCTCTATTTCAGACGTAAAGAAAGATGTATGTGCCCAAAAGCTTGTCTAAATTTTCCCTAGCTATACTACGGTGGCCTAATAAATGATTTGTCCTTTATTACAAGCCTTGCTTGCTTGCACTGTGTATGTGGCCTGGCACATGTAATAGTGAAGCAGTATGAAGTCAAGGGCACTCTAGATTATTATTACTTTTTACCGAGATGGTCTCCATATTTTTTTTTTCATATAAGGATCACCCTATAGCAAATGGTTTTATATTTTATTTGCATCTGTTAAACCTTAGAAAATTGTGCTTCTGAATTGTATGACTGATGCTGCAGCAGGTGGCAGATTCTGTTAAAATGCTAACTTTTCTGTCTTCAGCATTTAGAAAATATCAGGCTTTGTTTCATTTCTGTTCTCTCAAACCCTTAGAAATCACAAGTGTCTTTTGTGTTCACCTGTCCCTCTGTGACTCCCTCCCTGCTCCTTTTTCTGTTGATCATTCTCTCCTTTCTTCACAGGCTACAGGGGAGCTGTAAACTCCTGAAAGAAAATGAGAAAGAAAGTGCTATAATTATCAGCACAAGGACTTATACAAGCCAGGTAGCAACTAACTACCTTTGATTACTGGCAGCAGTGTTGCTGCTTTAAAGTGAAGGAGGAAAAGCTTTCTGTAACTACTACCTGGAAGTATAAGCTCCCATTCCCAGACTAAATGAGCTGAACTGATGCCAAGTATAAAGGGAGCTAAGCATTCCCTGATTTGTGCAAGTAGTTTGTGACCATCTTTAACACTTGGGCAGAGTGCTGAGAAATACTCCCTTTCATAGGAATTTGCAAAAGGAAGCAATGCCATGCTAGAATTAGTTTGTGAAAATCACTGGGTCTACTGGTGTCTTTAAAAAATCCCTTTAACCTTAAAAGTTTATAGCTTTCTGTGAACCTCCTCAACTTCTTGCTATTTTTTTTTCTTACTCTTGTATGCAGTTTTTTTTTTTTTTGGTTGGTTGCTTTCGAGCAAATTATAGCTGACAAATAGTTTGTTACAGTGGGCATGAAGAAATAAGGGGCCATAAATGTCAGCCACCCATGAACATATAAAGATGACAAAGAAAACTAATGAACTCAGTCACAAAACGTCACCTATTTGACTCAGATGTGACCACAGTATCACTGCTGTGTGAGACTCCAACTTAGAATCTTTTACCTTATTCACAATAAGACCTTTCAGCAAATATAATTGCCTTTTCTTACATCTAGAGAAAAGTGAAATGTCAGATAAGTGTAAGCATTCCCTTAAGATAAAGAAGATGGACTGTGGCTTGGGGGGTTTTGGGTTGGTTTTTTTTTGGTTTCTCTCTCTCTTTTTTTTTCTTTGCACTCTATGAACAGGAAAAGAGAAGAAATCATTTTTGCACATTTGCAGCTCAATTGGTTCTTCCTTTATTTTGCCTTGGAGAGTTCATAGTTTCAGTCAAAATAACTAAATCCTTCCCGTTAGCATTTTCCTCCTTGAGAATGAGTTGCTCTAACACACGAACAAGAAGACCCTTGAGAACACCAAAGGCTGTTTTGACTGCTTTTATATAGTACGAGATAACTTACTAAAAATGTATAAAATATGAATGCCAGGCAAAAACTACATTTCCTGCTACACTTTGGTCCTCTGCTTTTAAGGAATTTAGTGCAGTATATGTGAATCATCCTTTATCCACCTTGCACATCTTATGTTACTCCTCGTATTCTATTATATGGAAGGAAAGCTCCTTCCAAAGGATGTCTGAAATGAAGATGTATCTTACAGATTGAAGCTGCCTGCTGCTGTGCCTGCTATCAGTGCTCCTGTCACCAACATAAATGCTAACAATCAGAGTAACAGTGAGGGAGACAGAGATGATGACAAAAGCAATAGCATCAGGAAAAGAAGCAGCAATAGTGCCAGATATCCAGTTGCCATAATTTACCTGTGTGGGGAAAACTCAGCTTATGAACTACTGTATTTTAAGTCTTGGAAAATAAGACATTGCTTATCTCTTTAGTGTCTGATCTTATGAAGGTTTGTGTGCATGTTCAGCTTTGTACACTTCAAGTTGAAGCCAACTTCAAAAAGGCTGTGCACAGAGCATGAAGTTAAAAAAAACCCAGTGAGTGTGTACAGACCCCTTTCCTCATGCACAATCAAGTCCTTTCTTAAACACAAACCAAATGTGATGAGTTATCCTACATGTTCTGTGCAGTGATGACAATCTAGTTTTAAAATTTTATGGTTAAAAAAAAAGAAAGAAAAAATAACAGAGCTATGTCAAAAAGGTGTAATAACCTATTAAACATACAAATAAAATAAAAAATGCCGACTGATGCTTAGGGGTTCAAAGTACATATATGAATGTAATTATCTCAATTTCTCATAATTTTTCTGTTAAACTGTTATAATGTTAGTACAATTCAGAGCTAAATGTAAAAAAGAAATAGCATTAGCAAATTTTTTTTCTCTTGTTTTTGGGTACAGGATCAAATAAACTAGGCAACTTAATTTCATACAGAAATTCTGTACTGTGCTAAGAGCTGATAAAGAACCTAAAATTAGAAAAGTGGACTGAAGACTACTATAAAAATGATAGTGTTTTAAAGTTAGTTTCCAAGTAATTAAAAATATAATTATAGTAAAGAGCTTGTACAACAGTTAAATTTAAAACTGCAAGGGAACTTGTTAGCTAACTGCAGAAGTTCACTCAGTTTTATAGTCTGGGAAAACCATAACAAGACTTGATTTTGAAACTGTTCTGGATTTAAAATGTCTGAGTTCAGTTTCCAGATCCCATAAAGATACTAATTGCTTTCAGCAATTCTGAACCTCGATTTTTCTTAATTAAAATGGAACATACTGCTTTTTCCAGTCTACTGAAAGAAGGGAAGAGATTGTTTATATTGTGTGTCACATGATACCCATCACAAAGGCTTCCTAAGTCCCTTTAATATCTCTTGGGTCTGTTACAAAATAGAGGAATAACTTCACAACTGTGTTTGGGGTTGAACAGTTCCAGGAGCCACCCTGGAGGAGACTGGTCCCCTACCTGCTTAACTAACTGTTGCACATACTGCAAGTTCCATATGAGCTAACAAACCATAGATAATGAAGCCAACAAAAGGAACTGTTTTGTGCAGTCTAACTGTTGCTGCTCACACTGCAATTGAGTACAAATGGTCAATTCAAAAGTGCAAGGGGAATTCTCTTTATGCTTACGATAAGGAAGATCTGCATGCAACTGACTGTATGCGTAAGAAGCTATCCATATTTAGACTGTCTAGTAATGTCATAGGTTGTGTTCATAGTTATAGCAAACATATAAATTCCTGCTTACTCAGCCCAGATCATGTTAATTGAAAATCACTTTTCTCCTTAGACATAACAGCTCATGGTAATCTACAAACATGTTCCCGTATAAGTTCAGAAAAGTAGAGAAAATAACTTTGGTCATCACTCCAGTGATGAAGATTGGACTCCAAGCGTGTAATCATGGAGTACATTTTGCACTAGTCCCACAACTGGCCAGCTGTGTAAGGGAACCAATGGCTCTTATTAATACAATTGATTAGTCATTTCAGGAAAAATCTGAGTGTATTCCACCTAGCTTAGTCTTCTCCAAATTCAAGTAGCTGATGTTTAGGAAGCTTCCTCAATGTCATAATTCAAGTACATCACATGGTCACCTCAAACCTGAGACAAATGAGAGTTTCTATTCAACAACAGATCTTGAAAGAGCATCATCACCAGAGATGAAAAATCTTACAATGTGTATACCTCCAAACCTTTCATGTACAAGTGAAAGTGTTTCCTTTTACATACAAGTATTCTCAGAGATAATTCACGAATAACAGTTAAAAAACCCAAATTCCTGATGCCCATAAACCAAGCATTTTCCAAAGGCTTTTTTTTTTGGCCTGCAGTAACAACAGCAAATCCTGCCACTTTCTTCTCTGTAGCAGAAACAGTATATCAAAAACTTGATAAATCAGATACATGTAGTACTGGTGTCCTGGTAATATTAATTCATGTGCGATTCTTAATACCTGCAAACCGTGTAGCATTTAAAGCTGCAAATACTCTGACTGAATCTAGATACTCAAAAGATAATTCATTTGGCGGCTTTCCACTTCTTCCTTTTCCCCCATCATCCTACCTACTTCACTTTCAGTGTGTTCATGGGGAAATTTACCCATCCAGAAAAAATGTTTTCACTTAGACCTTTTGATTCTTTATCAAGAATTTCTACTTTAGGCAGAATTCTGCTAGCAAGTCAAGTGAGGTGATCCTTCCACTCTACTCAGCGCTGGTAAAACAAATCTGAAGTTCTGGATGCAGTCATAGGCTCTAGGACAGGAAAAATGGGCTTATAACAGGAAGTCCAGCATGGGGCTGCAAAGTTGATGAAGAGACTGGATTATCTGTCATACAAGAAGGGGCTAATAAAGATGAGATTATTCAGCCTGGAAAAGAGAAGGCAAGGTGATCTCATCATTTATATAAATCTCTGATGGCGTGAGTAAAGAACCAAGAAGCAAAAGGCATAAATTGGCATACAAGAAATTTTGCTTAGACTAAAAAACCCACTTATTTACTTGTGAGGGTAGTTGAAAATTGATTATCCAGAGATGTTGTGGAGTCTCAGTGCTTCAAGATATTCCAACCTAAGCTGGGTTACAACCCTGAGCAACCTTCTGCAGCTGACTTCTCTGAGCAGTTTTCTTACTCAATTAAAGAGTTTTAACCAACAGGACATTTGCTTGAAGCAGAAGAGAATGAGGTTCGGTTTGTAAGCGTGCATTGTTATGAATTTGAATTTTGACCTCCTAGTAGCCACAGAGTTTCTGGGTGTCTGATTTATTTGCTGCCCAGGAGTGATTTTTCTTTGTTTCTTGCTGGAAATCCCATGCTTGTCAAAAGTCTCACACAGGCGCTTTTATTCAACCAAGCATTTCTGGGGAAAAAAATACTAGAAGAGTTGCAAGCAGCTTTCCTCTGAGTACAGAGAGATTCTTACCACTGTGAACTGCTGTCTCTTCTTTTCCCAACTGACTGCTTGGTTTTGCCTTTTAATCTGCTGGGTCCTCTTCCTGGTTTTCATTAAGAATCAAGCCTCAAATAAGCTTGGCAAAAACTATCAAAAGCTTCAACTCATATCTCCTGAAAATATTTTCACAGCTTCCTGACACTCACTGAGAGTGACCAACAAAGAAATAAATAAATTTACATTTAGGATATTAAAGACTTTCCCTGAGATTCTTCTCCTTATCCTACTCACTGGTATTTCCCAGATCTGTCTTGATGTCATTTCACTCAGTAATATAAATATATATATTGACATTCATGCCATTTTATGAGTGTAAGCAGAGAAATCTCCAAAAGGTAGTGTCCTGCTACATGACAACTTGAAGGTCTCCCCACGACTTGCAGTATTATTTTACTTGACCTTTAGTTAAAGATCTGACAGTTGTTAGGAGCAGTCTTAGTAAGTCCTTTGGGTGATCACTGACAAAGCTTTTATAGTGTGCTTTATATTTATATTCCTTAGCATCAGGCTATAAAATACAAGCTTGTGAAAGCCTATAATTTACTAGGAGATAACAAGTATTCATGTCTTTTGTTCCTGTATTTACTTTGAATGCCATAAATCAAATCTGGCATAAGACAAAGCAGCAGCTTATTTAAGGTGTATGCAGAAGGAGAATTAACAGTGAAGACTATAAATTCTCAGTATGTTACAAAACTGGTTTTCTTTCTTTCTTTTTTTTTTTTTTTCCTTGACAAGGACTGATTAAAATGCAGTAACCCAAAACAGACATGAATGGCAAATATGCATCCTGGTTTGTGGTTCTAACATTAATGTATAACATTTATTAATATATTATATATAGCAAATTAAAAAACATCATTTCCTCAAAGCTACATGTATTATATTGATGACCTTGTAAACATTTTATTATCATTATTTGCAACAGTCTCTGAAGTATATTTTTTCTTACTGTCACAGAAAGTGTTGTTCAATCCAATTTAACTTTCTGAGATACTCTTAGGAACTGACTCAATGACTGGTAGAGTGGAACCAAATTCTTCAGTGCAATATGTGCAAACCTGAGCTGCTCAAACCTTAGTTATTCAAACAGACCCCTAAGGTTCGTGCATCTACTCAAAATCTATTTTTTAAGATATTTTGCAGAATCATTGCTCTCCATTAAAGTTAGTAAGTACTCACACTCAGGTTAATTAAAGTCATTCTTGTAAATATTGCTTTGTATTAATTTAGCTAAAGTCTTGAACAATGTCATGAATATGACTGGCTTTTTTTTTTTTGTGGCAACAGAACATCAGAAGAAATTTGCTGCAAGATAAGCAGGTATGCTGATTTTTGTTGCTGGGCTGAGTGCAGCTAATATAGCAATGACAACATGTGCAGATGGTGTTTTACCACACTTTCAGATATTTTTAAATTACTTGACACTATACTTCACAGTTCATTGCCATGTGTCTCGCCAGGTGACATGAATTTACCAATATACTTTGTCAACATTGCAAATCAAACTATTCTTTTTTAATTTTCTTGTTGCCAGTCTGGTGTCTGTTTCTACATTAGGCCAGTTTCTCTGGTGCAAATTTCTAACTTATGTGTAGGAAATAAGATTTAGTTAATCTATAAAACTTCTTGGTAATGCCAAAAAAAGATTGCAGGTGTACTATCCATCACAAATCCAATGTATAGTCTTAAAAAACATTGCTTCTATGAGGAAGTAATTTATCATCAGATATACAGCTACAAATATTTATTCAAGTAGAATTTGAAAAATACAGATTTTAAAATTTTCAGGAATACTATGGCTGCCTTAAGCTGCATATCTTCTGTAACTCTGTTTATAGGAGAGATGTGAGACTTCAGAGAAAATAGTCTACTGAGAACATATCAGTATTACCTGCTGTGAAAGATGGGAAAGAAGAAAAGCAAAGGAAGAAAAGAAGAGGAAGAAAGCTTCTTCCAGAAAACTGCTTATAAACATTATATTTAAATTTCTCATTCTAGTTTGTAGTGCAATAAAGCCACAAAGTAAATGTTAATTTATAATGCTACAAGCTTCTTGTAGCTTTCAGTAGTGTCAGCCATTGGGGATGAGGTTTACATACCAATCACATAACTTGATTATTCAAAAGATAGAGGATTTGTTTCTATAGAAGTAACATTGTCTGCTGTTTCACACTGTAGTGTAGATGTATATTATAAATGTACAAATAACTGATGACAGGTTCACAATAGGGATTATTTTGCCTGTTAGCAGAGGAGGGAGACATGTTATGAGGACCAGATGTTTGACTCCTTGTAGGTTACCACCAAGTAAGTAATTTAAGTGGAAAGATCCTGGTGCATGTTCTGTATGGAACATGTAAGTACTCAAAAGCATTTTCTTTGATTGTATAGAGCTTCTATTCCTCACCTCCAAACAGTCACAGTATCTATTAACATCCTCTTAGCTGACCTGATCAGTCCAGGGTTATCACCCTCTTGCTCCTCTCTGCTGACTTTGCTGCTGCCTGTTTAGCTAAAAGATTACTCAAAGATTTAGCTTGCCTCAAGCAAGTTTTGCAGATTCCTACTTTAGCAAGGTCATACTTGGTAACTTAAATATTGATTGGAAGATTAAATCCAGAGAAACAGAAGAAATGGACTTGTAAGGAAGAATTCCAGTTGATGTAAATAAATAATAAGTTTTATTCTTGTAAGAGAGCCTTTTGAGATGCTTCAAACAAAGGCCTTTGAAGGACTTCAGATAGAGATAGAGGTGTCAGATTTTCTGTATAAATTCTTGTTGAAGTAAGCAGTTGGTGGAAATGGAGGTTCTTCCACAATAAAGTTGCCTGAACTGATTTAGGATGATGGCATCACAAAATATTAAAGTGGTCATCACAGTAGATGAGTGTCAGACTTTTGTTCGCTTCTTCCGCCTGGGTGAATGAATGCCACTGTCATTTTAGGCTGCAATATGCAGTACTCATCTGTTGTCATTATATGTTTCTTATGCACTTCAAGGCTTAAAAAACCACTTGTTATAAAGGAGGTTTTAGTTCTTTAGACTTTTCAGACTGTTACTTTCAAGCTGGGCAGATTGTATAATCTTTTCCTTCATGGTAGAATCTAGAGAGTTGCCAACAGCATCATAATATTCCTCAGATTCACAAACAAGTAAAAAAATAGAAGAGCTATAACAAGGCAAAAAAGCCCCAGAATACAGAAATACCTGGCTACAACAACAACAATGAGGTATTTCTGGGCTTACATCCCATATGGAGTGGTTTACCTAGAGAAATATATCTCTATCATTTGATTACAGAAGTCAAGCACTCCATGGGATACTTTGAAATTAAACTCTTTCTCCTGAGCTTGTCCCTGAAGGTCTCATTTTTTATGCCATAAGAATGTCAGGAACAGTGACTTCTTCCTTTAAGAGTCTCCGCATTTCCCTAATTTTGTCTGTCCTTAAAAATCATATCCTTTGTTAGCTGTGGTTTCTTTCTGTTACTTAAGTTATAACATTTATTACCATAATAAGTGTATTAAAATTGCATCCAGCACTCAACAATATGCCGTCTATTCGAGTGTGCCTTCTTTCTGTGACCTTCATGGAGCAGCTACTATCTCATATATCAATGAGTTCACGGCAGGATTAAATGAACAGGGTGTAGAAGACAAGGATGGAAAAGGATTCAAAGCCACAAAATTTTGAAACCGGGTAAAATGCCCATTACTGTGGTATATAGGAGTTAGTGAACATCAGAAAACTATTCACAGAAGAGAGCATGCTGAGAAGGATTTTTTTTTTTCTGGAGTAAAAGACCCTGCACTAATTGTTGGTGTTTGAAGAGATGCCTAGAGTTTATTCTTCAGTGGGAGACAAGCAGCATAAGCTTTCATCAGTTGTCTCACCTGCAAGCTTTCTTTTGAGTACAGAAGTTCTGTTTTAAATTTGCAGGTAAGACAAGAGTAGAGTGAAAAACACCTTAGAGATGTTTGGTTTTGTTTATTTTCCCCAAAGATAAATGCATAATTTTGAATCCTGAATGAGGGTGAAAAAGCAGAACCAACAAACTTTTTTTGCTAGGTGAGGTTTCCTTTTTTTTTAATTAAAAATTTACAGCTTCCTTTTGGATTAGAAAATACCCTTTTGCTGAGAGCAGAACTTTTTAAGGAGATTTAACTCTTTTCATTGTCCTGAATGATATTTCTGGTCATAAGAAAGAAAAATTCTCCCCTACTCACTCACGGCTCTAAAACATCTGGGACAGCAAGCAAACTAAACATTCAGAAGACTGCAGGCTCAAATTCTTGGTGTCATCTTTACATGTAAAAAAAAAGGCAGAAACTGTGTTCTTCTACCCCATCTAAATACTCTAACAAGTGGCACTGGACATGTTTTCATTGTGAAATAGTCTCAGTTTCATCACAATATGGAGTGGGAATAATTTTTAAAAACAGTGTTCTTTCCATAAAATGGTAAAAAGAAAAGTATCCAAGCAGCTATATTTTGCATTTTCAAGTCAAGGCAAGAGAATAGCTTGGCTAAGAAAATTTTGTAAGACTTCTTAGACATCCTTTTTTAAGAGCTGTATCATTTGGAGCCATCTGGTTCATTAGAAGTGTAAGAATTTCCTCCTCAGAAGTACTACTTTGTGTGACAGAAATGATAATTTAGCAATTTCCTGAGTGAAAAGGCGAGGTACATCAGAAGAAGGCAAATCGCTCCAATTTAGCTAAAAACTTACAACCCAGACTTTTCAGAATCTCTTCCAACTTCTCAGACTCATAAGTCGGATGTTGCACATAGACAATGACTGTCTTTGGAGGAATAGGTACAAGAAGTGCAAACTATGCCTCCCCAGTCTGCTCTGTCATGCTCAAGTACACTTAGAAAAAATGTGCTATGGATGGTCTGGGTCTGAGGAAACAGGCAGGTACATAAGCAGTGAATGAGAAAAAGCTGGAAAATCTTTCTCCACTGAACAGCAGAAGAGTGGCACTTAAATCCTAAAAAAATCATTTCTAATTAAGTGATGTTTTCTACTTTGTGCAGGAAATACTAATAAGAGCAAATGACTCAAACTCAGCCTACAAATTCAGGAGTGGTTTAAATGAAGCTACTTGCTTACATACATAGAGACTCACGGCTTAATAATTTAATTTTGTTAAATTTTGTATGGGTGCAGTCCAAATTTGCACTTGAAAAGAATGAGAAAATAAATTGACCTTTTAGACAAATAATTCTTTTAGTTCACATTAAGTGGAAAGTTAGAGAAGGAGTTTTTTAGAAGGAATGAGGGGCTTTAATTTTGTCCACTTTTCCTGCACCACACAGTGGTGTAAAAATAGTTTATTTTAATGATATACATATGTAATCCTTAATACGGCAATAACCATATCTAATACATTATAGTGCAGGACTTAAAAATACAAAATAATATCTTACTCTGTAAGAAGGAAAAATCAGGACATGATTAACCTGCTTTCGTGGATTCTTTCAGAATTTTAAATGTGTGGCTTTTTTGTTGTGCTTATAGGAAATATCTAGTGCTTGAAAATCGTCATGGTACCGTTGGCTAAAGTCCTGTGGAGATGAGTGGGAGACTCATGAGGTAGTAGGTTTCAGGGAGGAAACTTCTCTAAAACACTTTAATAAAAGGTCCACTACGAAGGTGATGTGACTGGCAGCCCAGCTAAAGCGTCTCTATACAAATGCACGAAGCCTGGTTAACAAGCAGGAGGAGCTGGAAGCTACTGTGCTACTAGAAAGCTATAATCTAGTTGCCATCACAAAATTGTGGTGGGACAAATCCCATGACTGGAATGTGGCTGTCGATGGCTGCAGGCTGTTCAGAAGGGACAGACTGAGAAGAAGGTATAGAAATGTTGCCCTGTATGTCAGGAAATCAATAAAGCTGTCATTGAAGTGTAGCCATAAACAGGTTGAAAGCGTGTGGGTCAGAATAAAAGACCAAGGAATCAATGGGAAATTTGTGGTTGTTGTGTACTGCAGGCCACCCAATCAAGGAGAGCCAACTGATGAAGCCTTCTTCCTCCAGCTATAGGAGGCTTCACGTTCGCAAGCTCTCATCCTACTGGGGAACTTCAACCATCCTAAAATATGCTGGAGAAGTAGCACAGCAAGCTGTAGGCAATCCAGAAGACTCCTGGAGTGCATTGAAGATAATTTCTTAATCCAGATGATAGAGAACCCCACCTGAGGGGATGCGATATTGGACCTGGTGGTCACTAACACAAGTGAACTCATCAGTGACATGACGATTGGAGGCAGCCTGGGCTGCAGTGATCAGGCACTGGTGGAGTTCAGGGTCCGGAGGGATATAGGACAGGCAAGGAGCATAGTCAGGACCATAAATTTCAGGAAAGTAGACTTCCAGCTCTTCAAGGATTTAGTCAGTGGGACCCCCTGGGATATGGTCCGTGGGGACAAGGTTGTGTAACAGAGCTGGGAAATATTTAAGGATGCTTTCCATGTGGCACAAGAGCACTCAGTCCCCAGATATGGAAAATCAGTCAGGAATGGGAAGACACCAGCATGGATGAGTCAAGACTGGCTGGTCAAACTAAAGAAAAAGAGGCGACTGCCCCGGCAGTGCAAGCAGGGAGAGGTAACCTGGGAAGTGTATAGGGACGCTTGCCAGTTGTGTAGGGATGAGGTTAGGGAGGCCAAGGTGCAGCTGGAGCTGAACTTGGCAAAGGAAGTGAAGATCAACAAGAAGGTCTTCTACAGGTATGTCAGTCAGAAGAGGAAGGTTAAAGAGAATGTACACCCGCTGATGGATGAAGATGATGCCCTCATAACAAGACACAAGGAGAAGGCTGAGGTACTTAACAACTCTTTTACCTCAGTCTTCATTGACAACCACTCTCCTTACTCCTCCCGGGTCATGGCACAAGAAGATGGTGACCAGAGGAGTAAACACCCTTACATTGTAAAGGAGGGTCAGGTTTGTGACCACCTGCGGAACCTGAACATATATAAGTCTATGGGACCTGATGAGACACGTCCCAGAGTCCTGAGGGAATTGGCTGATGTGGTTGCCAAGCCACTCTCTGTGACATTTGAAAAGCCCAGAAGGCCAACCACATCCTGGGCTCATCAAAAGAAGCATGGCCAGCAGGTCGAGGGAAGGGATTCTGCCCCTCTGCTCTTTTCTTGTGAGACCTCACCTGGAGTACTGTGTCCATTTCTGGAATCCTCAACATAAGAAGGATATGGAGCTGTTGGAACGTGTCCAGAGGAGGGCTACAAAGGCAGTCTGAGGGCTGGAGAATCTCCCTTACAAGAACAGGTTGAGAGAGTTGGAGTTGTTCAGCCTGGAGAAGAGAAGGACCTGAGGATATCTTATAGCAAGCTTCCGGCACCTGAAGGGGGCTTATGCGAAAGCTGGGGAGGGACTGTTCACAAAGGCTTGTATTGATATGACTAGGGACAGCGGGTATAAATTGGAGAGGGGCAGATTTAGACTAGACATTAGGAAGAATTTCTTCACTATGAGAGTGGTGAGGCACTGGAACAGGTTATCCAGGGAAGCTGTGGATGCTTCTGGATGGGTCCTTGAGCAGCCTGATCTCATGGGAGGTGTCCCTGGCCATGGCAGAAGGGTTGCAACTAGATGATCTTTAAGGTCCCTTCCAACCCTAACTATTCTATGATTCTATGATTTAATAAAACCCTGACTGTTTTGCTTGCAAAGCTTGTAGTTAGAGAAAATTACTTCTGTTGGTATACTCCCATATTAAGTTTTGAATGAATTTTAAATTTTAATTTCTAGCTTGAGTGGATATTCCAAGCATCTTCTATGAGGTATATCAAGCTTTTGACTCCTATTTAATGTACTAGCACTTGAGGGTGTATATCACCTTTCAGGATCAGAATTTATATTTTCATGGAAATTTGTAATGCTTCAACAGTTATCAGTGATAAAATATTACCTACAGCACAGCTATCCTTGAGAATTTTTCATTACCTATACTGAAAATAGCATTGTAGCAGAAATCCAAAGATACCAAAACTTTTCTTTGAAGTAATGATTGTATTAGTTCCTGAAGAGATTGGTAACCAATTCAGACAAAATCTGTGAATTATTATATCAGTGATAATGTTGCCTAAGGTTAGAGTTTTGATAAAAAGGACATAAAAGCACACTGAAAATATGCTATATACCATTTAGGTAGTTGAAACATTTTATTTCTCGTATTTGAAATGAATTCAGGGAACCAGAGCAGATGCTTCTTTTTTGCAGTCATAGAAGCTATGCCATAGCAGACAATTCTGTAGCTTGAATTGCAGGTCTTCCATTTTCATTTGAGCTTTTATGAGTAAAAGCTTGGAAGTGTTTCAACTGTTCAAACCAATTACAATTTCCACTGCTAAATTAAATTTGAATATAGCTTGTTTTACAGTCAGTTGCTTCCTTTTTGTTTTCTTTTTTTTTCTTAGTGTGTTACATGAACACAGACACACAGACAAACTTCTTGCATAGAACTCAAAAACATTAATCATACGAAGAAGAAGAAAAAGAAAAGAACGGAAAAGGAAAGGGGGAAAAAAAAGAAAAAAACCAACCATTTACTGTTATACAAGGAAGCTAAAAATACCACAATAGTTGCCCTTGAAAATATTAACTGTGGATAAATCAAATGACAAATTGTCAACAGTATGCCCGTAATTATGTCAAATAATTGTTTTTCTTTCATGCAAATAAAAATGGAAATCAACATACTTAACAGAGGATTGTATGCAGTTTAAGAGAGGGAGAAATCACTTTGAAACAGCTCAGTGTATTTATCTCTAAAATGCAAGTCATTAAACAATAAATATTTGGATATTTTTGTTGAGCCAATCATTAGCAAAAAATGTCTTGCATACTGAAAAAAAATCTGTGATCCTGCTTGACTCTTCATTTAACATTGTTTTCCCACTGTCTGGCAAACAGATTCAGAGTTACTGCCTTGGAATTTATAACCATTTTGTGTTCTGATATTCATCAATGAAGAACAAATTAGTTGTCTTGACAACAAGTTTTGAGGACAGTACTGTATTACTTCATGATTAGGGATATGCATGTCAATGTGCCTGCTCAAATGAAGAAATACAGTTGTAAGCAGGTTTAGAAAAGTCCAAGAAATATCAGAATATCTTGGTCTGAAATTTCAGTTAACTCAGTATTAGCTATGTAAACTGGGAGGAACAAAATATGCATTCTGCAGATGTCTGTGGTAGAAGAGAGGGACTCTATCCCATACAGCTTTTCCCCATGCAGGCTTTCATTTTTTTCCATAGATGTTCTATCCTTTCAGTTACTTGTTACGTAGATTTATAGCCAATTGACCAAAATGTCCTTTAATATTCATTCCATCCTCATAAGAAAACTACCACAAGCACATGATGTTGATAAAAACATGCATATATATGGTTATTTCATATATAATATGCACAACAAATAGTGAAATGTCTTTTTAAGTTATTACATACATGTTGTTAGCATCTATTACGAGAATATTTTCTTTCATTTCGTCAAAGCAGTTACAACTCGAGTCTCATTTTGTAGAAAGTGCATTGCTTTAAGAATTCTCTGTTTATAAATTAACTTCTTGGTGCATTTTTTTGCACATCCTTTGTATTCTTCACTTTACCACTACTATAAAATCGTTTAGTGTAGTCAGCCTGCCCTTATCTGTCTAGACTTAAATTTTCTTTTTCTCCTGTGGTTTCAGTGAGTCTGCTAGAGCTAGTGCTAGTGACAGATTCTCTTTGAGATCTTATAGTTCTGTATCTGTAAGGAACAATGACAGATAAAGATTTTTCTTATTTTGTTGTCTAGTTTCTAAGAAGACTATGGACAACCTGAACTTGATTTATATATTCAGAAATGGTTGTAATTTGAAACTAATAATTCTTCTAGGAGATTATTTGGAATCTTCAGCATAGATTGAGCTAGATAGAAACACATTATTTCTATGTTCTCTCTACACAGAAAGGTGGCTCCTTTGATGATGGTTCCATTCAAAACTTGATCCTCAAAATCAGCAAGCTCTAGTAGTTCCCACTGACATGAATTAAAACTGAAGATGTTTACAGTCTGCCTGGATAAACCTCATAGGTTGTTTATCTCTGCAGGTTTAGCATAATCTGTTTCTCAAAGTATTTACTTCCAGGAGGAGGTTGTATTAAAGGATGGAGTGCCCACAGTTTTGAAATGAAACACTCACTTGTTCTTGGGTGGTACTATAGTTCCTGACTTAGAATATGCCACCAGAGACTCAGCAAGTTTTGCCTCATTAAAATGGCATTGAAGCAAACCAGTATCATTTTACAGTTATGTTCACAAGCAGCCTGTGATGTTTTTTTCAGAACTATGGGTTACAGATTTTCTAGAAATTATTTTTTTTTCTGAGTCCAACATTTTCTGAAATAAGGAGTTCGGTTACCATTGTTTTGGGTATATACTGTCTCCTCATAAGTATATAATTTAACTAGCTTTTTTACCTAAGAATACTTAGCTGGTTTTACTGACCATCTTATTAATTATCCATTCAAAAGTCACTCATAAATTTACTTATATTAAATTTATGCAAAGGATTAATACTCTTTTCTTTCAAACAATAACACTTCTATGGCCTAGGATAGAACCATAGAATCATAGAATAGTTAGGGCTGGAAGGGGCCTTGAAGATCACCTAATTCCACCTCCCCTGCCAAGGGCATGGACACCACCCACTAGATCAGGCTGCCCAAGGTCCCATCCAACCTGGCCTTGAACACCTCCAGGGATGAGACATCCACAGCTTCCCTGGGCAACCTGTTCCAGTGCCTCACCACTCTCATTGTGAGCAAGTTCTTCCTTATGCCTAGTCTAAATCTGCCCTTCTCCAATTTATAGCCATTGCCCCTAGTCCCATCACTACAAGCCCTTGTGAACAGTCCTTCCCCAGGCCCTTTAAATATCTGGCATCCCTCACTAAGTAAACAGTCAACACTGTTGACGGAGCTTCACTGAATGCAGCTTAATCAAACATTTTGTAACTGATTCAGAACTTTTGGAGCATATGAACACTGTCCCAAACAGAATTAGTAAAATGTCTGAACAAGCCAAACATACAAAAAGAGAAATTCTGTGCTACTTCTTTCTTACTGCACTAGCACCTCTGATCTCAGCAGGCTGTCTTGTATTTTTTCAGGAATTTTTCACAACTGCCTTAAACCTAAGGATTAGTTTTAATCCTCCTACTTTCTCATAAATTCATCTTTTGGCTTCATTGCTGCTTAATTACAAACTTCTCTAGTGATCCAATGTTGTAGGCTTTCTGTGTTTACAAGTCATTTCTTCAGGGATGTCTGGTAACAGAAGCAAACAAGTATGCACAGGTTCAAGTAAGAAAGTAGTTTTTACAGTAGATAGATAGCTTAGGAATTTTCCAACTAGGAAACAAATCTATTTCATCAAAGCATTTCCTTTTCTAAGGTTGTGCTTCCTTGTGTTCTGGCTATCCCTTCTTGAAGGGCAGCCATTAGGCTCTTGTTGTGGGTCTTGGAGAAATGTCACAACCCCCCTGACAATTTACAGACTGATGCCTGCATAATGTTCCACAATGGGACTGTTTCATAACCTCCATTAAAATGTACTTTCAAGCCCCCCAGATTCTCTTAGCTTTCCCATCTAGTGTTCTGTTAAACACTGAACAGTTAAACATGTTTTTTAGTCAAAAAAGGACATTACACATGAAAATATTTTTCTTTCTTCAGCACTGAGATTATGAAACTTTCCCTATACAAAGTCTGTCTTATTCACAAAAGTGTCAAGGACATGCTGAAATATTTCTATAGAATTGGCTGGTGCATCTCTTATTGCATGTTTCAAGTGAAAAATAATCAGGATAATTTCTTTAAAATTCTGGCACTTAGATCATTGCAGCAATGAACTATATAAATTTGCCAGTGTCTTCTATATTCTGTAGGTGTTATTCAAAACAAGTATTCGTATTACATTCTTTCATTTGAATCATACCATTGTATATATCATCTTTAGTTTTTCCCTGTCATAGTGTGAAACAAATGAGTTGTCTTAGATCTTGTACCAAGAAAAGGTTTAAAGTAAAAACATTCTTTTCTGCTCACAGATTCAATCCATTTTTAATTACATATTAGCCTGTAAATTCTGTTTTACATGTCAGTTTTTGGTTTGAACAAAAATGAAGTTTCAGCTACGTCATGTAATATATGAAATAATTCCATTTATCTAATAATACCAACGTGTTTTGAAATGTACACCAGACAACCAAGACTGGAATGTATCCCTTTTCCTTTCTTTCATTGTTTGGATATGGTACCAAAGATGTCATTCAGTAATATGTTTTCTCTGGCAGAAAAGCCATTTTAAGAACAGATGGACATCTTGCATCCATGTAACAAGCTAATGTTAGTGAAACTCTACAGTAAACTAAATATCTGAAATATCTGAAATAATTCAGCTAAAAATCAAGATTAAAATAAACATAAAATCCTATGCTTTTCAGATTCATATAGTGGTAAAAAGAAAGGGAAAAATGGAAAAGGGCTGGAACTTAAAAGCAAATAAATTTCAATTTTTGGGGGGTAAAGAATAAATATTCATCAAATATTTCAGGTTCTGATTTGATTTTCATCCTCTCCTTAAAAATAAAAATGACCTAGTGACCCATTGTTTTTTCCAAGTACTAGTTTTTCACTAATTTTTTCTTCATTGGAATCAAAAGCAAGTTAACTCTCCTTACTAAATCTCATTGAACAACATTATTTATATTTAAGTCATGTAGATATGTTTATTTCTTAAAAAAAGCCCCACCAAATATATATGAAGATGTATATGGACAACACCCACACTCCTCCCTGCCAACTCACTCCCCAAAAATTCTAGGAATCTTAGAACTGAATTACCAAATTATTTCAGGACAAATTCTACTTATTAAGAATTAAATCTGTGTGATGTAAATTAATGTTTGTGTTTCTTAGAAAGAGGTACACTCCTAACACTTGAAGATGAATAGTAAACAGCTTTCTCCTAGCTTAAGCTGTTATTTTATTATGTTGGGTCACTGGGAAAACCATTTATAATCAGGAAAATATTAGCATTACTTTTTTCACCTCATTTTCACCAAACAGTTCTTATTACTTCAGTAAAAGGAAGCTAAGAAGATATTTCATGTCCCATGGGAACATAAAGATGAAAACAAGCTGTTCCTGTTGAAATTCAATGAAAAATGCAGTAGGGGTAAAAGTATATCGTTCAAACAACATATGCCTTATTTAACAGCATTAGGAATCAAAAAGACAGTGAGGAAGGAAGCAAGCAGGCAAGCAAGGAGAGAAGGATGGAGATTAGGTATGTGTCTGTTGGGTTCTGTGATATCTATTTCATACCACAAAAATACTCAACAGTTACAGAATGTGTCCATCTTTTTATTCTTGAGGTAGCTATATTATTTTTGAATATCCACTCTTCATGCAACATCTCACTAAGATCAAAGAAAATCTTTAGAAATTTTCATTTCCTGATCAGTAATACTAAATGTTCTTGCTCTTCTGTATCAGAGCAGATTATTATTTTCCTCAGTTTAAATTCTAAATGTGGATCATGCCTGAATATATCTATTCTTGCATCTTTCTTCTCCATATAATTTCCGCAAGGTGTTTCCATGACAAGGATGAATGGTTGCTGTGATGTTGATGGACATGGTTTCAGGACTGAAAACATGCTGTAGAAAGCTACCTTCCCCTTGTAGCAAATTTCAATATGCAGTTGATTTGGAAGTGAATGAATACTCATTTTCCCACCCATGAAACTTTCATATTTCGAAAATATTCTTGTTCTGCATCATGGTGATAAAGAAAACTTCTGAAGTGTGAAAGGCAAACATGTAGAACTTAACTGGTACATAAGATATCCTTTTTACGCCCCTCTTCCAAGATACTTAGTGGAAAGTCATATGCTTGGGTCTTTTGTTTGTCTTACCTGCTTAATGTGAAAAAGGACGTATATGAGATGTTTACTGTGGAGCAAAGAAACATATTCCAATGATTTTTTTTTTCTTAAAACTGATGAGTTTTAATAGAATAATTTGATTTGCATGAACAGGCATTTTCCAAAAAGGAACAAAAGTAGAGAATTATTATACAGTTTAGACAACTGGTGTAGATGTCATAATTGCTGCATAGCTCTCTATGACAAACTTATACCTGTATACATTTAGGGGTTAATTATACCATGATCAAGCTTAAGCCATTTACTTTAGGTAGTGAAGAGCTTTTTTCATCACAGCATTGATAAAGCAAATGATATTCCATGAGTTAAAACAAAAATTAGTCGTTTTTGGCATGAATTATCAGACTTCATGTCCTAATGTAAACATTCAGGAGCAAGTCAGAGAGCTCTAATATATTCAGGGTTCATAAGACGAACAAGGAGGTAGAACAATGATGAATTCTGTTCCATTTATTTAAAAGAGCAGGCTAAAGCACTGTCAACTAAATAGGTCATCTGACTTCCCACTCTAGACTATTTTTTTTCCTCTGAATTCATTTTCCTGATGTTTTCTATCAGTGTTTATTGTACCTCATCTTTTCACAGGCCTGCAGCTGAGAGATTGTTAATGGGATTTCTTAGCTATCTCAGAAGATGTTTTCACATGCTGCAAGCTCTGCCTGTTCACCTGCATAAGCAAAGTCATATGTCACTTTCCCCATTCTGTGGTCTTCGGAGTACTTCTCAGAACCTGCACAAGCTTCCCACCCATCTGTGCGTCATGCTGCTGGTTCACACTATTCACCACAAAGCACTTTTTCTCTCACGCTCTTTTGTCTTTTTTTCTCTCATGCTCTTTGGTTCCTTTTTCTGACATCCCTAAGCATCAATGGTAAAATGACTACAGTATTTAATTTTAAGTGTCATTTTTACAGTAAATGATAGCACATTAGTGTGCAAATTTGGAAAACATAATGGCAGATATTTCATCATCAAATATGTTGACTGACTTCAGAAAGAAATATATTTGTTACATTTGCAAATTGTAAGCTATATTATAAAAAATAAATGTTAGAATCCTTAAGTGAAAATAGACTAGTATTTAATGAAACATAATCAGGTCCTCTTTTTCACATGCCTTTATAATGCAACCAACACAGAAACAAACACATTATAAATATAAACACACAAATATTTACATTATGTGAACACTTTGAGTTTCATCATACCTAGAGACAATTGTTTGCTCCTGTGTGCTTAAAGGCAAAAATAGGTTGTTTGCAAAGGTGTTAAGTAATTATTGGACCAGCTTTCTTCATCTCTCAGCCTGTCAGTTGACCAGAGTCTATCAAGGCCAGAACTAAATTTGTCTCTCTCTGAAGGCAATGCCTGTCACAGTCTCCAAACCTAAATCAGGGCCTGTGGGTGCTTTTTTAATAGAACTGTTAAGTAATAATAGCTTTTCAACTAAGAAAATAAAATTGTTGTTCTCATGTCAGAGAACAGCCACCATGGAGATTAAGAGGAATTCTGTCTTTATTGCACACCGTGCTTTAATATGATCTCACCACCATCTTTGTGGTGGAGTGAAGCAGATAATCTTCATCCATAGTGATGTAGCCATAAGATGACAAAGAAGTATTTTATTAATGGAGTACAGAAGAATCCACTCCCTTCCTGCTTCTGCTGCTAACTCTTAAACACTGTAAGGTCTTTCCCCAGTCAAAAAACTTAGTCCTCAGTAGGTATATCCAGTAGCTGGACCAGACCTATGGCCTTACCAGTAGCTGGTCCTCAGTATCCGCAGTCTCCTTAACAGCTGATCAGAACTCCTGGCCTCTTCAGTAGCCACCTTGCTCGACCCCTGGTGCCTACAGTGTCTGTCCCAAACTTATGGTGGCTCAGATTCTTGGATCCCAAATCTCTTATGCTACTTCCCAGCTAGTCCAGCTTGATTTTCACCAGCAATCACACACTGGTACACACCAACGCAAAATGCAAGCTCATTGGCCTCTCTAGTTGCTGGCACCATAGACAGACAGACTAAGCTCCAGACCTGATTCTATTACTGGCATGCAGACCCCCATACACACATGCACACTGAACAGAGTGCACTCACACAGGAAAGAAATTGGAAATGTAGTTTAATGGGAAGACAGGACAAACCGTGCAGATCTGGTGCAAGGCATGGCCTGACCAGCCACTGTTTACATCTGAACAATGCATTTTAAACTTTATCTCTTCCTTTCCCATGTTTGCTCCACCTTGATTCCTCTCTTTTTCCATGTTTGGTTCCTCCCAGTCTATGGGTCCAGTCCCATAGGTTTCATGGACACCCATAAGAAGTCCCTGGGAGATGGTCTTCTGGATCACCTTTCAGACTGACAGGGGTTACTGCCTAGGGGCCTGAGACCCATTATGGGATACATTCCAAGATTGCACAAGACTGGAGGCACCCTTGGGACAGCTGGCTGGGTGCACTTGTGTCTGATTCAGTTATTGGGTTCACCATCTGCTGTCATGCCTTGGTGCTCCTTTGTGTGTCTGAAGGAGGCTGACACCTTCCTCAGAAATTCTGTGGGATTTATCAGAACATGTTTTGAAGCAGTGTAGACACTAAATAATCCTTAGGTGACTAAGGCTGCAACACAGTGGAAATGCACATTAAAAAAATGTTCAATCACACAAGTCAACTAAAATGGCATATTGAAGTAGCTAAATCAGAGTAACAGAGAGCAGTCTTAACTTCAGCAAAGAGGATAGGAACAGGGGGACATATAAATTTAGTACATAAGATTAAGTCAATTAAAAAAATAAAACTCTTGAATGAAGAAAAACCCCTCTGCTTTGTCTAGCAGGAAGAAATTACTATGCTGTTCACTTGCACTCTGCTCTTCCCGATAAGAGCAAGACTATGATCTTTTGAACTGAATAAGTTTCTATTCAACTTTGTAACCTGTCTAACAAATACTGTAGGACTATTGAAAAACCTCCAACTAATCTAATGGGTTTTTTTTGTGTTTTGTTTTTTTTTTCTGGCATGGAGTTGCTAATCATAGAATCATAGAATAACCAGGTTGGAAGAGACCCACCAGATCATTGAGTCCAACCATAATGTGACTTTAAGTTTTCAAACTCAAATAATTCACATAAAGAAAGGGCCAAATATTACAGTCAAACTTCCAAGAATCCTGAGGATTTGGAGGGAGGTTGTTGGTTTAAGTTTTGTTATTCTCATGACTCTTGAAAACTGATAAAATGTTAATATTCTCTGGCCTTCACCTTGGAAACTGCTTGCTTTTTTTTTTCATTCCCTAAAATTATAATTGCAATCCATCTAAAGTACATATCTCAAACTGCTTCTAAACTACTCATTTTTGCTAGATACTTTATACCATAGTTGTCTTCATCACAGAGAAGCATTCATGCATATTTCAAGAGTAGATTGTTCTGTTTCTTTGCTTATATTTACCTTGAAAAAACAAACTGAACATCAATCACGTGAAGCATATGCAGAATTTTCTCCATTCCTATTACTGAATCCTCTAAGTTACATTCTTACATAGATATGTAAGAGTGCAACCACCATTATGTTATTATATATCCTGAGTTGATCATTCCACAATAACATAACCTATTTGCTCTGTTATAATATAATAATAAAATAATATATTTCAAGTTGATTCTTCCACAATAACATAATCTATACTGAGAAGAGACCAGCTATATGACCTTATAAGTCATTAAAAGGTATTGGACTGACAAAGCTATGATTTTTCATCTGTCTTGGAAGATAATAAGCACAGATTTTACCCATCCCCATTCTAAACTGTTATTTCTAAAAAGAAGGAAAAAAGATATTTTCTGTTTTATTCCCATTTACCTGTCACAACCAAAGTTCTTGGTCACGGATGCTAATTTCAAAACAATGGCTGGTCATGGTAGGACTGAACTGTATGGGTGGCAGTCTGATTTGGCCTTATTCCAAGTGCTATAGTTTAGCCTGGTGCTTTTGGGAGATCAGGAACTCAGTACTGTGCAAACTGTTCTCTGTCGAGCAAGTGTGAAGCGTACTCTTTCTTAATTTTCCTATTGCTAGTGTTGATACTGGAGACCACAATAAACCTGTTCAGTGAATAAGTAAATAGTGTTCTTCTTTGTCTCATTTCATTTACAGGAGCTATAAATACAGAACATAGCAGTGCTCAAACATTTTTCTCTCCAAGTCTTATCTGGTGTTACTTTCAACTGTGGGTGGTTTCTCAGCTAAAGGATAAATTCAAGATGAAATGTATCTGTTGAGCTGTGTGAACTGTGACTGCAGATCTGTAGACCAGTAATAAAAGTAACATTACCTGTTATTTTATTTAAAGGTATTGAAGTCCTTATAGTTTATCTGTAATAGGAATACCAAGGTTTGATTTTCAAATCCCTGACTGCTGATATATAGTGTTATTTAGTGTAATCAGTGAAACTTTCTGCTTCTTGTTTTTCTGAATATAGTCTTTATTCACACAAAGAAAAGATGTTTGTGTTAAGGCCCAAGCTTATTCCATCTAACCTTAGACACTTAACTGAGTGTGTAAACTAGGAATCTACCATTGTCTAGTGGTAAGAGATATCCTACCTAAGATTAGTCTCTCAGTCTACCACTTTTCAATAGATATATGATAGTTCCCACTCTCAGCACAGGCACATAAAGAATATGTGTTCATTTAAATCTTGAACTCAATCATTAGTGTTTGACATTTGCGATAACTGATGAGGAAAAAATGAAGACACATTGGAATAAGAATTTCATTAAAATAAGATAAATATACTTAATAGCTTGCCTGAAAAATAGCATTTTTTTCCAACTCCAAAAATCAAAATGCTAAACAGCACAAGTCAAAGTTTAGTTTGCTTGCCATTATTCAATCTTGAGGCCAAAGGGATGACCTGAAAGACTTATATCTTTCATGGATTCTTGGAAGATGGTTTAAAATGGAGTTTCTCAAATGTTTTTGTCTGTTCTCTAGTTTCAGGTAATAATAACCACTACTTTACTTCTAAAAAAAATGTAAAACGGGGAAAAATTAAGTCTATTTTCTTTTCCCGTTCTCTTCTCTCCCCTTTTTGTCCATATATGCATATTTGTCATATATCTTTCTTGCCGGTGGGAGAGCCTCTTCTCTCTTTCTGTCTTGAGAAATACTATTTTCACAGAACAACATTTTAAAACCGTCAAGAAATGTAATGAAAATATTACGACTCTTTTTTCTTAACAGTGTTTGAAACAGATAAGTAACCAGGAAACATTAGACTCTAAGACAGCTATAGTGCTGCTAATTTGAGTTAGTTTTAAGAACATAGCAATACGTTGTTAATTTTTAATTCATACACTCTCTCTTGTTAAAAGAATTCATACACTGTCTCTTGCAATCTATATGCCCAAAATAGTTCTTGAGAGTTTAGCAGAGCTAGAAGTCAAGCTAATTCTTCCTCATTTTTGACTCTATATGTTACAGGGAGACGTGAAATAACACCAAGGAAGTATTATAGCACCTTTCCAGAAAATATGTCATGTGCTTTTTTCTTGGTCTGTTTACTCAAAGCTCGGGGGCATTCTTGTTTCTGTTTCAGTTTTATAATTATATTTTTGTAATCAGTCTTGATCTTACAATTCACCATCGGTTTACCGCCTACCTCAGATTTTGATGGGTTACAAGGAATTAAATTCTGCATGAGAGCTGTGTCTTGTAACTAAGGTTTATATTCCCAGCCTCTGCATATTGCAAAGTTTTAATTGCAGATACACATTCCTATCTTGTCAGAAGTGTTCTCTGGAGATCATCAAACTTCTTGAGGTAATCAGAGGAAATGTGTAAATGATTATGGATCTATTTTACTGTTCTATTGGTTTTATTCTTTTGTACAAAAAAAGTTTCATTATTCTTGTGCCACCTTAGAAGGGATTTTGTGATGAGTACTCAGATAATGTGGCACAGTTTAGCATGAGCAAGGTGTTTAGCAGCTCACATCATAAAATACGACAGATTTACACCTTCTAGTAAGATTTTAATAAGTTTAGAAGCAAGTAAATTTTTAATAACAAATAATTTAGGACTTTATTCATATTCATTATTTTGAAGTATTTTATACTGAGCTTTCATGGTGGAGCCACATTTTGGTTTTCTTAGCAAAGATATTTTACTTCTTTGTCAGCTGCAGACATTTCTGATGAAAACTCATACCTGGAATGTTAATGTTTGCATCTACTATTTTAAATGTGTGTGATTGTATATTGGAATACAAAACGTTTGATTTTTATTTTACATTTATGTGTCATAAAAAAAATTACCAAGTACAAGTACATCATTGCTTTATCCCTTGAAGTACTGCTAGGGTAAGTGTATGTAGTGGCCTCTGATCTGTTTAAAGCTATTGTGATTTTGTGGAATTCCATTCTAAGACAATTCCGGGTCTTACTATAAAATGTCTACAGAAGCAGTGGGGGGCAAGGTGGGGAGTTGCTGTTTTCCAGAGAGAAAGCATATGTTTGAAAATACAGAATATTAAGACGTCCAGATAATTCTCATGTAAACACAAGATTAGTTTTGTTCATAAGTATATATATCATATGGACCAGAGCAGTTGCTAGCACGAACTATCTTCGTGGGAACCAGCAACAGAGTGCAACATACCTTAATGTATCAGATTTAGACCTTTGTGAGGACTATTCACTTCTTTTTTAGCTTTTTTTTTTTATTTTTCCACTGAATAAAACCCTGTTTCATTTTGCATAAATCTACATTTTTACAGAAACAATACTTTTTGAGGATTCAGATGCCTGCCTTGTTATTTTTGTATTTATCTATCTCACAACTGAACCAGCTTAAGAGAGGCTACATAATACTTGCAGCAACAAACTGATTTCTTTATTATTGTCTTTTTTCATAACATCTATCATAATGCAGTCTTTGAAGTTCCTATCCTTTCAAAGTCTCATATCCCTCAGAATTCTTTTTGTGTTCACTTTACACTGACAGAAACTATTGCACAATAGGACAGTCAGTCCTCAAAAGTCTATAATTAAATCCTCTACATTTACCTTGTTTGTTGGTTTGGCCCTGGCTAGCAGCCGAACACCCACCCAGTCACTCAATCCTACCCATCACAGGATGGGGAAGAAAATATGAAGACTATTAGTGAAAAAAAACATAGATCAAAATAAGTACAGGGATAACGCTCACTAGTTAGTGTCACAGGCAAAACAGATGCAACTTGGGGAATTTAACTTAATTTATTGCCAATTAGCATAAACATTTAAATATTGATTAAGGTATTCAGAAACAAAGACAAGTATTTAAACAATTACGGAATACATCTCCCCACTTCCTGCTCTCTATCCCCTTGTTATTACTACAGGTTACACTTAGCCCCTTCAGTGCTGTGCAGGAGGTTGGTTTCAGCATGTAGCAGTTTCTTTCTGCCACTCCTTTTTTTTTCACTCTTTTCTTCTACTGCTCCTTTCTTCTTACTCATTTCCTCCACTCAGGTGTGAGTCTTCCATGGGCCCCGCTCTCTTCGGAGCGGCTGAGAGAGCTGGGGGTTGTTTAGCCTGGAGAAGAGGAGGCTGAGGGGAGACCTCATTGCTCTCTACAACTACCTGAAAGGAGGTTGTAGAGAGGAGGGTGCTGGTCTCTTTTCCCAAGTGACAGGACAAGAGGGAATGGCCTCAAGCT
Source organism: Phaenicophaeus curvirostris (assembly GCF_032191515.1). Taxonomy (NCBI): domain Eukaryota; kingdom Metazoa; phylum Chordata; class Aves; order Cuculiformes; family Cuculidae; genus Phaenicophaeus; species Phaenicophaeus curvirostris. The sequence continues at coordinate 28,897 of NW_027206669.1, forward strand.
CCGCCAGGGGAGGTTTAGGCTGGACATTAGGAAAAAATTTTTCACAGAAAGGGTCATTGGGCACTGGCAGAGGCTGCCCAGGGAGGTGGTTGAGTCACCTTCCCTGGAGGTGTTTAAGGCATGGGTGGACAAGGTGCTAAGGGGCATGGTTTAGTGTTCGATAGGAATGGTTGGACTCGATGATCCAGTGGGTCTCTTCCAACCTGGTTATTCTATGATTCTATGATTCTAAGTAACTGCGCCAACATGTGTCCTCCATAGGCTGCAGTCCCTTCAGGGATGTTACCAGCTCTGTCATTGAACCCCTCCTACTCCTCTGGCCTTGATGTCTTCTCATTCCCTCCATCCTGGTGGTTTGCCCTTTCCCAGAGGCACCACACACTTGGCTGAAATGCTCAGCTGTGTCCCATGATGGGACTGTTGGAGACACCTGAAGCTGGCTGTATCTGGCATGGGGCCCTGATCTCTTCTAACACAGTAATTCACCACTGTCAAAACCTACAGCTAATACTTCTTACTACAGGATCCCATTCAGGAAAAAAAAACCCAAACTATAAAAACATGCATTCAATTTCATCTTATTCTTCAGCAAGAGAGAGATACTGGAGAGCAAGAAGATTTTGTTTGTTTTGGATATTTTTTTTGGTGTACTTGTTTGTTTGTTTAGGGTTGGGGGTTTTGTTGTTTTTAAATGGTTAAACTGTACCGTACCTATGAAGAGCCAGAATCATTTAGGGAGCAAAGATAAAAAGAAAACAGGAGTTAAAGTATTGGAATCAGAGGCTAAACAAGGGAACAATAGTGAAAAATGTTCTTGTTCCCAGTTAAACAAAGTTTTATCAATCAGCTTTATATATTTTTCTTAACCAGATAATGCTATGTGTGCTCTAAAATGCTGAGGATAGCTTTATTCTATTTATATAAGAACATTCAAATTATTCAGGCTCAACCAAGCACAGCATAAGTTTCTGCATCATCTTCTCTTTCTCTGCTGAATAACAGTGTCTCTGTGTTAGTTCATCTTACATCTTATAGAATAATTTTCCGCTCTCTCAGTGACCTCAAATATGATGCATACAATTGAAAAAAAAATGCATTTGCCTATTTCTTTTTACTTATTTTTGCCACTTACGATACAATTAAGGACTGTGTCACAAAACTTATATTCTTCCTCGTCTAAAGCTACAATGGTGGTTAACCTTTTCAGACACAGAGTTTGTTCATTAAATCTTTAGTCCCAATGTCACTGTTTTCTTGGCTATAATTATGTTTTACTTAGAAATTAGGACTTGTTACCACTGGATTGTATGGATCCAGACATTGTTTTCATGTGGATTTCTTGATTTCCATGTATGTCTTGACCATTTTCAGGACTGTTTTTTGCTTGCAAAAGAAAGCTAAGCTGCTTCCACTGCAGCTGACAAAAATGACAAGTTTCATCTCCATGCAGATGAAGAACTCTTTAAAGCAAGTGTAAAGTAAATGCCCAGCCTCACTGTTTAATAACCTTTTACTTGTTTTTTAGATATGTTGTATGTAGTTATACATCAGTCTTTTCCATTAAAACTCCATCTTGAACATGTAATAGTATTTTAATATGCTCACAGGTCACTGGAGGTTGAAATTCTTCTTTATCAAAAATCAAGGATTACTTTTTTTAATTGCTTTTGAAATGTTTACTCAGTGCAGCTCCAAAACTACTTATCTGAAAGAAGTGGATATTAAGCTTCTCTCCTATAAGCTGGAAGATAAGCTTATTTTATTTTTGCTTATGAGGGATTTATGCAGTTAGTGTTTACTGAAGTTTATGAAAATAAAATATCTCTCCATAAAAACATGACATTGTATCTTCAATTTTGGACAGAAAAAACTGCCATGTTGTGCAAACTGCAAGCCAAGTAGTTTTTTTTCTACTCAATATTTTTTTCAAAAATAAAAAAATGCCATGAATTTCATGAGGTAACTCGTGACTGGATCTTTCTGTCACTATACCTGAGAAAAAGCTGTAATTAGGTTTCAGGGAGGAATTCTGCATAAGAATTGCAAGAGGACCATGGCTTTATCTGCACAGTAAACCCACATCCTGGTTTTAACTGAAAGCATAGGTGTCCTCTGTCTTGAAGAGTGATGTTTGTATCTATAACAAGAGAGGATGCAGCTAATACTTGAAAGGCAGTTAATCGCAGTGTCCAGATCCCACATCTAGATTAAGGTCTTTCTGAGAGGCAGTTACTGACTTGGAGAACAACGGTTTGACATCTTAATCTAGAACCAAGATGTCTGATTCTCTGGCTTGAAACCTAAGGAAAAACAAGGTTTTCTGGAGGGAAGTATCAGGGGATTTGATTTATAACATATAGTCATTTTATTGAGACCATGATTTATATAAACTTTGAATGCAAACTGCATTGTATGTTACAAAATCAAAATGTATAAATGTTTATCTAGCAGATCACTACTACGTTCACATCTGTTTTGAGAAAGTGCTTTCCTTGTAAAGTTTCTGTATCTTTTTTCTTCTAAAAGAATATCTGTAACATGATCATACATATAAAGGACAAAGAGAACCCAATCTATTAGTGTTTATTTTCTTTCTAAACTTTTAAAGATAAGAGTTTTTAATGATTTCATAATATAATTGATACTTTGTTGTGAGTTTAGCCACTGGGGGACAAAACGAATGGCAAATGGCAAGATCCACAAGTGGAATTTGGTATCCACACTCTGCTTTAGAAATTAAAGTCCAAGAGTACTTCTCAATGCTCTAGAAATGGTCAAATTCTTTAAGGTACTTAAAGTTTTATTGATAAGTATGTGAACAGTCACAGCTTAATGCTATTAACTGAACATTCTCTCCCATTGACAAGAGGTCCTCTTGGTTACCTACAGGATGTTTCCAGAGCTTGTCTACAGGACACGTGCTTTAATCTGTTTTCTTTTTGGAAAAAAAAAAATATTAAATATTGAGCTGAGTAATCATTAAATACCTTGCATAAAGGAGGTGTCGGTCACAGTCCCTGTTCTGAATGATGTTCAAATAAACTGTGATATAACTAAGACTGAGAGAGATTTGCAACTCCCAAAACCTTGAATGTGCCAAGTCAGTGATATGGGTTGAAATACTTAAATATAACTACTTTCTGCAAGTATAAGAGGAGGGCAATTTTGAAACAGATTTCTTCCATATAAGTTCTCCAAGTGCTGAATTATGTCATACAAAGCAGTCAAGACATCCTTCTCCCCCCCCTTTTGGTGTAAGATTATAAATTTGTATGCCTGAACAAAAAGGATATAGTCCATAGTTGGGAATCTTGAATTGAGGTCAACGTTTTCTTCCACACCGTTATTAAATTCTCCCTGACAGAGAGAGTGTTAGTCATATGCACTTCCAGTTCTCATTGCTGAGTTCACTTGCAGCTTGCTGGATTCCGCAAATCTCAGTTCTAGTACTTAACCTTTCTTAAAGCAGCATTAAGATTGCTTGGAATCCTGACCTTGAAACTGTCGATTTCATTAGGTTAGTCTGGGAAAGCTGAGTCCAATGTCTCCTGAAGACTGAGACTTTTATGGATGCTAAATACAGGACACTAGATTCAGAGATTCTCAAGATGGTTACAGAATGAGAGAAATTAAACAGCAAATTGTAAGTTTCAGTGTTGACCCAATGTATATTAAAATTGGTGGGATTATGGGACAGACATGTAGTTATAGAACAGGTGATCGTTCTGCAGAAGTATCTTGTCTGCACCAAAGAGGAAGTTCTGTAAGCTCAAAAACCTGATCCATGTTAAAACTTATTGTTTCACTTACGGGATGCAGCTAGGGCAGTGGATGTTCCACTTGAGGCTTCTAGCACATTTTATTCACCTACAATGTTCTGCTTGTTGCAAAAGTAAGAAAACTTTTGTGTTCTCATGGCATTTTCAGTGTAAGTCTTCCTATTAAAGGCAAACAATGCAATTATAGAAAATGGGCATATCTTTTCATTCCTTGCAGTGCTTCCTTCCCTCAGCTCTGGATTCCTTATTGCACTAGAAATATTTTGGAGTCATTTATGGAAATTATTCAAACATCTCTAACCTTAGACTTCATTGATAAACATTATTAAGGAATTGTTTCAGAAATGGTCTCTGTATTTTTTAGCAGAAAGGCAGACCAGAGTAATGATACTTTTTTTTTCCCCCAGGAATACAAGTAGTTTCATAAAGACTACATCTGACTGCTTCAGAGACAATGGTTTACGAGACAGAATGATGATTTCTTTTTTCTGTTGGAGCAATTAAAGTTGCTAGTAATGCTCTATCAATTCATTCTCACTTGGATGCTAGTGCAGATTACAAATTCACACATTACATGTTCAAAGATGTTATAAATTATTTCTGTTTTCTTTTTCTGCTCCTATTTTACTCCCCAAAGCAACAGGAAAGACCTGAACTGCCAGCTTTATATCAAGAATGAGAGAACTTGTAATTCACACTGCCAGGACACACTCCTGAAATAGTGCTAGTGTTCAGGCCCTTCTTCGACCTTCACAGTTGAAGAGGGAGGGTTGTTTGATATCAGCATGGCAACTCAGAGACCAACAAATCTCTCAGGGTGAAATCAAATGCAGTGTTTATTTTGGACAGCCGAAATAACAAACCAGATACTCAGGGGCACTCTGAGCCCCGGCATCCCAAAGTTGCAAAAACAGATCTCAATCTGGTCAGATCACAATCTGAAACTTTGAACAGGGCCAAGGTTGCAAAACACAACAGTGATTTGATCTGACACGCACCACAGTGCCAGGAATGAAAAAAGTAGGTACGGTAAAGTAAGTAAGAAAGAGAGAGAAAAAATGTAAGTAGGATGTGGGGAAAATAAAAAGAGGGGGTCACCACTCTAATGGGGCATGGAAATTCCTTCAGAGACACATGGTCTGGTAGTTGTGGCCAGCAGGTTGAGCAAGGTGATTCTGTCCCTCTATTCCTCTCTTGTGAGACCCACCTGGAGTATTGTGTCCAGTTCTGGAATCCTCAACATAAGAGGGATATGGAACTGTCGGAACGTGTCCGGAGGTGGACTACAAAGATCATGAGAGGGCTGAAGAACCTCCCATATGAGGACAGTTTGAGAGAATTGGAGTTGTTCAGCCTGGAGAAGAGAAGGCCCTGAGGAGACCTTACAGCTACCTTCCAGTACCTGAAGGGGGCCTGCAAGAAAGCTGGAGAGGGACTTCTTATAAAGGTGTCTAGTGACAGAACTAGGGGCAATGGCTATAAATTGGAGAGGGGCAGATGTAGACTAGATATAAGGAGGAATTTCTTCACCATGAGAGTGGTGAGGCACTGGCACAGGTTTTCCAGGGAAGCTGTAGATGCCCCATCCCTGGCGGTGTTCAAGGCCAGGTTGGATGGGGCCTTGGGTAGCCTGATCTAGTGGGAGGTGTCTGTGCCCATGGCAGGGAGGTTGGAATTAGATGATCCTTAAGGTCCCTTCCAACTCAAACCATTTTATGATTCTATGATTCCTCAGCAGCAATTCTTCAGGAACACGTGGTCACTTCTCCAGACTGGTTATACTGGGGTGGTGGGCATGCACACCGTGTCTTCTTGCAAGTTCTGTTTATTGGGCAAGTCCATTGACTCATTAGCATCTGAGGGGTGGTCTTGGTGTCAGCACAGAAGCTCCTTTGGGAAGGTCTGGGTGCTCCTGAGCAGTCAGGGGCAGGTGGGGTGGGGAGGCAGCACCTCTGCTGCACCTCCTCCCCACTCTGTAGTAGCCTGCCAAGAACAGTGAGCCCACTGGCAGGTGAAGCAGAGAAGGGGAGGGTGCACTGCTTACTCCTGCACCTCTCCCTACCATTGAACCTGGCACCACAGAGGAGGGCCAATGTTTAAGACTACAACAGACAAGTAAATGACTCAGTCATTACACATAAAGTGCTGGCCATAAAAAGGAACCTTATGAAGGTGACTGCTGCTTGACATTGTTCACAGGATTTTCGGCTGTGTCATCCAAGTCACTTGTTAGTTCAGGAGAATTAAAGGAATACGTGGTATGTTGTGAATCTCCATGAAATCCATCCAAAGGGGGTCTACAAAAAGATTTTGATTTCCCAGTGTATTTTCATAGATAACTCCTATTTTTTAATTACCAAAATACATTTAAGTTCTAACCAAATGTGTTTTGTGTGAGAGTTCATCTCATTCGAAGGCCATTTTCCCATTTAGAATAATGGCTTGCCAATATACAGGGATGCATAAGCGGTTTCTCTCTGATGCGGTCTAGTCTTCAATTACCATAAAACTCAAAGAAAATAGTTGAGTTTAAATCAGGTTAAGTAATGGTCCATTAGTATGAGTTTGAACACTCTAATCTGCGTGTGAGAAGTTCTGAACAGCATGTTTTCCTCCTGATACAACTAGTGAGTGTTAAAACAAACATAATGCTACTGTGTAAACTAACTGCAGGGAATTGGTAGTCAGCTGGAATAAAAAACTCTAGTGAAGATAAAATTTCTCCCTTAATTTTCTTTGGCACTGTAAAAACACATGTGTTCTCAAAAGGGGACTCTCAATGATCTGGTGGTTGATTGGTGTGGGCTAAGCTGGACCAGGTTAGCTAAATGCAATTTCTAGCCCTGCCATTGAATTGCCATGCCAATGGCTAAACTGTTAGATTACTCGCTAGCATTTTTTTTGAGATATTTATCATTTATTTTCTTTAAATTAAAATCCATGGGCTTGGGCCTGGAAAGTTAATTACTGTATTTCTATAATAAGTATTTTGAGCATTCAGAGCTGACAGAATTGGAGCTTTTTAAATTCTTTTACAATAATTAATTTGAAGCAAAATTTGGCAAGTTGGGCCATGACTGTTCCTAAATAATTGTACAGTATGTTCTGTTGTTGAAAGAAAGGATATTATTTCCAGCTTTGTAATATAATTTACATTTAGATTTAGCTAATTTCTGTTTATTGCAAACACTTCATCCCTCAAGAGAGAGAGAAAATAGGCATAGGCACCTTTGTTTTCTCAACTTGATTATGAAATTCTAAAAGACTATGAGGTCTCATATTAAAACTAGGCTGAAGTAGTTAAAGGCTTACTTTTGCAACATTTAGCAGTGAAAAATTTGCGTCACTTTTAAACAAAACTCAATATTATTTCTGCATATACAGCACTTCAATAAAGCTAGGTAGCTTGGAATTATTTTAATAAATGTTTGATTCCAAGAAAAAATACCTAGAAAATATATTGTAAAATATATTCAAGGCTTGTAAAACATGTAATGAAGTCAGAAATGTTTTGGAGATTTTTTTGAAAAGCGTATAATAAAATCTCCACCAACTAAATGCTTGTATTTTTGACAAAAAACAGTTCAAGGTAACAAGTATTGGGATTTGGAAGGATTCTTAATTTAATGAAGGTGGACAATAGCTTCCTGTGAGGCATGCAGCAACTTTACAAATAAGCTACAAATATAAAATATAGTTCATTCACTCTACCTAGCATGTCTTTTTTTTTTCTTACATTCTTTACACTTTCTGTTTCTGATATATTTCTGCAATCTGCTCAACAACTGCTAGCCCACCATACTGATCTGAGATACTACTTCCAAAGTCAGAATAGAGAATATTTTTTCATGGTTGTATGTGTTTTACCTAGTAGAACTCTTTTGTCAATCATTTGAAAGTCATAGCAACCTTAGAAATTCTGATAGTCCTTTTTAGGGGCATAAAATGATGTATTACTAATGCAGGAATATCACCAGATGATTAGGTCATGCAGAGGATTATTATTAAAGGAAATCTCTTAATCTGCAGATACTCACAGTATTAAATCTAGTTTACAGATGCAAAAATTAGTTGTGCAAGCATAGGCCTGATATGGCATGTTTCACATGTTTTTCTTGAGTCTTTTTCCATATTATATTACTAATCCTAATGCTAAATAATGTTGAAGCAATTAGTCTATTAATCAGACTATTAGCTCTGTTTGGATGATGAAGGATTTTTTTTTCTGAATAAAACCTAATACTTTTAATAAAATTTACCTTAAGAATTATGAGAATAAATTCTTTTATTTAACACTCGGCATTATGCACTGGAAATACTTAACCTTTAAAAAAGCACAGATTGTTTTGCTACAAATAATCTGAAAATTGGTTTGAATGGTGAACTTTCAGCCTTCCTTCTCAGCTGTCATTATTCATGCTTACAAAGTATTAAACAAAGTAAACCATACACCCCATGTGGGCCTGAAGCTGTAGATTTTGTGAAGCATATACATATCTTCATATGCATCTTTTAGCAATGTAATGGTGCAATGCTTAGTGCTGTCATTTATCAAGACTTAAAATTAGGATATATATACTAGGAAAGCCTAATTCAGAGTGCAGAAATGTTATTTATCATTTAGTAAATAAAGGAAATAGAAGTCCTGGTATGTTTCTATCCCATTTCATTCTAAAACCGCTCTTTCTGTTTGTTACTAGTAAAATAAAATAAAATAACATATTTTGTGGTTTAGCCCAGCACATTCTGCCTGCAGTAGAAATTGGGCAGAGATTCAGAAAAAAGGTAAAATTTGTGGATTGGTACAAAGAGAGTTTAATAGGACAGACAAGGAAGGGAAAATAATCATAATTATAGTAATAAAAGAATATACAAAATAAGTGAGGCACAATGCACTGCCCAGACAGTCCCCAAGCAGCTGTTTCCACCTTCTGGCCTTATCCTCCACAGGGTTTTTTTTCATCATAATGTCAAATGGTATGGAATATTCCTTTGGCCAGTTTAGGTTAGCTGTGCTGGCGGTGTCTCCTTCCAGCTTCCTATGCATCCCCCGTCTCCTCACTGTCAGGATGGTATGAGAAGCTGAAAGTTACTCGACTTAGTGTAAGCACTGCTCAGCAACAACTTAAACATTTAAGGTCAGTCAAATTACCCTTATTCTAAGTTACTGCACATTTTGTTATTGAAACATTCAAAGCCTTTTTTAATGGTAAATAAATGGATTTTTATTTTTTTAATAGAAAATTCCCAATATTACTAGCATTCAAAATCATCAATAACATGTGTTAGACCAGATCATTTAAAGTTTCTTTTGAAATACTTGGTTTTCCCTGGAATACATTATAAATCATGTAGTTTTTAGTGAAACGAGAGGAGGATTCCTCCTTTCCTATGTAGTCTGAAAATAATTAGCTGAGAAAAAAAGATGTTGTTTCTCTTCTGAACAATTCCTAAATCCATGTATTTCCTCCTGTGCTCCTTGTAACAGAATTAGCATGGGCTGGATACCCTAAAAGAAACAAATGAGAATGTACAGATGTGCTGGACCTCTTCATTTCTCAAGCATTCCTGGTAATGACTGATAATATCTGTAGTGGTGGTCTGCAAAAGGCTGTGAACCTTCTCTGCTCTGGGAAGGTGGCTTCTCACCAGGGCTGGTTTAACCTGCTGCTGGGGACTGGTGGATGCTGAAGTACAGTCATCAGCACATGCTCATCACTCACAAGGCATCACAGCCTCCAAGTCCACCAGGATCTCATCACAAAGCTAGTCTGAATTTTGCTATGGAATAAATACTCAGCACAAGCTCCTTTTTGTCAGAATACAGAAGGGCACTCAGTGGGGTTTTAAAAAACAAAGCAAAATGTTTTGATTTCTGAATTCATGATAGATATTGTGAGTCTGCTCAGTATCTGTTCCTAAGGAATTTCAAAAAGGCAGGAATAAATGTAGTGGTAGTAAAACTACTAATTTGGTTTTTTTTTTTAAACATCTTAACTGCATTAATATATTCCTGTCTGTTTTCATTAGCTCTCATTTACAAAACATTGTTATGATGCCAGAACAACTTATACATCTTATACGTGCAGTCTGTATTCATAATTTGCAGGCACGGCTTGACAACTGTTGCCATACTAACTGTGCTAACAGCTGGGCCATCATTTCCACTCTTTCATTAAAAAGGTAGCAATGTGGTTTAGGTTGCAAAATACTGCCTACATCAGTGACCCGATACTCCTTTACACCTCTTATTCCGAACCATGTGTTAAAACAGAGGAAATGGGGCACTCCACACCTTCTGGAATCAAACATGCCTTTCCTATAAGCATTTCTCTTTCTTTAAGGATATAATTGTTAAATTAGCAGTCTGAACATCAAATGGGGCTATAGCAGTTATGAGAGGAATTGCAAGACTGACAAAAATTAACTTAACTGGCTATGTTTGGTAATTTGAATGAATAAGATTAAGAAGGGTAAAAAGCTACAAAAGGTGAAGATTTAGGTAGTCTCAAAACCAGCTTTGACAAACAATCTCCTGTGTAAACAATGTCAATATCTGAACATTTCTGCATTATTCATACCAGTGATACTTGCATACTGCTTTTTATTTCTTCCTTTTGACTGATAAAAATGTTGATAGCACTTGAAATAGGTATAGCAACAGAAATAACATATTCTATTTTCAGGCTCATCTTCGAAAACATCACAGGAAATGTATGAGGTAAAGCAGGAGACCTAGTTGAGTGACCTCCAGTTATATGAGAATAGCTAAATTGAGGAAAAACAGTTGTATACACAGATTTTTGAAGGACTTCAGATGTTGCGAGTTATTAGTTTTATAAGCTTTTGTTTTATGTTTATGTTTATAAGACCCTTTGATCCCAATTTTGAGCTGTGGGAACTGTCCTGGGGAAAAATAAATTTTTGGATATGGTGCCTTATCCTCCATCTGTTTAATCAATGTTGCAACATACATTGCCTTGTCTATGAAGCATTTCAGGAGTCCAGTTTCTCAGTGTAGCACAGGATTTTGGGACCTAGTGAGTAGTTCAATGTCCTTGCACTCCTTCACATGGTGGAGAATTGCTGTTCTCTCGGACAAGATACTAAGGACAAGGAAATCAGTACAATGTTGGACTTGGCACCAAGGTATTGAGTTGTATGAAAAAATAACCCGTGCCCTAGCGCTGTTGGTTTTGACTCCTGGAAGCAATCATAGAGGAAAGAGACTAATGGGGCTGCCCTGGAGTTCAGGGGTCCCCCTGTAACCACAGTGGATTAAAGTGGAGAGGGCTGCATTAACTGTTCAGCTTTCAATTCCCAGCTAGCTCTGCTGGCAGATTTCAAGCATGGTAAAATTGCCATAAGACTTACCAGCCTCAGTCTGTTATCAAGCATGGCACAGGAAACTGTTTCATTATTGCTGGTATTGTAACTGAGGACTAGATATTAGTTACTATGATTTCACCAAAACTTTAGAATAGTTGATTAATCTTTTTGTGGATATTTATTTGTTAATTGATTTTTGAAGGTTGGAAGTGTATTATGTTTTGGGTTTTGTTTGTTTTTTTTTAATTAAGTGACTGGCGAAGTCAGAGAATTAAGTAGGGCAGGAAGAAACAGATCTATATTTCAGACTTCCTTCTATTTGAAACTACTAAGAATTTTGTGGACCCAGAGAAAACATCTGTGCATTACAACTCCTTTTGGTGTTTGGCAGGTTTTTTTGAGATTATTGAATAATTCTTTAACTAATAATCATGAAAGACAGTCTCCTTTTTAATAAGAATATTGTAATTTGTGTTAACCTCGGAAAATTTAGAATACTGAAATCTGTAAGACACAATATGGCTAATTTTACTTCTACATATAACTTTGGAGAGAAAGGGTAGAAAAATGTACTTTTTACTTCCAAATATTATTGTTTTATCTCCTTATGATGTGAAAACAGAGGTAATGCTAATGATAATGCTATAGCAGAGTTGCACATCATACAGACAACATTAACAGCATTGCACTTCCAACCCAAACCATTCTATGATTCTACGATTCTATGACTTTGTGTAGAATGGATTTTCTCTTTTTCTTCCTCATCTGTTTAATTCATAACAACTGTTAGGAATTCTTCAAGTTGGAAAAGGAGCCATTTCAAATAGTTTTGTAATCATAGAATGGTTTGAGTTGGAAGGGACCTTGAAGACCATCTAATTCCAACCTCCCTGCCGTAGGCAGGGACACCTTCCACTAGATGAGGTAATGGGAAATAGCAACATGTAATCTTCCTGCAGTGAACAACAGTGGAGCAAACACAAAGACTATTTTGGTTCTTTTGGTCAGAGAGAGAGGCTGAAATGAAAATAGTACATATTTCTGCAAGGTGATTTTTTGTGGTTAAGAAAGATTTAAACAAAATCGATCAAAAAGGCTTTGGAAGTTGCAGGGGAAAGTAGATACCTACTTTGTATTTTAAAATTACTTTTAAGTAGCTACTTTTAGAGGGGGGTTTTAGATATTTTTTCACTGAGAGTAAGAGAATTTTTTTTTTTTTTATAATTTCCTGATTGCTAGAACCTATTTGTTGTCTCAGTTTGTTTCACAGTGCTCCTTAATATTTCTCTCTGGGATATTTTCATGCAGAAACTTTGAGGTCATCTTTATATATTTCAGGAATGTTGAACATTTAGGGTTTTTTCTGGTATAATTATTTTAAGAAATCAACCGATAATGTTTACAAATATAAAATTTTGTGCACTGGATCCACAAGCTACACACTTGCGTCAAGGCTTCTTCTGACCTGCACGGTTGAAAGAAGGTGATTTGTTTATCTGTGCATTGATCTGGAGGCTGACAAGGTGACTCTCAGGGCAAAAATCAAAAGCAAAATTTATTCTGCCTTCGACCAAAATAAACACATCAAAATAATCAGTGCAAAGCCGAGATATGGGGGTGCAACTTCTCAAAGTTGCAGAAAACAGATTTCAATCTGTTCAGATCACAATCTGATCCCTGAACCCAGCCAGGGTCACTTCATTCAATCTGGCACACACTGATACCAGTCGAGAAACAGTAAAGGTAAATGAGAGAGTGAGAGCGAATGGGGAGAGAGAGAGAGAAAGAAGGGAAAAAGAAAGAATCACCACTTCCTTTGGAAGGGTAGGGACCGGTGCTTGCTCCTGCACCTCCCCTCCCATTGAACTCAGTGCCACAAATGAGGCCCTGAAGTGATATCCCAAGATCAGTCTTTGGGGAGCGCCTGCTGCTGCACCCCCTCCACTATTCATTGCCAGTGCCACAAAACAAGGGAGCAAGTAGCCGGCCTTCAGACAAAATGTTTAAGGCAAAGAAAGAAGTAAAGTTGGGCTTTATAGGATGGTACATCTGCCGAACACTGTGTAACTGCATAGAGCACAAACTAATAGGTTGAACTGTCTCCACAGTTACTACAGGCACAAATTGCTCACTAATGAGTTATTTTTAATGATAGTGTAAACTGAGAAGACCTACTAGCCTGGTTATGATCCTTTAGATGTTTCCTCACTGTGAGCTATTCAAACTGTGTGGCAACTGCACATTTTTTATCCCCTGAATTAAATTATCCTTTCAGCATAAACCAAAAATAAACAAAATTAAAATTGAGGTTCAGAAGACCCATCTAATGCCTTCAATGTCAAGTCTGTATCCAGATTTATCTTTATACACATTAGCTCCAGCAGCCACTGCAGAACAGAACTATTCTCAATCGGTACAGTATTTTAATGAAATGTTTACATATAAAATAAGATTTTTAGGGTCATGCAGAATTGAACTGAAGCACTTATCTATATTCACATCTTCTGGTGCTTATCTTGCATTCCTGTGATCTCTAAACTGCTCTGAAAGAAATGGTGAGTTTGCTTTCACAACAAATGAGCAGCCAAGGCCAGAATTAAAGGACGCTGTCCCAGATGCTGCTCATTATTTAGTTAATGGCATTCTCATATGGAAATATTATATTCAAAGGACAATATATGTTAACATGCATATCTTAAGTCTGCAAATGTATAGATATGCTTATATATACGCATGTGTGTGTGTGTTTGTGTGTGTGTACAAAAACCATAATATTTGGACCCAGATTCTGTCAGGACATATTCAGATTCTGAATGACATTTTTATTTTCAAAGTCTTATAAAACTAGTTATTACTAGTGAAATGTTTGTCCGATGTAAGTAATGCTGTCTTCATCAAAAGATTCAGGTTAAACCATCTGAAATCACCATTTGGTATGATGAGAATTATATGAAATCTTCACTTCTGTAGAGTACAAATGGTAAATAAACCTCCAAACCCTTTCATCTGTTATTCCAGTATGAAATGAACTGAGCTAGTATTAGACTGTATAGTTTTTACTGGTGAACTTTTTCTGACAGTATTGGAGGAATAAGCTGGGAGAAAGCAGTTTCAATTTCCATTTCAGTTTACTGTTACTTAGTTAGGAAACTAGAAACAAGTCATTTTCCTGAACATGTGCTGCCGTATGCCATACAAAGGAAAGAGAAATATTTATTATGGACTTCTTGTATTTTTTTTTCTTTAAAGAAAATGCACCTGAGACTTAAATGTTACAGTAGAAATAGCATCTCCAGTTAGGAAAGGTTTTAGTTCTTTGTGTAAATATTCCATGCAATTATTTTTTTCTCCTAATAAGATATATAACAGACTCCACTTATGCAGTGAGAATGAAGTTGTATTTTACCCTTGTAACTTCAGATTAGAAAGGACTGCATATATATGAAAATTAAGTGTTAACATATTTATCAGCAGTTCCATTTCAAAGGACTACGGTTTGTCTAAAGGTCCATTTCTCATTTTTATAAAACCATTAGATTATAAAAAAATTATATAGGCAAGATGCCATGCCTATTACTCTCATTTTTATGTACCTCTTTTTACGTGTTTCTTTGCTTATCTGTATGTGCTTTGGATTTTTAACTACATAATCTTTCTGAATCTGGAATCCTGTAAATACTTTTATTAATTGCCATAATGTTATCCACTTCATATCAGAAATAAACTTTAAATAAAATTACTAGGTTTCACTAGGAGCTATTTGACCTACACACAGACCTTTCCAAACCTAACCTGCAAAATCTTGCATTCAGTATATGCCACTGTATTTACAGAGGAGAATATTATACAGTTATTAAACAGTATATTACTTTAATTTATGCTTACATTCTTTCACCTGAAAAATTGTCTGTGAATACCGTGATATATTCAGCTCATTACTTCCAAGTGTCTCTATTTTTCTGTTTGTTAGTAGCCCAATATTGATGCTACTCTCCAGACTTCTCACAACCTCTACAGGATCATCAGAAAATTACTTATACTTGTGAGAGAAAGTGTAAATGTATATATATAATTCAATTGTGCTTCTTCATTAAAGATATCCTGAAGACGTCTGAATGAATAATTAATATTTAAGGTTTTGTTTGTTGATGTTTTTTAAGAAAAAGAAAAAATCCAGACCTCAGAATTCTAGACCTATGCCAGCATTTTCCTTCAGTAACATTTTTATGGGATATTATTTTCTCAAAGAGACTGCATCCGCATTTTCTACTGAACACAGAAATGTGAAGATATTCCTCAGGGACTGCAGGCTGGTAAGCCAAACTTGTGAATTGGTAAAGATGTTTTGAGGTACTCTGAAATAAAGCATTGATGTGAATAATACTTGGTGCACATGTTTAGCTTTCTTGATGATGCTAGTTGCCTGGTAACCAGCAAAAGGCATATGTCAGAGAAGAGTTCAAATAAAATAGCTGACATCAATCTCAGCAGGATAAGGAAAGGGAAAAGCATTTATTAGCTCACCCATATTGGTATATACATGACTCCCATCAGATTTTCTTGTAATTGAATATCTAAGCAAATTCCAAATCTTAACTTACTGCAACATTTATGGTAGTTCTTAATTGGGAACAGTATTTGTGTCTTGTAAAAGATGATTTTAAATGTTTATTTGCAGACAGTGCATAGTATGCCTGCTCAGTTGCCTGTATTGGAAAAATATTTGTTTTGTTCTGCCACTGGCTAGGTAGTAGCTTTTCTATTTTATCGAAATTCACACTGTATTTTGCATGTGGAGTGTAGAGTCACGGGACCTTCAAAGACAAAAGTCAACTATGTTGCATGGGAGGTCACAGGACCACGTTTTTCAACATATCATTTCGGCAATTATATTTTTTGGTATATTCCTCTGGTTGAGCTGTTTATTCTAAACTAAAGAGTACACAAAATTCTGGTAGTGT
Organism: Phaenicophaeus curvirostris; assembly: GCF_032191515.1. Taxonomy (NCBI): domain Eukaryota; kingdom Metazoa; phylum Chordata; class Aves; order Cuculiformes; family Cuculidae; genus Phaenicophaeus; species Phaenicophaeus curvirostris. The sequence continues at coordinate 44,966 of NW_027206669.1, forward strand.
TTTAAACTTTGTTTTTTCAAATATTCAGGAAACTATATTTATCTGTACTTAAACATTACAAGAAACTCCCTAGTTACGGTTAGATACTCATTTTTACCCAGAGGCCGCTAGCAGTCACATTTTCTGTGACTGCAATGTTCTTGTTTATTCCCAGAATTCATGGACAAATATAGAATTTCCATTGGGATTTTTTTTGAGGAGGTGGTGGTAATTTTAGTCCAGTACCATACTTATGTTTAAAAACTAATGTACTTCTCTTTTCAGAGCCTTCATAAAAGTAAATAATTTTCATAGAGAAAATCAGACATCAGTGTTAGAAACAACACTTTTAGAGTAACGATTTTATTCTAGTAGTTTTCCAAAATTATGAATCACTTCTGAATTAATCAGTTTTATAATATCTATGAAACACTTGCGCGTTTAGCCTAAGCTTGTCATCTCACTGCCCTCTGTTGTCAATGGAGAGGGGCAGCACACGTTTCTTAGACTGTGGCAAATTGCGATCCAAGGTTGCTAATTGTTTCTATTATCAATGAATGAAATAAGGAATTTTCACACTGACCCTTTAAAAATCAAATATATCAGATGGAATTAAATTCACCATTCACGGTGCTTCTTTTTACCTTTTTTGAGTAAGTAAAAATGATATAATAGGAATAACCAGTTCACATTTCAGTTGCTAATGCTCATTACTAAAACCAATATTGCTAATCCAGGAGCTTGAGCTTGCTGAGGCAAGTTCCATCTTCCAGGAACCAAACTTGTACTTCACCTGAAATTGTTACAGACTATTGAACAGAGAAAAAAACGTAGTCAAAAGAGAGTGGAATAACCAAATAGTCTGGAAATGACTAGTGATCTTTTATAGAATATAAATTCAAATAGTGTCTGAGCAGAGCAGATCAAGGATTACTAGTTTTGCTTGAAATTACCTTGAATTCCCTTTAAGTCCAGTTGCTGCAAGGTACACCTACCTACGGAAATGTGTAATCATTTCTGTGAATTGATGCAAATACAGGAATGTTTTTTAAGCAGAATGAGACAATCTAGGGCAAAACATGTAAGCTTGATCAATATTAGCACTCCCACCATTCAGCCTGCAATAGAAAACCTGCTTATCATTTTGTTTGCACAGGAAAGGGCTTAAGGTGACATCTGGTTTTCTCACATGAAAAATTATGTGTATCATGTTTTTGAGGCCTTCTTATAACCAGGAAATTTTATAATTCCACAGTGAAGTGTGGCTAGAGATCAATCAACCCTCACATCACTCATTCAGACTCAGGTAAAATTTGTCATTCCCATGTTACTGACAAACAAACAGATTATCAGCAAAACTAATTGATTCACACCCCAGAATTTCAGGGCTGGCTACTTGAAGAATTCATGGCCTTGAGATGAATCAGTTGCAGGAGTCCAAGACATAGGAGGAAAGCAAGGAATATTTCAGAATGAACAGATCCATGAGTAATGCCTCGTTGTCCCTGGACCTGGGACAAAGGCATCTCTCAGGCTATTCCAGTTTGTGCTGGAGGCTGAAAAGATCAGTAGGGATTCCTTGTTCCAACATCTGTTCTCTGAATTGAATCAACCTTTTGCTCAGCTGTGTTCCTGACCACTAGTGAGACAGCAAATAAACAGCAGAACCATACAACATTTTAGCAGCCTGCGAATTATCCACCCTGCATTCCAGGGCAAGTTCTGACCCTTCTATAGGCCATACCTGAATTAATGCCATTTAATTCCTTAATGAGAAGGTTTTCCACAACTGTAACAAACACCAGAACAGTCACGATCTCTGCAAGGCTTTTGATTTTGTGTCTTACCAACGTTTTGGTCATCTGAAAAGAGCCACAATTATATATAAGGAAGAAAATAATTTCTTACCACACAGTACTTGTCCCCTGGAGTAAGAAAATCAGCTGTCAGGAAACAACTACTGCATGTGTCCAGGAGTTTGACAGCTTCTCCACTGTGGGCAGGTTTGTAAGCATAGATTGTCCCCTGACAAACAGAGAGAGATAATCCATCCCTGGGCTATGAGACTTCTCATTAAAAGCTGTCAAAGACTTCAAGAAAAAATACTCATCTTCCTGAGCTCTTTAAAGTTTCATACTCTACTCTAAATTGAGGTAAAAAGTGCCCAGTAGAATTCAACTGAATTTAGTAAATTATATAAATTTACACTAGCTGAAAATCAGGATGGTTCATTTGAGAGTGATCCAGCTAGTCACGTTTCCAAGTTTTGTTTCTCATAACTGCTTTAATTTAAAACCACCCTATTTCGTATTGCTCCAGAAACCAATCAATATTCTAAAGCAACATAAAACACAAATAATAAATCTTAAGCTTCAAAAGATGTTTTTATCTAAAGACCTCAAAACCTTTTAGAAACAATTCATAACTAATGTAGACATAGATTTTAGAACTTCTCTACGCATTTTACAAAAGGAGAGTGAAATCAGAGACAAAGTGTGACCAAAGTTACCCCCACAAAAAAACCCAAACAAACCACATTTAAATGCCAATTTAAATTATTAAAGGTCTGGAAAACCAGGGATAATTTGAGGATTTGGGACTCTTGTGTAAGATTTCTGGACATCAGGCTGGTCAAAGAAGGATCTTTGACTGGGTGGCCAGACAAATTCAGATAGATGCACAGAACAAGTCTCCCGCATAGCCACAGTAGGTCTGATGTACCCAAGGCCCAAGATTTCATTGCAAACACAAGATGGGCTAAGTTTACCTCTGGTATAATTTGTTGACTTGTGTGATTACATTACAGACATTTCATACTGGCAGTGCCAGCATGCACATACAGAATAAAAGGAACATGCCATTATATAATGCCGTTATCTCAAATGCTATACCTGGTCAGTGACAAGCAGAAGCACAGCGTAATCAGGTGAGAATATGAGGCTGGATATGGGTTTTAAGATATCAACGCAGATTTTCGTCTCATACTGCAGATCTTTGATGTGATAAAAGAATAAAACGCCCCCCTGTGCAGAAAAGTACAAATCCACATCAGGTCAAGGTCAATTATCCCAGCCTGAAGGTCAATTATCCCACCCACTCTGGCAAACTGAACTGGCAAAACCTTCTGAAATTCTCTGGAGCAAGTGTGTTTAACTGTATCCCATTGCTAATGGTCTCATCTGCCTTCATGACGTTTAAATCCAGATGACTCTTATCCTGCATAACGCATTTTTTGAAAAATCAAGGTGTTTTTTAATACAAGTCTTACTAACAGTCCATGTTTGATAACAGACTCTCTCATTAGTAAACACTTGAGATTCCACATTGTTTCTTTTGTGACAGTATAGGGATTTGTCCCTCTCTTAAGCAGCACTGTATAATGTAATCATCATTTTGGATTAAATATTGAGTGAGATTCAGCACAAAACAATTTGGTGGTTCTCTTGGTCATTTTTTTCTCCTCTCCTATTTTTTGTCCATCCTTCTTTCCTGTTCCTCTAGAACTCTCTTTGCCTTTTGTTAAAAATAGTATTGTCCTCTTTGGTTCCTTCTTTGACTTAAAAAATGGAATCTCTTCCCTCCCTGCTCCTTTCTGAGTTCTTGTCTCAAGTTCTAACAAAGAAGATATATGACAAAACCAGAGAGGACCTCCACTTTTTTTCTGACTTCTGTCTTTGCAGTGAGCTCTGCAAATACACTCCATTTGAATGCTTTTTGATTTTCACACAATAAGTTACAAGCATAAAGGATGCCTTACATTTCCAGCTGCATACAGTCCCCCGTTACAAAATGCCACGGCAAATAAAACTGATTGTTGTGGATCCTCTGGTTTGCCACCTGAAAGCACAAAGGCAACAAGAAACATCAAGTTTAATTCATTGCAACCATGTGTCCCAACTTCAAATCTGAGATGATTTACTACTTGTGAGTAAAAAGGCTCAACGGGCTATATATTCTTTGGACTTTGTGCTGTGATGATGAAGGACAAGGCTGGTACACATAATTTAAAGTGACAGTACTACTGTGGTCTGATGAATTAGAAATTAATTTGAGAAATCAAAACTTGTCCCAATGTCTGGCAACCTTCACTGTGGAAGTATTTTTTTTCCCTAATTTCTACTCAGAATTTCCATTGATGCAAACTGTGCCCTTTGCCTGTCAGGTTCCATCCTGTCTGTAACCTTTCATGAGTAGCTGAAGCAACAGTAAAATCCCCCATTTCCTTTCCACTGGGCTGAAGAGAGTTCTCACAGCCCATCTTTGTATGACACACGCAGACTCTGCAATAATCTTTGTGGCCCTGTGCTGAACTTTGTCCACTACGTGAATGCCTTTTTTGTATTGTGGAGCCCAAAACAAAACAAAACATTTGAAACAAACCCTAAATCCTAACTCAACTAAATCACAAGTGATTGCAGTTCTAAACAAAGTTACTAAAACTAAGCAGTAGAGAACCCATTCTAGCATCACTTATTCCAATTTAAACTAGAATGAACAGAAATTATTTCCCTGCCACTGTTTTTCCAGAGGCTATTCATTTGGCTGTCTACTAGCACAAAAGCTATTAATCATTTCTCCTGTAAACATATAAAAGGTTGCCATTGATGTGTCTTACAGAGGTCAGTGTGAGCTGAGTTTTTCTAACCAGTGGCTTCCTGCTGTACTCACATATTATTACTCCCAGACATCATTGATGCTGGCTAAAAATCAATTAGCTTGATTTGAACATGGAAATACCTTTCTTTTTCTGCGCTCCTCGAACATATGACACGATGTCTGACACTTTACACACGTATTCTGCACAAAAGAAAACAATATATAACGTCAACCTTGTTTATATGTCAGTATTGCAATAAAAGCCAGTTATAGCCCAGTCTACTGAACAAAAGGTGAAGTTTGGTATATTGAATCAAAAATGTGCATTCTTCTCCAATATCCACCATCTCTGTCATTTATGCATCTGAGCTGGCACAGTCGTTACGTGGTTCAGCTTACAGCTATAAAAGGGAGATAGTCATACATGGACTGTGATCCAGATGCAGATTTATCTATCTTCTAGTGCTAAGTTCTGGTTTTGTTATTTCCATTCATAATTTTTTAATTAGATTTACTTACAAAGGAAAGTTTAGCCAGCCTGAAAATTGCCCAAGTGAAATGTTGTGGCTGCTTACGGTTCTGTTTGCAAAACCATAACAGGAGCTTGGCACGTGCTTCGAGTTGGACACACATGTAAGCATTCTGCTGAGCAGATACAGATTGCAGTACATCTTAAATTAAGCAGAAGCTTCAGTAAAATACGAATACAGACAGTGTTCTCACACAGATTTAGGACAGGACTCAAAGAATACACAAGTGGAGGAAAATCCCAAATGGCAAAAATTCTTATTGCCTTCTAACGAACTGGCAAACCATTTCTGGTCACGCCTCAGCTTTATATTTGTTTGTGATTTTCAGCTCTTGATATGGCAAACTTAAGAGTTTGATGGTTTCAAAAACAGAGGAAGAGTGCTGGTTTGCTGATTTTTTTTTCAGAGCTGCCTTCCATTTCTGTGCTGACTATCAAAACTGGATAGAGATACAGAACTTTGGGAAAGTCAGGGATATTTACAGCAGCTTAAAAAAATAATGTATTACATGGCAAAAGAAGAAAACAAGATTATCATCAGCCTGTCCATTAACACTGATTCAGTGTTTATTAAACATTGCTATGCTGGTCTACAGAAGGATATTATCCAGTTCTAGTGATAGAAATAATAATTTTTCACGGAAAGGGTCATTGGGCACTGGCAGAGGCTGCCCAGGGAGGGGGTTGAGTCACCTTCCTTGGAGGGGTTTAAGGGACGGGTGGATGAGGTGCTGAGGGACATGGGTTAGTGATTGATGGGAATGGTTGGACTCAGTGATCTGGTGGGTCTTTTCCAACCTGGTGATTCTATGATTCTATGAAGTCAAAGACGTCTTCTGTTCACTTTCTGTGCTTCATATGTAATGCATTAATGCCTGATAATCTTTATAGACTTGTTTTGAATACAAAATAGTTCCTATAATTGCTGACCTTAAGGAATTCTATTAAGCAATATTACGTCAAATTTGGTTTCGTTTTTTAAAGATTCATCATGAGCTCATCTGTTCTAACATCATCTACCGTATCAGAGGAGGACAGTCCAATATTTCATGCAAAATAAAATGCATTACTGGTGCTTAACTAACAGTAAAAATACATATAGCTGGTATATTAATAGTTTATTGTTAACCTAGTAGGGCTGGTTAATAAGATCAGGACTGCTGTAACTATTGTTCATTTTATCAATTTTGATGTATTTAGAAGTTTTTCTTTTTTTTTTTCCAAAAAAAAATGAAAGCAAATTGTTGGGTGCTAAAGAAACCCACCCAGAAGTTCTGAATGTTTATCCTACTAATAAAAGAAATATGTCTTTACAATTTCTGTAAGATATACAATAGCAGAACAGCAGAAAGCAAAAAAAGCTTTCACCTATCCTTTTTCCTCCCTACTTGAATAAAAGACACCACACAGCTATTTCTTACCAGGGAGAGGTTTTTGTTGAAGAACAGAAACACTGCCTCTCTCAGCATCAATTGCCATAACATATCCTTCCTTACAGCCCAAGTAAATCTCTGAGGTCGCAGTCCAGCAGTGGGCAGTAGGATGCACTGACGGCTTAGCAGAATCTCTTGGCTTCAGCAAAAAAAATAAACAAGTTCAATTAACGATTGACAAATATCTGTACAAGCAGTTACGTACATTTTACAGCAAAAAAAAAAAAAAAAAAGAGCACTCCCTCATAGAGCCTGAGCACCTGTATAACTTCAGTCCTATTTATTCAGTTAGTCCTTCACTGAGGGGAGTAATTTGAAAAACGAGAACATTCTCCAGAGAAGCCTGTCTGGAGACAGTGGTGGAGAACTCACCTCTCTCTCTAGAAGCTTGTCTGAATGATGAATTATATTTTCATTTTAAAATTACATATTTTAAAATTTGAATTTATCTGAATTTATTCTCCAGCGCTTGTGTCTGTTACAGGTTTGTCCCCTAGCTTGGAATCCATCCGGTACTTTCCCTACCCTTGCAACAATGCTGACCCACCATAACCAATATTTTAATGATAAAATTATGATAAAATTCAACACTCTGAGACCCCAGAAGTTTGTTGTGGTTTTTTTTTAATGTCAGAATAGCACTGGAAGCCCAAATTGAAATGGTTACCCACTATTATCTCACCCTGACAAATGTTTTTCAAATTACTTTTCAACATAGTCTTCCACTGCATAGACATTACTTGCACATGTGGTCTTGCATACTTGGCAGTACTAAAGCACACTTTGTTTGAATAGTTTAGCGTATCATATAATCCAAATTACTCTGTAAAACAGCTCTGTCAACCTTTGTGTCATCTGCAAATTAGTTCCAGAAATATCCTTGCCACAGACTTTGCATGTGCCTTGAATTTCATTTCACTGAAATAAATCTCATAAATCTATCATTCTCAAATCAGGAAGAACAGAAATTCACCATCAAATGTTATTAAAGACAGTGATCTGCTCAAATACAATAGTAATAGGGGTCATATAAATACCACGATAGAAAGAAATAGATGGAACAGGGTTTGGGGAGGGGAAAAGGGGAAGAAAACACAAGAAAACCTTGTAAGAACATTTAAGAGAAGATCCAAAGCATGTGAGCAGAAGTGGTGAGGAACACTAGACAATAAGATGGATGAAAAAGAATGAAGAGTCTATAATTCTATAAAACAACATCTGCTGTCTCAATAAAGGTTCTATAAAAAGGAAATATAGGTGGACTTGGGATGAAAACATAGGACAGAGATTCATAAGCACCTAGATGTTGCTAGTAAAATATGCCAAGGGCTGGCTACATGATTCTGGGTAAGAAGCCTACTCTCTATTTATGCTTACAAAGCATTTTGAATTTCTCAGCGGGGAAATGTTACAGAAATAAAGTATATTAATATTTACTTTATAAATCAAATAGGACTAACAGTAATAAATCTATAACAAATGGGGCTTTACATCACCCAGAAAAACATTTAATATAGGCATTTTTGCTGATTTTATGACTCTTGAACATCACAAATCTTTGGGAAGGCTGCAACTGAGCTCCTGTGAATCAGGAGCTTTCTGTGTAAAGATGACTTCTATAATATTCCTTTGTACCTGCTGCCATGACTGTCTTAACACATAAACTAAATAAAATATGGAAAACTGAGGATGAGATTGTGTAAATTCTAAACTAGGTTGCTTCCTGAACTGCGCATTAGTAAGGTGGTGTATAAAATTATAATAATGATGATGATGATAATGCTGTCTTTCTTTGAGCTTCTCTCCCTTTTAAGTAGCAACTCTTCAGAGAAAAAAAATCCATGATGGATCCTTGTAATGAAAAGGTTTATAAAAGGACAATTAAATAAAATTGGTACTGGATGCCAAGAGGACTCAAGTATTTTTAACTGCCATTTTTTTTAGAAAATGTTGAGCCTAATACTAAATCTTTTCTCCCCCCGGCTGGTCTAGGTAGTTCCAATTGTAAACGATAATAAGAAGGAAAAGGCACACATCATCATTACCTACCATTTACACTTTATTCTCCCATGCTACATTACTGGAATATTTCAGTGCAGCATTAACTAAATAAGCCTGACCAGAGACAAAGGCCTACACAGTAAAAAGGAAACTACTTTAAGTACCTTCTCAGCAAGACGTCTTTCCATTTCAAGCTTAGCCAGCATTTCTGCTTTCTCTCTCTCTTCTTGAGTCAAGTATTTTTCAACTTTAATCTGAAGGAAGAAAATGAGGGTCATATCAGGGTTCTTCTCTCCAAATGTGATCACATGCAGACTAAGAACCTTTGGAAAGAGGGGCAATACTAATTCTTGATGCTTTTTGTATCTCTGCTCCATGATAATACTCCTCAAGAGGACATTGTTCTTTCGAACACCCCTGAAAGCATATTTAAAAATGCTAAAATAGAAACTACCATCATTTTTGTTGAGATTAGTTGTATTTCTTGCATACCTTTTCTGACAGTGAATAACACGAACTGGTGAGAGAACAGAGAGAATTGGGAAAGACTGACCAAAAGAGCATGAGATTGGTGGAATATATTGTATAAGAAGCATGGTGCTTCTTTATAAATTATCATTTCAATTTATAATTACAGTACTAAGCACGGTTTAGTACCCACACACTTAGTCTAAAACTACTTAGTCTCAAAATGGTGCTCAGAATAAACAGAGAAACCCTTATCTATGGAAGTAAACCCTCCAAGCCTGGCTTGAATCTTACACTCAGGAACAGGGGGAATATCTACCTAATTTATAGCCAATTAAAAACTTAACATCAACGAATTAAGATTGTATACATCTTATTCATTTTGGATTGACTTATTATAAGTTTTCTCCCTAAAGAGTGAAGGGAAGCAAAAGAGACAAAAAGATGATTTTAAGTACACAGACACATCTGTTTTCAGCTTTTCAATGTCTGGCAATGACAGGAATTAAATAAATATATTTGAGTAGGTGAAAGAGAAAGATTCATTTTTCAAACACCTCTGAATCCTGAACTGTGAGTGCTCGCTCTGGTATCTCATCATCTGTAAGAGCTGGCTCCCACACTTCCAACTGCAGATCAAGTTGTTCCAAGATTTCTCGGATCCTCAGGTTTCTTTCTTTCACTCGTTCTATCTCCTGCTCCTTTTGTTGTGCAACTATGTCAAATTCCTTATTAAAAGCAGTTTTCAGTTTGTAAATGATGTCCTGAAATACCAAAAAGGGAAACAGCAATATGGCACAGGTCACATCCATCCATGATTATGGGACCACTCCTCAAGCCATCAAAACCATAAATGTGTGTAATTGTATGTGTGACAGGGAGATAAACTGGTAAAGCCCTTTAATGAAAATCATATAGGCAGAGTTCAAGCTTTGTTAAATAGAGGTGGGCAAACTATCATTCGTGGGGTTTTTTTCCCGCATAGAAATTTTTATTGCTGCATATTGCTGCAAACACTGGATAGAAAATTCTATTTGCTTGTTTTTGAATTCTTTGGCTGAAAGAAGGGGCCTCAAAGAAAAAAAACACATGACCTATAAATCTAGAGACTGTAAATCACAGGTAGAGGGGCATACTTTTAAGGGACATACACGCTAAGGACATATTTTCCTGATTTTTAAGTGATTCATCCTGCAGTTTCAATAATGCTTTTATGTGATTTTCTGCCTGGCATATGTAAGAAAAATTCCCTCATTAAATAAATAAACAAAAGTCGTAAACTATTTTTTTAAAACAGCTAAGACCTTACAATGATTTTAAAAATCATATATTCTCGGTGCTTAAATTCTTCCTTTAGCCTACAGAATTGACCTCAACAAAGCAGAACAGAATATTAAGAGAGAAAACTATGTGTGTCTCCTACTACATCAATTTAATAAAATGAAACATGGAAAGGATTTCAGTTCTATCACCAGATTTTACATTTTGAGATGCTTAGCTGTCTGCAATTTGTATTACAATAAATATTTTTGTGGCCATGATTATTTCATTGGTTTCTAATACAATAATAAGTTATGATGTAGTAAGGCAGGATGGCAGATAACATAAAGTGTTGCTGGGAGACAAAAGGCTGTGCTCAAGTGTTTGTCAGCTACCTATCTAACTCTCAGCAAATTCACTGCACTGGCCAAGAACACAGCAGACTTGTCTGCTATTAGATATATCGTATGCATCTTGAAAGCCACACAGTAGAAAGATCTCGTTACATCCAAACTTACATCTAAAATTGCTCCTTGTGTTTCTTCCCCATCTGCTTTAAAAACTAGTGTATCTACTAGATTTTATGTATTACAACGCATAACTGTTGAGCTCTGCTACCAGTTGTAGCCTTAAAGAGCTCTGATGAGGCAATGCTTTACTGTTGTTTAACCACTTCTGCCCTTGCAGATCATCTTCATAAGAAGCCTTTTATGTAGCATGTTTACTGCTTAATAAACAGGCCAGGGTAAGAGAAGGGAGAGTCGGATAGTAAAGAATATTAAATAACAGAAACACTGAAGGCTCCAAATGAAGGGCTGATAAGACTGTAAAGAAATGAAATGGTGTGAGGATACAGCTGAACTTTCATTCAGCAGCAAATAGTATGGAAAGAGGTCATGTTTCCACAGGCATGCTGAGCTGTGCAAGCCAGCTATACAAACACCAGAGGACAAATAGAAATACTCTCAAATTGGGTAACCAATTTCATAAAAACGTTTTTCTTCCACACCTGAGCTGGCAAATCCACATGGTGCTTTGCTGCACGATGTGCATTTATCTGTAACACAGTGGCCTGTGCAACTCTCCATTGTAGTGTCAGTACACCCAAAATCTGAGCGTCTGTGACTGCTATGAGAACCCAAAGGTGTGGCAGTGCCACTACAGTAATACAAACTTGAAAAGACATCACCTTTAATAACACTATCTGATTGACTTTCTGCTCCCTACTGTGCAAGTCCAGTTGGTGGTACAGGATAGATGTATCTCCACCATACTGAGAGCTCAGACTTCCAATCAGGCAGGAAGATGCATTATCATCAGCCGTTACGTCTTCTGTCTTCTCTCGTTCTTCCTCAGGTAATACAGTCTCAGACTCAGTCTCAGGATTTTTCTTCTGAGCCTGAATATCACAAACATGACAACTGTGTTAATTTTGTATACGAACCAGTGGCACACGTATGAAAAAATTCTAGAGATCATATTCTGCAATTAAGCCCAGTGATCAAAAACCCACAAGTTGAAGTGAACGTATACAGAATATTTGGTCCAGTTGTAGGATCCCCAGTACAAGAAAGACACGGGCATTCCGGAGCAAACCCAGCGATAGGCCACTAATACAATTAAGGGTTTGAAGCACCTAATATGTGAAAAGAAGCGGAGGGTGCTGGGATTGTTTAGCCTCAAGAAGGAGAAGGCTTGGGGGGTGGTGTTTAATAACACATATAAAAACCTGAGGAGTAAGGACAACAGAGCCAGACTCTTCTCAGCGGTGTCGCTGACAGATTGAAAGGAAATGGTTATACATCAAAATACAGAACATCCAACTTAAATATAATGAAACACATTTCCTCTGAAGGTTGTCAAACATGGGAGAAGGTAGCCTATAGAGGTTATGGAATCCTCCATCCTTGGAGATATTCCAAACCTGACTGGACATGGAGCTGAGTAAATTGTTCTAGGTGGGCTGGAGTAGATGACTTCCAAATGGCTTATCTAACCTCAGCTCTTCTGTGATTCTTCAATATTAATGCATTTGTTCTAAGTAAAACCACAACATTTCATCTTTACGAATATCTTCAAATTTTTAGGGAAGTATTTCTACAGCGAAAACGGACCCAAGAAATGTGTCTATGTAAAAAAGGGGTTAAGATGCCAACTCAGAGCATTCTGATCTGAAATGCCTATATGCAGTACTTCAAAGGGATTGTACCTCATCATCAGCTGTCTCAATCTTCTTTAACTGGAGAACTTTCTCCAGAATTTTCAGTTCTTCTTCAGTACGTTCCTTCATTGGATAATTTTTCACTTCAGAAGCTATATGGAAGCACTGTTCAATTATATTTTTTTTTTAGAAAACAAAAACACCCAAGGTAAAAACTTCTTCAGAACACATCTGTTAATTCATTTGTCCAAAAACTGAATGCTAAATAGTTACAGAGGCTTCTTAAAATCAGAAATAATATTGATGATCAATTAATGTAGACAATCCAGCAAGAATATAGGAGTCAGAAAAAAACCACTTGCCTTTTTGGTAGTAAAAATGGTTGGTTTAAAATTTGCTGCCTTTATTTATTTTTTTTTTTAAATAACCTCTGGCTATGTCCTCTTTATTCACAGAATTCAACCAGGACAAGATTTTTGGTAAAATTACTCGGTCTTTAACCACCCTTGAGATAATCTAGTATCACTAGTTTGACTAATATCCCTCTGTTTAAAATAGGCAAAATCAGGGTTAAATTTTGCTTTTACATTCTGTGTTGCAGAAGTCCTACCGACCCAACACAGAAATATAATATTTACCTTCTCCTTTTAGCAACACTGCATGAAGATATTCTCTAGTATCTAGGAACTAAGGAGTTACTTATTTGCTTATTAGCACATTTATCCACTTTAAAAGGTAAAATCAGCCAGGCTCGGTCAAAATCAACAGAATGAAAGATTTGCATGAGCCCTGGAAAGAAGTGGGTTTTTTCCTCATACCATAAGCAAACCAGAAATGTGTTATACTTCTATTTATTTTGTTTCAGTACCTTAAGGAATCAATAAACTACTGCAGTAAGTGAGTTAGAAAGTGATGGTTACCTTAACAGCACGTCCTTTTACACACATTGGATCCCAGCACTCATGTTTGATGACACTCTGCAAATAGCAGTTGGCTAAATTCTCCATTTCAATCTCCTTCCTCACCTTTCAAGATACAGAAAAGAAAATAATGACATGTGGTGCAAACCAACAAGATATAGGCAATTTGTATTGAGTTGTTGAAACAAACCTGGCAGATTAAATGAATTACCCGTATTTCATAATATTAGACTACTGAAGCTATCTTCTCCAAAAATGATATTGCATACTACTGCTACTGAAAGGTGTCATTTTATATGTGAAGAAAAGCATTCCAGAACTTAAGCAGCGCTGTACCCAAGGTCACAGTGTCAGATTTACAGTTTCTGGCATAGATCATATTCCAACTGGCAATATCTGCATTAGCAGATTCACCTGCTTCAAAAAGTGACTTAAAATACTTTTACGCTTTCCTGTTTCTCAACAGTGAACAACTTTGAGATCATCCTCTATTCTTCAGTTATTGCTTCTCCTTTTCACTGCTAGTTTTAAAATGTTCTCTTTCCACTCTATCATACCCTGGCCACTTCTTCTTCAGCCTTTTCTTGTGCTCTTTCCTGTTCTTCTACATCCAGGTTGAACTCCTGCTGCTCCAGTTTCTCAATGTCTGGCACCAGTTCATTTTCATGCATCATTTTCTGAATCTGTTTTTTTAAAAAATAAGTATAAGGAATAAAAAGTAATTCGAATGTGAATAGAGGAAACACTGGTTTTAACACTGTGGAACTTGATAACAGAGAAAATCATTTTAATTGCCTCCACTTTTAACTGCTTCATGGTAATTGGTAGAACGTGCTGCCTGTACCTAGTGACAGAGACTACTATGTGAATATATTTCATCCTTCCCTTAAAGCTCATTTGGATGTTATATGTGGAGTTGTGCATACTTTCTAAGAATCTGTAGCATGGAATTGTTCATTCTTTAGTTCTGAGAACTTTCAAAAGTTTTTATCTATCTCATGCAGTTCAACAAAGGGAAATGCAAAATCCTGCATCTGGGGAGGAACAGCCCCATGCAGCAGGATATGCTGGGAGCTGAGCAACTGGAAAACAAACTGGAGAAGGAAGAGGAGAGGATGACAGTTTCTATAACGGAAGGCTGTTAGACCAGCAGAAACTAGCCTGCTGAGGGGATAGATTGCTCAAGATATAAGGGTGGTACAAATTTTTTAGTTGGAGCAAAGGAACCTCAGAACCAGACAGTTGTTCCTGACAGGTTCAGCACGCTGTCCCTGAAGAGACAAATCTCTCTATTACCTGTCTGCTCAGTGTTTATGACAAAAATGTAACTAAGCACTAGAGCTGATAGTTGTAAAGGAAGTGTACATGTAAACAAAACTGTAAGCTAAGCCATTACACTTGTAAGAAACTCACAGTTTCATGCAGCTTTTTAATTCCCATTTGCAGCTCTTTCTTCTGGTTAGCAAACCTCTCAGTCTCTTCTCTAATGACCTGACACACAACAGATATATTTTTGAAAATAAAAAATAACCCAGGAAACGACTGAAGTGATCTAAAGGAACATTATCTGTACAGAAAACAAAACTCAGAAGGGATTAATAACTGAAATAGACATAAGCTTAATTCAATAGGTTGATTCTTAGAACTGCTAAAAAGAAAAATGATTGTACACCCAGTTCACACTGTAAACTGGTTATACAGAAACAGAGCTTAAAATAAGGAAAGAAAGAAAGTCACTCCTGAGATCACACAGAAAGCAATGATATTTCATCTTATCATTGAGCCCCAGAAGCTGGAGAATATATACAGCTCTGGTTCATAACAAAAAGAACCTGCTACCACCCATAATTCATATTTCTGAGGAAAAAAATTATCTATGCTAACATTAATATAGCAATTTCCAGACTCACAAAGCACTAAATCCCCTCTCTGCACACTATTAGATCTTTGATGAACTTTTACTCTTAAAAAACTTTGGTTCCACATCATACTCACCTCAACCTTAACCTGAAACAAACCTCAGGGGGTTTGCAATTAATGTCATATTGTTGACTATTGATTTATCAGTGCTGTAGAATTTTTTATTCTGGCCCTTGGGAAGAAGCACCTGCTTGGTTTCTGGTAATAATCTTCAGTGTAACTTCTTGACATTTAGAAGAAAAACATCTTTACAAGTTTCTAAAGGAAGCCGATTTCTCTGGCAATTTCTTTTTTTTTTCATTTACTCCTTGTGTAGAAGTGGCCTTTTGGCCTTTAGAGCTCCTATTGTGCTCAGTACCTGCTCTGGTGTGTTTATAACGTTGACCCTAACTTTTCTAAAGGTCTAGATGGCAACGCCTTAAAGGGAGGCCCAAATGTCAGAAGAGCTTTAGAAAGTAGATTACTTTACAGCACATAATTCAAATCACTACTGACTCTTGAAAACTCCTGTTTTGATTATTACTTGTTCTATCGAAGTACCTTCTTCATTTTCTGATCTATCCACGTCATTTCATTGGTATTGGCTGAATATGAACTGGTGACGTTTCCGTCTTCCTCTGTCACCTCTACATTGGAAGATTTAAGCGATGCATCCTGAAATTAAGGATATAAACATCCATCTCAGGTACTTAGAGAGAATAAGAGAGAGACCAAAATAAAATAAAAATTGGACTCGCATTAGAAGCACCACCACGTCATTAAAGAGAATGTTACAATATTTTTACTCCCTAACCAGGCTCCAGATTTGTTCCAGAAAACCCTTGCTGTTATGCAAAGCCTTTTGACTCAAATGGCCTGACATTACTAACTTCTGCTTTGCTTGATTTCAACAGGAAAACAAACAACACACAATGTATAGCAGTAATATCACACTGGAAATGACAAATAATTTCACATGAGGAGAAATTGACTTTCACAGAGTTTTCTGTGGCTGAAGAAACCATGTGAAACTGAAGCTGTGAATGCCATCTTCCCATAACTATTCCATTTCCTTGTTTATGCTATTCTACAAATTAAGAATTAAGCATATTCAGCCTATCCTTGGGAGTATTTTGCTACTTCTGCAAAAGGATCAGAGTTTGTTTGGAGGACAGTTTTTATCATGTGCAATTTTAGGAGAATGATCAAACCTTCCCCCCGCTTCCCTAAAAATAAAAAAAACACCCCACCTTAAATTTCCCTTCTGGAAGTGATTCTGCTGTGGATTCTGGGTCAAAATGCCGTTCTGCCATGGATTGTAAAACAGTATTTTCATTTGAAGTGGACTTGTTCAGTATAGCAAGAAGAGATCGCCAGTGAAGATCAGCTTCCTCAGCTTCAGTATTCTTTATCTTCCTAGTAAATAGAAAATAAATTGATGTATTTTTATGTCTTATAATAAAGGACAAATTATTAAATATTCCATATAACAAAATTACTAAGTTGTTCAAAAATGCCTATTCAATATTTTTACATATGATTTAATATTGTTTGAGTTCTAGCATTCATAATTAAGTGAAGTTTCTTCAGAATTAGAAATTCTGAAAGATTCATTACCCAGAGTAGAAATACCACTCTGGTGGACCCATCTTCCATTTATGCATCTGCCTGAACATTTGTTATACCACAGAAAAGCTGTAGTTTCACGTGTCCCTCACTCCTAATGTTTGCTAAGAGCTCTCTATGGGCACAGTTCAATTCCCTCCCATTAAATCTGTAATGTCCCCTAATCACTGAAATAAAATGGTATCTCATGAGATTATATGGCTTAGATCCTCAGACACCCCATTCCAGATGGTTTATTTGAGAGTGATAAGCAGCTTATTATGGGTAATGCTTATCAGAAGACACTCCTTTATCTTGTATTGCAACCGCACCCAAAGTCCAAGACATTCTCCACAACACTGGTGGGAAGCTTTAAATGAGCTAGGGAAGCTACCTCTAAGGATGAGAGGAGTGACTTCATCTAATTCTTAACCTTACTTTGAGACTAATAAAAAGTCTAGAATCACAAATAGATGCAAAATTTGTCTGTCAGGATACAAAAATTCACACCATCAATATTATACATACTTCCATTTCAGGCACACCAGGGCACCATCATTTTTCCCAATAACAAGGATAAATTTGCTATCCAGAGAAAATACCGTGGATCTGATTCCTCCTCCTTGATATGAGTGACAATGCATACGAGCGAGTATATCCTAGAAAAGTCACAGAAGCAGTATGAGTAAATATGTTTTTGTAACAGGGTATGTCTATAAACTATGCTTCTGTATTTTCTTATAGAAGTCAATCCAAAATGTCAACACGAAGTATATAAAAGCCTAGGATTTATGATTTTGTGATTTTTGACTACAGATGGGACAAGTTTCTAGAATACTAATTTTGCAGGTGATGATAACGAAAAGTAGTAAAATTATCTACCCCAAGATTTGCTGGAGAAGAAAGTAAGTAGTTTGTATAATCATCAGTTATAAAAACAATTGTACTATATAATGTTATGACAGTTCATGTTCAACGTAAATTTTTCTGGAACACTTTATATTCAAGCAAAGAAAAGCTTCCAGTGAAAGAAAGTAGCTTGCACACCTCTTCCTCGCGTACACCAAACAAAGCCTGTACCTGGATGCCTACCTACCATAGTAGGAGTGTGATAGACGAACAAAACACCATCGTTCGCTGCTGATGCCAGCCACCGGCCGTTGGGTGATAAACAGAGGATCCCCGATCCAAACTGATTGCTACGAATCCTCTTCTCTGATAAAAATACTGATGGGTCTTCCGATATAGTCTGCCGAACAAAGAAAATGTTAGCAGCAGTTCAGATTATGGAGATGTCTATGCCATTTTGAGAAGGCTGATGGCAGTTTTGTGGGTTATCACATGTGGTGATTTACAATCCAAACACTTGGATTTCTGAGCTCAGGAAGCAGTAACATTGCTACGATGATTTGCTTCTCATCTCTTCAAAAGGGTCTGTGTGTTTTTATGTGCCTGGGCCCAGAGTTGTCAAGGAGGAATGCCCACCTTTGGAATTCACCTTCTTCCTTGACCTGACTCAAACTGGGGGAGACCTATGAGCTACAGAGAGGTCCAGTTCATCAGCAGGCAATGACAGTGACCACTACTTCATTTCAGGCAGGGCTGAGCTGGGTTTGCAGTTGTGTCTTAGAGTCATGGGCTCACATGGGCTCAGTGCTTTTAAGAGCTGGATACTCCAGTTACTCAGCAGACTGCACAAAAGCACAGCTCCAACACAGAAGCTACACATGAAGTGCCTGCAAGCTGTACAAGTTTTAAGAAGCAACATTTGGCTTTCTCTGTAATCAAACAAGAAGATTGCTTTTGCCAGATTTCTGAGCAGGTGGTAGGATACTAAAAGTTGATGTTTATGGATGGAGTAGATATTTTGAGTGCAGAGATGACTTTTTATGATAATATCCTGCTATATTAACTTCAGCTACAGCCTTTGTTTGATGGTATTTAACCATCACCCAAAATAAAGCAGCTTCAGAAAATTACCTTTTCAGTGAGATGATATTTACAGATGAAAAGTCCAGAGGTACAGTAACCATACACAATATTATCCTTCAATCTGACTGCTGAGCTCAAAGGGCAATCCAGATCATAACGCTCCTGTTTAATGGCACTAGCATCAAACATTCCTTGGTCATTAACATACTCATCATTATCTAGAAGCGTGAAAAAAGAAACAGGGAGGAAAAGGCATCATTACCACTAATGCAGGTGCTTCACCCATCAAGTAATTAAGAAAATCAGTCTCAGCAAGGAGTGAGCATTATGTGAGTTTTCAAGGAGACTAGGAATTAAGACACCTAGGTTTGACACTTACTCTGGGGGTCGTGCCAATCTAGCACACTGCAGTGAAGCAGAGAGACAGCTCTAAAGAAGTCCTAGAAACGGTTTAACCACAGTGATGTAATTGTTTGCATACCCTGATTTACCCTGCTCTGCTGTGCCTTAGTTAAATTTATGCATTTAAGACCTCTCATGACAACTGAATTAGTTTTCCACCTGTTTCCAGAAAGTGCCCCGAACTGATCATTCCAAGAATATCAGTTTTCCAGAAGGTGAATGGAAGTTTGCCTTTCTTAGGCGTCCTTAACCCACCCCCCCCTTTTCCTCATAGTGACACTTTTCTCATAGAAAGTTTCTTTAACATTTCCTATTGGGACACAAGGTAATATTTTTTAAACACAGTAGACTTTTTCCTTGGTGCTTTTACACAGAAAAGCTATAACAAAGACAGGGAATCACTATTTTTTTAGATAGATCAACCTTTAATATTTTCCTTCTGAGCTATTACATACCTATAATAATTCTTTGAAGAGGCTGGTGGGATTGATTCCCCTTTGAACACCCGATATGCTAGTCTGCAAAAGGGTGATGCCTAGAACAAGGTCTCTGTGACTGGCTTCGGGCATTGCCCACTCAATAGTAATAATAACAGCAATAACAACCACCACCAGTAGAAGTAGTTGTTAAGCGATGGCTTTGTGAATCTGCAAATGAATTACTTCTTCCTTCCTTGGCCTTCCCTTAAAAGATCACATTTTGCAATGATTGAGCTGACTATAAAGCCTACCGAATGCTGTATGAGAAATGATGTCCCAGGAGAATGTACAGAGGAGATGAAGAAAGAGATTAAGATTTGTGTTAATGGATGGCAATAATATGATCTTCCCTTAGAAAAATATCACAGAATATATATTCTTACCTGTTGTGAGTTCTGAAGGTAGATAAAAAACTTCCAGTCTTGCTCTCTGGCCCGCTCCCACATTAAGAAGTGCCGCCACTTCAACTAAGTCCTTGTTGAAGTCAGAAACTACAGAGAGATCCAGCACTTCATCTGCTAAGGCTGAAGCAGGTAGGGAACATCAATGCAAATTGTTACTGAATCACGGTAACGTTTTTGCTGAGTTATCACATCAAACAAAGAGACCCATGTTCAGGGCACATCTCAGCTCAACCACACAGTTTGGAACTTGCATTAAAATATCAGACAAGCCACAACCTGGTTTTGGAAAGTGCGGCACGCACACAACTTCAGCTAGAGGCATCCAGCACTGAGAGTGCTAAGTGTTACTATGACATTAAACATTCAAATATGACTTTACATCCAGCTTGAACTGTAGCAATTTTGAGGTTCTCTGCTGATAACCACCACTTAAAGTTATGATGAAGTTCTATACTTATAGATGCGATCTGTAAGTATAACGTTAGTGGAATTGAGAGGCTGCAAAAACAAATACACAAATTTCTGAAGAATTATTCTGTGACTTAAAATTCCATCATTTTTATTCTTTAGCATCCAGCAGCAAAGCTGACAGTTCCAGCAGTCCTCACGTTAAAGATGTCCGGGGCAGGCAATTGCACCCAGCTATCATGACCTATGGATTTTTACTCTAAATTCTCTCAAGATGAGCCACAAAAGTCTTAAGTTCTTTGCCACTACTATTCCTTTTGTGCTGGAGTTGTGATCAGCTGGTTAGCTAATCCATTCTCTTCCCTCTGACTTACCTGCTCCTTTGCTAACTAAAACTAAATAAAAAAAAAAAAAAAGCAAGTACACCTAAAATACAGTAAATAGTGAAAACACAGTGTAGTTAATGCTGTAACATTTATTACCTACATATCCAAGAACTTGGAATAATTTTGAAGGCCGGGCATCTAGAATAAAGATATGTCCTTCTGCAGCCCTAGTGATGAGGAACCGGCCACTCTGGTCATAACTAGGTGAAAAAAAAATCCAAATAGAAAACAGCTCAATAAAAAGAGTCAAATAATTCCACTCCAATAACTCTGCTGACTTCACTGAGGGCATAAACGCAACTGAAATTTCAGCTTCTAGGTTTACAGGATTAGGGTCTGATATAAAGTGCAGTTATGAGTGCAATTTCTAATTGTGTGGGTGGTCAATCTAAAGCTAACGATGCTCCATAGCAGTCTGTTAACAACTTCAGCAAATCTTTAATGAAGTTTATGTTTTTAAAAATAAAACGGCTATACAGATTTTGATATTATTTTTAATAGACATGGCTCTGTTTATATTGATTTGACCTTGAATGAGTTGCTTTCCGTATCTATTTTTAATGTTTTATCTTAGGTAGCTGTGGAAAGTGATCACATCTGAGTCTCCAAATAACAGGCAGACTAATATTAAAGTTTAACTGTTCAATATCCATTTTATTTTTTAAAAAGTAGAAGTAAAATACTCTCAGATTTTTCAATAATGGAAAAAAGCAACCAACCAAACAAAAAAAGCCTTTTACATCACTAGAGCTTATTACAGGAGGACTGGTAAATTCCAGAACAGTGAGCAAATGAATAATTAACAATGGTAATAAAAATCCACCGTATAAAAAGGGATGACCAAAAGGCTTATACTTAATTTCACAAAAACTTAAATTTACTTCTAGTGAGAAATGGCCCTCTAAAGTTGGATACATGGAATTGTGCATAATTATTGCACACAGTGATCTGCCAGAAAGGATCTTATACATGAGTATTTTCAGTGCTCAGTTAAACCTTCTTAAAATACAGGTTTATTATATTTCTCTCATATAAATCCTGCCACTACCTCTCTTGCAAGCAATTCAGAATATGTTGGAAAATAATTGAAACCATTAAAATATTTTACTTTGTTATTTTTGGAATCAAAGCTTGAACAGTTTTTTTGTTCAACTAACAGCGTTACTCAAGAAACAGATTGACAATATTACTGCCCCTGCTGCTTCATACTTACTGCAAAGACAACACTGGAAATTTGGAAAGAAAAATTCTGTGAACAACCCGTGGAGCTTCAGCTTTGGTAACATCAAGAAAATAAGATTTGACCTCTTATGGTCCCAACAGCAACGCTGCTGGAGGAGGGACAGCAAGCCATAGCTGTTGCCTAGTTGAGAAACAAAATATGATTAACAGTTCCATACCTTTTTTTACAACTATTCTGTATGTTAGTATGCGACTTCTTTTACTATTTAGAAGTCCCTAAAATTTGAAGAAGAAACCTCAAATGGTTCAGCTAAAAAACTTGTTTTTAACAAAGTATTTTAGAGACGTCTTGGCTTTTTTCCCTATGCTCTGTATCTACATATCAAAAGCCAATTCTGCACTCCTCAGAAAAAAATCATTATATCCACATTTAAAGTGAAATAAGTCCCACCTCAATGAAACAGTGAGTGCATTGTTATGTGTACAGCTCTTACAGAAAGGGATGAGTCTCTTACTGTGTCAGATTTCAGGGTTTGAATGCATCTTAAATCAGGACAAAGCATTAACAGTTTTAAATACTTTTATCAACTCAGTTTCAAGAGCCTGGTCATTCAAGGCATTTAGTTTTTACAGACTCAAAACTTTTCCATTCAGTTCTGACACTCATTAAAAATAAATATTTCATCAAATATTATAAAAATTTAGATTGTTATTTACAAATATGTGCTTAAAGACACATCACTACAACAACCCAAACCATTCAATGATTCTACGACATGAGGTTGACATGTTGCCTCTGCTTTATGGCCCAGTTCAATAGATGATTAGTTCAAGTAAACGTAATATTTTTAAATCTCTTTCATGGGTTGTACAGAGACACTACTGATCTTTCCTCACCACAGGTTGATCCAAATCTGTGGAATATTATGCTATGAATTAAGAAATACTAAAGAAAACTTCAAGCATCAGTCACTAAATTAGCTCCTGGTTGCGTGTACCTGAATATCAAGGTTGAGCTTGCTGAGGCAAGTTCCATCTTCCAGGAACCAAACTTGTACTTCACCTGAAATTGTTACAGACTATTGAACAGAGAAAAAAACATAGTCAAAAGAGAGTGGAATAACCAAATAGTCTGGAAATGACTAGTGATCTTTTATAGAATATAAATTCAAATAGTGTCTGAGCAGAGCAGATCAAGGATTACTAGTTTTGCTTGAAATTACCTTGAATTCCCTTTAAGTCCAGTTGCTGCAAGGTACGCCTACCTACGGAAAATGTGTAATCATTTCTGTGAATTGATGCAAATACAGGAATGTTTTTTAAGCAGAATGAGACAATCTAGGGCAAAACATGTAAGCTTGATCAATATTAGCACTCCCACCATTCAGCCTGCAATAGAAAACCTGCTTATCATTTTGTTTGCACAGGAAAGGGCTTAAGGTGACATCTGGTTTTCTCACATGAAAAATTATGTGTATCATGTTTTTGAGGCCTTCTTATAACCAGGAAATTTTATAATTCCACAGTGAAGTGTGGCTAGAGATCAATCAACCCTCACATCACTCATTCAGACTCAGGTAAAATTTGTCATTCCCATGTTACTGACAAACAAACAGATTATCAGCAAAACTAATTGATTCACACCCCAGAATTTCAGGGCTGGCTACTTGAAGAATTCATGGCCTTGAGATGAATCAGAGTTGCAGGAGTCCAAGACACAGGAGGAAAGCAAGGAATATTTCAGAATGAACAGATCCATGAGTAATGCCTCGTTGTCCCTGGACCTGGGACAAAGGCATCTCTCAGGCTATTCCAGTTTGTGCTGGAGGCTGAAAAGATCAGCAGGGATTCCTTGTTCCGACATCTGTTCTCTGAATTGAATCAACCTTTTGCTCAGCTGTGTTCCTGACCACTAGTGAGACAGCAAATAAACAGCAGAACCATACAACATTTTAGCAGCCTGCGAATTATCCACCCTGCATTCCAGGGCAAGTTCTGACCCTTCTATAGGCCATACCTGAATTAATGCCATTTAATTCCGTAATGAGAAGGTTTTCCACAACTGTAACAAACACCAGAACAGTCACGATCTCTGCAAGGCTTTTGATTTTGTGTCTTACCAACGTTTTGGTCATCTGAAAAGAGCCACAATTATATATAAGGAAGAAAATAATTTCTTACCACACAGTACTTGTCCCCTGGAGTAAGAAAATCAGCTGTCAGGAAACAACTACTGCATGTGTCCAGGAGTTTGACAGCTTCTCCACTGTGGGCAGGTTTGTAAGCATAGACTGTCCCCTGACAGACAGAGAGAGATAATCCATCCCTGGGCTATGAGACTTCTCATTAAAAGCTGTCAAAGACTTCAAGAAAAAATACTCATCTTCCTGAGCTCTTTAAAGTTTCATACTCTACTCTAAATTGAGGTAAAAAGTGCCCAGTAGAATTCAACTGAATTTAGTAAATTATATAAATTTACACTAGCTGAAAATCAGGATGGTTCATTTGAGAGTGATCCAGCTAGTCACGTTTCCAAGTTTTGTTTCTCATAACTGCTTTAATTTAAAACCACCCTATTTCGTATTGCTCCAGAAACCAATCAATATTCTAAAGCAACATAAAACACAAATAATAAATCTTAAGCTTCAAAAGATGTTTTTATCTAAAGACCTCAAAACCTTTTAGAAACAATTCATAACTAATGTAGACATAGATTTTAGAACTTCTCTACGCATTTTACAAAAGGAGAGTGAAATCAGAGACAAAGTGTGACCAAAGTTACCCCCACAAAAAAACCCAAACAAACCACATTTAAATGCCAATTTAAATTATTAAAGGTCTGGAAAACCAGGGATAATTTGAGGATTTGGGACTCTTGTGTAAGATTTCTGGACATCAGGCTGGTCAAAGAAGGATCTTTGACTGGGTGGCCAGACAAATTCAGATAGATGCACAGAACAAGTCTCCCGCATAGCCACAGTAGGTCTGATGTACCCAAGGCCCAAGATTTCATTACAAACACAAGATGGGCTAAGTTTACCTCTGGTATAATTTGTTGACTTGTGTGATTACATTACAGACATTTCATACTGGCAGTGCCAGCATGCACATACAGAATAAAAGGAACATGCCATTATATAATGCCGTTATCTCAAATGCTATACCTGGTCAGTGACAAGCAGAAGCACAGCGTAATCAGGTGAGAATATGAGGCTGGATATGGGTTTTAAGATATCAACGCAGATTTTCGTCTCATACTGCAGATCTTTGATGTGATAAAAGAATAAAACGCCCCCCTGTGCAGAAAAGTACAAATCCACATCAGGTCAAGGTCAATTATCCCAGCCTGAAGGTCAATTATCCCACCCACTCTGGCAAACTGAACTGGCAAAACCTTCTGAAATTCTCTGGAGCAAGTGTGTTTAACTGTATCCCATTGCTAATGGTCTCATCTGCCTTCATGACGTTTAAATCCAGATGACTCTTATCCTGCATAACGCATTTTTTGAAAAATCAAGGTGTTTTTTAATACAAGTCTTACTAACAGTCCATGTTTGATAACAGACTCTCTCATTAGTAAACACTTGAGATTCCACATTGTTTCTTTTGTGACAGTATAGGGATTTGTCCCTCTCTTAAGCAGCACTGTATAATGTAATCATCATTTTGGATTAAATATTGAGTGAGATTCAGCACAAAACAATTTGGTGGTTCTCTTGGTCATTTTTTTCTCCTCTCCTATTTTTTGTCCATCCTTCTTTCCTGTTCCTCTAGAACTCTCTTTGCCTTTTGTTAAAAATAGTATTGTCCTCTTTGGTTCCTTCTTTGACTTAAAAAATGGAATCTCTTCCCTCCCTGCTCCTTTCTGAGTTCTTGTCTCAAGTTCTAACAAAGAAGATATATGACAAAACCAGAGAGGACCTCCACTTTTTTTCTGACTTCTGTCTTTGCAGTGAGCTCTGCAAATACACTCCATTTGAATGCTTTTTGATTTTCACACAATAAGTTACAAGCATAAAGGATGCCTTACATTTCCAGCTGCATACAGTCCCCCGTTACAAAATGCCATGGCAAATAAAACTGATTGTTGTGGATCCTCTGGTTTGCCACCTGAAAGCACAAAGGCAACAAGAAACATCAAGTTTAATTCATTGCAACCATGTGTCCCAACTTCAAATCTGAGATGATTTACTACTTGTGAGTAAAAAGGCTCAACGGGCTATATATTCTTTGGACTTTGTGCTGTGATGATGAAGGACAAGGCTGGTACACATAATTTAAAGTGACAGTACTACTGTGGTCTGATGAATTAGAAATTAATTTGAGAAATCAAAACTTGTCCCAATGTCTGGCAACCTTCACTGTGGAAGTATTTTTTTTCCCTAATTTCTACTCAGAATTTCCATTGATGCAAACTGTGCCCTTTGCCTGTCAGGTTCCATCCTGTCTGTAACCTTTCATGAGTAGCTGAAGCAACAGTAAAATCCCCCATTTCCTTTCCACTGGGCTGAAGAGAGTTCTCACAGCCCATCTTTGTATGACACACGCAGACTCTGCAATAATCTTTGTGGCCCTGTGCTGAACTTTGTCCACTACGTGAATGCCTTTTTTGTATTGTGGAGCCCAAAACAAAACATTTGAAACAAACCCTAAATCCTAACTCAACTAAATCACAAGTGATTGCAGTTCTAAACAAAGTTACTAAAACTAAGCAGTAGAGAACCCATTCTAGCATCACTTATTCCAATTTAAACTAGAATGAACAGAAATTATTTCCCTGCCACTGTTTTTCCAGAGGCTATTCATTTGGCTGTCTACTAGCACAAAAGCTATTAATCATTTCTCCTGTAAACATATAAAAGGTTGCCATTGATGTGTCTTACAGAGGTCAGTGTGAGCTGAGGTTTTTCTAACCAGTGGCTTCCTGCTGTACTCACATATTATTACTCCCAGACATCATTGATGCTGGCTAAAAATCAATTAGCTTGATTTGAACATGGAAATACCTTTCTTTTTCTGCGCTCCTCGAACATATGACACGATGTCTGACACTTTACACACGTATTCTGCACAAAAGAAAACAATATATAACGTCAACCTTGTTTATATGTCAGTATTGCAATAAAAGTCAGTTATAGCCCAGTCTACTGAACAAAAGGTGAAGTTTGGTATATTGAATCAAAAATGTGCATTCTTCTCCAATATCCACCATCTCTGTCATTTATGCATCTGAGCTGGCACAGTCGTTACGTGGTTCAGCTTACAGCTATAAAAGGGAGATAGTCATACATGGACTGTGATCCAGATGCAGATTTATCTATCTTCTAGTGCTAAGTTCTGGTTTTGTTATTTCCATTCATAATTTTTTAATTAGATTTACTTACAAAGGAAAGTTTAGCCAGCCTGAAAATTGCCCAAGTGAAATGTTGTGGCTGCTTACGGTTCTGTTTGCAAAACCATAACGGGAGCTTGGCACGTGCTTCGAGTTGGACACACATGTAAGCATTCTGCTGAGCAGATACAGATTGCAGTACATCTTAAATTAAGCAGAAGCTTCAGTAAAATACGAATACAGACAGTGTTCTCACACAGATTTAGGACAGGACTCAAAGAATACACAAGTGGAGGAAAATCCCAAATGGCAAAAATTCTTATTGCCTTCTAACGAACTGGCAAACCATTTCTGGTCACGCCTCAGCTTTATATTTGTTTGTGATTTTCAGCTCTTGATATGGCAAACTTAAGAGTTTGATGGTTTCAAAAACAGAGGAATAGTGCTGGTTTGCTGATTTTTTTTTCAGAGCTGCCTTCCATTTCTGTGCTGACTATCAAAACTGGATAGAGATACAGAACTTTGGGAAAGTCAGGGATATTTACAGCAGCTTAAAAAAATAATGTATTACATGGCAAAAGAAGAAAACAAGATTATCATCAGCCTGTCCATTAACACTGATTCAGTGTTTATTAAACATTGCTATGCTGGTCTACAGAAGGATATTATCCAGTTCTAGTGATAGAAATAATAATTTTTCACGGAAAGGGTCATTGGGCACTGGCAGAGGCTGCCCAGGGAGGGGGTTGAGTCACCTTCCTTGGAGGGGTTTAAGGGACGGGTGGATGAGGTGCTGAGGGACATGGGTTAGTGATTGATGGGAATGGTTGGACTCAGTGATCTGGTGGGTCTTTTCCAACCTGGTGATTCTATGATTCTATGAAGTCAAAGACGTCTTCTGTTCACTTTCTGTGCTTCATATGTAATGCATTAATGCCTGATAATCTTTATAGACTTGTTTTGAATACAAAATAGTTCCTATAATTGCTGACCTTAAGGAATTCTATTAAGCAATATTACGTCAAATTTGGTTTCGTTTTTTAAAGATTCATCATGAGCTCATCTGTTCTAACATCATCTACCGTATCAGAGGAGGACAGTCCAATATTTCATGCAAAATAAAATGCATTACTGGTGCTTAACTAACAGTAAAAATACATATAGCTGGTATATTAATAGTTTATTGTTAACCTAGTAGGGCTGGTTAATAAGATCAGGACTGCTGTAACTATTGTTCATTTTATCAATTTTGATGTATTTAGAAGTTTTTCTTTTTTTTTTTCCAAAAAAAAATGAAAGCAAATTGTTGGGTGCTAAAGAAACCCACCCAGAAGTTCTGAATGTTTATCCTACTAATAAAAGAAATATGTCTTTACAATTTCTGTAAGATATACAATAGCAGAACAGCAGAAAGCAAAAAAAGCTTTCACCTATCCTTTTTCCTCCCTACTTGAATAAAAGACACCACACAGCTATTTCTTACCAGGGAGAGGTTTTTGTTGAAGAACAGAAACACTGCCTCTCTCAGCATCAATTGCCATAACATATCCTTCCTTACAGCCCAAGTAAATCTCTGAGGTCGCAGTCCAGCAGTGGGCAGTAGGATGCACTGACGGCTTAGCAGAATCTCTTGGCTTCAGCAAAAAAAATAAACAAGTTCAATTAACGATTGACAAATATCTGTACAAGCAGTTACGTACATTTTACAGCAAAAAAAAAAAAAAAAAAGAGCACTCCCTCATAGAGCCTGAGCACCTGTATAACTTCAGTCCTATTTATTCAGTTAGTCCTTCACTGAGGGGAGTAATTTGAAAAACGAGAACATTCTCCAGAGAAGTCTGTCTGGAGACAGTGGTGGAGAACTCACCTCTCTCTCTAGAAGCTTGTCTGAATGATGAATTATATTTTCATTTTAAAATTACATATTTTGAAATTTGAATTTATCTGAATTTATTCTCCAGCGCTTGTGTCTGTTACAGGTTTGTCCCCTAGCTTGGAATCCATCCGGTACTTTCCCTACCCTTGCAACAATGCTGACCCACCATAACCAATATTTTAATGATAAAATTATGATAAAATTCAACACTCTGAGACCCCAGAAGTTTGTTGTGTTTTTTTTTTAATGTCAGAATAGCACTGGAAGCCCAAATTGAAATGGTTACCCACTATTATCTCACCCTGACAAATGTTTTTCAAATTACTTTTCAACATAGTCTTCCACTGCATAGACATTACTTGCACATGTGGTCTTGCATACTTGGCAGTACTAAAGCACACTTTGTTTGAATAGTTTAGCGTAT
Organism: Phaenicophaeus curvirostris; assembly: GCF_032191515.1. NCBI lineage: Eukaryota > Metazoa > Chordata > Aves > Cuculiformes > Cuculidae > Phaenicophaeus > Phaenicophaeus curvirostris. The sequence continues at coordinate 74,642 of NW_027206669.1, forward strand.
CATATAATCCAAATTACTCTGTAAAACAGCTCTGTCAACCTTTGTGTCATCTGCAAATTAGTTCCAGAAATATCCTTGCCACAGACTTTGCATGTGCCTTGAATTTCATTTCACTGAAATAAATCTCATAAATCTATCGTTCTCAAATCAGGAAGAACAGAAATTCACCATCAAATGTTATTAAAGACAGTGATCTGCTCAAATACAATAGTAATAGGGGTCATATAAATACCACGATAGAAAGAAATAGATGGAACAGGGTTTGGGGAGGGGAAAAGGGGAAGAAAACACAAGAAAACCTTGTAAGAACATTTAAGAGAAGATCCAAAGCATGTGAGCAGAAGTGGTGAGGAACACTAGACAATAAGATGGATGAAAAAGAATGAAGAGTCTGTAATTCTATAAAACAACACCTGCTGTCTCAATAAAGGTTCTATAAAAAGGAAATATAGGTGGACTTGGGATGAAAACATAGGACAGAGATTCATAAGCGCCTAGATGTTGCTAGTAAAATATGCCAAGGGCTGGCTACATGATTCTGGGTAAGAAGCCTACTCTCTATTTATGCTTACAAAGCATTTTGAATTTCTCAGCGGGGAAATGTTACAGAAATAAAGTATATTAATATTTACTTTATAAATCAAATAGGACTAACAGTAATAAATCTATAACAAATGGGGCTTTACATCACCCAGAAAAACATTTAATATAGGCATTTTTGCTGATTTTATGACTCTTGAAGATCACAAATCTTTGGGAAGGCTGCAACTGAGCTCCTGTGAATCAGGAGCTTTCTGTGTAAAGATGACTTCTATAATATTCCTTTGTACCTGCTGCCATGACTGTCTTAACACATAAACTAAATAAAATATGGAAAACTGAGGATGAGATTGTGTAAATTCTAAACTAGGTTGCTTCCTGAACTGCGCATTAGTAAGGTGGTGTATAAAATTATAATAATGATGATGATGATAATGCTGTCTTTCTTTGAGCTTCTCTCCCTTTTAAGTAGCAACTCTTCAGAGAAAAAAAATCCATGATGGATCCTTGTAATGAAAAGTTTTATAAAAGGACAATTAAATAAAATTGGTACTGGATGCCAAGAGGACTCAAGTATTTTTAACTGCCATTTTTTTTAGAAAATGTTGAGCCTAATACTAAATCTTTTCTCCCCCCGGCTGGTCTAGGTAGTTCCAATTGTAAACGATAATAAGAAGGAAAAGGCACACATCATCATTACCTACCATTTACACTTTATTCTCCCATGCTACATGACTGGAATATTTCAGTGCAGCATTAACTAAATAAGCCTGACCAGAGACAAAGGCCTACACAGTAAAAAAGGAAACTACTTTAAGTACCTTCTCAGCAAGACGTCTTTCCATTTCAAGCTTAGCCAGCATTTCTGCTTTCTCTCTCTCTTCTTGAGTCAAGTATTTTTCAACTTTAATCTGAAGGAAGAAAATGAGGGTCATATCAGGGTTCTTCTCTCCAAATGTGATCACATGCAGACTAAGAACCTTTGGAAAGAGGGGCAATACTAATTCTTGATGCTTTTTGTATCTCTGCTCCATGATAATACTCCTCAAGAGGACATTGTTCTTTCGAACACCCCTGAAAGCATATTTAAAAATGCTAAAATAGAAACTACCATCATTTTTGTTGAGATTAGTTGTATTTCTTGCATACCTTTTCTGACAGTGAATAACACGAACTGGTGAGAGAACAGAGAGAATTGGGAAAGACTGACCAAAAGAGCATGAGATTGGTGGAATATATTGTATAAGAAGCATGGTGCTTCTTTATAAATTATCATTTCAATTTATAATTACAGTACTAAGCACGGTTTAGTACCCACACACTTAGTCTAAAACTACTTAGTCTCAAAATGGTGCTCAGAATAAACAGAGAAACCCTTATCTATGGAAGTAAACCCTCCAAGCCTGGCTTGAATCTTACACTCAGGAACAGGGGGAATATCTACCTAATTTATAGCCAATTAAAAACTTAACATCAACGAATTAAGATTGTATACATCTTATTCATTTTGGATTGACTTATTATAAGTTTTCTCCCTAAAGAGTGAAGGGAAGCAAAAGAGACAAAAAGATGATTTTAAGTACACAGACACATCTGTTTTCAGCTTTTCAATGTCTGGCAATGACAGGAATTAAATAAATATATTTGAGTAGGTGAAAGAGAAAGATTCATTTTTCAAACACCTCTGAATCCTGAACTGTGAGTGCTCGCTCTGGTATCTCATCATCTGTAAGAGCTGGCTCCCACACTTCCAACTGCAGATCAAGTTGTTCCAAGATTTCTCGGATCCTCAGGTTTCTTTCTTTCACTCGTTCTATCTCCTGCTCCTTTTGTTGTGCAACTATGTCAAATTCCTTATTAAAAGCAGTTTTCAGTTTGTAAATGATGTCCTGAAATACCAAAAAGGGAAACAGCAATATGGCACAGGTCACATCCATCCATGATTATGGGACCACTCCTCAAGCCATCAAAACCATAAATGTGTGTAATTGTATGTGTGACAGGGAGATAAACTGGTAAAGCCCTTTAATGAAAATCATATAGGCAGAGTTCAAGCTTTGTTAAATAGAGGTGGGCAAACTATCATTCGTGGGGTTTTTTTCCCGCATAGAAATTTTTATTGCTGCATATTGCTGCAAACACTGGATAGAAAATTCTATTTGCTTGTTTTTGAATTCTTTGGCTGAAAGAAGGGGCCTCAAAGAAAAAAAACACATGACCTATAAATCTAGAGACTGTAAATCACAGGTAGAGGGGCATACTTTTAAGGGACATACACGCTAAGGACATATTTTCCTGATTTTTAAGTGATTCATCCTGCAGTTTCAATAATGCTTTTATGTGATTTTCTGCCTGGCATATGTAAGAAAAATTCCCTCATTAAATAAATAAACAAAAGTCGTAAACTATTTTTTTAAAACAGCTAAGACCTTACAATGATTTTAAAAATCATATATTCTCGGTGCTTAAATTCTTCCTTTAGCCTACAGAATTGACCTCAACAAAGCAGAACAGAATATTAAGAGAGAAAACTATGTGTGTCTCCTACTACATCAATTTAATAAAATGAAACATGGAAAGGATTTCAGTTCTATCACCAGATTTTACATTTTGAGATGCTTTAGCTGTCTGCAATTTGTATTACAATAAATATTTTTGTGGCCATGATTATTTCATTGGTTTCTAATACAATAATAAGTTATGATGTAGTAAGGCAGGATGGCAGATAACATAAAGTGTTGCTGGGAGACAAAAGGCTGTGCTCAAGTGTTTGTCAGCTACCTATCTAACTCTCAGCAAATTCACTGCACTGGCCAAGAACACAGCAGACTTGTCTGCTATTAGATATATCGTATGCATCTTGAAAGCCACACAGTAGAAAGATCTCGTTACATCCAAACTTACATCTAAAATTGCTCCTTGTGTTTCTTCCCCATCTGCTTTAAAAACTAGTGTATCTACTAGATTTTATGTATTACAACGCATAACTGTTGAGCTCTGCTACCAGTTGTAGCCTTAAAGAGCTCTGATGAGGCAATGCTTTACTGTTGTTTAACCACTTCTGCCCTTGCAGATCATCTTCATAAGAAGCCTTTTATGTAGCATGTTTACTGCTTAATAAACAGGCCAGGGTAAGAGAAGGGAGAGTCGGATAGTAAAGAATATTAAATAACAGAAACACTGAAGGCTCCAAATGAAGGGCTGATAAGACTGTAAAGAAATGAAATGGTGTGAGGATACAGCTGAACTTTCATTCAGCAGCAAATAGTATGGAAAGAGGTCATGTTTCCACAGGCATGCTGAGCTGTGCAAGCCAGCTATACAAACACCAGAGGACAAATAGAAATACTCTCAAATTGGGTAACCAATTTCATAAAAACGTTTTTCTTCCACACCTGAGCTGGCAAATCCACATGGTGCTTTGCTGCACGATGTGCATTTATCTGTAACACAGTGGCCTGTGCAACTCTCCATTGTAGTGTCAGTACACCCAAAATCTGAGCGTCTGTGACTGCTATGAGAACCCAAAGGTGTGGCAGTGCCACTACAGTAATACAAACTTGAAAAGACATCACCTTTAATAACACTATCTGATTGACTTTCTGCTCCCTACTGTGCAAGTCCAGTTGGTGGTACAGGATAGATGTATCTCCACCATACTGAGAGCTCAGACTTCCAATCAGGCAGGAAGATGCATTATCATCAGCCGTTACGTCTTCTGTCTTCTCTCGTTCTTCCTCAGGTAATACAGTCTCAGACTCAGTCTCAGGATTTTTCTTCTGAGCCTGAATATCACAAACATGACAACTGTGTTAATTTTGTATACGAACCAGTGGCACACGTATGAAAAAATTCTAGAGATCATATTCTGCAATTAAGCCCAGTGATCAAAAACCCACAAGTTGAAGTGAACGTATACAGAATATTTGGTCCAGTTGTAGGATCCCCAGTACAAGAAAGACACGGGCATTCCGGAGCAAACCCAGCGATAGGCCACTAATACAATTAAGGGTTTGAAGCACCTAATATGTGAAAAGAAGCTGAGCGTGCTGGGATTGTTTAGCCTCAAGAAGGAGAAGGCTTGGGGGGTGGTGTTTAATAACACATATAAAAACCTGAGGAGTAAGGACAACAGAGCCAGACTCTTCTCAGCGGTGTCGCTGACAGATTGAAAGGAAATGGTTATACATCAAAATACAGAACATCCAACTTAAGTATAATGAAACACATTTCCTCTGAAGGTTGTCAAACATGGGAGAAGGTAGCCTATAGAGGTCATGGAATCCTCCATCCTTGGAGATATTCCAAACCTGACTGGACATGGAGCTGAGTAAATTGTTCTAGGTGGGCTGGAGTAGATGACTTCCAAATGGCTTATCTAACCTCAGCTCTTCTGTGATTCTTCAATACTAATGCATTTGTTCTAAGTAAAACCACAACATTTCATCTTTACGAATATCTTCAAATTTTTAGGGAAGTATTTCTACAGCGAAAACGGACCCAAGAAATGTGTCTATGTAAAAAAGGGGTTAAGATGCCAACTCAGAGCATTCTGATCTGAAATGCCTATATGCAGTACTTCAAAGGGATTGTACCTCATCATCAGCTGTCTCAATCTTCTTTAACTGGAGAACTTTCTCCAGAATTTTCAGTTCTTCTTCAGTACGTTCCTTCATTGGATAATTTTTCACTTCAGAAGCTATATGGAAGCACTGTTCAATTATATTTTTTTTTTAGAAAACAAAAACACCCAAGGTAAAAACTTCTTCAGAACACATCTGTTAATTCATTTGTCCAAAAACTGAATGCTAAATAGTTACAGAGGCTTCTTAAAATCAGAAATAATATTGATGATCAATTAATGTAGACAATCCAGCAAGAATATAGGAGTCAGAAAAAAACCACTTGCCTTTTTGGTAGTAAAAATGGTTGGTTTAAAATTTGCTGCCTTTATTTATTTTTTTTTTTAAATAACCTCTGGCTATGTCCTCTTTATTCACAGAATTCAACCAGGACAAGATTTTTGGTAAAATTACTCGGTCTTTAACCACCCTTGAGATAATCTAGTATCACTAGTTTGACTAATATCCCTCTGTTTAAAATAGGCAAAATCAGGGTTAAATTTTGCTTTTACATTCTGTGTTGCAGAAGTCCTACTGACCCAACACAGAAATATAATATTTACCTTCTCCTTTTAGCAACACTGCATGAAGATATTCTCTAGTATCTAGGAACTAAGGAGTTACTTATTTGCTTATTAGCACATTTATCCACTTTAAAAGGCAAAATCAGCCAGGCTCGGTCAAAATCAACAGAATGAAAGATTTGCATGAGCCCTGGAAAGAAGTGGGTTTTTTCCTCATACCATAAGCAAACCAGAAATGTGTTATACTTCTATTTATTTTGTTTCAGTACCTTAAGGAATCAATAAACTACTGCAGTAAGTGAGTTAGAAAGTGATGGTTACCTTAACAGCACGTCCTTTTACACACATTGGATCCCAGCACTCATGTTTGATGACACTCTGCAAATAGCAGTTGGCTAAATTCTCCATTTCAATCTCCTTCCTCACCTTTCAAGATACAGAAAAGAAAATAATGACATGTGGTGCAAACCAACAAGATATAGGCAATTTGTATTGAGTTGTTGAAACAAACCTGGCAGATTAAATGAATTACCCATATTTCATAATCTTAGACTACTGCAGCTATCTTCTCCAAAAATGATATTGCATACTACTGCTACTGAAAGGTGTCATTTCATATGTGAAGAAAAGCATTCCAGAACTTAAGCAGCGCTGTACCCAAGGTCACAGTGTCAGATTTACAGTTTCTGGCATAGATCATATTCCAACTGGCAATATCTGCATTAGCAGATTCACCTGCTTCAAAAAGTGACTTAAAATACTTTTACGCTTTCCTGCTTCTCAACAGTGAACAACTTTGAGATCATCTTCTATTCTTCAGTTATTGCTTCTCCTTTTCACTGCTAGTTTTAAAATGTTCTCTTTCCACTCTATCATACCCTGGCCACTTCTTCTTCAGCCTTTTCTTGTGCTCTTTCCTGTTCTTCTACATCCAGGTTGAACTCCTGCTGCTCCAGTTTCTCAATGTCTGCCACCAGTTCATTTTCATGCATCATTTTCTGAATCTGTTTTTTTAAAAAATAAGTATAAGGAATAAAAAGTAATTCGAATGTGAATAGAGGAAACACTGGTTTTAACACTGTGGAACTTGATAACAGAGAAAATCATTTTAATTGCCTCCACTTTTAACTGCTTCATGGTAATTGGTAGAACGTGCTGCCTGTACCTAGTGACAGAGACTACTATGTGAATATATTTCATCCTTCCCTTAAAGCTCATTTGGATGTTATATGTGGAGTTGTGCATACTTTCTAAGAATCTGTAGCATGGAATTGTTCATTCTTTAGTTCTGAGAACTTTCAAAAGTTTTTATCTATCTCATGCAGTTCAACAAAGGGAAATGCAAAATCCTGCATCTGGGGAGGAACAGCCCCATGCAGCAGGATATGCTGGGAGCTGAGCAACTGGAAAACAAACTGGAGAAGGAAGAGGAGAGGATGACAGTTTCTATAACGGAAGGCTGTTAGACCAGCAGAAACTAGCCTGCTGAGGGGATAGATTGCTCAAGATATAAGGGTGGTACAAATTTTTTAGTTGGAGCAAAGGAACCTCAGAACCAGACAGTTGTTCCTGACAGGTTCAGCACGCTGTCCCTGAAGAGACAAATCTCTCTATTACCTGTCTGCTCAGTGTTTATGACAAAAATGTAACTAAGCACTAGAGCTGATAGTTGTAAAGGAAGTGTACATGTAAACAAAACTGTAAGCTAAGCCATTACACTTGTAAGAAACTCACAGTTTCATGCAGCTTTTTAACTCCCATTTGCAGCTCTTTCTTCTGGTTAGCAAACCTCTCAGTCTCTTCTCTAATGACCTGACATACAACAGATATATTTTTGAAAATAAAAAATAACCCAGGAAACGACTGAAGTGATCTAAAGGAACATTATCTGTACAGAAAACAAAACTCAGAAGGGATTAATAACTGAAATAGACATAAGCTTAATTCAATAGGTTGATTCTTAGAACTGCTAAAAAGAAAAATGATTGTACACCCAGTTCACACTGTAAACTGGTTATACAGAAACAGAGCTTAAAATAAGGAAAGAAAGAAAGTCACTCCTGAGATCACACAGAAAGCAATGATATTTCATCTTATCATTGAGCCCCAGAAGCTGGAGAATATATACAGCTCTGGTTCATAACAAAAAGAACCTGCTACCACCCATAATTCATATTTCTGAGGAAAAAAATTATCTATGCTAACATTAATATAGCAATTTCCAGACTCACAAAGCACTAAATCCCCTCTCTGCACACTATTAGATCTTTGATGAACTTTTACTCTTAAAAAACTTTGGTTCCACATCATACTCACCTCAACCTTAACCTGGAATAAACCTCAGGGGGTTTGCAATTAATGTCATATTGTTGACTATTGATTTATCAGTGCTGTAGAATTTTTTATTCTGGCCCTTGGGAAGAAGCACCTGCTTGGTTTCTGGTAATAATCTTCTGTGTAACTTCTTGACATTTAGAAGAAAAACATCTTTACAAGTTTCTAAAGGAAGCCGATTTCTCTGGCAATTTCTTTTTTTTTTCATTTACTCCTTGTGTAGAAGTGGCCTTTTGGCCTTTAGAGCTCCTATTGTGCTCAGTACCTGCTCTGGTGTGTTTATAACGTTGACCCTAACTTTTCTAAAGGTCTAGATGCAACGCCTTAAAGGGAGGCCCAAATGTCAGAAGAGCTTTAGAAAGTAGATTACTTTACAGCACATAATTCAAATCACTACTGACTCTTGAAAACTCCTGTTTTGATTATTACTTGTTCTATCGAAGTACCTTCTTCATTTTCTGATCTATCCACGTCATTTCATTGGTATTGGCTGAATATGAACTGGTGACGTTTCCGTCTTCCTCTGTCACCTCTACATTGGAAGATTTAAGCGATGCATCCTGAAATTAAGGATATAAACATCCATCTCAGGTACTTAGAGTGAATAAGAGAGAGACCAAAATAAAATAAAAATTGGACTCGCATTAGAAGCACCACCACGTCATTAAAGAGAATGTTACAATATTTTTATTCCCTAACCAGGCTCCAGATTTGTTCCAGAAAACCCTTGCTGTTATGCAAAGCCTTTTGACTCAAATGGCCTGACATTACTAACTTCTGTAATTGCTGCTTTGCTTGATTTCAACAGGAAAACAAACAACACACAATGTATAGCAGTAATATCACACTGGAAATGACAAATAATTTCACATGAGGAGAAATTGACTTTCACAGAGTTTTCTGTGGCTGAAGAAACCATGTGAAACTGAAGCTGTGAATGCCATCTTCCCATAACCATTCCATTTCCTTGTTTATACTATTCTACAAATTAAGAATTAAGCATATTCAGCCTATCCTTGGGAGTATTTTGCTACTTCTGCAAAAGGATCAGAGTTTGTTTGGAGGACAGTTTTTATCATGTGCAATTTTAGGATAATGATCAAACCTTCCCCCCGCTTCCCTAAAAATAAAAAAAACCCCCACCTTAAATTTCCCTTCTGGAAGTGATTCTGCTGTGGATTCTGGGTCAAAATGCCGTTCTGCCATGGATTGTAAAACAGTATTTTCATTTGAAGTGGACTTGTTCAGTATAGCAAGAAGAGATCGCCAGTGAAGATCAGCTTCCTCAGCTTCAGTATTCTTTACCTTCCTAGTAAATAGAAAATAAATTGATGTATTTTTATGTCTTATAATAAAGGACAAATTATTAAATATTCCATATAACAAAATTACTAAGTTGTTCAAAAATGCCTATTCAATATTTTTACATATGATTTAATATTGTTTGAGTTCTAGCATTCATAATTAAGTGAAGTTTCTTCAGAATTAGAAATTCTGAAAGATTCATTACCCAGAGTAGAAATACCACTCTGGTGGACCCATCTTCCATTTATGCATCTGCCTGAACATTTGTTATACCACAGAAAAGCTGTAGTTTCACGTGTCCCTCACTCCTAATGTTTGCTAAGAGCTCTCTATGGGCACAGTTCAATTCCCTCCCATTAAATCTGTAATGTCCCCCAATCACTGAAATAAAATGGTATCTCATGAGATTATATGGCTTAGATCCTCAGACACCCCATTCCAGATGGTTTATTTGAGAGTGATAAGCAGCTTATTATGGGTAATGCTTATCAGAAGACACTCCTTTATCTTGTATTGCAACCGCACCCAAAGTCCAAGACATTCTCCACAACACTGGTGGGAAGCTTTAAATGAGCTAGGGAAGCTACCTCTAATGATGAGAGGAGTGACTTCATCTAATTCTTAACCTTACTTTGAGACTAATAAAAAGTCTAGAATCACAAATAGATGCAAAATTTGTCTGTCAGGATACAAAAATTCACACCATCAATATTATACATACTTCCATTTCAGGCACACCAGGGCACCATCATTTTTCCCAATAACAAGGATAAATTTGCTATCCAGAGAAAATACCGTGGATCTGATTCCTCCTCCTTGATATGAGTGACAATGCATACGAGCGAGTATATCCTAGAAAAGTCACAGAAGCAGTATGAGTAAATATGTTTTTGTAACAGGGTACGTCTATAAACTATGCTTCTGTATTTTCTTATAGAAGTCAATCCAAAATGTCAACACGAAGTATATAAAAGCCTAGGATTTATGATTTTGTGATTTTTGACTACAGATGGGACAAGTTTCTAGAATACTAATTTTGCAGGTGATGATAACGAAAAGTAGTAAAATTATCTACCCCAAGATTTGCTGGAGAAGAAAGTAAGTAGTTTGTATAATCATCAGTTATAAAAACAATTGTACTATATAATGTTATGACAGTTCATGTTCAACGTAAATTTTTCTGGAACACTTTATATTCAAGCAAAGAAAAGCTTCCAGTGAAAGAAAGTAGCTTGCACACCTCTTCCTCGCGTACACCAAACAAAGCCTGTACCTGGATGCCTACCTACCATAGTAGGAGTGTGATAGACGAACAAAACACCATCGTTCGCTGCTGATGCCAGCCACCGGCCGTTGGGTGATAAACAGAGGATCCCCGATCCAAACTGATTGCTACGAATCCTCTTCTCTGATAAAAATACTGATGGGTCTTCCGATATAGTCTGCCGAACAAAGAAAACGTTAGCAGCAGTTCAGATTATGGAGATGTCTATGCCATTTTGAGAAGGCTGATGGCAGTTTTGTGGGTTATCACATGTGGTGATTTACAATCCAAACACTTGGATTTCTGAGCTCAGGAAGCAGTAACATTGCTACGATGATTTGCTTCTCATCTCTTCAAAAGGGTCTGTGTGTTTTTATGTGCCTGGGCCCAGAGTTGTCAAGGAGGAATGCCCACCTTTGGAATTCACCTTCTTCCTTGACCTGACTCAAACTGGGGGAGACCTATGAGCTACAGAGAGGTCCAGTTCATCAGCAGGCAATGACAGTGACCACTACTTAATTTCAGGCAGGGCTGAGCTGGGTTTGCAGTTGTGTCTTAGAGTCATGGGCTCACATGGGCTCAGTGCTTTTAAGAGCTGGATACTCCAGTTACTCAGCAGACTGCACAAAAGCACAGCTCCAACACAGAAGCTACACATGAAGTGCCTGCAAGCTGTACAAGTTTTAAGAAGCAACATTTGGCTTTCTCTGTAATCAAACAAGAAGATTGCTTTTGCCAGATTTCTGAGCAGGTGGTAGGATACTAAAAGTTGATGTTTATGGATGGAGTAGATATTTTGAGTGCAGAGATGACTTTTTATGATAATATCCTGCTATATTAACTTCAGCTACAGCCTTTGTTTGATGGTATTTAACCATCACCCAAAATAAAGCAGCTTCAGAAAATTACCTTTTCAGTGAGATGATATTTACAGATGAAAAGTCCAGAGGTACAGTAACCATACACAATATTATCCTTCAATCTGACTGCTGAGCTCAAAGGGCAATCCAGATCATAACGCTCCTGTTTAATGGCACTAGCATCAAACATTCCTTGGTCATTAACATACTCATCATTATCTAGAAGCGTGAAAAAAGAAACAGGGAGGAAAAGGCATCATTACCACTAATGCAGGTGCTTCACCCATCAAGTAATTAAGAAAATCAGTCTCAGCAAGGAGTGAGCATTATGTGAGTTTTCAAGGAGACTAGGAATTAAGACACCTAGGTTTGACACTTACTCTGGGGGTCGTGCCAATCTAGCACACTGCAGTGAAGCAGAGAGACAGCTCTAAAGAAGTCCTAGAAACGGTTTAACCACAGTGATGTAATTGTTTGCATACCCTGATTTACCCTGCTCTGCTGTGCCTTAGTTAAATTTATGCATTTAAGACCTCTCATGACAACTGAATTAGTTTTCCACCTGTTTCCAGAAAGTGCCCCGAACTGATCATTCCAAGAATATCAGTTTTCCAGAAGGTGAATGGAAGTTTGCCTTTCTTAGGCGTCCTTAACGCCCCCCCCTTTTCCTCATAGTGACACTTTTCTCATAGAAAGTTTCTTTAACATTTCCTATTGGGACACAAGGTAATATTTTTTAAACACAGTAGACTTTTTCCTTGGTGCTTTTACACAGAAAAGCTATAACAAAGACAGGGAATCACTATTTTTTTAGATAGATCAACCTTTAATATTTTCCTTCTGAGCTATTACATACCTATAATAATTCTTTGAAGAGGCTGGTGGGATTGATTCCCCTTTGAACACCCGATATGCTAGTCTGCAAAAGGGTGATGCCTAGAACAAGGTCTCTGTGACTGGCTTCGGGCATTGCCCACTCAATAGTAATAATAACAGCAATAACAACCACCACCAGTAGAAGTAGTTGTTAAGCGATGGCTTTGTGAATCTGCAAATGAATTACTTCTTCCTTCCTTGGCCTTCCCTTAAAAGATCACATTTTGCAATGATTGAGCTGACTATAAAGCCTACCGAATGCTGTATGAGAAATGATGTCCCAGGAGAATGTACAGAGGAGATGAAGAAAGAGATTAAGATTTGTGTTAATGGATGGCAATAATATGATCTTCCCTTAGAAAAATATCACAGAATATATATTCTTACCTGTTGTGAGTTCTGAAGGTAGATAAAAAACTTCCAGTCTTGCTCTCTGGCCCGCTCCCACATTAAGAAGTGCCGCCACTTCAACTAAGTCCTTGTTGAAGTCAGAAACTACAGAGAGATCCAGCACTTCATCTGCTAAGGCTGAAGCAGGTAGGGAACATCAATGCAAATTGTTACTGAATCACGGTAACGTTTTTGCTGAGTTATCACATCAAACAAAGAGACCCATGTTCAGGGCACATCTCAGCTCAACCACACAGTTTGGAACTTGCATTAAAATATCAGACAAGCCACAACCTGGTTTTGGAAAGTGCGGCACGCACACAACTTCAGCTAGAGGCATCCAGCACTGAGAGTGCTAAGTGTTACTATGACATTAAACATTCAAATATGACTTTACATCCAGCTTGAACTGTAGCAATTTTGAGGTTCTCTGCTGATAACCACCACTTAAAGTTATGATGAAGTTCTATACTTATAGATGCGATCTGTAAGTATAACGTTAGTGGAATTGAGAGGCTGCAAAAACAAATACACAAATTTCTGAAGAATTATTCTGTGACTTAAAATTCCATCATTTTTATTCTTTAGCATCCAGCAGCAAAGCTGACAGTTCCAGCAGTCCTCACGTTAAAGATGTCCGGGGCAGGCAATTGCACCCAGCTATCATGACCTATGGATTTTTACTCTAAATTCTCTCAAGATGAGCCACAAAAGTCTTAAGTTCTTTGCCACTACTATTCCTTTTGTGCTGGAGTTGTGATCAGCTGGTTAGCTAATCCATTCTCTTCCCTCTGACTTACCTGCTCCTTTGCTAACTAAAACTAAATAAAAAAAAAAAAAAAGCAAGTACACCTAAAATACAGTAAATAGTGAAAACACAGTGTAGTTAATGCTGTAACATTTATTACCTACATATCCAAGAACTTGGAATAATTTTGAAGGCCGGGCATCTAGAATAAAGATATGTCCTTCTGCAGCCCTAGTGATGAGGAACCGGCCACTCTGGTCATAACTAGGTGAAAAAAAAATCCAAATAGAAAACAGCTCAATAAAAAGAGTCAAATAATTCCACTCCAATAACTCTGCTGACTTCACTGAGGGCATAAACGCAACTGAAATTTCAGCTTCTAGGTTTACAGGATTAGGGTCTGATATAAAGTGCAGTTATGAGTGCAATTTCTAATTGTGTGGGTGGTCAATCTAAAGCTAACGATGCTCCATAGCAGTCTGTTAACAACTTCAGCAAATCTTTAATGAAGTTTATGTTTTTAAAAATAAAACGGCTATACAGATTTTGATATTATTTTTAATAGACATGGCTCTGTTTATATTGATTTGACCTTGAATGAGTTGCTTTCCGTATCTATTTTTAATGTTTTATCTTAGGTAGCTGTGGAAAGTGATCACATCTGAGTCTCCAAATAACAGGCAGACTAATATTAAAGTTTAACTGTTCAATATCCATTTTATTTTTTAAAAAGTAGAAGTAAAATACTCTCAGATTTTTCAATAATGGAAAAAAGCAACCAACCAAACAAAAAAAGCCTTTTACATCACTAGAGCTTATTACAGGAGGACTGGTAAATTCCAGAACAGTGAGCAAATGAATAATTAACAATGGTAATAAAAATCCACCGTATAAAAAGGGATGACCAAAAGGCTTATACTTAATTTCACAAAAACTTAAATTTACTTCTAGTGAGAAATGGCCCTCTAAAGTTGGATACATGGAATTGTGCATAATTATTGCACACAGTGATCTGCCAGAAAGGATCTTATACATGAGTATTTTCAGTGCTCAGTTAAACCTTCTTAAAATACAGGTTTATTATATTTCTCTCATATAAATCCTGCCACTACCTCTCTTGCAAGCAATTCAGAATATGTTGGAAAATAATTGAAACCATTAAAATATTTTACTTTGTTATTTTTGGAATCAAAGCTTGAACAGTTTTTTTGTTCAACTAACAGCGTTACTCAAGAAACAGATTGACAATATTACTGCCCCTGCTGCTTCATACTTACTGCAAAGACAACACTGGAAATTTGGAAAGAAAAATTCTGTGAACAACCCGTGGAGCTTCAGCTTTGGTAACATCAAGAAAATAAGATTTGACCTCTTATGGTCCCAACAGCAACGCTGCTGGAGGAGGGACAGCAAGCCATAGCTGTTGCCTAGTTGAGAAACAAAATATGATTAACAGTTCCATACCTTTTTTTACAACTATTCTGTATGTTAGTATGCGACTTCTTTTACTATTTAGAAGTCCCTAAAATTTGAAGAAGAAACCTCAAATGGTTCAGCTAAAAAACTTGTTTTTAACAAAGTATTTTAGAGACGTCTTGGCTTTTTTCCCTATGCTCTGTATCTACATATCAAAAGCCAATTCTGCACTCCTCAGAAAAAAATCATTATATCCACATTTAAAGTGAAATAAGTCCCACCTCAATGAAACAGTGAGTGCATTGTTATGTGTACAGCTCTTACAGAAAGGGATGAGTCTCTTACTGTGTCAGATTTCAGGGTTTGAATGCATCTTAAATCAGGACAAAGCATTAACAGTTTTAAATACTTTTATCAACTCAGTTTCAAGAGCCTGGTCATTCAAGGCATTTAGTTTTTACAGACTCAAAACTTTTCCATTCAGTTCTGACACTCATTAAAAATAAATATTTCATCAAATATTATAAAAATTTAGATTGTTATTTACAAATATGTGCTTAAAGACACATCACTACAACAACCCAAACCATTCAATGATTCTATGACATGAGGTTGACATGTTGCCTCTGCTTTATGGCCCAGTTCAATAGATGATTAGTTCAAGTAAACGTAATATTTTTAAATCTCTTTCATGGGTTGTACAGAGACACTACTGATCTTTCCTCACCACAGGTTGATCCAAATCTGTGGAATATTATGCTATGAATTAAGAAATACTAAAGAAAACTTCAAGCATCAGTCACTAAATGAGCTCCTGGTTGCGTGTACCTGAATATCAAGGTTGAGCTTGCTGAGGCAAGTTCCATCTTCCAGGAACCAAACTTGTACTTCACCTGAAATTGTTACAGACTATTGAACAGAGAAAAAAACATAGTCAAAAGAGAGTGGAATAACCAAATAGATGAATCAGTTGCAGGAGTCCAAGACACAGGAGGAAAGCAAGGAATATTTCAGAATGAACAGATCCATGAGTAATGCCTCGTTGTCCCTGGACCTGGGACAAAGGCATCTCTCAGGCTATTCCAGTTTGTGCTGGAGGCTGAAAAGATCAGCAGGGATTCCTTGTTCCGACATCTATTCTCTGAATTGAATCAACCTTTTGCTCAGCTGTGTTCCTGACCACTAGTGAGACAGCAAATAAACAGCAGAACCATACAACATTTTAGCAGCCTGCGAATTATCCACCCTGCATTCCAGGGCAAGTTCTGACCCTTCTATAGGCCATACCTGAATTAATGCCATTTAATTCCGTAATGAGAAGGTTTTCCACAACTGTAACAAACACCAGAACAGTCACGATCTCTGCAAGGCTTTTGATTTTGTGTCTTACCAACGTTTTGGTCATCTGAAAAGAGCCACAATTATATATAAGGAAGAAAATAATTTCTTACCACACAGTACTTGTCCCCTGGAGTAAGAAAATCAGCTGTCAGGAAACAACTACTGCATGTGTCCAGGAGTTTGACAGCTTCTCCACTGTGGGCAGGTTTGTAAGCATAGACTGTCCCCTGACAGACAGAGAGAGATAATCCATCCCTGGGCTATGAGACTTCTCATTAAAAGCTGTCAAAGACTTCAAGAAAAAATACTCATCTTCCTGAGCTCTTTAAAGTTTCATACTCTACTCTAAATTGAGGTAAAAAGTGCCCAGTAGAATTCAACTGAATTTAGTAAATTATATAAATTTACACTAGCTGAAAATCAGGATGGTTCATTTGAGAGTGATCCAGCTAGTCACGTTTCCAAGTTTTGTTTCTCATAACTGCTTTAATTTAAAACCACCCTATTTCGTATTGCTCCAGAAACCAATCAATATTCTAAAGCAACATAAAACACAAATAATAAATCTTAAGCTTCAAAAGATGTTTTTATCTAAAGACCTCAAAACCTTTTAGAAACAATTCATAACTAATGTAGACATAGATTTTAGAACTTCTCTACGCATTTTACAAAAGGAGAGTGAAATCAGAGACAAAGTGTGACCAAAGTTACCCCCACAAAAAAACCCAAACAAACCACATTTAAATGCCAATTTAAATTATTAAAGGTCTGGAAAACCAGGGATAATTTGAGGATTTGGGACTCTTGTGTAAGATTTCTGGACATCAGGCTGGTCAAAGAAGGATCTTTGACTGGGTGGCCAGACAAATTCAGATAGATGCACAGAACAAGTCTCCCGCATAGCCACAGTAGGTCTGATGTACCCAAGGCCCAAGATTTCATTACAAACACAAGATGGGCTAAGTTTACCTCTGGTATAATTTGTTGACTTGTGTGATTACATTACAGACATTTCATACTGGCAGTGCCAGCATGCACATACAGAATAAAAGGAACATGCCATTATATAATGCCGTTATCTCAAATGCTATACCTGGTCAGTGACAAGCAGAAGCACAGCGTAATCAGGTGAGAATATGAGGCTGGATATGGGTTTTAAGATATCAACGCAGATTTTCGTCTCATACTGCAGATCTTTGATGTGATAAAAGAATAAAACGCCCCCCTGTGCAGAAAAGTACAAATCCACATCAGGTCAAGGTCAATTATCCCAGCCTGAAGGTCAATTATCCCACCCACTCTGGCAAACTGAACTGGCAAAACCTTCTGAAATTCTCTGGAGCAAGTGTGTTTAACTGTATCCCATTGCTAATGGTCTCATCTGCCTTCATGACGTTTAAATCCAGATGACTCTTATCCTGCATAACGCATTTTTTGAAAAATCAAGGTGTTTTTTAATACAAGTCTTACTAACAGTCCATGTTTGATAACAGACTCTCTCATTAGTAAACACTTGAGATTCCACATTGTTTCTTTTGTGACAGTATAGGGATTTGTCCCTCTCTTAAGCAGCACTGTATAATGTAATCATCATTTTGGATTAAATATTGAGTGAGATTCAGCACAAAACAATTTGGTGGTTCTCTTGGTCATTTTTTTCTCCTCTCCTATTTTTTGTCCATCCTTCTTTCCTGTTCCTCTAGAACTCTCTTTGCCTTTTGTTAAAAATAGTATTGTCCTCTTTGGTTCCTTCTTTGACTTAAAAAATGGAATCTCTTCCCTCCCTGCTCCTTTCTGAGTTCTTGTCTCAAGTTCTAACAAAGAAGATATATGACAAAACCAGAGAGGACCTCCACTTTTTTTCTGACTTCTGTCTTTGCAGTGAGCTCTGCAAATACACTCCATTTGAATGCTTTTTGATTTTCACACAATAAGTTACAAGCATAAAGGATGCCTTACATTTCCAGCTGCATACAGTCCCCCGTTACAAAATGCCATGGCAAATAAAACTGATTGTTGTGGATCCTCTGGTTTGCCACCTGAAAGCACAAAGGCAACAAGAAACATCAAGTTTAATTCATTGCAACCATGTGTCCCAACTTCAAATCTGAGATGATTTACTACTTGTGAGTAAAAAGGCTCAACGGGCTATATATTCTTTGGACTTTGTGCTGTGATGATGAAGGACAAGGCTGGTACACATAATTTAAAGTGACAGTACTACTGTGGTCTGATGAATTAGAAATTAATTTGAGAAATCAAAACTTGTCCCAATGTCTGGCAACCTTCACTGTGGAAGTATTTTTTTTCCCTAATTTCTACTCAGAATTTCCATTGATGCAAACTGTGCCCTTTGCCTGTCAGGTTCCATCCTGTCTGTAACCTTTCATGAGTAGCTGAAGCAACAGTAAAATCCCCCATTTCCTTTCCACTGGGCTGAAGAGAGTTCTCACAGCCCATCTTTGTATGACACACGCAGACTCTGCAATAATCTTTGTGGCCCTGTGCTGAACTTTGTCCACTACGTGAATGCCTTTTTTGTATTGTGGAGCCCAAAACAAAACATTTGAAACAAACCCTAAATCCTAACTCAACTAAATCACAAGTGATTGCAGTTCTAAACAAAGTTACTAAAACTAAGCAGTAGAGAACCCATTCTAGCATCACTTATTCCAATTTAAACTAGAATGAACAGAAATTATTTCCCTGCCACTGTTTTTCCAGAGGCTATTCATTTGGCTGTCTACTAGCACAAAAGCTATTAATCATTTCTCCTGTAAACATATAAAAGGTTGCCATTGATGTGTCTTACAGAGGTCAGTGTGAGCTGAGGTTTTTCTAACCAGTGGCTTCCTGCTGTACTCACATATTATTACTCCCAGACATCATTGATGCTGGCTAAAAATCAATTAGCTTGATTTGAACATGGAAATACCTTTCTTTTTCTGCGCTCCTCGAACATATGACACGATGTCTGACACTTTACACACGTATTCTGCACAAAAGAAAACAATATATAACGTCAACCTTGTTTATATGTCAGTATTGCAATAAAAGTCAGTTATAGCCCAGTCTACTGAACAAAAGGTGAAGTTTGGTATATTGAATCAAAAATGTGCATTCTTCTCCAATATCCACCATCTCTGTCATTTATGCATCTGAGCTGGCACAGTCGTTACGTGGTTCAGCTTACAGCTATAAAAGGGAGATAGTCATACATGGACTGTGATCCAGATGCAGATTTATCTATCTTCTAGTGCTAAGTTCTGGTTTTGTTATTTCCATTCATAATTTTTTAATTAGATTTACTTACAAAGGAAAGTTTAGCCAGCCTGAAAATTGCCCAAGTGAAATGTTGTGGCTGCTTACGGTTCTGTTTGCAAAACCATAACGGGAGCTTGGCACGTGCTTCGAGTTGGACACACATGTAAGCATTCTGCTGAGCAGATACAGATTGCAGTACATCTTAAATTAAGCAGAAGCTTCAGTAAAATACGAATACAGACAGTGTTCTCACACAGATTTAGGACAGGACTCAAAGAATACACAAGTGGAGGAAAATCCCAAATGGCAAAAATTCTTATTGCCTTCTAACGAACTGGCAAACCATTTCTGGTCACGCCTCAGCTTTATATTTGTTTGTGATTTTCAGCTCTTGATATGGCAAACTTAAGAGTTTGATGGTTTCAAAAACAGAGGAATAGTGCTGGTTTGCTGATTTTTTTTTCAGAGCTGCCTTCCATTTCTGTGCTGACTATCAAAACTGGATAGAGATACAGAACTTTGGGAAAGTCAGGGATATTTACAGCAGCTTAAAAAAATAATGTATTACATGGCAAAAGAAGAAAACAAGATTATCATCAGCCTGTCCATTAACACTGATTCAGTGTTTATTAAACATTGCTATGCTGGTCTACAGAAGGATATTATCCAGTTCTAGTGATAGAAATAATAATTTTTCACGGAAAGGGTCATTGGGCACTGGCAGAGGCTGCCCAGGGAGGGGGTTGAGTCACCTTCCTTGGAGGGGTTTAAGGGACGGGTGGATGAGGTGCTGAGGGACATGGGTTAGTGATTGATGGGAATGGTTGGACTCAGTGATCTGGTGGGTCTTTTCCAACCTGGTGATTCTATGATTCTATGAAGTCAAAGACGTCTTCTGTTCACTTTCTGTGCTTCATATGTAATGCATTAATGCCTGATAATCTTTATAGACTTGTTTTGAATACAAAATAGTTCCTATAATTGCTGACCTTAAGGAATTCTATTAAGCAATATTACGTCAAATTTGGTTTCGTTTTTTAAAGATTCATCATGAGCTCATCTGTTCTAACATCATCTACCGTATCAGAGGAGGACAGTCCAATATTTCATGCAAAATAAAATGCATTACTGGTGCTTAACTAACAGTAAAAATACATATAGCTGGTATATTAATAGTTTATTGTTAACCTAGTAGGGCTGGTTAATAAGATCAGGACTGCTGTAACTATTGTTCATTTTATCAATTTTGATGTATTTAGAAGTTTTTCTTTTTTTTTTTCCAAAAAAAAATGAAAGCAAATTGTTGGGTGCTAAAGAAACCCACCCAGAAGTTCTGAATGTTTATCCTACTAATAAAAGAAATATGTCTTTACAATTTCTGTAAGATATACAATAGCAGAACAGCAGAAAGCAAAAAAAGCTTTCACCTATCCTTTTTCCTCCCTACTTGAATAAAAGACACCACACAGCTATTTCTTACCAGGGAGAGGTTTTTGTTGAAGAACAGAAACACTGCCTCTCTCAGCATCAATTGCCATAACATATCCTTCCTTACAGCCCAAGTAAATCTCTGAGGTCGCAGTCCAGCAGTGGGCAGTAGGATGCACTGACGGCTTAGCAGAATCTCTTGGCTTCAGCAAAAAAAATAAACAAGTTCAATTAACGATTGACAAATATCTGTACAAGCAGTTACGTACATTTTACAGCAAAAAAAAAAAAAAAAAAGAGCACTCCCTCATAGAGCCTGAGCACCTGTATAACTTCAGTCCTATTTATTCAGTTAGTCCTTCACTGAGGGGAGTAATTTGAAAAACGAGAACATTCTCCAGAGAAGTCTGTCTGGAGACAGTGGTGGAGAACTCACCTCTCTCTCTAGAAGCTTGTCTGAATGATGAATTATATTTTCATTTTAAAATTACATATTTTGAAATTTGAATTTATCTGAATTTATTCTCCAGCGCTTGTGTCTGTTACAGGTTTGTCCCCTAGCTTGGAATCCATCCGGTACTTTCCCTACCCTTGCAACAATGCTGACCCACCATAACCAATATTTTAATGATAAAATTATGATAAAATTCAACACTCTGAGACCCCAGAAGTTTGTTGTGTTTTTTTTTTAATGTCAGAATAGCACTGGAAGCCCAAATTGAAATGGTTACCCACTATTATCTCACCCTGACAAATGTTTTTCAAATTACTTTTCAACATAGTCTTCCACTGCATAGACATTACTTGCACATGTGGTCTTGCATACTTGGCAGTACTAAAGCACACTTTGTTTGAATAGTTTAGCGTATCATATAATCCAAATTACTCTGTAAAACAGCTCTGTCAACCTTTGTGTCATCTGCAAATTAGTTCCAGAAATATCCTTGCCACAGACTTTGCATGTGCCTTGAATTTCATTTCACTGAAATAAATCTCATAAATCTATCGTTCTCAAATCAGGAAGAACAGAAATTCACCATCAAATGTTATTAAAGACAGTGATCTGCTCAAATACAATAGTAATAGGGGTCATATAAATACCACGATAGAAAGAAATAGATGGAACAGGGTTTGGGGAGGGGAAAAGGGGAAGAAAACACAAGAAAACCTTGTAAGAACATTTAAGAGAAGATCCAAAGCATGTGAGCAGAAGTGGTGAGGAACACTAGACAATAAGATGGATGAAAAAGAATGAAGAGTCTGTAATTCTATAAAACAACACCTGCTGTCTCAATAAAGGTTCTATAAAAAGGAAATATAGGTGGACTTGGGATGAAAACATAGGACAGAGATTCATAAGCGCCTAGATGTTGCTAGTAAAATATGCCAAGGGCTGGCTACATGATTCTGGGTAAGAAGCCTACTCTCTATTTATGCTTACAAAGCATTTTGAATTTCTCAGCGGGGAAATGTTACAGAAATAAAGTATATTAATATTTACTTTATAAATCAAATAGGACTAACAGTAATAAATCTATAACAAATGGGGCTTTACATCACCCAGAAAAACATTTAATATAGGCATTTTTGCTGATTTTATGACTCTTGAACATCACAAATCTTTGGGAAGGCTGCAACTGAGCTCCTGTGAATCAGGAGCTTTCTGTGTAAAGATGACTTCTATAATATTCCTTTGTACCTGCTGCCATGACTGTCTTAACACATAAACTAAATAAAATATGGAAAACTGAGGATGAGATTGTGTAAATTCTAAACTAGGTTGCTTCCTGAACTGCGCATTAGTAAGGTGGTGTATAAAATTATAATAATGATGATGATGATAATGCTGTCTTTCTTTGAGCTTCTCTCCCTTTTAAGTAGCAACTCTTCAGAGAAAAAAAATCCATGATGGATCCTTGTAATGAAAAGTTTTATAAAAGGACAATTAAATAAAATTGGTACTGGATGCCAAGAGGACTCAAGTATTTTTAACTGCCATTTTTTTTAGAAAATGTTGAGCCTAATACTAAATCTTTTCTCCCCCCGGCTGGTCTAGGTAGTTCCAATTGTAAACGATAATAAGAAGGAAAAGGCACACATCATCATTACCTACCATTTACACTTTATTCTCCCATGCTACATGACTGGAATATTTCAGTGCAGCATTAACTAAATAAGCCTGACCAGAGACAAAGGCCTACACAGTAAAAAAGGAAACTACTTTAAGTACCTTCTCAGCAAGACGTCTTTCCATTTCAAGCTTAGCCAGCATTTCTGCTTTCTCTCTCTCTTCTTGAGTCAAGTATTTTTCAACTTTAATCTGAAGGAAGAAAATGAGGGTCATATCAGGGTTCTTCTCTCCAAATGTGATCACATGCAGACTAAGAACCTTTGGAAAGAGGGGCAATACTAATTCTTGATGCTTTTTGTATCTCTGCTCCATGATAATACTCCTCAAGAGGACATTGTTCTTTCGAACACCCCTGAAAGCATATTTAAAAATGCTAAAATAGAAACTACCATCATTTTTGTTGAGATTAGTTGTATTTCTTGCATACCTTTTCTGACAGTGAATAACACGAACTGGTGAGAGAACAGAGAGAATTGGGAAAGACTGACCAAAAGAGCATGAGATTGGTGGAATATATTGTATAAGAAGCATGGTGCTTCTTTATAAATTATCATTTCAATTTATAATTACAGTACTAAGCACGGTTTAGTACCCACACACTTAGTCTAAAACTACTTAGTCTCAAAATGGTGCTCAGAATAAACAGAGAAACCCTTATCTATGGAAGTAAACCCTCCAAGCCTGGCTTGAATCTTACACTCAGGAACAGGGGGAATATCTACCTAATTTATAGCCAATTAAAAACTTAACATCAACGAATTAAGATTGTATACATCTTATTCATTTTGGATTGACTTATTATAAGTTTTCTCCCTAAAGAGTGAAGGGAAGCAAAAGAGACAAAAAGATGATTTTAAGTACACAGACACATCTGTTTTCAGCTTTTCAATGTCTGGCAATGACAGGAATTAAATAAATATATTTGAGTAGGTGAAAGAGAAAGATTCATTTTTCAAACACCTCTGAATCCTGAACTGTGAGTGCTCGCTCTGGTATCTCATCATCTGTAAGAGCTGGCTCCCACACTTCCAACTGCAGATCAAGTTGTTCCAAGATTTCTCGGATCCTCAGGTTTCTTTCTTTCACTCGTTCTATCTCCTGCTCCTTTTGTTGTGCAACTATGTCAAATTCCTTATTAAAAGCAGTTTTCAGTTTGTAAATGATGTCCTGAAATACCAAAAAGGGAAACAGCAATATGGCACAGGTCACATCCATCCATGATTATGGGACCACTCCTCAAGCCATCAAAACCATAAATGTGTGTAATTGTATGTGTGACAGGGAGATAAACTGGTAAAGCCCTTTAATGAAAATCATATAGGCAGAGTTCAAGCTTTGTTAAATAGAGGTGGGCAAACTATCATTCGTGGGGTTTTTTTCCCGCATAGAAATTTTTATTGCTGCATATTGCTGCAAACACTGGATAGAAAATTCTATTTGCTTGTTTTTGAATTCTTTGGCTGAAAGAAGGGGCCTCAAAGAAAAAAAACACATGACCTATAAATCTAGAGACTGTAAATCACAGGTAGAGGGGCATACTTTTAAGGGACATACACGCTAAGGACATATTTTCCTGATTTTTAAGTGATTCATCCTGCAGTTTCAATAATGCTTTTATGTGATTTTCTGCCTGGCATATGTAAGAAAAATTCCCTCATTAAATAAATAAACAAAAGTCGTAAACTATTTTTTTAAAACAGCTAAGACCTTACAATGATTTTAAAAATCATATATTCTCGGTGCTTAAATTCTTCCTTTAGCCTACAGAATTGACCTCAACAAAGCAGAACAGAATATTAAGAGAGAAAACTATGTGTGTCTCCTACTACATCAATTTAATAAAATGAAACATGGAAAGGATTTCAGTTCTATCACCAGATTTTACATTTTGAGATGCTTTAGCTGTCTGCAATTTGTATTACAATAAATATTTTTGTGGCCATGATTATTTCATTGGTTTCTAATACAATAATAAGTTATGATGTAGTAAGGCAGGATGGCAGATAACATAAAGTGTTGCTGGGAGACAAAAGGCTGTGCTCAAGTGTTTGTCAGCTACCTATCTAACTCTCAGCAAATTCACTGCACTGGCCAAGAACACAGCAGACTTGTCTGCTATTAGATATATCGTATGCATCTTGAAAGCCACACAGTAGAAAGATCTCGTTACATCCAAACTTACATCTAAAATTGCTCCTTGTGTTTCTTCCCCATCTGCTTTAAAAACTAGTGTATCTACTAGATTTTATGTATTACAACGCATAACTGTTGAGCTCTGCTACCAGTTGTAGCCTTAAAGAGCTCTGATGAGGCAATGCTTTACTGTTGTTTAACCACTTCTGCCCTTGCAGATCATCTTCATAAGAAGCCTTTTATGTAGCATGTTTACTGCTTAATAAACAGGCCAGGGTAAGAGAAGGGAGAGTCGGATAGTAAAGAATATTAAATAACAGAAACACTGAAGGCTCCAAATGAAGGGCTGATAAGACTGTAAAGAAATGAAATGGTGTGAGGATACAGCTGAACTTTCATTCAGCAGCAAATAGTATGGAAAGAGGTCATGTTTCCACAGGCATGCTGAGCTGTGCAAGCCAGCTATACAAACACCAGAGGACAAATAGAAATACTCTCAAATTGGGTAACCAATTTCATAAAAACGTTTTTCTTCCACACCTGAGCTGGCAAATCCACATGGTGCTTTGCTGCACGATGTGCATTTATCTGTAACACAGTGGCCTGTGCAACTCTCCATTGTAGTGTCAGTACACCCAAAATCTGAGCGTCTGTGACTGCTATGAGAACCCAAAGGTGTGGCAGTGCCACTACAGTAATACAAACTTGAAAAGACATCACCTTTAATAACACTATCTGATTGACTTTCTGCTCCCTACTGTGCAAGTCCAGTTGGTGGTACAGGATAGATGTATCTCCACCATACTGAGAGCTCAGACTTCCAATCAGGCAGGAAGATGCATTATCATCAGCCGTTACGTCTTCTGTCTTCTCTCGTTCTTCCTCAGGTAATACAGTCTCAGACTCAGTCTCAGGATTTTTCTTCTGAGCCTGAATATCACAAACATGACAACTGTGTTAATTTTGTATACGAACCAGTGGCACACGTATGAAAAAATTCTAGAGATCATATTCTGCAATTAAGCCCAGTGATCAAAAACCCACAAGTTGAAGTGAACGTATACAGAATATTTGGTCCAGTTGTAGGATCCCCAGTACAAGAAAGACACGGGCATTCCGGAGCAAACCCAGCGATAGGCCACTAATACAATTAAGGGTTTGAAGCACCTAATATGTGAAAAGAAGCTGAGCGTGCTGGGATTGTTTAGCCTCAAGAAGGAGAAGGCTTGGGGGGTGGTGTTTAATAACACATATAAAAACCTGAGGAGTAAGGACAACAGAGCCAGACTCTTCTCAGCGGTGTCGCTGACAGATTGAAAGGAAATGGTTATACATCAAAATACAGAACATCCAACTTAAGTATAATGAAACACATTTCCTCTGAAGGTTGTCAAACATGGGAGAAGGTAGCCTATAGAGGTCATGGAATCCTCCATCCTTGGAGATATTCCAAACCTGACTGGACATGGAGCTGAGTAAATTGTTCTAGGTGGGCTGGAGTAGATGACTTCCAAATGGCTTATCTAACCTCAGCTCTTCTGTGATTCTTCAATACTAATGCATTTGTTCTAAGTAAAACCACAACATTTCATCTTTACGAATATCTTCAAATTTTTAGGGAAGTATTTCTACAGCGAAAACGGACCCAAGAAATGTGTCTATGTAAAAAAGGGGTTAAGATGCCAACTCAGAGCATTCTGATCTGAAATGCCTATATGCAGTACTTCAAAGGGATTGTACCTCATCATCAGCTGTCTCAATCTTCTTTAACTGGAGAACTTTCTCCAGAATTTTCAGTTCTTCTTCAGTACGTTCCTTCATTGGATAATTTTTCACTTCAGAAGCTATATGGAAGCACTGTTCAATTATATTTTTTTTTTAGAAAACAAAAACACCCAAGGTAAAAACTTCTTCAGAACACATCTGTTAATTCATTTGTCCAAAAACTGAATGCTAAATAGTTACAGAGGCTTCTTAAAATCAGAAATAATATTGATGATCAATTAATGTAGACAATCCAGCAAGAATATAGGAGTCAGAAAAAAACCACTTGCCTTTTTGGTAGTAAAAATGGTTGGTTTAAAATTTGCTGCCTTTATTTATTTTTTTTTTTAAATAACCTCTGGCTATGTCCTCTTTATTCACAGAATTCAACCAGGACAAGATTTTTGGTAAAATTACTCGGTCTTTAACCACCCTTGAGATAATCTAGTATCACTAGTTTGACTAATATCCCTCTGTTTAAAATAGGCAAAATCAGGGTTAAATTTTGCTTTTACATTCTGTGTTGCAGAAGTCCTACTGACCCAACACAGAAATATAATATTTACCTTCTCCTTTTAGCAACACTGCATGAAGATATTCTCTAGTATCTAGGAACTAAGGAGTTACTTATTTGCTTATTAGCACATTTATCCACTTTAAAAGGCAAAATCAGCCAGGCTCGGTCAAAATCAACAGAATGAAAGATTTGCATGAGCCCTGGAAAGAAGTGGGTTTTTTCCTCATACCATAAGCAAACCAGAAATGTGTTATACTTCTATTTATTTTGTTTCAGTACCTTAAGGAATCAATAAACTACTGCAGTAAGTGAGTTAGAAAGTGATGGTTACCTTAACAGCACGTCCTTTTACACACATTGGATCCCAGCACTCATGTTTGATGACACTCTGCAAATAGCAGTTGGCTAAATTCTCCATTTCAATCTCCTTCCTCACCTTTCAAGATACAGAAAAGAAAATAATGACATGTGGTGCAAACCAACAAGATATAGGCAATTTGTATTGAGTTGTTGAAACAAACCTGGCAGATTAAATGAATTACCCATATTTCATAATCTTAGACTACTGCAGCTATCTTCTCCAAAAATGATATTGCATACTACTGCTACTGAAAGGTGTCATTTCATATGTGAAGAAAAGCATTCCAGAACTTAAGCAGCGCTGTACCCAAGGTCACAGTGTCAGATTTACAGTTTCTGGCATAGATCATATTCCAACTGGCAATATCTGCATTAGCAGATTCACCTGCTTCAAAAAGTGACTTAAAATACTTTTACGCTTTCCTGCTTCTCAACAGTGAACAACTTTGAGATCATCTTCTATTCTTCAGTTATTGCTTCTCCTTTTCACTGCTAGTTTTAAAATGTTCTCTTTCCACTCTATCATACCCTGGCCACTTCTTCTTCAGCCTTTTCTTGTGCTCTTTCCTGTTCTTCTACATCCAGGTTGAACTCCTGCTGCTCCAGTTTCTCAATGTCTGCCACCAGTTCATTTTCATGCATCATTTTCTGAATCTGTTTTTTTAAAAAATAAGTATAAGGAATAAAAAGTAATTCGAATGTGAATAGAGGAAACACTGGTTTTAACACTGTGGAACTTGATAACAGAGAAAATCATTTTAATTGCCTCCACTTTTAACTGCTTCATGGTAATTGGTAGAACGTGCTGCCTGTACCTAGTGACAGAGACTACTATGTGAATATATTTCATCCTTCCCTTAAAGCTCATTTGGATGTTATATGTGGAGTTGTGCATACTTTCTAAGAATCTGTAGCATGGAATTGTTCATTCTTTAGTTCTGAGAACTTTCAAAAGTTTTTATCTATCTCATGCAGTTCAACAAAGGGAAATGCAAAATCCTGCATCTGGGGAGGAACAGCCCCATGCAGCAGGATATGCTGGGAGCTGAGCAACTGGAAAACAAACTGGAGAAGGAAGAGGAGAGGATGACAGTTTCTATAACGGAAGGCTGTTAGACCAGCAGAAACTAGCCTGCTGAGGGGATAGATTGCTCAAGATATAAGGGTGGTACAAATTTTTTAGTTGGAGCAAAGGAACCTCAGAACCAGACAGTTGTTCCTGACAGGTTCAGCACGCTGTCCCTGAAGAGACAAATCTCTCTATTACCTGTCTGCTCAGTGTTTATGACAAAAATGTAACTAAGCACTAGAGCTGATAGTTGTAAAGGAAGTGTACATGTAAACAAAACTGTAAGCTAAGCCATTACACTTGTAAGAAACTCACAGTTTCATGCAGCTTTTTAACTCCCATTTGCAGCTCTTTCTTCTGGTTAGCAAACCTCTCAGTCTCTTCTCTAATGACCTGACATACAACAGATATATTTTTGAAAATAAAAAATAACCCAGGAAACGACTGAAGTGATCTAAAGGAACATTATCTGTACAGAAAACAAAACTCAGAAGGGATTAATAACTGAAATAGACATAAGCTTAATTCAATAGGTTGATTCTTAGAACTGCTAAAAAGAAAAATGATTGTACACCCAGTTCACACTGTAAACTGGTTATACAGAAACAGAGCTTAAAATAAGGAAAGAAAGAAAGTCACTCCTGAGATCACACAGAAAGCAATGATATTTCATCTTATCATTGAGCCCCAGAAGCTGGAGAATATATACAGCTCTGGTTCATAACAAAAAGAACCTGCTACCACCCATAATTCATATTTCTGAGGAAAAAAATTATCTATGCTAACATTAATATAGCAATTTCCAGACTCACAAAGCACTAAATCCCCTCTCTGCACACTATTAGATCTTTGATGAACTTTTACTCTTAAAAAACTTTGGTTCCACATCATACTCACCTCAACCTTAACCTGGAATAAACCTCAGGGGGTTTGCAATTAATGTCATATTGTTGACTATTGATTTATCAGTGCTGTAGAATTTTTTATTCTGGCCCTTGGGAAGAAGCACCTGCTTGGTTTCTGGTAATAATCTTCTGTGTAACTTCTTGACATTTAGAAGAAAAACATCTTTACAAGTTTCTAAAGGAAGCCGATTTCTCTGGCAATTTCTTTTTTTTTTCATTTACTCCTTGTGTAGAAGTGGCCTTTTGGCCTTTAGAGCTCCTATTGTGCTCAGTACCTGCTCTGGTGTGTTTATAACGTTGACCCTAACTTTTCTAAAGGTCTAGATGCAACGCCTTAAAGGGAGGCCCAAATGTCAGAAGAGCTTTAGAAAGTAGATTACTTTACAGCACATAATTCAAATCACTACTGACTCTTGAAAACTCCTGTTTTGATTATTACTTGTTCTATCGAAGTACCTTCTTCATTTTCTGATCTATCCACGTCATTTCATTGGTATTGGCTGAATATGAACTGGTGACGTTTCCGTCTTCCTCTGTCACCTCTACATTGGAAGATTTAAGCGATGCATCCTGAAATTAAGGATATAAACATCCATCTCAGGTACTTAGAGTGAATAAGAGAGAGACCAAAATAAAATAAAAATTGGACTCGCATTAGAAGCACCACCACGTCATTAAAGAGAATGTTACAATATTTTTATTCCCTAACCAGGCTCCAGATTTGTTCCAGAAAACCCTTGCTGTTATGCAAAGCCTTTTGACTCAAATGGCCTGACATTACTAACTTCTGTAATTGCTGCTTTGCTTGATTTCAACAGGAAAACAAACAACACACAATGTATAGCAGTAATATCACACTGGAAATGACAAATAATTTCACATGAGGAGAAATTGACTTTCACAGAGTTTTCTGTGGCTGAAGAAACCATGTGAAACTGAAGCTGTGAATGCCATCTTCCCATAACTATTCCATTTCCTTGTTTATACTATTCTACAAATTAAGAATTAAGCATATTCAGCCTATCCTTGGGAGTATTTTGCTACTTCTGCAAAAGGATCAGAGTTTGTTTGGAGGACAGTTTTTATCATGTGCAATTTTAGGATAATGATCAAACCTTCCCCCCGCTTCCCTAAAAATAAAAAAAACACCCCACCTTAAATTTCCCTTCTGGAAGTGATTCTGCTGTGGATTCTGGGTCAAAATGCCGTTCTGCCATGGATTGTAAAACAGTATTTTCATTTGAAGTGGACTTGTTCAGTATAGCAAGAAGAGATCGCCAGTGAAGATCAGCTTCCTCAGCTTCAGTATTCTTTATCTTCCTAGTAAATAGAAAATAAATTGATGTATTTTTATGTCTTATAATAAAGGACAAATTATTAAATATTCCATATAACAAAATTACTAAGTTGTTCAAAAATGCCTATTCAATATTTTTACATATGATTTAATATTGTTTGAGTTCTAGCATTCATAATTAAGTGAAGTTTCTTCAGAATTAGAAATTCTGAAAGATTCATTACCCAGAGTAGAAATACCACTCTGGTGGACCCATCTTCCATTTATGCATCTGCCTGAACATTTGTTATACCACAGAAAAGCTGTAGTTTCATGTGTCCCTCACTCCTAATGTTTGCTAAGAGCTCTCTATGGGCACAGTTCAATTCCCTCCCGTTAAATCTGTGATGTCCCCTAATCACTGAAATAAAATGGTATCTCATGAGATTATATGGCTTAGATCCTCAGACACCCCATTCCAGATGGTTTATTTGAGAGTGATAAGCAGCTTATTATGGGTAATGCTTATCAGAAGACACTCCTTTATCTTGTATTGCAACCGCACCCAAAGTCCAAGACATTCTCCACAACACTGGTGGGAAGCTTTAAATGAGCTAGGGAAGCTACCTCTAATGATGAGAGGAGTGACTTCATCTAATTCTTAACCTTACTTTGAGACTAATAAAAAGTCTAGAATCACAAATAGATGCAAAATTTGCCTGTCAGGATACAAAAATTCACACCATCAATATTATACATACTTCCATTTCAGGCACACCAGGGCACCATCATTTTTCCCAATAACAAGGATAAATTTGCTATCCAGAGAAAATACCGTGGATCTGATTCCTCCTCCTTGATATGAGTGACAATGCATACGAGCGAGTATATCCTAGAAAAGTCACAGAAGCAGTATGAGTAAATATGTTTTTGTAACAGGGTATGTCTATAAACTATGCTTCTGTATTTTCTTACAGAAGTCAATCCAAAATGTCAACACGAAGTATATAAAAGCCTAGGATTTATGATTTTGTGATTTTTGACTACAGATGGGACAAGTTTCTAGAATACTAATTTTGCAGGTGATGATAACGAAAAGTAGTAAAATTATCTACCCCAAGATTTGCTGGAGAAGAAAGTAAGTAGTTTGTATAATCATCAGTTATAAAAACAATTGTACTATATAATGTTATGACAGTTCATGTTCAACGTAAATTTTTCTGGAACACTTTATATTCAAGCAAAGAAAAGCTTCCAGTGAAAGAAAGTAGCTTGCACACCTCTTTCTCGCGTACACCAAACAAAGCCTGTACCTGGATGCCTACCTACCATAGTAGGAGTGTGATAGACGAACAAAACACCATCGTTCGCTGCTGATGCCAGCCACCGGCCGTTGGGTGATAAACAGAGGATCCCCGATCCAAACTGATTGCTACGAATCCTCTTCTCTGATAAAAATACTGATGGGTCTTCCGATATAGTCTGCCGAACAAAGAAAACGTTAGCAGCAGTTCAGATTATGGAGATGTCTATGCCATTTTGAGAAGGCTGATGGCAGTTTTGTGGGTTATCACATGTGGTGATTTACAATCCAAACACTTGGATTTCTGAGCTCAGGAAGCAGTAACATTGCTACGATGATTTGCTTCTCATCTCTTCAAAAGGGTCTGTGTGTTTTTATGTGCCTGGGCCCAGAGTTGTCAAGGAGGAATGCCCACCTTTGGAATTCACCTTCTTCCTTGACCTGACTCAAACTGGGGGAGACCTATGAGCTACAGAGAGGTCCAGTTCATCAGCAGGCAATGACAGTGACCACTACTTCATTTCAGGCAGGGCTGAGCTGGGTTTGCAGTTGTGTCTTAGAGTCATGGGCTCACATGGGCTCAGTGCTTTTAAGAGCTGGATACTCCAGTTACTCAGCAGACTGCACAAAAGCACAGCTCCAACACAGAAGCTACACATGAAGTGCCTGCAAGCTGTACAAGTTTTAAGAAGCAACATTTGGCTTTCTCTGTAATCAAACAAGAAGATTGCTTTTGCCAGATTTCTGAGCAGGTGGTAGGATACTAAAAGTTGATGTTTATGGATGGAGTAGATATTTTGAGTGCAGAGATGACTTTTTATGATAATATCCTGCTATATTAACTTCAGCTACAGCCTTTGTTTGATGGTATTTAACCATCACCCAAAATAAAGCAGCTTCAGAAAATTACCTTTTCAGTGAGATGATATTTACAGATGAAAAGTCCAGAGGTACAGTAACCATACACAATATTATCCTTCAATCTGACTGCTGAGCTCAAAGGGCAATCCAGATCATAACGCTCCTGTTTAATGGCACTAGCATCAAACATTCCTTGGTCATTAACATACTCATCATTATCTAGAAGCGTGAAAAAAGAAACAGGGAGGAAAAGGCATCATTACCACTAATGCAGGTGCTTCACCCATCAAGTAATTAAGAAAATCAGTCTCAGCAAGGAGTGAGCATTATGTGAGTTTTCAAGGAGACTAGGAATTAAGACACCTAGGTTTGACACTTACTCTGGGGGTCGTGCCAATCTAGCACACTGCAGTGAAGCAGAGAGACAGCTCTAAAGAAGTCCTAGAAACGGTTTAACCACAGTGATGTAATTGTTTGCATACCCTGATTTACCCTGCTCTGCTGTGCCTTAGTTAAATTTATGCATTTAAGACCTCTCATGACAACTGAATTAGTTTTCCACCTGTTTCCAGAAAGTGCCCCGAACTGATCATTCCAAGAATATCAGTTTTCCAGAAGGTGAATGGAAGTTTGCCTTTCTTAGGCGTCCTTAACGCCCCCCCCTTTTCCTCATAGTGACACTTTTCTCATAGAAAGTTTCTTTAACATTTCCTATTGGGACACAAGGTAATATTTTTTAAACACAGTAGACTTTTTCCTTGGTGCTTTTACACAGAAAAGCTATAACAAAGACAGGGAATCACTATTTTTTTAGATAGATCAACCTTTAATATTTTCCTTCTGAGCTATTACATACCTATAATAATTCTTTGAAGAGGCTGGTGGGATTGATTCCCCTTTGAACACCCGATATGCTAGTCTGCAAAAGGGTGATGCCTAGAACAAGGTCTCTGTGACTGGCTTCGGGCATTGCCCACTCAATAGTAATAATAACAGCAATAACAACCACCACCAGTAGAAGTAGTTGTTAAGCGATGGCTTTGTGAATCTGCAAATGAATTACTTCTTCCTTCCTTGGCCTTCCCTTAAAAGATCACATTTTGCAATGATTGAGCTGACTATAAAGCCTACCGAATGCTGTATGAGAAATGATGTCCCAGGAGAATGTACAGAGGAGATGAAGAAAGAGATTAAGATTTGTGTTAATGGATGGCAATAATATGATCTTCCCTTAGAAAAATATCACAGAATATATATTCTTACCTGTTGTGAGTTCTGAAGGTAGATAAAAAACTTCCAGTCTTGCTCTCTGGCCCGCTCCCACATTAAGAAGTGCCGCCACTTCAACTAAGTCCTTGTTGAAGTCAGAAACTACAGAGAGATCCAGCACTTCATCTGCTAAGGCTGAAGCAGGTAGGGAACATCAATGCAAATTGTTACTGAATCACGGTAACGTTTTTGCTGAGTTATCACATCAAACAAAGAGACCCATGTTCAGGGCACATCTCAGCTCAACCACACAGTTTGGAACTTGCATTAAAATATCAGACAAGCCACAACCTGGTTTTGGAAAGTGCGGCACGCACACAACTTCAGCTAGAGGCATCCAGCACTGAGAGTGCTAAGTGTTACTATGACATTAAACATTCAAATATGACTTTACATCCAGCTTGAACTGTAGCAATTTTGAGGTTCTCTGCTGATAACCACCACTTAAAGTTATGATGAAGTTCTATACTTATAGATGCGATCTGTAAGTATAACGTTAGTGGAATTGAGAGGCTGCAAAAACAAATACACAAATTTCTGAAGAATTATTCTGTGACTTAAAATTCCATCATTTTTATTCTTTAGCATCCAGCAGCAAAGCTGACAGTTCCAGCAGTCCTCACGTTAAAGATGTCCGGGGCAGGCAATTGCACCCAGCTATCATGACCTATGGATTTTTACTCTAAATTCTCTCAAGATGAGCCACAAAAGTCTTAAGTTCTTTGCCACTACTATTCCTTTTGTGCTGGAGTTGTGATCAGCTGGTTAGCTAATCCATTCTCTTCCCTCTGACTTACCTGCTCCTTTGCTAACTAAAACTAAATAAAAAAAAAAAAAAAGCAAGTACACCTAAAATACAGTAAATAGTGAAAACACAGTGTAGTTAATGCTGTAACATTTATTACCTACATATCCAAGAACTTGGAATAATTTTGAAGGCCGGGCATCTAGAATAAAGATATGTCCTTCTGCAGCCCTAGTGATGAGGAACCGGCCACTCTGGTCATAACTAGGTGAAAAAAAAATCCAAATAGAAAACAGCTCAATAAAAAGAGTCAAATAATTCCACTCCAATAACTCTGCTGACTTCACTGAGGGCATAAACGCAACTGAAATTTCAGCTTCTAGGTTTACAGGATTAGGGTCTGATATAAAGTGCAGTTATGAGTGCAATTTCTAATTGTGTGGGTGGTCAATCTAAAGCTAACGATGCTCCATAGCAGTCTGTTAACAACTTCAGCAAATCTTTAATGAAGTTTATGTTTTTAAAAATAAAACGGCTATACAGATTTTGATATTATTTTTAATAGACATGGCTCTGTTTATATTGATTTGACCTTGAATGAGTTGCTTTCCGTATCTATTTTTAATGTTTTATCTTAGGTAGCTGTGGAAAGTGATCACATCTGAGTCTCCAAATAACAGGCAGACTAATATTAAAGTTTAACTGTTCAATATCCATTTTATTTTTTAAAAAGTAGAAGTAAAATACTCTCAGATTTTTCAATAATGGAAAAAAGCAACCAACCAAACAAAAAAAGCCTTTTACATCACTAGAGCTTATTACAGGAGGACTGGTAAATTCCAGAACAGTGAGCAAATGAATAATTAACAATGGTAATAAAAATCCACCGTATAAAAAGGGATGACCAAAAGGCTTATACTTAATTTCACAAAAACTTAAATTTACTTCTAGTGAGAAATGGCCCTCTAAAGTTGGATACATGGAATTGTGCATAATTATTGCACACAGTGATCTGCCAGAAAGGATCTTATACATGAGTATTTTCAGTGCTCAGTTAAACCTTCTTAAAATACAGGTTTATTATATTTCTCTCATATAAATCCTGCCACTACCTCTCTTGCAAGCAATTCAGAATATGTTGGAAAATAATTGAAACCATTAAAATATTTTACTTTGTTATTTTTGGAATCAAAGCTTGAACAGTTTTTTTGTTCAACTAACAGCGTTACTCAAGAAACAGATTGACAATATTACTGCCCCTGCTGCTTCATACTTACTGCAAAGACAACACTGGAAATTTGGAAAGAAAAATTCTGTGAACAACCCGTGGAGCTTCAGCTTTGGTAACATCAAGAAAATAAGATTTGACCTCTTATGGTCCCAACAGCAACGCTGCTGGAGGAGGGACAGCAAGCCATAGCTGTTGCCTAGTTGAGAAACAAAATATGATTAACAGTTCCATACCTTTTTTTACAACTATTCTGTATGTTAGTATGCGACTTCTTTTACTATTTAGAAGTCCCTAAAATTTGAAGAAGAAACCTCAAATGGTTCAGCTAAAAAACTTGTTTTTAACAAAGTATTTTAGAGACGTCTTGGCTTTTTTCCCTATGCTCTGTATCTACATATCAAAAGCCAATTCTGCACTCCTCAGAAAAAAATCATTATATCCACATTTAAAGTGAAATAAGTCCCACCTCAATGAAACAGTGAGTGCATTGTTATGTGTACAGCTCTTACAGAAAGGGATGAGTCTCTTACTGTGTCAGATTTCAGGGTTTGAATGCATCTTAAATCAGGACAAAGCATTAACAGTTTTAAATACTTTTATCAACTCAGTTTCAAGAGCCTGGTCATTCAAGGCATTTAGTTTTTACAGACTCAAAACTTTTCCATTCAGTTCTGACACTCATTAAAAATAAATATTTCATCAAATATTATAAAAATTTAGATTGTTATTTACAAATATGTGCTTAAAGACACATCACTACAACAACCCAAACCATTCAATGATTCTATGACATGAGGTTGACATGTTGCCTCTGCTTTATGGCCCAGTTCAATAGATGATTAGTTCAAGTAAACGTAATATTTTTAAATCTCTTTCATGGGTTGTACAGAGACACTACTGATCTTTCCTCACCACAGGTTGATCCAAATCTGTGGAATATTATGCTATGAATTAAGAAATACTAAAGAAAACTTCAAGCATCAGTCACTAAATGAGCTCCTGGTTGCGTGTACCTGAATATCAAGGTTGAGCTTGCTGAGGCAAGTTCCATCTTCCAGGAACCAAACTTGTACTTCACCTGAAATTGTTACAGACTATTGAACAGAGAAAAAAACATAGTCAAAAGAGAGTGGAATAACCAAATAGATGAATCAGTTGCAGGAGTCCAAGACACAGGAGGAAAGCAAGGAATATTTCAGAATGAACAGATCCATGAGTAATGCCTCGTTGTCCCTGGACCTGGGACAAAGGCATCTCTCAGGCTATTCCAGTTTGTGCTGGAGGCTGAAAAGATCAGCAGGGATTCCTTGTTCCGACATCTATTCTCTGAATTGAATCAACCTTTTGCTCAGCTGTGTTCCTGACCACTAGTGAGACAGCAAATAAACAGCAGAACCATACAACATTTTAGCAGCCTGCGAATTATCCACCCTGCATTCCAGGGCAAGTTCTGACCCTTCTATAGGCCATACCTGAATTAATGCCATTTAATTCCGTAATGAGAAGGTTTTCCACAACTGTAACAAACACCAGAACAGTCACGATCTCTGCAAGGCTTTTGATTTTGTGTCTTACCAACGTTTTGGTCATCTGAAAAGAGCCACAATTATATATAAGGAAGAAAATAATTTCTTACCACACAGTACTTGTCCCCTGGAGTAAGAAAATCAGCTGTCAGGAAACAACTACTGCATGTGTCCAGGAGTTTGACAGCTTCTCCACTGTGGGCAGGTTTGTAAGCATAGATTGTCCCCTGACAAACAGAGAGAGATAATCCATCCCTGGGCTATGAGACTTCTCATTAAAAGCTGTCAAAGACTTCAAGAAAAAATACTCATCTTCCTGAGCTCTTTAAAGTTTCATACTCTACTCTAAATTGAGGTAAAAAGTGCCCAGTAGAATTCAACTGAATTTAGTAAATTATATAAATTTACACTAGCTGAAAATCAGGATGGTTCATTTGAGAGTGATCCAGCTAGTCACGTTTCCAAGTTTTGTTTCTCATAACTGCTTTAATTTAAAACCACCCTATTTCGTATTGCTCCAGAAACCAATCAATATTCTAAAGCAACATAAAACACAAATAATAAATCTTAAGCTTCAAAAGATGTTTTTATCTAAAGACCTCAAAACCTTTTAGAAACAATTCATAACTAATGTAGACATAGATTTTAGAACTTCTCTACGCATTTTACAAAAGGAGAGTGAAATCAGAGACAAAGTGTGACCAAAGTTACCCCCACAAAAAAACCCAAACAAACCACATTTAAATGCCAATTTAAATTACTAAAGGTCTGGAAAACCAGGGATAATTTGAGGATTTGGGACTCTTGTGTAAGATTTCTGGACATCAGGCTGGTCAAAGAAGGATCTTTGACTGGGTGGCCAGACAAATTCAGATAGATGCACAGAACAAGTCTCCCGCATAGCCACAGTAGGTCTGATGTACCCAAGGCCCAAGATTTCATTGCAAACACAAGATGGGCTAAGTTTACCTCTGGTATAATTTGTTGACTTGTGTGATTACATTACAGACATTTCATACTGGCAGTGCCAGCATGCACATACAGAATAAAAGGAACATGCCATTATATAATGCCGTTATCTCAAATGCTATACCTGGTCAGTGACAAGCAGAAGCACAGTGTAATCAGGTGAGAATATGAGGCTGGATATGGGTTTTAAGATATCAACGCAGATTTTCGTCTCATACTGCAGATCTTTGATGTGATAAAAGAATAAAACGCCCCCCTGTGCAGAAAAGTACAAATCCACATCAGGTCAAGGTCAATTATCCCAGCCTGAAGGTCAATTATCCCACCCACTCTGGCAAACTGAACTGGCAAAACCTTCTGAAATTCTCTGGAGCAAGTGTGTTTAACTGTATCCCATTGCTAATGGTCTCATCTGCCTTCATGACGTTTAAATCCAGATGACTCTTATCCTGCATAACGCATTTTTTGAAAAATCAAGGTGTTTTTTAATACAAGTCTTACTAACAGTCCATGTTTGATAACAGACTCTCTCATTAGTAAACACTTGAGATTCCACATTGTTTCTTTTGTGACAGTATAGGGATTTGTCCCTCTCTTAAGCAGCACTGTATAATGTAATCATCATTTTGGATTAAATATTGAGTGAGATTCAGCACAAAACAATTTGGTGGTTCTCTTGGTCATTTTTTTCTCCTCTCCTATTTTTTGTCCATCCTTCTTTCCTGTTCCTCTAGAACTCTCTTTGCCTTTTGTTAAAAATAGTATTGTCCTCTTTGGTTCCTTCTTTGACTTAAAAAATGGAATCTCTTCCCTCCCTGCTCCTTTCTGATTTCTTGTCTCAAGTTCTAACAAAGAAGATATATGACAAAACCAGAGAGGACCTCCACTTTTTTTCTGACTTCTGTCTTTGCAGTGAGCTCTGCAAATACACTCCATTTGAATGCTTTTTGATTTTCACACAATAAGTTACAAGCATAAAGGATGCCTTACATTTCCAGCTGCATACAGTCCCCCGTTACAAAATGCCATGGCAAATAAAACTGATTGTTGTGGATCCTCTGGTTTGCCACCTGAAAGCACAAAGGCAACAAGAAACATCAAGTTTAATTCATTGCAACCATGTGTCCCAACTTCAAATCTGAGATGATTTACTACTTGTGAGTAAAAAGGCTCAACGGGCTATATATTCTTTGGACTTTGTGCTGTGATGATGAAGGACAAGGCTGGTACACATAATTTAAAGTGACAGTACTACTGTGGTCTGATGAATTAGAAATTAATTTGAGAAATCAAAACTTGTCCCAATGTCTGGCAACCTTCACTGTGGAAGTATTTTTTTTCCCTAATTTCTACTCAGAATTTCCATTGATGCAAACTGTGCCCTTTGCCTGTCAGGTTCCATCCTGTCTGTAATCTTTCATGAGTAGCTGAAGCAACAGTAAAATCCCCCATTTCCTTTCCACTGGGCTGAAGAGAGTTCTCACAGCCCATCTTTGTATGACACACGCAGACTCTGCAATAATCTTTGTGGCCCTGTGCTGAACTTTGTCCACTACGTGAATGCCTTTTTTGTATTGTGGAGCCCAAAACAAAACATTTGAAACAAACCCTAAATCCTAACTCAACTAAATCACAAGTGATTGCAGTTCTAAACAAAGTTACTAAAACTAAGCAGTAGAGAACCC
The DNA here is from genome assembly GCF_032191515.1 of Phaenicophaeus curvirostris. Taxonomy (NCBI): domain Eukaryota; kingdom Metazoa; phylum Chordata; class Aves; order Cuculiformes; family Cuculidae; genus Phaenicophaeus; species Phaenicophaeus curvirostris. Next base: position 115,298 of record NW_027206669.1, read on the forward strand.
ATTCTAGCATCACTTATTCCAATTTAAACTAGAATGAACAGAAATTATTTCCCTGCCACTGTTTTTCCAGAGGCTATTCATTTGGCTGTCTACTAGCACAAAAGCTATTAATCATTTCTCCTGTAAACATATAAAAGGTTGCCATTGATGTGTCTTACAGAGGTCAGTGTGAGCTGAGTTTTTCTAACCAGTGGCTTCCTGCTGTACTCACATATTATTACTCCCAGACATCATTGATGCTGGCTAAAAATCAATTAGCTTGATTTGAACATGGAAATACCTTTCTTTTTCTGCGCTCCTCGAACATATGACACGATGTCTGACACTTTACACACGTATTCTGCACAAAAGAAAACAATATATAACGTCAACCTTGTTTATATGTCAGTATTGCAATAAAAGTCAGTTATAGCCCAGTCTACTGAACAAAAGGTGAAGTTTGGTATATTGAATCAAAAATGTGCATTCTTCTCCAATATCCACCATCTCTGTCATTTATGCATCTGAGCTGGCACAGTCGTTACGTGGTTCAGCTTACAGCTATAAAAGGGAGATAGTCATACATGGACTGTGATCCAGATGCAGATTTATCTATCTTCTAGTGCTAAGTTCTGGTTTTGTTATTTCCATTCATAATTTTTTAATTAGATTTACTTACAAAGGAAAGTTTAGCCAGCCTGAAAATTGCCCAAGTGAAATGTTGTGGCTGCTTACGGTTCTGTTTGCAAAACCATAACAGGAGCTTGGCACGTGCTTCGAGTTGGACACACATGTAAGCATTCTGCTGAGCAGATACAGATTGCAGTACATCTTAAATTAAGCAGAAGCTTCAGTAAAATACGAATACAGACAGTGTTCTCACACAGATTTAGGACAGGACTCAAAGAATACACAAGTGGAGGAAAATCCCAAATGGCAAAAATTCTTATTGCCTTCTAACGAACTGGCAAACCATTTCTGGTCACGCCTCAGCTTTATATTTGTTTGTGATTTTCAGCTCTTGATATGGCAAACTTAAGAGTTTGATGGTTTCAAAAACAGAGGAATAGTGCTGGTTTGCTGATTTTTTTTTCAGAGCTGCCTTCCATTTCTGTGCTGACTATCAAAACTGGATAGAGATACAGAACTTTGGGAAAGTCAGGGATATTTACAGCAGCTTAAAAAAATAATGTATTACATGGCAAAAGAAGAAAACAAGATTATCATCAGCCTGTCCATTAACGCTGATTCAGTGTTTATTAAACATTGCTATGCTGGTCTACAGAAGGATATTATCCAGTTCTAGTGATAGAAATAATAATTTTTCACGGAAAGGGTCATTGGGCACTGGCAGAGGCTGCCCAGGGAGGGGGTTGAGTCACCTTCCTTGGAGGGGTTTAAGGGACGGGTGGATGAGGTGCTGAGGGACATGGGTTAGTGATTGATGGGAATGGTTGGACTCAGTGATCTGGTGGGTCTTTTCCAACCTGGTGATTCTATGATTCTATGAAGTCAAAGACGTCTTCTGTTCACTTTCTGTGCTTCATATGTAATGCATTAATGCCTGATAATCTTTATAGACTTGTTTTGAATACAAAATAGTTCCTATAATTGCTGACCTTAAGGAATTCTATTAAGCAATATTACGTCAAATTTGGTTTCGTTTTTTAAAGATTCATCATGAGCTCATCTGTTCTAACATCATCTACCGTATCAGAGGAGGACAGTCCAATATTTCATGCAAAATAAAATGCATTACTGGTGCTTAACTAACAGTAAAAATACATATAGCTGGTATATTAATAGTTTATTGTTAACCTAGTAGGGCTGGTTAATAAGATCAGGACTGCTGTAACTATTGTTCATTTTATCAATTTTGATGTATTTAGAAGTTTTTCTTTTTTTTTTTCCAAAGAAAAATGAAAGCAAATTGTTGGGTGCTAAAGAAACCCACCCAGAAGTTCTGAATGTTTATCCTACTAATAAAAGAAATATGTCTTTACAATTTCTGTAAGATATACAATAGCAGAACAGCAGAAAGCAAAAAAAGCTTTCACCTATCCTTTTTCCTCCCTACTTGAATAAAAGACACCACACAGCTATTTCTTACCAGGGAGAGGTTTTTGTTGAAGAACAGAAACACTGCCTCTCTCAGCATCAATTGCCATAACATATCCTTCCTTACAGCCCAAGTAAATCTCTGAGGTCGCAGTCCAGCAGTGGGCAGTAGGATGCACTGACGGCTTAGCAGAATCTCTTGGCTTCAGCAAAAAAAATAAACAAGTTCAATTAACGATTGACAAATATCTGTACAAGCAGTTACGTACATTTTACAGCAAAAAAAAAAAAAAAAGAGCACTCCCTCATAGAGCCTGAGCACCTGTATAACTTCAGTCCTATTTATTCAGTTAGTCCTTCACTGAGGGGAGTAATTTGAAAAACGAGAACATTCTCCAGAGAAGTCTGTCTGGAGACAGTGGTGGAGAACTCACCTCTCTCTCTAGAAGCTTGTCTGAATGATGAATTATATTTTCATTTTAAAATTACATATTTTAAAATTTGAATTTATCTGAATTTATTCTCCAGCGCTTGTGTCTGTTACAGGTTTGTCCCCTAGCTTGGAATCCATCCGGTACTTTCCCTACCCTTGCAACAATGCTGACCCACCATAACCAATATTTTAATGATAAAATTATGATAAAATTCAACACTCTGAGACCCCAGAAGTTTGTTGTGGTTTTTTTTTAATGTCAGAATAGCACTGGAAGCCCAAATTGAAATGGTTACCCACTATTATCTCACCCTGACAAATGTTTTTCAAATTACTTTTCAACATAGTCTTCCACTGCATAGACATTACTTGCACATGTGGTCTTGCATACTTGGCAGTACTAAAGCACACTTTGTTTGAATAGTTTAGCGTATCATATAATCCAAATTACTCTGTAAAACAGCTCTGTCAACCTTTGTGTCATCTGCAAATTAGTTCCAGAAATATCCTTGCCACAGACTTTGCATGTGCCTTGAATTTCATTTCACTGAAATAAATCTCATAAATCTATCATTCTCAAATCAGGAAGAACAGAAATTCACCATCAAATGTTATTAAAGACAGTGATCTGCTCAAATACAATAGTAATAGGGGTCATATAAATACCACGATAGAAAGAAATAGATGGAACAGGGTTTGGGGAGGGGAAAAGGGGAAGAAAACACAAGAAAACCTTGTAAGAACATTTAAGAGAAGATCCAAAGCATGTGAGCAGAAGTGGTGAGGAACACTAGACAATAAGATGGATGAAAAAGAATGAAGAGTCTGTAATTCTATAAAACAACACCTGCTGTCTCAATAAAGGTTCTATAAAAAGGAAATATAGGTGGACTTCGGATGAAAACATAGGACAGAGATTCATAAGCGCCTAGATGTTGCTAGTAAAATATGCCAAGGGCTGGCTACATGATTCTGGGTAAGAAGCCTACTCTCTATTTATGCTTACAAAGCATTTTGAATTTCTCAGCGGGGAAATGTTACAGAAATAAAGTATATTAATATTTACTTTATAAATCAAATAGGACTAACAGTAATAAATCTATAACAAATGGGGCTTTACATCACCCAGAAAAACATTTAATATAGGCATTTTTGCTGATTTTATGACTCTTGAACATCACAAATCTTTGGGAAGGCTGCAACTGAGCTCCTGTGAATCAGGAGCTTTCTGTGTAAAGATGACTTCTATAATATTCCTTTGTACCTGCTGCCATGACTGTCTTAACACATAAACTAAATAAAATATGGAAAACTGAGGATGAGATTGTGTAAATTCTAAACTAGGTTGCTTCCTGAACTGCGCATTAGTAAGGTGGTGTATAAAATTATAATAATGATGATGATGATAATGCTGTCTTTCTTTGAGCTTCTCTCCCTTTTAAGTAGCAACTCTTCAGAGAAAAAAAATCCATGATGGATCCTTGTAATGAAAAGTTTTATAAAAGGACAATTAAATAAAATTGGTACTGGATGCCAAGAGGACTCAAGTGGTTGTGTCATGGCAAAGCATATTCAGAAACCTCAGGTCCCAAATGTAAGAAATATTGTAACAAAACTAAATTAATCTAATGGAAGAAAGAATAAGATTGAAAGCTGTAGGATAGTTCCATTCCTTTCCCTCTGCTGCCCCGTTGTGGTTAACACTTTGGTAAATACCCAGCCACAGGGTCTTGTTCTAGAGCCTGGAATCCTAACACATTTCAAAGGAGCCAACGAGAGCATTGGCAGTGGTCTTGCTTTTCTTTCTTGCCTCTCACACATTCTTTAGGAGTTGGCTACAGCTTCTAAGGGCCATGGACTACAGGTTGAGGACAAATCCCTTAAATGACAATCTAAATAATTGGTCCTCCACTTTGGATGCTTACATCAATGGGGAAAACATTGATCTCAGGGGACACTAATAGTGGTGCCATTTAGGGTATTATAAAGGGAACAAGTCCCCCACACCACTGGTGGGTTATCACACTTCACTGCCAGGGCCACCCTGGGGTCTCGCCCCCAGAGGGTGGTCCTTGCTGTCCCTGAGATATGGGCAGGTTCGACTGGACCGCTGGTTGAGCCATAAAGTTGGTTGCTTGTCGGGGGGGCTGCAGGTTCAGGGGTGCTTCGCCCCATTCGGGGTTGGCATAGTTGGGCCGCCTGGTGTCCCAAGTGGGAGAGAGCCGTGCGCGGCCCAGGTGCCCTCTCCCCCTCCCGTTTCCCTGAGTTTTAGAGCTGCATTCCTTGGCAAAGTGCCCTTGCTTCCCGCAGACCCAACACGGTCCTCTGGGTCGATTCTGGCGCAGGGGGAATGCTGTTGGCAAGTCATGAAACCGAGGGCAGTTTGTTACAACGTGACCCACCTGGCCACATTTAGAGCATGCCATCACGTTGGCTATTGCAGTGCTAACGGCCATCTGGATTGGGGCTAGACGCTCTTCCTTCGCGACATGCTTGATCATGTCTGCGATACTCGACCCCACCGGCAATGACCGCAGAATTTCTTTGGTTGCCGAGTTGCACTGCTGACGCAAGCATTCTGCTACCACCGGGCCTTTTGCTTCCGCAGGCAGGCTCGAAGAGTCGACTGCTGCCTGGAGACGGTCCACGAATTGTGTGAAACTCTCACTTTCACTTTGTTTTATCGTGGACCATGATGATGGCTTGGCGATGACTCTAGAAGCTGTGCGAATGGCTTCTCTGGCCGCACGGGTAGTTGCCATGACTTCATGGGCCCGCAGGCCCTGAGCTTGCGCCTGAGGGGTGATCATGGTTGGGTCTGTTCCCATGAGCCGCTGCAGGCTGGAGCCGTGCAGTGGGTGATCTGCCCCAGCTACTTGGGCCAGCTGCTTTACGCAGTTGTCCTCCCATTCTTGTTTGAACACAATCATCCCTGCCCCGTCCAATATTAATCTGCAAGCTTGTTTTATATCAAAGGGCAGCATGTCATCTCCACCGAAAACGCTGTCTATGAGGGTGGAGACCATGGCAGAATTAAGTCCTTTATCTGCAATTGCTTTAACAATTGCTTGTATGTCCTTAGGGTTTATTGGTGAGTGGACCCTCTGTCCCCCGTCTGTGACCCGAACCGGGAATGCTAGCTTGGCCGATGGGGCCCAATCGGCACATGCCATCTTTATTTTTCTCCAATCCGTGAGAGGGATTTGTCCCCCTCTCGGCTTTTCTTTAATTTGAGTGGGGATGCGTCGGCTTTTAACTCTATGCACCCCCACTTCCTCCTCCTCTGAGCTCGAGTCGGTTGTGACCCACCCGCCCGGACTAGCGTCCGAGCCGGAGTCAGAACTCGACTGACCGGTCACTTCCGGGCCCCGAGCTCCTTCTGTCGGGCCCCGGCCCCGCCCACCTCCCTTGCGGGTGGGGCCGCCCCCTCCCCGCGGCTCGCCCCGCCTGCTGCTCGGAGCAGACGGGCGCTGACTGGCTCTCCGCCCCTCGCGGGCACCACCCTTCTCTTTTATGTTCTCCTCCCCCTCACGCTCGCACGCGCCGTTCAATTCCAGCGCTACCTCCCTGTTCCCGCCGCGAGCGTTCTCACCCCGCCTTTCCCGCTCGGCGCCATCTTGGGCCGCATAAGGTGGCGGCCTTTCCGAGATTGCCTCGGGCTCCGCTTTTCCAGCGGCGCCCCCGGCCTCCCCGGCCAACCCGCCCCAGAAGGATTCCGCTCGTTTCTGTCCCTCCGTAAGCGGGCCGGGGTTTGAGGATTGAGGGGACGCATCCCCCTCTCGCAAACATTTAGATTCTGCATAATCATCACCACGTGGGGGGGGCAGAGTCCGCGGGGCCGGGGTGGAGAATATCCACCGGCTGGTCAATGACCCCAAGCTCTAAAAGTCTCGCAACGGCGAGAATAAAATCTTTAGGCTTACACTCTGTCTTATATAATTGCGATACGACCTTCACAAGGGCTTCCATCTTCCTTGCGGGTCCGGGAGCGTCCTCCCCGCCGGGCTGGTCCAGCCGCACCGGCCGTCGTTCACCCGATTCCAAGCGACTTCCCGATTCCCGGAGCTCCTTCCCGGCCCCCGGGTTTCGGCACCACCCCCGCCTTCGGGGGGCGTTGCCTCCGGAGGCGTGGCGACCTGGTTCAGTTTCCTGGATGGAAGCTTTAAGTTTCTTCAGTTCATCTTGCAGTGCCTGGAGAAGGGAAGGACAAGAGCAGCAATATCATATCTAGAAGAACAAAGAAGCTCAGATACTGTAGAATGAAAATATGGAATTGTATCCTTTAGCCAAAAGGTCCCAGAAATTATTTGTTTGGAAGGAGAGTGCTGCCAGGCTACCGAGTTATGTTGTCCAAATACGACTTCGAAGAATAAAAAGAGTTGTAAGCAAGCAATATTGTGACATTCTGAATTTTTTCAACTTTGTCAGTATGGCAGGGCAAGCCTCTTCAAGAACAGAGAAGACAAGTTCTTAAGAAGACAAACATATGTATAAATACATAGCCTGGTATTTTGAGAATCTCAGCACATGCACAAGGAGGTTACAATCATAGAATCATAGAATGGTTGCCCTGGAAGGGATCATGAAGATAGCTAGTCCAACCCCCCTGCAGTGAGCACGGACATCTTCAACTCGATATCAGAGTCCCATCCAACCTGACCTTGAATGTTTCCAGTGTTGGGGCATCTTTATACACTGCTCAGAAAATAATTTATTCATTTACACGTATTTTATTCACATGAAAGGAAATCTGTATATCTTTTGGTCAAAGCTCATGTATCTCTGTCTCTGGAAAACTGAGATTTACACCTTCATGCTTTTAAGCTGAACAAACAGCTTGCTAGAACTTTTCCACACCATCTGTTAGGAATTGCTCTTGACATTCTAAAACAATATGGGAATGCATGGCTGCAAATGTAGACTGATAAAGGGAGAGAACAACTCCAACAGATGATGAAAACCGAATGCCTTAATATTTTTTTTGGTATGGACAGAGGAAAGGTAGTTTTTTTTTTTTTTTGTAATGAAACCACACCAAAATCATAATCATTCTGATAAAATCCATTCACATTAATATGCTAATTTTTCCTGTGAAGGAGAACTAGATCCCATTTCCCTTCATAGCATTTCTATTATTCTGAACTGAATGTGGTCAGAAGCAACCTTCAAACTCAAATGCAGCTTGTGTGTGTGCTGCATTGTTGTTTCACCATTACCTTGACCCTGCACTTGAACTCCGTAGAACTATCAGATCCGAAAATATCAAGAAGTATACTGGAAAAATAAAGAATTTTACATACCAGCTCCTCAGTTTCCATTTTATTTCTTCTAGCTAGACAAAAGCGTTCCCATATAGATGGGTCTAAGCCATTAGGCATGTACTCAGGACTATCCAGTTCATCCATGGATTTCCTTAACAGGGTACGTGCATCTTTGTAATCTTCAGCTGAGCCTGAACAATTGCCATACGGGTTTGCAGTGTCAAAGGCCATTTCTGTCACTGGGGCCCTAGTGCACATATAGAGTACATAAAATATTTACTTTTTATTATCTCTTGCACAAAAGAAGTGCAAAAACAACTATGAACATTTCATTCTTTCAAGTTCCTAGCAAAGAACAAATAGGTAAGACTGCATCTTACACAAAATAAGAATATATGTTTTTGAAACCTCATGATTATTTAGATTGCATTTAAAATAGATCGTGGGGGGTGAATGAGGAAATATAAGTACTCAAAAAAGCAATTGTTAAATAGCCAATAAAAAGCAGGCAGCCCACTGATTATCAAAATAATTTTGACCATTGAAATAAATAGCATTCTCATTCTTGACTCCCAAGAAACACCAATATTTAAGCAGATGGCATCAGGAGGATCTTACTCTGGTCGACGTTTGTAAAGTTGGGAAAGTTCATTAAGGAGATCAGCAGGTAGGTCAGCAAACTCCTTTGTAAAACCACATTCCAGTTTCTAGGAGGGAAACAGAAAGCTTTCTTGTTACCAAAACGTTATTTTTAAAAAAGCATTAACCTGCTCATACCTTAGAAATATAGAACATGGTGCTCTTCCAAGCACTGTCAAGCATCACAGGAATCCGGGATACTTCATTAATTTTTCTCTGCACATACTCTCCTTTACAACTGAATTTCAGCAATCAGCAAGTTGACCAGAACTCATCCCATGCTCACAGTGAAGTACATTCTTCTTGTTATCAAGACACAGCATTAACTTTTTAATTTGTGAACCTCCTTGTGTTTGTCAAGAGTCTCACCTTCTCTTCAACTATTGCATTTTCATAGGTGTCCATGTAAGCCACAATTTTATGTTCTGTAGTCTGGAGTGTTTTCGTAGTCTTGTCCTATAGCAAAACCAAAACATTTCAGGAATGAAACTCATCCAGCAGAAGCACCAACCAGCCACTCATTTACACTGATGAAGCTGACGCTTTCTTATTTCTAGAGAAAAACATGTGAGCTGTTTTCACTAACAAGTCAATGCCTTCTTCTGCAGGTTAATTGTAGATACTGCTAATGGGTGAGCAGGTGTGAAATTAAATTAGTCCCCTGCTTAAGACAGTAAGAAATTTGTGGAAGAAATATACAAATGCTTACAAGTCTTCATATTAAAATCTGAATGTAAGGACCTTTGTTGATAGTTGTTTTCACTTGCACAAAGATTTCCTTTTCCTTTCACATCATCACAGGTAACACAGTGCAAAAATTCACAAATGCTGTTCAATGGAGTGTTTTAATTTGAGAATGCAGCTTCCCTTTCGTCATAACATAGTTCTGCTACCTGTCAGGATACTACGTCTTACTGAGGCTGTTAAATGCCTCTACTCTGCTGGGGAGATCCTTCTCCTGTATTTCACAGTTTGTATGGACCAAAAGATCTACCTATGGGAAGAGTTAGAATTTTTTTTTTTATATGATTTGGCAGGGATGGGTAAACACTTCAGGAGACTAAATTGGTCAATAAGATTATAAACACTTTGTGCTCAAGGGTATGTGTGTCAGATACTCAAAAGCAACCTCTGTCTATGCTTTGAACTGGCAAACACAAGTCAGCATGGCCCTCACTTCAGTGAAAAACTTGATGGCATTACACATCTTCATGTCCTAAAAGCATCATAGTTGCTGCTTCCAGCTTGACACTGGATACTGAAAAATACTATATATAACAACCATTAGCAGCATGCCCTTCTGAATGCATAGAATTTTACCAAACAACTCCAGCTGAACCAAAATGAGTATATCTATTAAAAAACATATGTATTTATAAAGTATGTCACCTGTACAGGTTGAAAAATATATCAGTGACCCTGTAAATTGTCAGAAAATAATCTACAGCAAAATTTTTATTTGGAAAGAGCAGTCCTCACAAGAAAATGTTTTGTAAATATTACACTTTTCCTAAGAACAGCATTCCAAATGACTACTTACTTTTTCTTTCTCCTTTTTCACAAGAAAATTATGAAGTCCAGCTTTTCTAGTGTCCAACTCCTCATCCAACAGTAAAGCGTAAACAAGATTGACTATTTTGAGTTCTTCCTGTAAAATGATTGTATTAAAAAATGTTAACTTTCCTGATGCACAGTGACAGAGAAGAAAAATCAATGTTCTCTGCAATACCTGGTAGACGACCATCTCTGATTTCACTTTCCTTTCAGAGAGTTTACACACAATCTCATCAAAATTTCGTGTTGTTTCCTGGATGGAAGCTTTAAGTTTCTTCAGTTCATCTTCCAGTGCCTGGAGAAGGGAAGGACAAGAGCAGCAATATCACATCTAGAAGAACAAAGAAGCTCAGATACTGTAGAATGAAAATATGGAATTGTATCCTTTAGCCAAAAGGTCCCAGAAATTATTTGTTTGGAAGGAGGTGCTGCCAGGCTACCGAGTTATGTTGTCCAAATATGACTTCGAAGAATAAAAAGAGTTGTATCATTTGCGTATGGCATCAGCAACTCTGGGAATGGAACCTGAAAAAAATTTTAGGAATACTGGTACATTTGTGAAGGAAAGTTACTGTCTGTGAGATGCCACAGGCCTTGGCTTGTATTACTTGGTATAAGTAGAGATTGTCTAGTCTAAGCTAGGACTTCTTTCATATGCCACATGATCTTTGTTCTTCACTTGTTCTCCATTTATTCTGTGTATTAGCATTTTCAGAAGTAGCTCCTGAAACTCTGGTGATGAGCATGTTAACAAAACCACTCCTTTTCTCATTTTAATTTACCCTTCTATATTCCTCTTTTTCTTCATTCAGTTCCTTGACTTTTATCTCATATTCTCTAAATATTCTCTTTTCTTCTTCATTCCAAAGATGCTCAGGCTTGGAGAGAAAAGGAGGTGGAGGAATATCCTGGAAGAATTAAAGACAAATATGTTTCAAAAGCAACATTAAGTCCCCATCTGCACACTAACAAACTCTAGCACATCTCAAGATGAGTTAAAGGTATTCCTTAGTGGTAAATAAGGTACAAGACTTAAGTCTAAGTTACCTATATATTCTGTTTCTCTGGTCTGTCACTTGCACAGTAATTTTGGTGACACATATTGTGCTATTCTCTCTCAATTGCTTATAGGAATTCACTGCTGGATCTTGTAAAGGACAAGTATTTTGTACTCAAACATACTGCTGTAGATACTAGATACCTCACGTTTTCTGCTTCAGAAAAAAATCTAACTCAAAAAGGTAACCCAAATCTAACTCCATGCTAACGTATACTTCTAAGTGGAGCCCTTATTTTCCAAAAGAGATCAATTCCAGGGAAAATGCTTGGTCCTGCCGTACTCTTTTTCTGTGACATTTCACATTTGTTCCTTTCTTTACTTGTGTACTACCTATATTGGCTGAGTTAAAATGGAATACAGTATTTTTCTGTGAGATCACAGTGATGGAAAACAGGCTCTTCCTCCACCAGTTGTTATAATGGTAATACCAGATTATGTTCCTGCAGTATTCCACTGTGACAGGGACAGGTGTTATGGATAAGTCATATGCAGGCACTAGAACTCTGTGGTCTCTTTTGAGTCCAGTGTGTGGTCTCTTACAGAGTCTATGTAGGTTTAATGCAATTCTACAAGTCTCTGACTTTCTCCTATCACTTAGGTTTGAAATATTTGCTAGTTGAATTTCACACGTCCTCTAAAAGCCCACAAACCACCTAAATGATATGGCAGAAACACAGCTCACCATCTTCAAGACGTCTTCCTTTTTGACTTCTAGGACTCCACCCATCATGTCATTAAGAGCACGCAGTCTGTCATTGTCCTGCAAACAACCACAAAAAATATTTTTGTTTGCAAAAGGAAGTGTAGTAATTGGAAGTTTTGAGAGGGATAATAGGGTAGTTCACATCTAGATCATCTGTACAATTATACGGTGTGTCACTAGTAGATTAATGCACTTCGGTGATGCCTGTGAAACATGATGAAAGTCTCAGAGTTTTTTCTGGTGGACGGATGTTCACGTACCAAATAACTTACTCAAACTGCCATTCTGGCATTCTAGAAAAGAATACACAGGTATAGACTACTCCTGTGCAGTTGGTAGGCTAGGGTGAAGGAGGCTATTGTGTTATTGTCTCATTGAGCATCTCTTTTGGGAACAGAACCATTTTAGGTTCTGCACAGATGCATTTTAAAGCCAGAGGAAAGCATTACAACACCCTTGCCTTATCCCTGAAGAGCACAGGTCGCTCAGTTAACAAACACAGATAAAGCAGAAAGCTCTCTCTTGAGCAGCAGCATGCATTTAGAAATTTATCTAATCCCTAGTCACCTGATAGAGTATTTTTAACTGCCATTTTTTTTAGAAAATGTTGAGCCTAATACTAAATCTTTTCTCCCCCCGGCTGGTCTAGGTAGTTCCAATTGTAAACGATAATAAGAAGGAAAAGGCACACATCATCATTACCTACCATTTACACTTTATTCTCCCATGCTACATGACTGGAATATTTCAGTGCAGCATTAACTAAATAAGCCTGACCAGAGACAAAGGCCTACACAGTAAAAAAGGAAACTACTTTAAGTACCTTCTCAGCAAGACGTCTTTCCATTTCAAGCTTAGCCAGCATTTCTGCTTTCTCTCTCTCTTCTTGAGTCAAGTATTTTTCAACTTTAATCTGAAGGAAGAAAATGAGGGTCATATCAGGGTTCTTCTCTCCAAATGTGATCACATGCAGACTAAGAACCTTTGGAAAGAGGGGCAATACTAATTCTTGATGCTTTTTGTATCTCTGCTCCATGATAATACTCCTCAAGAGGACATTGTTCTTTCGAACACCCCTGAAAGCATATTTAAAAATGCTAAAATAGAAACTACCATCATTTTTGTTGAGATTAGTTGTATTTCTTGCATACCTTTTCTGACAGTGAATAACACGAACTGGTGAGAGAACAGAGAGAATTGGGAAAGACTGACCAAAAGAGCATGAGATTGGTGGAATATACTGTATAAGAAGCATGGTGCTTCTTTATAAATTATCATTTCAATTTATAATTACAGTACTAAGCACGGTTTAGTACCCACACACTTAGTCTAAAACTACTTAGTCTCAAAATGGTGCTCAGAATAAACAGAGAAACCCTTATCTATGGAAGTAAACCCTCCAAGCCTGGCTTGAATCTTACACTCAGGAACAGGGGGAATATCTACCTAATTTATAGCCAATTAAAAACTTAACATCAACGAATTAAGATTGTATACATCTTATTCATTTTGGATTGACTTATTATAAGTTTTCTCCCTAAAGAGTGAAGGGAAGCAAAAGAGACAAAAAGATGATTTTAAGTACACAGACACATCTGTTTTCAGCTTTTCAATGTCTGGCAATGACAGGAATTAAATAAATATATTTGAGTAGGTGAAAGAGAAAGATTCATTTTTCAAACACCTCTGAATCCTGAACTGTGAGTGCTCGCTCTGGTATCTCATCATCTGTAAGAGCTGGCTCCCACACTTCCAACTGCAGATCAAGTTGTTCCAAGATTTCTCGGATCCTCAGGTTTCTTTCTTTCACTCGTTCTATCTCCTGCTCCTTTTGTTGTGCAACTATGTCAAATTCCTTATTAAAAGCAGTTTTCAGTTTGTAAATGATGTCCTGAAATACCAAAAAGGGAAACAGCAATATGGCACAGGTCACATCCATCCATGATTATGGGACCACTCCTCAAGCCATCAAAACCATAAATGTGTGTAATTGTATGTGTGACAGGGAGATAAACTGGTAAAGCCCTTTAATGAAAATCATATAGGCAGAGTTCAAGCTTTGTTAAATAGAGGTGGGCAAACTACCATTCGTGGGGCTTTTTTCCCGCATAGAAATTTTTATTGCTGCATATTGCTGCAAACACTGGATAGAAAATTCTATTTGCTTGTTTTTGAATTCTTTGGCTGAAAGAAGGGGCCTCAAAGAAAAAAAACACATGACCTATAAATCTAGAGACTGTAAATCACAGGTAGAGGGGCATACTTTTAAGGGACATACACGCTAAGGACATATTTTCCTGATTTTTAAGTGATTCATCCTGCAGTTTCAATAATGCTTTTATGTGATTTTCTGCCTGGCATATGTAAGAAAAATTCCCTCATTAAATAAATAAACAAAAGTCGTAAACTATTTTTTTAAAACAGCTAAGACCTTACAATGATTTTAAAAATCATATATTCTCGGTGCTTAAATTCTTCCTTTAGCCTACAGAATTGACCTCAACCAAGCAGAATAGAATATTAAGAGAGAAAACTATGTGTGTCTCCTACTACATCAATTTAATAAAATGAAACATGGAAAGGATTTCAGTTCTATCACCAGATTTTACATTTTGAGATGCTTAGCTGTCTGCAATTTGTATTACAATAAATATTTTTGTGGCCATGATTATTTCATTGGTTTCTAATACAATAATAAGTTATGATGTAGTAAGGCAGGATGGCAGATAACATAAAGTGTTGCTGGGAGACAAAAGGCTGTGCTCAAGTGTTTGTCAGCTACCTATCTAACTCTCAGCAAATTCACTGCACTGGCCAAGAACACAGCAGACTTGTCTGCTATTAGATATATCGTATGCATCTTGAAAGCCACACAGTAGAAAGATCTCGTTACATCCAAACTTACATCTAAAATTGCTCCTTGTGTTTCTTCCCCATCTGCTTTAAAAACTAGTGTATCTACTAGATTTTATGTATTACAACGCATAACTGTTGAGCTCTGCTACCAGTTGTAGCCTTAAAGAGCTCTGATGAGGCAATGCTTTACTGTTGTTTAACCACTTCTGCCCTTGCAGATCATCTTCATAAGAAGCCTTTTATGTAGCATGTTTACTGCTTAATAAACAGGCCAGGGTAAGAGAAGGGAGAGTCGGATAGTAAAGAATATTAAATAACAGAAACACTGAAGGCTCCAAATGAAGGGCTGATAAGACTGTAAAGAAATGAAATGGTGTGAGGATACAGCTGAACTTTCATTCAGCAGCAAATAGTATGGAAAGAGGTCATGTTTCCACAGGCATGCTGAGCTGTGCAAGCCAGCTATACAAACACCAGAGGACAAATAGAAATACTCTCAAACTGGGTAACCAATTTCATAAAAACGTTTTTCTTCCACACCTGAGCTGGCAAATCCACATGGTGCTTTGCTGCACGATGTGCATTTATCTGTAACACAGTGGCCTGTGCAACTCTCCATTGTAGTGTCAGTACACCCAAAATCTGAGCGTCTGTGACTGCTATGAGTATGTCTTGTGTGTGACTCACTATCCAATGTCTCCAGTATGTATCTTAACCAGCTCCTTCATGTTCTGTTAGTGTCAGATAGTAAAACAGAGTATTTAGCATTCAAATACTGAGACAGAGTTTTCTCTGGCTAACGGGGAATAAATGTGCACAAAGGAGACAAAAATCAGCAGGTATTTCAATAGATGACAAATATGGTATCACCTATTAAGAGCTATGGGAGGGGAAAGAAATAGTATTTATATAGGACATATATAGTGACTATTGCAGCTTAAGTTAACTTCAATCTAACAATTTCCTTTCTCTCAGCTGAAGCTAGATAACTTTTCTACATGGCTAGAAGGCATATGCTTTCAAGCTCACGATGTGGGGTTTGTTTTAAAAAAAAAGACAGGAAAACATGATGCAATTTATATAATGAAGAAAGGTTTATTAATATTCAATAATTCTTACCAGTGACCCGGGCAAATCTAAATTCCATTAAAACATAAAATGTAGATCACTGTTGTTGCTGTGGCTTAGAAGATTTAAATTTTAGTGAAACTGATAATATGTTTTTCTTTGGAATGTATTTTGAAGCTGTTCTGAGGCAGAGGGTGGTCAGTAATTTGGAAAAGTACCCCAAATATAAAGTTTTCATTCTTTTTTTTCTTTGTTGCCACCACTATCAATTTCTCACATAGTCTAATTTTGATGTTTTAATAGGTTTTGTATGACTTGATAAATCTCTGGCCAACCACTCTTCTATGCTTAGAAAGTTTTTTGCCTTTAGCCTGAAAAGCACGATCTCATACTTAATATATCTACATTGCTGCTTCTGTTACCTATTGTATTACTATAGTTCTACAGTTTAGTGGCAATCCATCACAAACTTTCCCTTTTCCTTCTTTTGTTGATATTTAAGATATCTGGGCTTCTTTGAATCAGAATAAAGTGGATGCATTGTCATGTTTGTCCCTCATCTAGCCTAAAACTTCCTTAGATGATAGTAAGTCTTGAACATATATGTAGGCCGATAAACATGTAGTGAATTCAAATTGGCTTCCATCCTATGGGAAAGCCTCTGGAATGGTAACCATGGGCAGATTGGCTTGATTCATACCTCTGGTTTTGTAGGTAAATTGCTTCAGTTCTATGATACATACTGGATGTGGAGCAAATTGTGACTGCAAAAGTTTTTTTATTCCTGTAAGTTCGTCTTTGTTTGCTAACATTTTTATAGAGAGAAAGACATCTCTTCTTTCATAGCACGTACTTAATTGAATATAAATAAATCATGAATGTCCTCACTTCACATCTGTAAATGCATACTGAAATCCAAATACAAGACACACATTTTGTTAATGCAAGAAGCATAAATGCTGTGGAATTAATTTTAGCAGCTAAGTGTTCATTTTCAATAACCTCTGTTTCATAAATCTATAATAATTATCTAAATAACATCCCTGGTTATTGAGTGTTTAACATATTTTAATCATGAGAAGATTCATTAATTAAAAAGGAATGTGTGGTTTTCCTTATGGCTTGAGTCCTGTTCCTTCCTTGGTCATAGTGGATAAAAAGTGTAACAAAATTTAGACAAATAAAGAAGCGTTCAGCAGAACAGACAAATGTTCATGGTCCACCCATTAACCTCCTTCTCTCAATTCTTACTCCTTTTACTACTGAAGAATAAATCTCTGACTCTACCGTGTCTCAATATGCTCAAATACTACTTGGCCTCAGTTGTGTTCCCAGTCTGCAATTCTGTGTTTGGCAAATGTAGAACCTTCCTGTCTCATTGGGTTTGAGAGGGTTTATATAGAATAAAGAGCAAAGTATGGGATCTGTGCCACTGACTCCATCATAGATCACTGTGACAAAGAGCGAGCTTGAACAGTAGATTGCATCTTAATAAATCAGCTCGTAGGTAGCATTGCGTGATTTTTTTTTGTCCACTGTAGTATTGTGCTTATAGGATCCCATGCTTTCTTGGTTTAGTTTTAGGATATGTAGGAAAAAGAACATTCATGTGGATCTGAATGTGTGTGCTAGTTAGCTTTATTTTTTACAACCTTTTTAAAAAGCTGAGCTTTTTCCAGTTTCTCTCCTGATTGTTATTTTTGCAATACTAGGTCATGATCGTTGGTTAGTTTCACCAATATGCTCCAACACCTCCTGCTAATGAGCTGTCTTCTAATATGGATGTTGAGGCCAGGCACAACTGGACCTTGTGCTCTAGGGTTTCAACATGATATTGCAATAGAGAAGGTTCTTACCATTAGTTTTAAGAAGTTAAACACAAATCTATTCATATTCTGTATTACAGGGTTCTGGAATACAAGGAGGTGGCATGACTGAATGTAAAATGACTAAATAAAACTCTTTGATTTAAAAACTAGAGTTTTGTAGGTAGCTGTCTCCCAAAATAAATAAACTGAACTATTGAAGTTAGATTTTTTAACAGAAACATCAATATTCATCACAATACCAGTCTTAAATCATTAATTCAATATCATTATAACACCCAGCTGTGATAATACATTATTGATGTTAACTTACTAAATTTTACCTGGTCTTCAGCATCCAAATAATCTGCCAGCTCCCAAAATTTAATACACCTGAGATTTGACATATCATAAATAAACATGAAGTATCAGTTTCCTTAAGCTGCAGCAAAGATGCAACCCAATTTTTAATATGAAAAATTCTCTATCTCCATTATTAAAGAATGCCTTAAACTTTTTTTTATACACTCTGTATTACCAAGCTTAAAAATGTTATTAAGAAGAGTTCTTGTTAACAAATATATATGTGTTTCTACCTGAATTTTTAAATAATTTTAGGCTTAGTGCTAAGCGGATAATCCATTTTTTTTTCTTATCTAGTAGGTAGGAAATTGGTTGGATGGTTGTATTCAGAGAATAATGGTCAACAGCTCGACGTCCAGATGGAGATCTGTGACAAGTGTTGTCCCTCAGGGGTCCGCACTGGGACCGGTGCTGTTTAATATCTTCATCAATGATATTGACAGCAAGATTGAGGGCACCCTCAGCAAGTCTGCAGATGACACCAAGCTGAGTGGTGTAGTTGCCACACAGGAAGGACGGACTGTTATTCAAGGGACCTGGACAGGCTGGAGAAGTGGGCCTGTGAGAACCTCACGAGGTTCAACAAGCTCAAGTGCAATGTCCTACACCTGTGTCAGGGAAATCCCCAATTTCAGTACAGGATGGGGGATGATGTGACTGAGAGCTGCCCTGCAGAGGAGGAGTTGGGGGTGCTGGTCAATGAGAAGCTCGACATAATCTGGCAATGTGCGCTCGCAGCCCAGAAGGCCAACTGTATCCTGGGCTGCATCAAAAGAAGCGTGGCCAGCAAGTCGAGGGAGGTGATTCTACACCTCTATTTCTCTCTTGTGAGACCCCACCTGGAGTTCTGGAATCCTCACCATAAGGAGGATATGGAACTGTTGGAACGAGTCCAGAGGAGGGCTACAAAGATGATCAGAGGGCTGGAGCACCTCCTACATGAGGGCAGGCTGAGAGAGTTGGGCTTATTCAGCCTGGAGAAGAGAAGGCTCCAAGATCTTATAGCGACCTTCTAGTACCTGAAAGGAGCCTACAAGAAAGCTGGAAAGGGACTGTTCATAAAGGCTTGTGGCGATAGGACAAGGGGGAATGGATATGGGCAGATTTAGACTAGACATTAGGAAGAATTTCTTCACCATGAAAGTGGTGAGGCACTGGAACAGGTTGCCTAGGGAAGTTGTGGATGCTCCAATCCCTGGAAGTGTTCAAGGCCAGGTTGGATGGGGCCTTGTGCAGCCTAGTCTAGTGGGACGTGTGCCCCCCATGGCAGGGGGTTTGGACTAGATGATCTTTAATGTCCCTTCCAACCAAAACTATTCTATGATTCTATGATTTTTTATTCAGTAGCTAAAACGAAATTAAGAAAAATAGATGATCTCTTGAACTGGAACTTTTTTTCCTAAAGCTTTGTTATAAAAAAGCTGCTACACTGCCAACAAAACTACTTTGGATAAATGCAGAGGATACTTAATTTCTTGATATGGAATGTTATTGTCTTGAAATATTTTTGCAAGATAAAAAAAAATCTGTGTCAAAATCTAAAAAAAAGAGCTTTGGTTTGCTGATTTTAAAAGGAAAAATTTTACTGTAATAAAATTAAACATTCCACTTTGAACAATGCTGAAATGAAATTATTTTAACATTTTCAGAAATTCTTCTAATTACTCCTTCTTATGGCTGAACCTTTTATTGTTGTTATTGTGAATTAGTGTTAAAAATATTTTAAATCATCCTGCATTAGATAACATGTATCTAAAGCACAGAATTTGTATGGAGAGACCTATTCTGTTCTTTTCTATTTGGTCTATCTAAAACTCGCTCTTTCTGCACAACCTCTTCAGGTCCAGAGAAGTCTTCTGACGCCCCAGTCATTTGCTGTCTCTGTGATGTACAAGAAACTCTATTTTCATTGATTTGTTGTTCTAAAATCTTAGAAGAAAAAGTTGTATAGATAAAAACCTCTGCTGTTAGGAGAACTACCTCATAGATACTTCTTGTACCAGGAAACCAGATCTAACCTGACACTTAATATAGCCATGTATTTTTTATAAAGATCTGACAACTCCTGGGTACGTATGTGGAAGCAACACTTCAGACTTAGATGTTTGTGAAATATATTAGGAAGATAGGATTATTTGCTTATGATACTGAAGACAGGTTGGCTGTACTGCCTTCTCATCCACTAACAGACAAACATCAATTCTTTCCACTGTGAGGAATGAGAGCAGGCTAGGATGTATCCAAGTCAATTGATTGTATTTACTTGAGATGATTTTGCCAATGTATGAAATGGAAAATATGTGGAAGGACAAAGGACAACATAGTCCATATAAGTATTACTGGGTGAATCAAAAACTTATTTTCTTGTCTTCCTTTTTTTGTTTTATGACCCAACTACTATATTATGTATTTCTGATGCCTCTGTCTAGATTTTGAACTGGGTTATGGGTTCATTTCATGAAAAATAGATAGAAGAATAGCCAGTGCAATTGCTGATGCAACTTTGTTTGTCTGTCTCCTTTCTCTAAAGGACATGAGCTGTCTGCTGTAGGCATAAGCTGCTTGTTATCTGAGTTCAGCAGAAGGTCAGTTCTTTTCTCAGAAGGTTTCATTACAGCAAGACTGAGCTACCACAGGGCTTTTTTGTTTCTTTTCCCAAGAGAAAGAATTAAAGAAACCTAAAAGCACAATTAAGGTTAAACAAGAGGATTCGGACCAAGGGCACAGATCTGCAGAATGACAGGTTGGCCAGTGTTTGTACCATATTGCAGAAATATTCTCCACGAAAGTGGAGCTTTCAGACAACATTACAGATGTATGCATAATTTGAAGAATTTAGATGTCTGTTTCAAATCTTATTGTCATACTCCAAAACGAGGTCAAACCCACTGATGATATCTTTGAGGCTTACACCATCCTATCTACTGCAACAAGCTCTAATTTACCCATGTTTACTATCCTAAGCTCCTTCCCCAAGGAAGAAGGTAGTATTTCCTCATTATATTTAGCTATATTTCTATATACAAAAATCGTCAGACATCTTCACACCCATATTTTAAGGAAGAAATTACATTCGCCTTGGTGATTGTGAGATCGCATCCTGGATCATTCCCTTCTCTTCCTGCTGTTCATTTGTGTTCATTACTGGGTTTTCTCTCTTCAGTCCTAACAGAAAAGATCATACAACACTTCTCCCATCTTTTCTGTCACAAAGTCAGTCGTTTCATCTCAATCTAGTTTAAGACACTAGTGACTGAACATATTCCAGAGACTGGGCTACCTTGTTCTCTCCGTGTTATCCCTCACACTGACTTTTTTGAAGGTTGCCTTGTGTCTCCTTCCCTGCTTTTTATCTTTCCACCGTATTTTTGATATTTGGCAGTGGTTTTGCTTTTAATAACAGGTTGCTCTACTGTTTGTCTTCAAAATCCAGGGAGGGAATGACCTCATTGCAGTTAATGGGACCCCTAGACTAATTCTATTAAAGCAACTTTACTGACTGGGGTCAATATTTTTTCCTCATTAAAATTTGTCTTTCTTCTCGCATGTTCAGAAGTGTGTGAGGAGGATCTCTAGCTTTCCAACATTCTTCTGGAGGTTTATAATACTATATCTTTCACAGGGAAGGAAAGTGGGAATTGAGGACTTTACATCCAACTAGCACCAGAAGATTCTACTATCAACGTTAAGTTTCTCACATTCCTTACCTGCAAGTTGCAGGTTTTTTGGCTATTATGAAAAAGTAAATAGCATAGTGTGGGTTTTTTTTTCACTGAATTCTCATCATTGCTATTAAGGAAGCTGCATTTCTTATATATGTCTAATACGTAGATACTTTTCTTATCTAAAGGGTGAGGTTTTTTTTTTTGTTGTTGATTTCCTTAATAGCAAGCCCAGAAAGTGACATAACTTAAAAGACAAATATTAAGTTTTATATATGTGGAATGAGTTCATCATTTGGATTAATAAATACCTCACTAGACTGAACCCTTTTTTATTTCTGGTATTGTAATAGGTTTGGACTGAACTTGAAATATTTCCTAAAGTTTATGTGCTCATAGTGTATGAATTTATGGCTGGGATACATTTTTATGGCCACTAATTATAGTTTGATCTAATAACCTTTGTTCATATTGATGGGATCTTTGCCTAAGTGGTAACTATTCAACTGAGAGGTGATTAAGTACATATAGTATAATTTAAAATGGCCAAAATACTTTTTAAACCAGGCAAATGGAGCCAAAATCTATCTAAAGGAAATGAAGTTGCTTAGAGTGGGACTATTAATCCACAACATCAGCAGG
This sequence comes from Phaenicophaeus curvirostris, assembly GCF_032191515.1. Classification (NCBI taxonomy): domain Eukaryota; kingdom Metazoa; phylum Chordata; class Aves; order Cuculiformes; family Cuculidae; genus Phaenicophaeus; species Phaenicophaeus curvirostris. The sequence continues at coordinate 137,381 of NW_027206669.1, forward strand.
AGTTTTGTTATATCAAAGGAACCTTTCCAGATATCAGGCTAGTTATTCAGGCTATCGGTCTGCATGGATTCAAAATAGAAGTAGGGTGGGTTTTTTTGTTGTTGTTGTTTATCAAAACAACTGTATTGCATTGGTATGCATTCTAATTATACTGCACGAATCACAGAATCACTAGGTTGGAAGAAGACCCACAGGATCATTGAGTCCAATCATTCCTATCAACCATTAAACCGTGACCCTCAGCACCTCATCCATCTGTCTTGTAAATTCCTCCAGGGAAGGTGGCTCAACCACCTCCCTGGGCAGCCTGTTCCAGTGCCCAGTGACCCTTTCCATGAAAAATGCCTAAACCTCCCCTGGCGGAGCTTGAGGCCATTCCCTCTTGTCCTGTCCCCTGTCACTTGGGAGAAGAGGCCAGGTCCCTCCTCTCCACAACCTCCTTTCAGGTGTTATAGACAGCAATAAGGTCTCCCCTCAGCCTTCTCTTCTCTAAGCTAAATAACCCCAGCTCTCTCAGCCGCTCCTCGTAAGACCTGTTCTCCAGCCCCTTCACCAGCTTCGTCAATCTTCTCTGGACACGGTCCAGAGCCTCAACATCCTTCTTGTGGTGAGGGGCCAGAACTGAACACAGTATTCAAGGAGCCGTCTCACAAGTACCAAGTACAGAGGGAGAATAACCTCCCTGGACCTGCTGGTCATACCATTTCTGATCCAAGCCAAGATGCCATTGGCCTTCTTGGCCACCTGGGCACACTGCTGGCTCATGTTCAGTCGGCTGTCAACCAACACCCCCAGGTCCCTCTCCTCCAGGCAGCTTTCTAGACAGACTTCTCCTAGTCTGTAGCACTGCACAGGGTTGTTGTGCCCCAAGTGCAGGACCCGGCATTTGGCCTTGTTAAACTCATCCCATTGGACTCTGCCCAGTGGTCCAGCCTGTTCAGATCCCTTTGCAGAGCCTCCCTACCCTCCAGCAGATCCACACTTCCACCCAGCTTAGTGTCATCTGCAAACTCAATGCCTTCATCCAGGTCATTGATAAAGACATTGACCAGGGCTGGACCCAGCACTGAGCCCTGGGGAACCCCACTTGTCACTAGCCTCCAGCTGGATTTCACACCATTTCCCACCACTTTCTGGGCCCGGCCATCCAACCAGTTTTCCACCCAGGAGAGTGTGCGCCTGTCCAGGCCAGAGGCTGACAGTTTCTGAAGCAGAATGCTGTGAGGAACTGTGTCAAAGGCTTTACTGAAGTCCAAGTACAGCCTTTCCCTCATCCAGTAGGCAGGTCACTTTATCATAGAAGGCTCAGTGCTGGATCCTGCCCTGTTCAATGTCTTTATCAATAACCTGGATGTAGGCATTGAGTGAACCCATAGCAAGTTTGCAGATGACACTAAGCTGTAAGGAAGTGTCGGTCTGCTGGAGGGTAGGGAGGCTTAACATAATATTACTTTCAAAAAGTTTTGTTTTAAGACTTCTTACATAACAATTTTCATATTTGTCTGGCTAACTGGGATCTGATCATGACCCTCTGAGTCTGAACAGTCTTGAAAAAGTTATTCCGTTAGCCCTCCAGGCTCATTAAAAAAAGAGAACCCAAAAAGTGCAAGGGAAAATTGGTCTGCAAAGGACTCTTACATGCTGGAATACGTGGCTTACACGGTCTCATGAAACACTGACAGTTCATCATTGTTAAAATCAACCTATATTCATAGAATAGTCTTTTCTCTGGAATGATTTTCTTTGCCTCTTTAGAAACAGAGAAAAGGAAAGACAGAAAGTTGTCATCAGTAGAGGTTTTACATAGTAACTGTCAGACCTAAAATACAGGAAAGAAGAAGGGACACTGAAGTTCATATTAGATGGTTTTGCCTTTTCTTTCTTTTGATATTCAGTGATAGCTATATAATGCTCATGTTGCCATCTTGGAAACTCAATTACTTCCTCAAAAATAAAAACATTTTTCTGGCCATTCACACAGATCTAAGACTGAGGTACTCATCTAATATACATGTAAAAGTAACATGAACCTTACTTTCTGCTCAGAAAAGTTAGGCTACGACCAGGAAGCAGCATTCAACCCAAAAGAAATATCTTCTGCAACAAATCCATAACTTTAAAACAAGAAGTGTAACTCGCCAACAAGATGAATAATGCTTTTGTCTTAGAGACTGATAGGTACCACACAACCTTAACTTGACCAAAAAATGTGCTAAAAAATAAAACACTGCTTATTTTACCAGATCACCAACCACGATGAGCAGACTCTTAAGACCATGTTCTAGGGTAGCATTGTCATAACAACAATGGTCAGGTACATGGGAAAGAAAATACTATCATGTTCTGAAGCTGAGTTACACTATGAACTATTATATCATAATAATGAAACCGTTTAAAAAAAATTAAAAAAGTTTACTGTCATTATGAATAGTTATCCAGATGTGACTATAATGGTTGTTGTGTGTAAGGGATTTGTTGTAGTAAGGCATGCGAGTGCAGGTAAACCTTTGTTGCTATTAGTAGCTGTCAATGGAATTTACAAATTACCAGCATTTTGACTGAAGGGGCTTGACTGGTTACAATTATCCTTTTCTCTCATTTCTAATAGCAACCATGGAGATGGTACAATACGGTATAAAGATGGAAGGCAGACTACAGCTTGAGCTTTTATTTCTTACTAGCCAATAGAAAAATGACACAGTGGTCTGGCATATAGACCATTTATAATTATAAGGTAGCTAAAAGTGGGTAAATTGTCAGTAACTGCAGAACATTTGGACAAAACCACTGCAATTTGAGTTAATTATCTCTCCAGAGTTCTTGTTCTGAGCAAAACACATGTGTTTATGTAAGACTATTGTATTGGGGTTTTATTTAATTGCTTTTTGCATAACCTTATAAAAAATAAAAATAGAGAGATCTGGAAACAGTTTAAAAAGTTTGTTAAAATAGATCAACGGATATTAAACAGACATTGCAATGCAAAACATTTCTACCAGCCAGTTTTCAAGTAGCTACAGCAAAATGCAAAATAGAGTTTTGGGGGAATGAGGCATGTTGCATAATCCTGACTGCATCCTAAAGCAGTGCAAGGGCATATACCTTTGCTGAATCAAGTGAAGCTCCACCTGCTCTAAGCAGCTAAGTGTCTGGATAATAATGATCTGAAGCAGTGCTGTTGTCCTACTTTGTTTTTCTTTTCCCACTCTTTTAAGAAATGTCTTGTTTTTAAAACTGTGGAAAGGACAGGAGCTTTGAACCTTTGAGTTATGCCATTTTTTAACATAATCAAATGTGGATTTTCCAATAAAATGCAATCAAATTGGAAGAATCACTTGTCTTAATGTAAATATAAGTAAGCAGACCTAAATATTTCATGCTATAGTGACAAACCCCAAATTGCTAATTCCTTGTTTAAGCTAAGGTGGACAAAACTACTAAAGCACGGAGCAAACTTTGAAAATAAAGTTCAGTAAACACTATGTAAAGTGAGTGTGAATTTAACAGCTATCCATGACTGAAAATGTTGTCTTCTATTATGTGTAGCAGCACTGCTGTTTTGATGAACTGTAAACTGTAATTATAGTCAATATGCACGAAATATAACTAGAAAATACAAAATTAGAACATAAAAGCATCTTTCTAAAAGATTTCTTGATTTTATTTATGATCATAAATGAAGGAGTCCTAATCTAGAATCATGAGAAAAATAGCATACTCTTGCCTGACATAACCAGGCAAGCAAAAAGCCTTAGGTAGATGATCAAAGCTATCATTTTTAATTTGTCAGACTTTAACCACAAAAGCAGTGACAATTACAGGAAAAAAAGAGCTGAGGGATATTCTGATTTTTCCCAGGATGCTATCTCCACATCTTTCAATAACAGAGGGCTGGACTCAAAAGGAATAGTATACTGTAGTAAAACAGAGCTATACATCTATCCTCTGCTAGAGCTGCTGGTGGTAAGTTACGCAGTGTTTTGAGCATATTATTAGAGTGATTTAATTTTTTTATAGAGTTCAGGAATTGGAGCTCTATTTTACAGTCTATCGGCCAATGTGTTATTCATTTATGTCTCAAAATCACTGATATTTTCTATGCTTTTTCTAGTGTAATCCTTCAATTGAACAAGACAATGTTCTTGTTCATTCCCTGTTTTCCTGAGAGAACCTTTAGCATTTGAGTTTATCCTCTTAGATTGTACAATCCTACATAGGTCACAGCTTGTTCTTGTGGTGATTCTCCATGGTTGGCCAACATAAATATTTTGGTTAAGGTTAGACATGCACTTTTAAAGGAATTTCCCCATACTTGTTGGCTGGTTTTGTGGTCTCACAGTGGACTCCTTTCAAGTAAAACTAAACAACAAGATATACTCCAGTAGCTCTCCTAGTGCACTCCAACTACTAATGGATGCTCCATGTACAGGACCACACCAGAGCAATTTGAGAGTAAACTTCCCCTGAATCATGTGCAGTGTGGTGATGAGGTCCTCTGTACCAACTATTCCACACCATGCATCCATTGCTATTGGACTACACTGGTTGCTAATGAAGATACAGTCTGCAAAGGCAACATTGGGAAGAAAGTTCTCAGCAAGAGGGGTTGGTATGAGTTGAGGATAGGGATGGATCTTTTATTTATCCAATGTTGTAGCAGTATCTGTACTCTACACTGGGGACCTGATGAAACTTTCTAATTCTCAAACAATTATAATGGCGCAATCAAAAAGTGCTCTACCTCTAACTGACAAAAAATCCTTATGTGGATGCCAGCAATGAGTCATTGTCATGTTTTAGGCTTAGATTATTTATGTTAGAAAACTACTGCTTTTAGGGAGAAATAAATCTATACTTCCATCATGGAAATATTTTGGAACAGGAAATGATTTTCCTTGTTTTGCAATGGAAACTGTCTAGCCATGTCACATATCGAAGAGGCCAAACAAATTAGTCCTGCTGAAGGGCAGAGAGTATAGCAGTATGGCTGTGCATTCTTGGGTCCAAAGCTGATATACTCCTTTGTGTATTGATATAATATGTCAAGGGAGGTAATTTTTGTTTCTTTGTTGCTCTGATATGTGAAGTGCCTATCTTATATGCATGTATATATCTTGTATATTTGAATGCTGATTGCTTTTACCATATTTTTACAAATATTTTTGCCAACCAGTAGCATGTTGGATTTATCATTTTGCACTTGCGTGATCATACCTTTTTTCTTTTCTTGCCATCTTCTGAGATCTGCTCAGGCTATTCTGGGTGGACTTTCAACAATTAACTATTTTATTATCATGATATTTCTCAAGCTATTAAGGTCTCTTTTGTCTTTCTTTTCCAAAAAGTATGTGGTTGTATTGTTGGGAAACTGCAGTTTGAATGGGTGGCTTGTTAGTGGCACTATTTGCTATAAGGTAAGTACAAGGGAAATTGAATCACGGTTGTGTTGTTCAGATCAATCTTCTTTCTACAAGTGAGAAAGTGCTACGTAGGGAGATTTCTTTAGAGAGGGTATGAGTGGTCTGGCATGCCATTATACACAATTGTATATATGAGCTTGGGCTACTTCCACACTCACATCAGGCCTGATATAACATTGCTTTACTTTACAGAAAGTAACCAGAGACTTTTTTTGTCTGTTCAACCCAGACAAATTCATTCATTTCTGGTTATTGAACCTGAAAACAAAAATAAACAGCAGGAAAAAAAAAAAAAAGGCCAATCTCTTGTCAAAGGAAATGTAAACTAGGAAAAGTTGAAGATTTTCTAGTTCAGATCAGTTCAGTCTCAAATAACCAATTCTGTTTGCAGATTCTTTGGGACAGGAAAAATTACTGCTGATGTCCAGCAAAGAGAGCAGTGGAACTGTGCTGACCTTTATTGTATAGTGTAACTGAAGAAAGCTGAAACTCCACTTGAGCTCAAATGGTAATATTCATATTGATGTGGATTTCCCTCCTCAATGTCTATCTGCTAGCAGTATTAGAACCCTCCAGTCTACCTTAGGCTGTATAACTATGTAAATCAATATTCTCTAAAGCCGAACAAAACAAGGCTCTTGATCTGGAAGGTATGTGCAGAAGAAATACAGTGCGCCGAACTTCACTTCTGTTTTGTTTGAATATGTCTTTTTTAGTTTCCGTTTATAGATCTTGATTCCACTCTAGTTTATTACAACCAAATACTTGCAAAAGCAAGTTATGACCCATTGCTACTGCTGAATAGTTAAAACAAAATTGCAAACAGTCTCAGTATAATAAACTTCTCCAGTTCTTAGAGGTTTTAACATATTAGCAAAAAAGTTCAAATACGGCACAAATAGCCAGGTACCAGTGGACATCAATGCAATTCATCGAGAAAGAATTTTAGATGAACAACAAGTCATCTTAGAGGACAGTTTATCATAAGCAGTATGAAAAGAATCTCAAAATATGTGAATAATTAGCACTAAATACTCATTAGGTCTTTGGAGGACCAAGGCTTAAATGCTTGGATGTGTATCATGAAATGGGGCTGTAATATTTTTTAAACCGCAAATTTCTCCTGTGTGGTGTAGCCATGGTATTTCAGTTAGATAACAACGGGATTTCAGCAGTCTTTTCTAGAAGGGTTTTCCTTGTTAGATGGAAGTGGTAGTCTCTCACCAGCAGAAAGTGGTTTGTAGTAGCTTGCTAGGAAAAAAGGAATGTATATATTTAAGATAAGCACATTTTTAAGACTGTCTATAGGCTGCTGGATGGATATTTGTGCTGTGTGCATGTATTCCTGATGTGATTTTACATAAAATCCTTCAGCAACACAACTTTATTCTGTGACAGGCTAAAGAGAGTTTTTTCATTAGATAATTTAAGACCAATCTTTTCCTCTGTAGGAGGAAAAGGAGAAACACTGAAGTATCTTGTTCTGGCTTTTTGTACAAAATATTTTTCGCTTTCAAGCAAGACTTCCATCTATCAAGATGCCAAAATTCAGATTAAAGATTCTCAAATATTTTTTTTCTTTTCTAAAGAAATACCCATAAAGAATGTTTTCCATCTGACTTGAAATATTTTTTTCACTTCCTTCTTTTTTTTTTTTTCTGTTACTGCTACTGTAGTGAGTGACTAGTGAACTGAAAAATTAATTATTTACACAGCTGTAGGGTTGAGTGAACAGCAGAGCTCTGGGTTCTTCTTCCTCTGAAGTCTGTAGAAGGAGATTGAGAATCTTCCTTTCTTTTATTTTTTACTTTTAATTTCATTCATTTAATATACTCTCTCAACAAATCTAGTCAGGCATAACATGCCAGAGTTTGCAAACTTTTTAGTGGGTTTAGTGGTTTACTGTCTTTGAATGCTGAAGGTGGGTTGTTTTAAACTTCATTACGCAGTTTTCTTCTCTTAAGTTATCATTAGATATGCCGTCTCTTTTTCACATTGATTTTAAAAAAGAAAATTCTAATTTCTACATATCAACATTGTTTTGCTACTGCAACTTGTTTAATCCTATTTAATTATGATGTACATTTCCTCAATTCCAGAATTAATATTGGTGACATTGATTTTTTCAATGTTTTAAGCAAAAAAGTATTTAAGCAAAGCATTTTCCACATTAAAAGTAGAAAAGCTGATAAAGTTATTATTCCTGAAATTCTTTTTAGATTTCTTTAATGCAAAAAATATATTCACATGTTGGCATGAATATTTCTTCGGATTTGATATCCTGGAGACCTTCATATGATGCCTGTGACAGATGTTAGTAATACCTGTCTGTAATTTTCTTCTTAATAAGATGGTTTTAAAAGGCTGGGTTTTTTTCCTCCCCACCATTCACAGTTTTGTTTACTGAACCCACATAAGTAGTGGTAGTCTTTCAGTTAGATACTTAGGTTTATCAGAACCATGAAGGTTTGGATATTTGCAAATTTTTCACTTGTTTTTGTTACTTCACTTTGGAATGATTTTTGAGTCTTAAGAAGCACATTAAAAGAGATGTTTTTCACATTATCCTGTTCCTTATGTTTCTTCCTAACATTTACAAAACAAGCTTTCCATTCTCTTAATAGATGACACTATATTTCCTCCACAAAGTGCATAGTCATGCATTTTAGTATTTAAGCAAAATCTAGGTGCAAACCATTTTTATTTTAGCTTTAAATCAATAAAAATGTGTGGCTTTAGTGCAAGTACTTGAGTTTCAAAAAAGTGTCTAAATATTTGTCTGTAGCTTCCATCACCTTCTTATTTCAAAACAAAACCGTGTGTCTTTAGGAAAATATTTCTACATTTGTTTGGAAGGCTTTGCATTCTAGTAAACTTTCTTTGATATGTCATCTGCTGTTTTGTAAAGCATTTTTAATGAATTCTTTCTTTAGATTCATATATCATACTGCATTCACGTTACTGCAACAGTTCTTATTTATTTTTAATCTTTTAAGTTAAATATCGGAAACAATAATTTTGACTACCTTCCTGAGGAAAGTATCTTCGGTGAGAGTCTCCATATAAAAAAATTGTCTCAACAGCGAGGAGAACAGGGAAGAATATGTTAAAAATATGTTGTGCATGCACGTGTGTGTGTGTCTGGATAGATGTTTATTAACCTGTGGTGTAGTTCTTGATGGTAACATCCCCATTAGGATCTAGCAGTAAATTCCTTTGGCTACTGCTTCAGTTTTTGTCAGAAATATCCGTTATCTTTTTTCTTTTGCAATGTGTTTTGGCATGGCTGCATCTTGTCTCTTGTTTTACATATTTTGCACAAACCCTTGCAGGCCTTTGTCGGTCAGGCTGTCATATTACTGATGTCTGTGTGCCCTTCCCTGCGCCACAAGTACAGTTTGCCAGCTTTTGAGTGTATTCCACATTTTCTAAGCCGTTTTTTCAGATACACATTTGCCTTTAGATTTGGCACATTTGTATATGTGTCAAATGCTCATATATTAATCTATTTTTTTCTGGAAAGCTCATTTAAAGTGCGTTAAGTTTTGGTGTCTAGCTTGAGCACACATTACAGGGATCTTATTTTCTGAACTGAAGAGTAATTATGTCGCAGAAATGTGTGTCTCATTAATTTGTGCATTTCTGCTTTGCTCCTACTTGTATGTTATTGTACTTTTGCAGCTAGAATTCAGTTCTTCTAAATCTATTGTGACAATCTCTGATCAAGTTGTCATTTCTTATTCCATTTGGTTTTTAGTTTCATAGCATTAGTTATTTTTTTGTTTGGTTTACTTTTTTTTTCTTGTATACCTCTGTTATACTCCAGTTACTGCTATGTAATTATCAATTACATCTGGCTGTTAGGTTGGGCTACTGATCACCTGGAACATAGTCTGCAATCAAAAAATGTGTTAAATTTTTAGTTATCTTCTAGGCATTCCTGCTGCCACCTATTGTTTAAAGTGTAGAAATGCAGCGGGAACTGGGCCTAAAAGCTAAACTGACTGTGAAAATAACTATTGAAACCGTGTAATAATTAGCTAATTATCCCAATTCTTATATGTATGGAAGTCTATGGCAGAATCGCCATTTAGAGACATATACTAAATTGAGATATGTATTGATAATACGTAAATTACTAAAGGGAACCCATGTTACTAAGCACTAGCAGCTATGAAGTTTTAAAGTATTTTCTGTATTTAAAACATTCAAATAAATATCATCACTCCTTCTCAATTGCAAAAATGCCATTTAAACATTATGAAAGCTAGATACGGCAGCATGTGATTAGTTCTGTTAATTTGGCATTTTTATTAAAGACTGTGTATGAATTTTAAATGTCTTTCCCCTAACAGTTGTATAGACTCATTTCATTATGAAATATCTCCTTCATCTTAATCAGTGTTTTGAAATAGATTTTTTTTTTTTAATGAGGATATAAACACACTTATAGACTTTTTTCCTCTTTAATATGTAGATTTGCTAGTGGAGAAATTCTGTGCAGAAGGCTGTTAAATTACTGATCTATGTGCAAAATGCAACTTCATGTATTTTACCAACCAAGTCAAAGTAGATAGGAACAAGAAAGTCCAGTGTAGTGCATTTCCAAGCACAGTCAGTCTTACTTTACAGGCAGTGCAAAAATGATGCATTTATGGAGCTGCAAATACGGAGTCAGGAGGTGGAGTTGGTCTGTTCACTCTGGAACTATATCCCAGTTCATTAAAAAGAGACAATGAGCCACTCTGAAGTGCTATGGAGTAGATCTGGTAGGTGGTTCTGGAAACATCTAGATGCCTGGAAAATTTATTGTGGCAGCATTGCTTCCACAAGCAGCACCTCATGGCAAGAGGGATTTAGGATCAGGACAATGTACATTCCAGGCTATTAGATGGTTCCTTGCCCAAAGTTTTCAACAGTTATCAGAATTATTAATTATTAATGAAGCTGAATATAAAGCACAAAATCCTTCATAAATGTAGAGACTAAAAACTTCACGAGAATGAAAATCTGAGGGGTTGGTTGATCCTACTCCCACCCCAGTTTTTTTTATATTATGGGAGATTATTTTGGTTTGTTTGTTTACTTGTGAGACACTTCTACTGGATCGTACCATCTGGTGGGCCTGTCATCATTATAAGTTGGATTTGGGTGATTAAGTCTGTGTTAATAAGAGGAATTTATACATAATTGTGGTTGACAATTGAAGTCCTGGCAATGATGATAGATAATTAATTACCATTAAGTGCCTCTCTTGATTTACCTACACTATAAAATCAATTTTCTTTCACAAATATCTAATACTTAATTGGGTGAATTACCTAATTGTTTCATTCTCATCTAGAGTAAAATCTGGCTTGGTTCCTGAACTTGTTTGACCTCTTAGAAAGGTCTATGTGTGGATATTACGTGTCAGATAGATTGCTTCTCTCTATGAGACAGCATTTAAAAGTTAAGCTGAATAAGAAGTATTATTGGGAGTCTGAGATAAAATACTGCGTGAGAGGCTGCTTCTTCAGAAAAATCCATAAGCAAAGCAAAGCACAGAAAAGCCTTACTCTTCTATCCCTTGTGATTACTTTATGTACTCTCATTGTTTTCTAAGAGCAGAAAATTGTAGCACGCTCAATTTTCCAGTTTATTAGAATGACAAAAAAAGAAGTACCTAAGTCTTAGACCTTCTGTGCTTTACAGAAAGGAAAAATACAGTCACTGAAGGTCTGTTTGAAGTATCAAAGCCATGTTAGCACAGGTTTAGATAACACGGAGCCTGCCTCTAACTTTTTGTGTGACTTTAGACACGTCATTCTGTTGTCATTGTAGTCCTTTCCTTCTTGCTCTGCATTTTTGATCTTGTAAGTTCTTGAAGGCGGTGAACAGCACAATGGTCAGTCCTCCAATTTCAGTTGTGGAAACCTTTACATGAGCAGTAACTATAACAGGTTGGATTACAAAGTATTGCTAATGAATCAAAAGGTCTATTGAAATGATAAGCAACCCTGACCTACCCTTAATCTAGATATATTTTCATTTGGGGTTAATTTTTGTAATCAACAACCTGTAGTCTGAACACCTGGGCTGCTCGATTTGCATTGCACATTTTGTTCCTCTATGATGTGTTCACAAAATTAATCTGGGACATGAATAGTGTGTTATGTGAACAACTGTGCTTATTTTACACACATGCAAGAAGGCAGAATTTAGTTCTGCAGTCATCCAGTAAACTGCTTGCACTGAAAGGGCTTTTCTCACATAACTCACTTCATGGGCTCTTCTCATATAACAGGTCTGTTCCTTATGTGTATGAATGGTAAATCTATATAAATTGATGTCAGAAATAATTTTACTTATTTCTCTCCCTCAGTCCTTGTGGTTAAGTAAGAAAGATTTGCCTCTTGTTCCTCCCTGAGGCACAGTCTGAGTGTTAGGGACCACCCTTCACTGGGGACCCATCCAAAGCAGTTTTCAAGTGTCACTTGGAACATAACTGAAACGCAGCGAGGCCCCTGCAGTCATAAATGCCTCCCTATAACTAAAAAATGCATAGAACATAATGGAATTGAAGAAGAGGATTAAGCAAAAAAAATTAGGGAGGAGGTAACAAGGTCTCTTGTCTGCCTGCATCCCTGGCTGTGTGACCTCTGTGGACTGTGCTCCGGTAGAGCTGGCAGCAGAGCCTGAGGGTGGCAGTGGAGCCCACCCTTGTCAGGCTGTCCCCTTTCCTCTGCCAGACTGAAAAACAATCTTGCAGGCTTGGCTCTTGAAAAGCAGTATCACAGAGAAATCCCAAACATAAAGCACCATAAAATCAACCTGTGGGTTACTTTTTTCTGTTTTAACCTCTCATCTGGGGCTCAGGATAATTACTTCCTTTCCTCATAGGGCTGTTGTGAGAATCAACTAGTTGACATTTGTATGGCAATTCCAAGATACAAAGTGCTACACATGTGCTAATTAGTTTGATTATTATTAGCTGTATGTCATTTGCACTGTCAGGAAACCCATGCAGGAGTAATCCAGTCCAACAGTTCAGTTTTATATACTGTATCCTAGCCAATAGATTAGGAATGCCGCTCATAAAAGAACCAGTAGAAGAAATAAAGGTGTGCACTGTGGAGCTAAAGAGGTTTGCCACCCAAGAGTGTCATTGTCATCCTGTAAACATTAAAAAAATACTACTCTAGTGGGTTTAAATTCTCAACACAACCATGAAAATCATTTTGCTACACAGGCACTCTGGACTATGAATCTTCAATTCCTCAATTCCAGGGAAAATTTAAGAGTATATAACAAGATGGCTTTTGGATTGGAGGTAGCATCCCATCAGATATGAACGTGCCTATGCAACCAGGGTCATGGATTTGGACATAATTAAGCAATTGGCTGTGCATCTCTGTTGGTCCATACTTCCAGGGGTGCCATTCATAATGCTTGAGGCTAAAGACGCTTTGTAATGACGACCTTACATGTCTAAGAAGAGCAAGAGTTCTCTGAGCATATGTCCCAGGGTAGCACTTCAGTGTTGTAGGAGAAAGAATGTATTAAAAGGAAAAGAATGAACTTCTGACAGAACTATAACAAATGAGAACTTATTTCATAGAGATACGTGGTCTCTACATCAGCCACAACACCCTTCTAAAAAGCAAAGACCAAAGCAATATTATGGATATACTAACTGGTCCAAAAAAAAAAAAAAAAGAGAGCAATATCTTACATAAATCACTCCAAAAAAGCAAGTCTGGCAAATGAAGTTCTTATAATCATTGATGCTCCCTATACTACCCTCTTTCATGACATTTTCATAATCAGAAGTAAGTGAAACTCATTCCTGTGTCCACTTTCTCTGGGCTTCCCGGTATCTTACAAATTCCCCTTGCCTAGTCTCATCATCTCTGTGTAACCCTTACATTTATTCTATTTTATCTTCATCCTCTCTTGATTCATGCTGTTTCTTGGTATTACTATGCTTTTCCTTTTCTTCTCCATAATGCCTTTTTATGTCTACAATTTTCTGCTATTCATGCTTTCCTGAGACTGCTTTGTGGCTTTCTTCTCCATTTTTCACATTCTTTTCCCTGGTATGAATCTGAATCTTTTTTCTTCTTAATTTTTTTTTCTTTCCCCCTTTTTCTCCCTTTCCCCTGCCCCCCCATTTCCTCTTTTCCCTTTTCCTCTTTTCCTTTTCCATTTCCTTTAGCCTTTTATTTTCCCTTGCTTTCCCTTCTCTTCCCCCACATAATAAATAAGCTGACTCTCCTGTAATAATCCTGTATTTAATGGAATACTAATATCACTTTGGGTTATGTTTTTATGTGTTGAAAGCACTCAGAGTTGTAGGAGGAGAACATTTTTTATAGTCATAAACTCTCTGGAGCTGGGAATGTAATTCCTTTCTCAGCTCTGTGCCTAAGCTGTCTCTGATTCAATCAGGGTAACCACATGCTTAAGGGTGATGTACGTGCTACAGTGTTGTGATGAAACAGCACTTCCATGATAAACCCACCTCACTACAACAGTTTAAATCTGTAGTATGTTTGGATGATTAATGTACAATAAATGGTAACTAAGTAGTATGGAAGCCTTTTTGGCTGTGAACATTTCTTCCCAAATAGCTCAGCTGAAGCTGTTATTATACAAACTGCTCACCCTCTAAGATATGATCTTCACTTAATAAATTGTGCCAGCGGCCACACCATTACTCAAGCCCTGTTCATGAAATGTCCTTTTGAAAAGGAGGAGGAAGGATTGAAAAGGAACTGGTGACTTCTGTGGGCACTGTTAATAAAGTTGATTTACTACCTGTTGTTCAATGCTAAGATGCTCCATCATCTAGAATATGATACAATGTGGTGCTCATGGTGGAAATCTGTCACCTAGAGGTGGCTGCTGGCATCTGTACTGTAAGGAGCAAATAGCTGTAGAAGCTGGAAACTAGCTAGATTGACTCTCCTAGCTCCATGAGAGCTGATTTCTCAGTTGTTTTTCACAAGTCTGTGAATGTTTTCTGTCGTGCTGATCAAACTTCCCTCTTTCTGTGCCTTGGATGAGAAATTAAAGGCAATAGGAAGTGTATGCTTGCTTATCTCATCATGAAGGTATGCATGTATGTGTATGAATGTATATGCATGTTTAATTTTCACTGCAAGAATGCGAGGTGAGAGTCTAATTTAGTATTCGGGTACTATTCACCCAGTCCAACGGAAAAACTTTTATTGTGGCTGCTGTTAGAAATACCCAGGCATTATTCTCTCTTGTTTCTGCTTAGTCGAGGACTTTGCCATAAATCCTTTTCCCTTTTGGCAAAATGGGAAAAGAATATGATGAATTAGTTTCTTTAAAAATAAAAAGAAAAGTGACCTCAGACTGCAAGTCAGTGAAAAGGAAACAAATTATTTTTCCAGTGGCTGAATCTCCTGGGAAATTTCGAATGAAATCTTTGTTCATGTGAGAATCATTTTCAGGAAACATTTTTACAATGTCACACCCACAGTTACTGAGATTTCTGAATCTAATCTTTGTTTTTAGTTTTTCAATTGGTGAGTCACACTTTTTTGAATATTTGTTTTTCAGCCAAATCCAGGATATCTATACTAAAAATTCAGAGTTTTGTTTGTATGAATTTATGATGCTTTCTTATGCATAGAAAAATCACCCCTGCATATATCAGTAATTTAAGTCACATTTGAGCACCTGTGACTTAAATACCTGCTCTTTGTGTTCAGTCACATGTCTTTTTCTGTATGTTTCCATGCTGAATTAGAAAAATAACCATCACGTCTCCTGTCTTGTGAAATAAATCTGAAATATCCTTATAATCAAATGGTGCCTTCAAGGAAAAATGTGAAAAACATGAGAAAACAGTGGTGTTACAAAAGCTGATTAATAGTCATTTCCCTGAGGATCCTACTCTCTGCAGTGCCAGTGTTAAGCACTTACAATGCTAGTATTAAGCACTTCCAAAAAAAACATGGAAAGAAACTCTCCTTTTAGCATGTGAAGTATTACCTGAGTAAGGGCACAGCTGCACAAGACTCATGCATTTCAAAGGCAACTTTCTCTGCTGCAAAACCTACTGGGTTCCTACTAAAAGACCACTAGTTTAAATTCCTGTCTACATTTTTTAATTTTGCTACATTTTTCTGTCTCCTTTCTTGATTGGTATTAATTTCTTAAGGATTTATGGTAATTTCACATATTTTACATTGTTGATCATCTTTTTGCTTTTGAAAACTACATGTTAAAGTGTTGTGGTTTAGACGGTAGCAGCCGAACTGCTTTTTTTAGGATGTCTGCAGGAATTTGTTATACCTTTGACCTCAACAGTGGGAAGACCACTATAATTTCAGCACCAGAAAGACTGAATTCTCATTCTGCAGATTTCTATGTAGCATTGCAGCAATGCTGCTGATGGAGTTGACTTTTGCTCACTGGGAATCAAATGTGCAAATGTTTTCTAGATCTACTGTAGAGAAAAGTTCTAAGCTACAAATTTGCCCGCATTTATATACTTCACATCTTCTAACAGATTTTGCATTAATAGCTGAAAGTAGTTACTTTTGAACCCTTATCTATATTGATTTGTATTATATTAAGCCATGGATAACAGGAAACGCTACCAGAGCAGGGATTTAACTCAAAACCAAAGATGGCCTAACATCATGGATTCTCAGAATAAGAGAAAGCACAGAAATATTGAGATAAAACAGTAGTTTGTCAGTGCTTAATCTTTTCATGACTACAACAGTAAAAAGATAAGCACTGTGATGTTACTGGACTTATAGTTATTGTTCCAGTGAATAAAAATCTTGTGTGTTTTTTTCACTTTTTTCCAAGGATCTGAGAATCCTGAATCTTTCTTCTTAAAAGAAGAAAGACAATAGCTTTAAAATTAGTGAAGTAGAATTCCTTTTCTATCAAACATAAATATGCAAATTTTATCAATACATTTTTGAAAATAGATAGATTTGGGTTGTTTTTTAAAGAGCAGTCTTACTTAATGTTATCTTCCAAGAGAAACAGGACAGTAATGAATTACATTTGTAAGTAACAGCTGTACAACAGCCAAAGGCAAACCTAAAGAAAACATTTTCATGCCTGTTTTTATGGAAACCATAAGCATATGCAAGTCTGTTATTCACTGAAATAGGTTTATACTCACTTATGCAACAATTGATATGCAAATAATGATGATACACGACGTGAAGTCTTTTACAACTGGAATGCATTATTTGCCTTATCATATCTCCAAGAATCTACCTTCAACTTTGACCCTTTTCATTAGGTAGAATAAAATGGAAGTTACTTTACAAAACAATAACAATAAAAAGGAATCAGAACAGAATAGGAATTTTAGTGAAACACGCAATAAAAATGACTAAGTAACCAGTAACCTTGATTAGTGTAGCTTTTAACCTGACTTTTGTATTTTGTAGTAGTTCTGCCTGAATTAAAATGTGGATAAGAAAATTTGCATTTACTGTAGAATTATTGGCTTTTTTTTCCTTTTTTTTTCCTGCTGATTTTTAACAAGTGAATGCAGGCAATTAGAATCTTTGGATATTATAATCTCAGTTGTGGGAAAAACAGTAATGGTAATTTTGAGGTATTATGCATCACACATCTTTTATGAGTGATCAAGTATACATTCTTCATCATTGCATTCAAAACTTCTTTGAACAAAGCATGCTAGAGTGGAAAGGAGATATGTATTGTTTCTTCTTCACTTCATAATTTCAAAGTGAATATGTTGTTGAAAACCAGAAAAAAGCACATTTCAACCTGTGAAGCTTTCTTTTGTTTTACGTTTTGTGGCAAAGTTACATTTCTCCTTTTTTTAGTGGAAATTATAAAATATTTTGGAAATATTCTAACCATTCTGTAGTACTGAAAAAGAGGTAATTTGGGAAAATACTGCAATTATTTCATAGAGACAGGTTCTCATATTTTGAGAGTCTGTTCTTCAGATAATCCAGCAGAGTGTTATTATGTATTACTCTAATAACACAACTAGATTTTATTCACATTGTTTCAGGAAGACTGTTGTTATTGTTGTTTTCCAGGAAACTTAAATCTGGGTTTTTTTCCAGAGTTAAAGACACCTTAAAAATAACATTTAAATACTTGTAAGCTAGAGCCAGCCTCTTCCTCCTAGCTGTTGTTCGATTTAGGAAGGACTTTCCCACATAATAAATCAAGTATAGGTATGCAAAGATACCACATGGCAGTCAAGATAACTGAAAGCATTAACACATGCAGATCGATACATGAGCTTAGAGAACCTTGAGTCAAAGGCAAATGTGTTCAATTAAGAAATTACAGGTAAAATCTTGGCCTAATGGACAGTGCTAAGAAAATTTCTATTACTGTCAGTAGAAATGAACACTCCAGCATCACTATGTAGGCTGTGGTATATTACAGGTGTAGCTGCTCTAAGGTGTGCTGAGCCCAGAACAACAATGCATCACCACACATTTCTGACACATTTTCTGTTTAAAAACAGTTGAAAGTTCAGAGATCTGGTGAGCTGGACTGAGCATAAACATAAAAGAATGCATAAAAGAAAAAGAGTTGTTACAGTTTAATTGCATTAGGCAGTCCCCGCAGAAGACATGATTTCTTAGTGGAGATACATTGAGGGCTATTTTGGCACCAGCTTGGCTGAGACTGGCTTTAAGTGCACCAAAAACTCAAAAGAGCTACAGTGCATGTAATGCATGCTTGTATGTAGATAACCATTAATTGAGTTTCTGAGCTTCCTTAAACTTGGTAAGTATTTGAATATTCAAATTCTACAGCAATCAGCAAGATATTACTCAAACACACTGTTCTGGGACAGGCGTTGGCATGTGCTGCAGTGAAAACAAGTCACAGTTTTCTTTTCACCTTTCTTCAAAATCAGCAGAAAGTTGACCAGTCATGCTCTTTTTTTTCTGATGCTAATCTAAGTGATCTTGAGAGCATTTTGGTTTGTGATTAAAAAGGAATGATATTTTAATTTGACAGCAGAGCATGTCTCTAGCTATTCATACGCTCTCCAAGTTCAATTACTCTTCAAGGGACGCTGTCCTTTTTTCCTAAAAAGCTAAATATTTTTTGCTTTGTTCAAGTCCTAACTTCATTGTGAAATTCAGCCAGCAAATTCTATAGCATTTATAGTTGATGGGATTTATGATGGAAATATGAAATCCTGTTACATTTTTGATGCAAATTAAAATAATTTTAATTATTTTTTCCAAAGGAAAATTGTTCAAATTGTAATATTTTATTTGATCAAGAATCAGTTTAGCTATTCCCAATTTGCTGCACCTTTAAAGAAATGTCCTGTGATTTTTGAAGTTTGGGGAAAGAATTCCTGTTCCTGTGGCTGAGTAGATTTTTCTCCTTTGGGAAGTTGCTTTGTTTAATTGGTTTCTTTATGTCACACTTCTGCAAATCAATACAGTGACTTTAACATGCATTCTGTGTGCCTTCCGCCCAGGAATCGCACTCACTAAAGTAATTTAATCACTTATCCTGCATAAGGGATCATGATCTGCAACTTGTTTCACCACCGTCTCCCTCGTTTACCTCCTCTGAACTGTCTGAATGAGCCCAAACAAAAACTAGTGAAATAATATGGAATGCCATATAGGATGTTTAATTAAGTTAATGTGGCATGCAGTGTGATAGCAGGTGGATTTAAGGACATGGTATGTGCTTTTACTCCTTAAAATCTCATATAGAATATTTCTAATTTAAAAAATGTAAATGCAAATTAATTCAAATGTCCAGGGGTGGAGGGGTGGGGAGGGGGTCGCAAAGAGTTGTGTAAAAGCATATGGAAGTGTTTCCATGAAACAAGAACACTTGGATCATGTTTTGTGCTCTAAAACAGAACACAAGAAGATTTTCTCATTCATACAAAATCTTTGTGTATCTATACTATCTTCCCTGATGGATGGAAGAGGATGGTTTCCTTCACAGTGCATAGAAGGAAACAAATGATGACTGGGGTGAAGCTTGTTTGCTGACTCCCTCTATAATACACACAAGGACCAGGACATTAGATAGGTTCTTGCACCACGTAGGAGACAGTATAGCAGGAACAACTGTGTTTGCCACAAGAGCTCCTGCACATTGCTGGACAATGTCTAGCACAGACCACAGATCCTGAATAAAACAAGCAGATATTTAGTCAACTAACACTGCTTGCCAGAACTTTCTGCCATACTAGTGATTTGTTGCCCATACTCCGAAGCAAGTGTTTTACCACATTTTTAATAAGGACTTCATTCTTGCTATCCCCATGAAATGTTTTCTTTAGACACGAAGACCCCTCTGGAGGTTGCGTACCTTTTTTCTCCCCACAGTCCAAAAGACTTGGACTTAGCGGGGACTTAGGCCTTGCCAACATTTGTGAATTTAGCATTTGTAATTTCAATAATGCCAGCAATGACTGTAAGATCAGGACTGACTCTTGCAGATACGAGGTTCATCATATGTCTTTAGCAGACCTGAGAAACCTCTGAAACGTGGGGTCTAGCTCTGCTTTTTGCATATTGGCATATTGTTGCTATGCTGCTGTTGCTGCTGTAAGATGGCTATTATTTCTTCTTCGTGAACTGGCATAAGTGACTTCCCCCCTATCTCCCTCCCTTCCGCTGCCAACAGATGGAACAACAGTCTTGCTGTACTTAGTAGGAGATACGGGAATTAGTAGAAGTCATCTAGCTGTGCCATCAGGGAATGTGATGTTGATACTTGAAATACAGAATCAGTATTTTTGCTGTAGTGAGTTTTTAACTAGCTCTTCTTTTGCCAGCGGCTATTTATATGTTTGTTGCAGAAATTTTAAAGTCTTTCCATCCACTGTTTTCAAGAACATTGGTAGAGGCTTTCATGGACTATTGAGAAGCCTGTCAGATCCTTGCAGAGCTGATAAACTTTTCACTAGTGTCTCGGAAGTTTCACCTTCATTGATGTATAAAAATGTTCTAGAGGATGAAATACAGCATTATCTCATGGGTGAAAATTTTAAATTCTACATGGTCTTCATAGTTTAAAATTTCTAAATAGATATCGGAATGAAAATACAGTACTTGCACTAAGCACCTGAAGGTAATCTAATGCTATGAACCTCCCAACATGTATGAATGGGTGTTGTCCAACTGGATTTCTTTGCTTGTTGAATTCAGGCCGCTCATGAGCATAAAGGCTGTAATGTTGGTAACTGTTTGCGGGCTTTGAGCATCAGTCCTGCATACAGGTTTTCCTTTAAGCATAATATAGAGCCAGGACAAAACCAAAGTAATTTAAATGGGTTTGTTTTGTTTTCTGCTTTACCTTTGTGACTTCCAGGCAATTCTGAATATGATTTATAATTGCAGTCATGCAAGTGAAAGTTAAAAGTATTCAATGCCCTCATTCATTCTCACAGAAGTCAGATTTTATGTGACGTGAGATCTGTAATGATGCCGCACATTAAAATGGAAGTGCAAGGAGATTCCTTGGGATGCAATTCCTTTACAGCTCAGTGCCTCTGATCAATTTGAAAGGCTGCTTCACATATTATAAATGGATTTTGACCATAGCAACATTACATTCTCTACTACTAAATGCTGGGTTGCCTGTACAGTGGCAGCTTTGCGGCTTGCCAGAATCACTGACCTTGGGTATGAATCCCTTTGTCAGCCTATCACATCATAAGATGCATAGTGAAATAACAGAAGCTAAGTTTCTTATCAAGAAGTCCTTTGAGTGATATAGGGCAGAGTGATATAGGGCAGAGTGATGAACTTAGCTATTATGAACAGTCAGTCCAAGAGGAATGGTAAAAGACAGAGACAGTTGACTGACCACTAAGAGAATGGAAATCAGGGATATTCTTTTGGGTGGCTACCAGTGTAGTTATTGTTCATTCATAATTCACAGTAAGACTGCTTTCATAAAATGTTGTGAAAACATAGACTTTCCTCCAAATGTCTGTGTTTTGGACAGAGACTGCACTTGCTTACATGGGTAATAGTATAAACATTGTATGGGGGCAGGAAGAAACACAGAAACAAACAATTTCATATTGTAAAAAGGAGGTCCAAAATATCTTGGCAGTGACCAGTTTGTCATTTAGAGCCTCAGGTTTCCTTGCCAGCATTGAAATTAGACTGGACTAGAATCAAATCAGTTCTATCAGTACCCTGAACTAACCTTTGGTTAAGCTGATAATTTTCAGCTTGTTAAAATGTTTAATCTGTATCAAAACTGCAACATGTATTGCTTTACCTTGGCATACATGTGTGACTGGTGAATACAACCCTATGCAGCATCATTTTCTTGCACAGTTACAGAATATTAATTCCATGGTCTCTTTATGAGCCACTTGGTGCTGCCAGTTGCCTAGTGTAGAAATGCAGAACAATTTTTATCCTCCTGAGAAATGTGATTTATTAGATTATTATCGAAACAGAATGCCATTTCAGTAGTGCCAAATGTGCACCACTCAAGAGAAACAGACATTCACAGGGAAAATATCTCCACTGCTGGAGTCAAGCTCTATGAGTCTACAGTCTGTGAAGTCACATCTAATTCAGTTTCAAAACCTACTTTCCAAATAGCTCAAGATATGTCTGCTTGGGTTCGTTCCCTTTGCTCAGTGCTGTCACTGGTGACACATTTATCAATACCTGATGGTCACACTGATTCACAGATCAGTAGCCAAAGGCCCAAAAAGAATATTCTCCTAAGACCTTTCCAGAGCAATCTCTCCTACTTTCAGCAACTTGTTATAGTCTTAGAAATTATACTATGCATTAAAAAAGAAATTTTGATTACTTTTAAAGCTTCATGTAAAAATCAAGACAGTTTCTCCCTGAATTTGTCACAATATAAAATGAGAGTTCAATGGGATCCCAGTTATACAGAGTAAGGAATACATTGAGTTATTTTTTCAGTGTCAAGCAGCTCAGAAAATCACAAAAGAGGTAACACAAGAAACCAGATTTCTTTAGGAGAGAATATTGCATCCCATGAATACACAGCAAAATGTTAAATAAGTTGTATTTTCTATTTATTTTTATATTTCTATTTGTGAAGTTCAGTCATAGAGGAATATGTGCTAGTTTTCCTTTTTTTTAAAAGAGTAGTCTCAAAGCTGTAAGCTCTTTGTTATCAGAGAAGAACTGGCTAGAGAAGAGATTTCTTCTGGCTGTTGCATGGTATCCTGTATTGTCTTACCTCAAATCACCTCTTGGAAAGCATATTTCTTAACTCTCAAGAATTCCAGAATGTGTATAAGAGGTAATCGCATGGCAGGCGTGAAAAGGCTTCAAGAGGTATCTTTCTTCATATGAGGCAGGCTTTGAAAGAAGGGTTAAATAACCTTTACTCAGGCAAAGCAAAGAGTGAAGGAATTGGAAAAATCATCAAAGAGTTACAGAATGTCAACAGTATCATCTGTATATTCCTGCGAGTATGCCTCTATCTTGTCCCTTCCCTGCTATATAAGCTAAGTTGCAGCTTGCTTCTCAGCAGAAAGATTTGAAGCAGATTCCAGTGCTTCTTCCTCTTCTCATTGCTCCATTTCATGTGTCCTTGTGCTGTGGCTTTCATACTTCATACTGAATTTGATGTGTATTTACTAGGGGCATCGAGAAACTTCAGCATTTACTGAAAATCTACTCGGGAAAATTATTTTATTAAACCATGGGCTTTCATTGAGTATAAACTAGACCTTCCATATGGTTCTGTTGGTAGGCTTTATAAGAATAGACTCTCCTAAGACATTTAACCATGAAGAAAAAAAGAAAGAAGTGTAGGAGATCCTGTTTCTGCTGTGTAGATTGTACTTTTACTGTGTGTTGTGTATCTACCCAGTAGAAACATGAAGATTTTGTCAAACACCACGTGTTTTTTGTTGCAGACATTGCAAGGGCTATTTGTGGAAGAGACAATAAATCAACATCAAACACATTCAATTCACTATAGTATCATGCTTTCAGTTTTACTGTTGGAAGGGTGGATTTGAGTCCTTCTTAGATAAGTCTTCAACTTCATGGTCTGGATTTTTTTACGTATACGCCCAGATCATCTCTAACTAAAATCATTGCCACATTGTTGTACCAAGCTTTTACTAAATTTCAGTTACTAGAATATCTATCTACTGAGGAGAGAGCCATTTGTGGTCCCAGATGGATTTTCTTAATTTCCTTTTTTGTGTTGTGTCTTAAAAACACATATATTTTTAAAAAAATGTCTGGTGGCCAGTGATGGCTTAATGACTGTTGCTCTAGTAGTTCTGTCAAGTGATGTTTTAAAAAAAAAAAGGCCCTTTCAACACTTTTTAATGGAAAAGTGAGGCTTTTGCTGTAACAATGCCACAGCTTAAGTCGATGTTTTGTGTGCACCTTTTTCCCCGTGCAGTTCCTTTTCTGTTTTCATCAATGTTTTATGAAAGAGGATAGGAAAAGGACATAGTGAACACTTTTATCAACACCTCCACAGCTTGACAAGGAATATATATTTGAGAAAGCAGCAAACAGCTTGTTAGGTATGAAACAACAATAAGACATGCACTTCTCTGCTCCAGTCCTTTCTGTCTTGTCCAAGGATATTCATAGAACCTTCTCACATGTGTTATACAAATTTTCTGCTTAAGGAACAGGGGATTCTGTTGTAAACTGTCTTCTTATCTTTCTCTGTGATTCCCTCACCTTTGCAGCTCCTCAAACTTTGAAGCTGTTAGATGCCTTTTCTTATACTGTATTAGCATGAAAATGACTATTACAGTTAAATTTCAGCAGTATTTATATTCTAGTTCAATTCCCATTAACTCATGTTTACTTAAAATGGTAATATTTGAGCTAAGTTTCCACAGGCACTTTCTGATTCATTAATACTGCCTGGATACTATGAGCAAAAGCATACGTCTGTTATTGTGATACATACCTATTTGAGATTTATTTTGTTACTAACTGAAACAATAGAGCAGCCGGGGGTAGAAAGTAGAAACTGGTCCAGAAAATAGTTTTCAGTGAGAAGGACTTTTGTCTGTTCTGCTGATAATCAAATTTTGTTTCACTTAATCAAAAATCCCTCAATGCACTTAACTTCTGGTCCGCTTATATTTCTCTTGCATGGCTGCACGTATCATAAACTGAATAGGAAGGTAAGCACATATTTAAGTGAACCACATAATACAGGGTCATGTGATGAATGTTTATAATCTCTGGTTTTCTTCTTTTTAAGGTATTTGTGGGCATCAAAGTTGTGCTGGGATCATGCTTAGAAAATAGGCCCTGTGGCATATTTGGCTGCAGGCTGTCCATCTTCCTGGGAGCCCACAGCCAGCTGCAGCTCATGGGAAACGGGGAGAATTCATAATGTGAGGGATTATGAGGAGCCAGCCATGTGCACTGCCGCACTGGTAGCTTCAAATTTTCAGGAAGCACAGACCAGATTTGCAAATGGATACAAAAAATACTGTTGGAAAATACTGAGAAACAGCTCCGGAAGCAAAGAGCCCAGAGGAAATTCTGATCCTTCAGTTATGTTGTAATCCATAAAGATGCTTGTTGATGTGCCTTCGGTGAGAAGATTTAAGTGAATAGGATGTATCTGGATATACATTGAGCTGGGCAGGATCTTTATGTTTTTCTGGATCTGGCAGAAATATTTATGTTTTTCTGGACAGATTAAGTCCCTACAGTGTAAATCTAAGCTTTGGATTTTCTTTTTTCCCCTTCAAATACTCACCTCAGATTTTTAGCAACACGAACAACTTACTGTAGAGATAAGAAACAAATCCGTGTTAGCAGTTTCCAAATACCTGACAACTTTTCAAAGAACATGATTGAATTAACTATGGGCATAAAACAGTTGTGCATCTTTGACTATTTTTGGTAAGAAAACACTAGTAAAAAGGAGACTAATAAACGAGATGTTATTTTTTCATCTTTTGGTGACAGGAAAGCTGTCCTTCACGCTTACCCAAGTAGAGATAGCAGAGCCTGACAGTGAGGTTAAGAGGGCCCTGCAAGCAAGGAGTGGGCTATGATAAATGATGGTTCCTTTCCCACAGTGGAAAGGCAGTCCAGAAAGCATTGGGAAAGTGAATAGGGACTGGGATAAAATATCATTTGATCAATTTGACTTTCGGGGAAGGTCTGTTATGTTTTATGTTATTTTTCTTCAAAGCATGAAATGTTATTAGGATTATTTTCTTCACTCCAAACCTTGGTTAGACAAATAATACATGTTTCTCTTAGTTGACATATCTACACAAGAGCAGCTAAAGTTTCAGTTAGAAAAATAAAATACCTTAATGTTTCAAATAATATCATTTTTTGATATCGCAGATATCTAGATATCTAGACTCGCACAGTCTAGACATTAATATATACTAGTTCAAGATCAAGAAAATAACTTAGATATTTATGTACTTAATTTTATTTTAGTAACTTTTCTGATAAGAATTAATGGAAATTAATTGTTACCAATTTTCTAGTGTGTTCCACATCTCCATAGTGTTGATACTGAAATATTGATACTGGAAATCTGTGTGCACAATGTTGACTTATTTTAGTTTAGTTCATTCAATCAGAGCTGTTTTTAATTTAAAATTGCAGAGCTGGACTCTAGGTATGAACTGTATAGTCTGCTTCATTTAATAAAGTTTATTTAATGCCAAGGTCCAGAAATACAGGTGATACCTGAGGACCCACAGAGCAGGCATACCTAGAAAAACAAGTTTTAACTTGTATAAGCCTATTGAGCAAAGCCGGGAAAACCCTAGGCAAACTAAAGAGGTTTAAGTAAAACTAAGTAACATCAATATTTGGAAAATCTTCCCCAGTCCCAGATGACTACAGATACATAGGAAATCAAACAAAGTTCTCAGTTTTTCTAATTTCACATAATTGTCTATCAAGGGAAAAAATAAAAATAGAATCTTTTATGTCATTAAAGTAATACAGAAGTATCACTACTAAAATGAAATATAATTAAGATTTATTATTTGTGGGTTTTGGTGATTTTAGACTTTGAGTAATAGCATTTCTTCAGTATAGAGCTCTGCCTTTTCTTTTCCACTTATTCATTCCACTAGTGCTCTCCAAAAAGATCAGAATAATATGCCTCTTTCTCTATATATGGTGAACTGAAAACTTTGAAAATCTTGAATTTAAGGGTTGTCCTTGTCAGCCAGCAAATATGTTGCAAAAATGATTGAACTTAAAAGTTGGTTCTCAAAAGATGAATGCTGCTGTTGTAACAAGAGATTTCAGGCAATGCTGGTTATTTAAGATTTATATCACTACTACAGTGACACTGTTACTCTGTGGCCCCTGGTAGGATCTCTTTTGATCTTTTACCTCTGAAAGTAATGCAGCTATTCTAATTGTTGTAACTGATAGCTAGTCTATAAAAGTGATTTCTTAGTATCAGAGATAACAGTATCTGTAACAGTTTGTTAGAACAAATTTGCATATTTACAAGGCATTATTTTTTACCCTATAGTTGTTTATTTTTTGCCAAATAATTTTAAAGAGTTACCTGAAACTGTTCTAGTCTGGTCCACATTGTTGCCATATGCCTTTACAAAAGGACTCTGCTGCCTGGGTAACTTTCAGTTATGGGTAAATGTTTGCTTTGCCATTTCTCTTCTTGTAGTATAGGCAATAAAGCCAGCATAAGCCTTTTATCATTTAAATAAGGACAGTCAGGGTAGTTGAGGTCCCTTGCTACTTTAGACAGTTTGATTCTTATCTGACATTTAAAAAAACCCCAAAACCCAACTTCTATAAAGCTCATTTAAAGCTAGTATTTTAAAGAGAAAATGCCTGGCAATTTTCTGTTGCTTTTTTACTGTATTTTGTCACATTGTGATTTTACTTAAAACAAGCTAACAGTCACCATGCACAGAATAATTTTGTCTGTTCCTAAAACAAGTGAGGGGAAGGCTGGTGCTGTCATCCCTGCACAAAATATATAAAGAAATGAGGAATAAAATCCATGAGCAGAGTGATTTTTGTTTGCATTAGTTTTATCAAAGAAGCATGAATTTTAATAACGACATTCCAGTCACTTCTGCTCCCCTGTTCTTATGCAGTTATGCACCAACTTTATCCTGAAATAAATGAGGCTTTAGTTTTTCTTGCTGCTACATTAATTCTGCTGATTTTATGTTTTTAACTAGTGGTGACTTTCTATATTAGGTAATGTATATGTCCTTAGAAACCAGCATTTGCAAATACTTGTATTAGATGAACACTCCACAATCATTAACAATGAGAACCACCATGACCATTTATTAAGAAGTGTCGTGCTACACAGTTCTCTGGTTTACCTGATACAATCTACAAGCTTGGTCAGTGGAAGTATTGGATGTTTCCTAGCAAACTAAATGAAACTATGATGCAAGCAGTTGCAGATGTAGCTTTACTTCGCCTATGTATGCGAAGTACCAAATCTCTCAAGAGGTATCTAGAAGCATGTTGCTGATGTGCTCATCTGTCTTGAAAGATGAACCAGACATTTTCCCTTCTCATCACTCAAGACAAAATTCCTCACCTTTATCTCCCTGGTTGCAAGTAGTCTGTGATAAAACTTATTATTGTAGTTTGTCCTGCCTATGATTTTTAATTATTTTATTAAACTGTATTTTGATAGAAATAACTTTAATATGTTCTAACAATAAATCAGGAGTAGCACTGACTAGAATGGAGTTTAGAAATGTCAGGACATTTTAAATTTAGTTTAGTCTAGAGGTCTGTCTAGAGGTCTATCTAGAGGACTGCAGATCCAGGACTGTTTTTTGTGGCTTGAGGACAAGCTCACCCTGCTCGAGTACCAATAGCTCCAGATGGATCCGAAGGAGATTAGCAGATGAGGAATTCCAGGATTTGAGTACTACCAGCAGACATATTGAATGAACACGCTGGAAGAAGGAAAGCCCGAAGTACTGATTCCCTAGGTTTAGACAGTTCTCCAAAATGCATGATAGAATTTTGCTGGAAATACTGTTTGGATTGTTTAAAACTGAATTTTCCCAACACAATTTCACATTATTTCTGACTAGACCTAATCTGTAATGGCTAATATAGTGTTTGGCAGGCTTTTGCTTTTAGAACACATTTCAGCTTGACACCTGACTGAAGCAATTTCTGCTAACAGATCAATGATTGCACCATAAAACTGATTGTGGGTGCAAAATTACTACAAATAGATCTAATTATTCACGTGTGCTGTTTAACAGTTTTATAATTATGAGGCAGGAAAAAAGTCTGTCTTTTCCAATCAGCAGAGTTATTATTTAACTCAAACTATGCATTTAAGACATAAATGCTGGCTAAAGGAAGCATAATCTTGTGGTTTTGCTTTAAAAATCCTGGTGTCACAGTTCATTCTGAAAGTTATGTGTATTTAGAAAAAAAAATGTCAATGTGGAAAAAAGGAAGTTGTGCAGATGTGTAGATGGCTCTGGATGTTGTTCCTTTGTGAACGTCAAAGGTGGTCATGATCATTAGAGTGGAATGGTCCCTTAGGTGATTTGTGCCACATCCATAACAACATGATGACTTGTTTATTTCTTATGTATTCAGTGAAGTACCAATTATAACCATCCAAGTGGGCTATATATGTTTGTGTGATTTCTTAAATGAAAGTAGTGGAAATATTTCCCTCTCTCGTTGTCTTTCACTCTCTCCTTGCAAATGAATATTTATTCAGCAATAGATTGGGTACGTCTGCCCCTTTAGTTCATGATTTATTCCCTGGCTGCATAATTAAGGCAGACAGATTCTTAGAGTGGAAATTTTCTTTGATCACAGAAAACCATGTCTTGGGGAACGGAGTCTTCTTTCTGATTGGGTTATCAGATTCCATCACTGTTTTGTTCTAATGTTTCCTTTGATCACAGTATGGTTGCTAAAGTATAATAATCTAGATATATGTCTTTGAATTTAAAAGGATGATTTCACAAGCCAACACTTAAACGATATTCCAGAAATCCATTCAAACAAATGATAAATGAAGAGTCAGCTGAGAAGCTGACTGCAAATATCCCTGCTTGAAATTTTGAAGGGTGTGTTCTAACAGTTGTAACTGGAGTGTCATGTTAGCAATTCAGCCTTGAAGGATTTCAATGGCATTTGTGATTCCCTTTTCTCCCCTGATCCTTGACTTGAGTTTATTGGTCTTTAAATCATAATTAATTGTTTGAATCTAAATATCTATTTAATATGTACAACATAAGCAATAAATCCCAATCCCAAAAAGAAATCTACGTATTCTAGCAATGATTACATCAAACCACAAATGCTTAGTGCTCAGAATTAGAGATTACTATTATTGTTCAGCTTCTCCATACAAGGAGCTGCTTTCCAGCCTTCCAAGTTGCTGGTTAGTGTTATTTGTTCCCATATTTACAAGCCAATGTAATTACCAGATATTTCATGTCAGGATATTGGAAACAATTTTCCTCAGGGCAGATGGGTGGAGGTTGTTAGGAAAGTGATCGCATTCAATTCTGGGTGATGAATTCTCTGTGCTTCAGCAATTCAACGCATTACTGGCAACCTTCTTATCTCTTGCTCTTTTTTCGATATGTCAAAGTATGTGGTCTTTTGTATAGTAGTCTTAAATGTGCAATATTTTAGAGGTGTCTCATGCCTTTATTGTATAGAAGATAATAAAGCAGATGTTTTGGCGGACAGTCCCTATTGCATTGTTTCCCACAGTTTCAGGAGACTGGATCTGGTGGTTGATGCAGTCCCTTCAAACCTTGAGTTTAATGTCTTTAGGCTTTAAGGAATTCAGGCATAGAAAATAATACCTGGGTGCAGCTTCTGCCTATGCAACATGCAAGATTACATATATGTCATTTTAATGGACCTTTATATGTCACTGAATGTGAATTTTAGTAACTTTTATACCCACAAGATTTTGCTTTTGCATCTCTTGAATGCGATGTTGTCACTTTTTCATGTTGAGATCTCTAAAATACTTTTGAAAGGAAAACAACCTAATTTTATAGGTGTTGGTTTTCCTGTTAACATTTTAGTTAGTAGAACACGTTAACTATAAGCATTCTTAGCCTCCAGAAATTTAAGTGTTTTAAACATAGATGGAAAGATGTGAGGTATGTCTATGGTTGTTCTGAATTTTTTTTTATAAAACAAAAACAGATGTAAAAATGTAAAAAGAGAGCTTTAGGGCATCGAGTAGGAATATCCAGAGAGCAAGGGTCATTAGAAAGCAGGATATGTTCTGTATCTGTACTTCCCAGCATGACATCCCAGGAAAGACACTGTGCAGTAACTTTTACAGGGATTGTTTTACAATGTTTAAGAGTTTATATACACACTGACATTGTATCATTATAAATGTGAGCATTTAACACTTGGCATGAAACATCTGAAATGCTTTTCAACAAACTGTATATTGCATCTCATTGAGCACTCTATTTATCCTTTTAACAATGAGTTTATTCACAAAAATTTAAACAAAAGAATTTGGACTTTGACAGTTTTGCAGAAATCGTGTGCAGGCCTAAAATTGTGATTTGCTGGGAGGAAAGTAGGAAGAACAAGTCTGATCAGCTGTTTGTACTAGCGAAAATCTTCAAACCTGAATGGTAAATTATATTTATTTCAAGGGTTTATAATTTCCAGCTATTTTAAACAACAGTGGAATGTAATTTTAATGATAGAACTTGAAAATACTTAAGATTTTCATGCTGTATTATTCTGCATCATATTTCAAATCTACCACAAAGACCAATGTGAAATACAAAATATAATATATCATTGTAATAATAAACTAATGCCACCCATTCATTTGAAACTAAAATAAAACATCTTCTTTATTATAGGAAATATTTAGCACCAATGTTCTTCTTTTGAATTTTAGTTAAGATTGCAGTAGAATTTCATATCTAACAATCTGCAGATTGGCTGAAGATCAGATTTCTAAAAATGAGTATAGAATATAGAGAATAGGAGTGAAGAGAAAGTAAAATATGTTGTAAAATATTGGTATACTTAAAATACTGAGATTTGCAGCATAAGCGATTTCACGTTCTACTCCTTGGCATTACAAGTTGCTTTTGTTTCTTAATACTATCCCTACAGATTTATCTTCTTATTTTTAGTTTTCTTCTTGTCCTATTTCATCTACCCTAATTTTCCTTAGTTACAGATACACAGAAAAAGTACTCAGAAATCCTTTTTTCCTCCATTAATTCTTTTCCCTTGATTTCTTCACTGTTTGTACTTCTCCTTAACTTTTCCAAGCCTATTTATTCATTATTATTTCACAGTTTTGTCTCTCTTGCATTTTTCTCACCTTTTTTTTTCCTTTTATTCCTTTGATTTAATAATAGTGAAGATAACAAAATGAAGAACGTGAATCTAGTGCTGTATGGCAAGCAAAAGAGGGATGTGAAAACCAGTGGAGAATAAAGAGAGCTCTCATTCATGAATTTTCTTTGCAGTGTCAACTATCTGAAAACGAGTAGAGAGAGTAGATAAGCAGTCTCCACCTGAAACGAGCACATTCTCAATTTGCTTATGTAGGTTAAGTTTCTGATAACTTAATATTGATTCTTTAACTTTTTTTTCCTGAAGATGGGTTGCTATATTTTGTTGCTGGTGGTTTATTAACTGTTTTAAAAAATTAATTGAATGTGTACAATGAACATCATTCCACAGGTCACACAGCATTTAGGACATATAGATCCACCATTTGGAAGGACATATAGATCCATCACTTTAAAATGTAAAAGGTTATCTTACAAGGAAATTACAGACATAATAATGAAGAGAAATATGAGTACAGATGATGATCCAGCAGGTCTATCCTTCCAGCTGTCGCCCAGATAAACAGAGCAGGGAGGAATGACCTGTTAAGTAGTGCTGTCCTGCCCTCATAAGCAAGTTTGAGAGCAAGCCTGCTCCAGTGTCATTCTGTGGTTCTGCACAGACCAAAAAGACGAAAAGTAGTCTTTCTCAACACAGCTCTCATCAGAGTATGAGCAGCACAGACTGTTTCTCTGCTCCAGATTATCAGAATTGAAGTCTGTTAATAGAGTATACAGACATACACACTGAAGTCTCTTGTATAGTTGTATTTACATGCTCTATCCATTTGGTAGCAGGGCCCTAGACCACAGCTTCCTTGAATTGCCAGGACATGGGCACTCAGCACCTTGAGCTTGTGATCTCTCATTCTTGTTGCTCTTGGCCAGCCTATAGTGTTACATTTTCCCTCACACTTATTCTCCTGGATCCACCTTGATCCCTCCCTTTCCCTACCTTTGACTCTTCTCTTTAACAACACTTAGTAAGTTTCTCACATCTTGCAATCCCCTGGAAACATCTTTCGATAAGCTTTACCCGGTAACCCAAACCTCTGCTGCCAGTAACTACCATGTTTACTGAGACAACAAGCCCCTTCATAGATGCCATTATGTGCAGAAAGTTCCCTTCTGTGACTCCTTTTGCCCAGGGACAGTGGACTAACTGGTCTCATTGGGTGATCTTGGAGATTAACCATTTCTGCGTGCTCTCTTTGCAGTTATTCCTTGGTTATGAGGGTGCCTCTGTCTTTCATTGTTCCTCAGGTTTTGGGGTTTTTTTTAGGATTAGAGTTTAAGCAGATAATTTAACATCAGGTAGGATTCGTCATACTTTAATAATAGACATAGATAAGCTTCACAGATAGTTTAATGTAGCCATATCCGAGGAGAAAAATAATTATAAGAGCACAGCTGTCTTGAGACCTCTCTTACAGGTTTTGGTTTTTGACATCTAGAGACGATATCTCTTCATTCACTGTAGAGATAACTTGGATGACTGGTTTCAAGCAGATACTAAGTTTTCAGATGGCTAAAGCAGATATCCATATGCACATAAATAATAAGTAAATAATTTACTGATTGATGAAATATAATTGAGTAGAAGTCTAGTCTTATGAGGAGGGCAAACTGGCATTTGAAGCTATAACATTATAGATTTGGTTGTTTGTGATATGACTTCTGCCACAAGTTATTTTGTAATAACATGTCAAATATTAGTTATAACATCTAATTCATTTTTTTCTAAAGCATTTATCTCCTTGAAATATTCTGTATGGATTAATCTATGCTTTTTATTTAGGCCAGGATGAATAAAACAAATGAAATTACAATTATACAAGTAAATGTTATTTCAAGCCATCTAGCAGCAGGAAATAGCTTTATAACAATATTACATAACAACTCCTATCACTAGTGATCAGCGTGATAATGTTTTTCTTTTTCATGTAGTGTTAAGCATTATTTAACAAGGGTTTTCTTCAACAGGTTATGTACTGAGAGGAACCCCCTGCCAAAAAAAAGAGATATAGGGGACAGATGTAAATATGGAAGTTGTAAGACAGTGTATTCTTTCATTTTGACCCAGAAATATCTTCTTTGAACAGTAAGTCAGTGTTGTTGTCTAGTTTTTTGGTTTTATTTTTGGGCATAAGAATGACAAGGGATCATTCAGACTGTAATGAAGTAAACACTTGGTTTATATAGCATGCATGACAAAAAGACCATCAATGACCAAGACCAGAAATTCTGTCTGCAAAACAGAAATAAGATAATTTTGTCAGGGTTACATTTTATGCATGGATTGTAAGGTAGCTTTATAGTTACAAC
This sequence comes from Phaenicophaeus curvirostris, assembly GCF_032191515.1. Lineage (NCBI taxonomy): Eukaryota > Metazoa > Chordata > Aves > Cuculiformes > Cuculidae > Phaenicophaeus > Phaenicophaeus curvirostris. The sequence goes on from NW_027206669.1 coordinate 171,452, forward strand.
TAGCATAGTTACAGCTTCTGGACAGCAAAGACAATTTGGTTTCCTTGGACCAGTTAAGTTATGACCAAAACTGGAAAAAAAGTGTTAGCCATGAGAAGAAAGTATAATATTTTCCAAAGAAACAAAGAACATCATGAGTATTGAGCAACGCTGCAATGTGATATACTGAGGTGGGAATTAATGCAAATACTTAGAGACCTATGTGATAGCAAATATTGATGCCATGAAGAAGGAGTAAAAAAGGTTTCCCTGCAAACTTCTGTATACAATAAATTCCATAAAAGAAATTGCTGAAGGAAATGCTGTACAAAACATTTGTAAGTTCAGTATTAGTGGAATTCATTTTAGAAAAAGAGTTAATTTAATCCTAAGACTTGATATTTATCAGGTTAAACAGGGTATTTATTACTCATTGCTCAAGTAGCAGTTTGCCAGTCCATGGACACATCTGACTTTTGATAGAGTAAGTCTTTATGTTATAATTTCATATTGCATATCTTCTTGTACTGGTGCATTCAGTGACAGGTCAGTTTATATTCATTGAAGTGGATGAAAGTTTGGAATTATGTACCAGTTCAGAATCTGAGGTTATATATTTTCCTCTACACTTGGATAAATCTCATTTAGATTGTGAAAGGAGGGAGACATTGATGAAAATGTGAACAGTTGAATAATGTCCTGAACATGAAGCTCCTGTAATTGGGAATAAAATGGCTGAAGCTAATTAAGTCTAACACTAAAAAAAGAAAAGAACAAATTTGCCAATGAAGAAAGTAGCTCTTAGAAAGCAAAAGGACTCATCCTGTTAACTTTAAGGATGTGAACCACGCTTAGGGAAAGAAACCTTCCATTAGCACAGAAATTACTTATCTTCTTTGGGATTCTGCCTGATGTTTGTCCGTTCTCTTCTGACAGCATTCTTTATGCCTCAGAAAAGCTGGGGAAAGGAACAGAGGTTTTTAATGAAAGATTGCCATAACTCTAAAACTTAGTGAGCATGGTGTATTTTAATTGCTGCAAAGTTATTAATTCCACTGCCTATTACTAGTTCAGTTAATTTCCAAAATTTTTTGTTGCCTAGCAGATTGTTGAAGCAGTTGATTTTGTTTAAGTAACTTGAGAAGTAACCTTAAAAATAATCTAGTTTCAGTTTATTTTTACAGAAAAAAAAAATCGTCTTACAGCTTTGTTCCCAATGCATTACATTTGTAGATTTTCCTGAAATTTAACAAACAAAACTAATTTGTAAATGAGAATAAGGGATATAAAATTTAATCTGGAAAGAATAATTTCAGAAATAAATGAGCAAATAAGATAAACGTGGAATTCCTAGAATAGGGAAAATTTTGAAACATGGTTCTTCAAAACAAAAAGTAGGACACTTTTCAAAATATAAAAATACTCCCTTTTTCAAAATCCTGACTCATATAATGTGAATTAATTTCAAATTTTCCAAGTACTTGCCATTACCTAAAGATCCAATATAAATGAATTCTGATCAGAAAACTTCAAGGAATTATAACTGAACCTACATAATGACAACTGCAAACTCAAACTGACTTGTATCTTACTTAATGGTTTAATAAGTAGAAAGTACATGGTTTAACACAGAGAAATAGCCAAGGCATGGGTACTTAAATGATTTAAACTGAGTATAGCTTGTATGGGTTTATTTCAATACATCAATTGTACTGCAACTGTAAGATTTCAACTCTTCTATCCTTTGGAGAAGTTCTGTTGTTCAGAAAGAACCATAGCAAAGACAGCTGGCAGCTAGACTAAGAAATACTTGCCCCAAATAGACAAAATAACAACTGTAATTATGGGCTTTACTTGTAGTGAGATGCAGTATTAAATGCATATGAATCTTTAACAGCTTCATCTTGAATCTAAAATACTTCAGACCTTATGGACTTGTCTATTAAAAGAATGTATAAGCCTTTGAACTATAATATGTGGATGTTTACAGATTTTGATTATAATTAAAAGTAATTTCAGATACCTATTAAAGCTACCTTAATGTTTCCTCCTGTCTTAACTCTGATTCTCCAGATGATCCCTTTTCATCAAACTATTTAAGCATGTCCTTTAAATCTCTGCTAAATGCATTACCCCTTGAAAGGGACCGGAAATATACTTGTAATATCTATGTGTTCCTCTTGACCTGAATATTGAGATGTAGTGAAATTTGGTCCTTAAAATAGGCTGAAGTTATAAATGTGTATCTTAAGTCATTAGTGAAGACTGCTTAACAGTTAACTTGACTTCTCATAAAGGTTTCACATTGCTGTTAAAATGAGAAACCTTGAGGAGTGTAGGATACATAGGCAAAAGAAGAATATTTCACAGAAGTAATGTCTGTATTAGAATGCAAACTTGGTAAACCAAGGAACTTACTAGAGTCATAAATCCACATGCAAATATGACTGTAAGGAATCGCAGCCATATTGTTCACAGAGATACTGTGTTGGGATGCTTTTATTGTATCAGTTCTACTGTAGTTTCTAAAGACTGTTTTAAAGGCACCAGTATTGGACTGTTATCAGATAAGACAGTTGACAACACTGTGCCATGGTTATTACAAGGACAGAGGGCAGACAATAGAGCAGCATAATGAAATGTGTTTCTTTTTAAAGACAATTACTTGCATTGTGTGTGAGTGACTGCATCATTGCTTCATGTAATCATGTTCAGTGAAATTAATGTAGTTATTAATGTGGGTCATATACAATTCGACTTCTGCACCAAGCCCAGGGGAAGACCATTGTGCAAGTGTGAATATCCTCACTGGCTGATGATCTCCATGCTTTAGCTAATTCATTATCCCTCTTCTGCCTGCCTGGCATTCAAATTGAGAGATAATAACTATGATTGTAAAAAGGCTAAGATGGGATATTAGAACCAGCTTTCTATGCATAAGAATACAGTTCATAGAATGGTTTGCGTTGGAATAGACCTTAAAGATCATCTAATTCCAGAACCCTCTGCCATGGGCAGGGACACCTCCCACTAGCCCAGACTGCTCAAGGCCCCATCCAACTTCCAGAACTCCAGGTGGGGTCTCACAAGAGAGGAATAGAGGGGCAGATTCACTTCCCTCAACCTGCTGGCCACGCTTCTTTTGATGCAGCCCAGGACACAGTTGGCCTTCTGGGCTGCAAGTGCACATTGCAGGCTCTTGTCAAGCTTCTCATCAATCAGAACTCCAAGTCCTTCTCTGCAGGGCTGGTCTCAGTCACATCATCCACTATCCTGTACTGAAACTGCAGATTGCCCTGACCCAGGTATAGGACCTTGCACTTGGCCTTGTTGAACCTCATGTGTTTCACACAGGCCCACTTCTACAGCTTGCCCAGATCCCTCTGGATGACATCTTGTCCTTCTGGTGTGGCAACTGCACCACTCAGCTTAGTGCCATCTGCAAACTTGCTGAGGGTGCCCTCGATCTTGCTGTCTGTATCAGTGATGAAGATATTAAACAGCAGTGGTCCCAGTATGGGTCTCTGTGGGACACCACTTGTCACAGATCTCCACCTGGACTTTAAGCCACTGACCACCACTCTCTGAATAAGACCATCCAACAAATTTCTTATCCACTGAACAGTCCACCCATTATATCCATATCTCTCCAATTTAGAAAGAAAGGTATTTTGAAGGACTGTGTCAAAGACTTTACAGAAGTCCGGATAGATTACATCAGTTGCTTTTTCCACGTCCACTGATATTGTTACCACATCACAGAAAGTCACTAGGTTGGTGAGGCAAGACTTGTCCCTGGTGAAGCCGTGCTGGCTGCCATTAATCACCTCCCCATCCTCCATGTGCTTTAGCACAGTCTCTCAGAGTAGGAAGACCTGTTCCATGACCTTCCCAGGCACAGAGGTGAGGGTGACAGGTCAGCAGTTCCCTTTTTTAAAATGAGCACAATGTTACCCTACTTCCAGTCAGCTGGGACTTCTCCTGACTGCCATGATTTTTCAAATATCATGGAGAGTCACTTGGCAACCACATCAGGAAATTCCCTTAGGACTCTGGGATGCGTCTCATCAGGTCTCATAGACTTATGTATGTTCAGGATCCTCAGGTAGTCACAAACTTGATCCACCCCTTCAACGGGAGAGGCTTTACCCCCCTGATCCCCATCTCGTTGACCCATGACCAGGAGGGGTGAGGAGAGTGCTTGTCAGAGAAGACTGAGACAAAAACGTTGTTAAGTACATCAGCCTTCTCCTCGTCTGTTGATTCAAGGTCACCATTTCCAGCCATCAGTGGGGATGCACGTTCTTTAACCTTCCTTTTCTGATTGACATACTTGTAAGAAGCCCTTCTTGTTAGTCTTTACTTCCCTTGCCAAGTTCAGTTCCAGCTGTGCTTTGGCCTTCCTGACCTCATCCCTACACAACTGGGCAGTATCCTGATACATGTCCCAGGCTACCTGTCCCTGCTTGCACTGCCTGTGTAGTTCCCTCTTCATCTTTATTTTAACCAGCAGGTCTCGACTCAGCAGCATCAGTCTCTTCCCGTTCCTGCCTGGTTTTCTACACATGGGGATTGAGTGCTCTTGCGCTTTATGGAAAGCATCCTTAAATATCTGCCAGCTCAGTTCTGTTCCCTTGTTGCCAAGGACCATGTCCCAGGGGGTCCTACTGACTAACTCCTTAAAGAGCTGGAATTCTGCTTTCCTGAAATTTAGGGTCCTGACTATACTCCTTGCCTGTACCATATCCATCTGGACCTTGAACTCCACCAGTGCATGATCACTGTAGCCCAAGCTGCCTCCGATCCTAGTATCACTGATGAGGTCGCTTGTATTAGTGCCCATCAGATCCAGTATTGCAACTCCTCAGGTGGGGGTCTCTATCAGCTGGATTAAGAAATTATCTTCAATGAACTCCAGGAGTCTCCTGGATTGCCTACAGCTTGCTATGATAATTTTCCATCATATGTCAGGGTGGTTGAAGTTCCCGAGTATGATGAGAGCTTGTGAGCATGAAGCCTGCCATAGCTGGAAGAAGAAGATTCATTGAATGGCTCTCCTTGATCAAGTGGCCTGTAGTATACATCAACCACAAGGTTACCATTGGTTTCTCGGTCTTTTGCTCTGATCCACAGGCTTTCAACATGTTTGTGGCTACTCTTCAAAGACAGCTCTTCACAGTCTATCAATTTCCTGACATTGAGAACAATGCCTCCACCTCTCCTTCCCAGTCTGTCCCTTCAGAACATCCTGTAGCCATCAATAGCCACACTCCAGTCATGGGATTTGTCCCACCAAGTTTCCATGATGGCAACCAGATCATAGCTTTCTAGTAGCCCGGTAGCTTCCAGCTCCTCCTGGTTATTGCCCAAGCTTCTTGTGTTTGTATAGAGGCACTTCAGCTGGGCTGTTGGCCGCATCGCCTTCTTAGTGGAAGAGCCTTTATTTCCTATTTACTGTTCTGTGGTAATTTCGTCCCCGACACCTACTACCTCAGGAGCCTCTCACTCATCTCCACAGGACTTAAACTGTGCTGCGGTGTCCCCAGCATGCTGTGGGGCAGCAGGTGGAGGGCCCATCCCAGCACCCCATCCCTCCAACCATTGTGTGTTCTCCCGCAGCTTGTCATAGGCAAGCCTGATATTATCCCCCTCCCCCATCACATCTAGTTTAAAATCCTGTCAATGAGTCTTGCAAGCTCCTGAGCAAAGACCCTCCTTCCCCTCTGAGAAAGGTGGCTCACATTTGATACCTATAAAGCTGGTGCTGTGTAGGCCATTCTGTTGTCAAAACCCCCAAAGTTAGTGTGGTGTCCCCGTTGGTGGACTTGCTTCCACTCACTACTTTGCTTTTTCTGGTGGCTGTCTCTGTTTCTGTATCCTGGAGCTCAGGATGGGTTTCCCCAGTCTATCTCTCGCTCAGACTTGCTGAGGCTCCTTAGCCTCTCTGCTTCCTCTTGCAGCTCTGCCACCAGGCTGAGGAGATCGTCCACCTGCTCACACCTTACACAGCTGTTGCCCCTGCTGCCCTCTCTTTCCAGAGCAAACTGGTAACACTCCCTGCAGCCTGAGACCTGGATGGCTGCATGTTTTCCTGGGAGCTCAGTCTGGGCTGACGCATCCCTGCTGGCAGGTGCAGAGGATGCAGCCTCCTGCCAGATGGACACCATGGCTGGGCTCCCTCTCATGGACTGAACTTGTCTCCTGAGCACAGAGACTGTGCCCTCCTTCATGGACTGCTCTCACAAACTGCCGAGCCCACCCTTCTGATGAGGCGCACCCCTGTTTGCATCCTCCTGTTCGCTGTGCTCCTTGGGGGCCGTTTAAATCTCCTGCAGCTGCTTCTGGGACCACCCCCATGTCAGCCACCACGTGGCAGCTCTTAGGGCTGAGAGTTAGGAGTTTCCTGTCCCTCACTCCCTGTTTTGGGGTTCCCTTGCTCCCCAGAGTATGTTTTCCCACCTCAACCTAATGCCTGGCTGCAGCACTTACTGTGTCTGCTGCTGTCTGTCACTGACTGTTCTGTTGTTGCTGGACTTAAACCATTTTTTTTCTTGCAAGATTTTTTTTCCGCTCCTGGCAAATTCAGATGCTATATCCCAGTTTTCCTTAAGTGCAATGTGCAGAATGAAGAATACTTTCTCACAGGAAATGAAATAATTATTAGACAATAACATTCAGATTGCTTATTTCAGTGTATTTCTACCACGGATAGGATGAAGATAATGTAAATTTGATACAGAATCCTGCTCTGAGTCATTTCCACCTGTTGTCCAAATTTTAGTTTCCAAGAGAAATGTATGAGAAAAACTTTTTGGCTTTTGGAGATGGATTTCAAACATGTGAGGAGGATTAAAACACGGTAATATATCCACTATCCATTTTGTTCGACTATTCAAAGATAGAGGGGTTGTGGTTCAGCAAGTGAAGTATTGCTTTGTGTAAAGTTTCATGACAGCTTAATGATTTTATTTTGATGAAGCATAAATAAATAGCATGTTTAAACCATGCTCTTACAAATTCAGTGGCATAAATTACACAGACCTGTGCTTCAGACTTAAAAAGCTACTGTCAGTCTCCTAATTATGAGTGGGTAGCTGGCCTGAAAATCAATTTCCTCCTCAATTCTCCTGAATACCTTCAGCTATAGAGAGCAATCTTTCCATTTTTGTGTTTGGTTTTGGATTGGGGCTGGGTTGGATCTTTAAAGGCAGGATTTCTAAGAGGACAAATATTCAGTCTCTTATGGGTTTTTTGTCAGCTCTTGTGGACAATTAGAGACAAGAGATGCTGGAAAGGAAGTTATGGAGTCATCTCAACTATGTCAGTGCTGTGCTTTTTCAGTTTGACAGAAATGTGGTAGAGAGCCTAAAGCATTTCTGAGACACGTCAGAGCAGCTTTTACAGGAGACTGAAACAGGGTTTCTTTCATACAAAATGTGCCCTGTGGCAGGCACTATCCTAGCTCTGCCATGAAAAGTTGTAATTATCTCATCCTCCTGCCAAGCTTTGTTTATGTGACATCATCAATAGATAGATAGCACACTTCTAGAACCAGGTGGTGTAACACCATGACTAGTTCAAGCAATAAGCATACATTTAGAATCATAGAATAGAATCATAGAATAACCAGGTTGGAAGAGACCCACAGGATCATCGAGTCCAACCATTCCTGTCAAACACTAAACCATGCCCATTAGCACCTCGTCCACCTGTGCCTTAAATAACTCCAGGGAAGGTGAATCAACCACCTCCCTGGGTAGCCTGTTCCAGTGCCCAATGACCCTTTCTGTGAAAAATTTTTTCCTAGTGTCCAGCCTAAATCCCCCTTGTGGAGCTTGAGGCCATTCCTTCTTGTCCTGTTCCCTGTCACTTTGGAGAAGAGGCCATAACCCTCCTCTCTACAACCTCCTTTCAGGTAGTTACAGAGAGCAATGAGGTCTCCCCTCAGCCTCCTCTTCTCCAGGCTAAACAACCCCAGCTCTCTCAGCCGTTCCTCATAAGGCCTTGCACACAAGGTTTATTTCTTACTCAAGGAGTAAACCTTGCATGCAGCCCTTGCTATAATTGCTATGAACAACCTATAATTTTTCTCTGAAGGCTGTCTTTAAGACTACTCTTGATCTAGAATCAGCCTTAATCAATACCGCAAGTCTTGGTGATTAACTCTAACTATATGGCCAAATACTTTACAGGACCAGGCTGCAAAGCTGAGCATTTTGGAAAATGTAATTTCTTCACAGAACAGGACTACAGAAGCAGGAGGAAACATGAACATTCCTGTAAAAGCCTGGAAAGAGTTAGGTACTGAGCGAGCAAAATATCCTTAATCAAGTAGTGGTTGTAAATGTCTTCCTTTTCTAATATCTAAACACAGTTAATGACAGAATCTAAAGCCAGCAGAAAATTTTGCAGTATTATTTCCATTTCATTTTTTTGCTTCCATTTTTTAATATTGGCTTTTAACATCTGCTGGGAAATTTGTGCAAAGTAGTTAGGCAATCTAATAAACAGTGGAATGGCCTTGTTTGGACAAATGGCCTAATTTAATGCCATATTGCTATTTCTATTAATCCTTTCTAATAGTTTGTAAAGGAAATTGACCTCTAAAAACTAGGGAATCACTTTTATTATATTCTATTATTTGTGCTTTGAATGTTCCTCTTTCATATTAAAAAAGAGGAATCAGGAAGAAGGAAGTACTTATTACTATGACATTCTGTTCTAAAATACTGTTTAACTAACATTCTAGCAATGATTCCAGCCGCTGAATGCCAGAATGATGAGCTTTTATCATATGGAGAAGCTCCTTAATTATATATTCCATAATGCTCTAAAATTAGTTGAATGGCCTCTTCTGTGATTCTGTATCATTTTTCAAAACATGTTCTCTAGTATAATTCTTGGTGTCATAATGATCATGACTACCTGTTTACAAAAGAATTAGTGGAGCAACAGCAGTTGCTGTCAGAATATATTACATTTTCCCTCAGCAGCAACTGAAATATCAGCTTTACTTTTACTTCTACTACAGTAAAGAACAGTGATGGCTAAGAAAGGTACAAAGAAATGCTGATTGTTGTTAACAGTCATTTGTACAATTTCTTTATGATCTATAATGTGCAAAATTCCTTCTTTAGCATAGCTGGTATATGGAAAGGATACAATTATAACCCTTCCCCTACTCCTGTTAGATATGTTGCTTTAATCTATCTAGCCTATCTACTTCAACATACGCATGTAATTCTAAAAGATTATCTTCAGAGGGAGGGAACTGTTCTTTTTATCCAGTGAAGATAGCAGTGGTGACTTAGCATTGCATCTCTTCTGAAATGTCATCAAAGACCATCATGATGGTCACTTCGAAGAAGGATATGTTAAGAATGGTGAAAATATTTCTCACCTTGTTTTTCTGAGTTTCTGTGTTTCTGAGTACAGCTTTATAGGGGAGTAATCCTAAACTCACCTTGTCTGAACCAAATTCAGTCATTTATTTTTGTGATTGCAGTTCGAGATTGTCACTTCTATGGGGCAGAATCTTTTCTTTTCCAACTTTTCCTACACACACAGGAAAATATTTGTCTGAAGATATGATGCTTTATATTCTTCTGATATTTTTTATTTCTGTGTGTATTTGTCCATTTTCTTGAGGTATCTAGAGTCCTCTGGTGACTGTCCACCTTGGGAATATCTATTGTGGTTTTGATCACACGTGTGTAGTTGTTTGTGTGTCATACTACATAGTTTGCTTCTGCATATGTAGATTTTTTAAAAAAATAAATTAAGGAACATATAACTTAAGAGCAGTTTCTGTACTATTCATATAGTCCATGACAAGCAGTTTGTGGCTTTACCTCTGCAAGCACAGGGGAAGTGCTTTACTTCATTTCTACAGCCACTAGGGATTCCTGGGCTGCCTGATTGCTCCAGAACCTTTGATTGATCAGAGCTGTGCCTCTCCTCCCTGAAAGCATTCTTAATGAAAAGAACATTTTGGGAGTTATGAAGAAACTCCTCAAGAAAAGGGACAGCCTTGCCAGGATGCTGAGAAGTGGTTAAAGAGCATTGTTAGAAGACAGAAATATGACTATGCAGCACTAGAACTGCAGTAGCCTCTGCAGAACAGAGAATAATAGAAGCAACACAAGAAGACAGAATTTTCTCTTTGACGTCACAGATGGAAGGCTCCTTATATGGTCGTGCAGATCTTTATTTTATCTTTCACAGATGAATTATTAATTGCAGTCCCTTGAGAAAGCTTTTGACAGAGGGGGCATAAATCCTATTTTTCATTTTGTTTATTGAAAGAAAATGTCTGGTCTGTGTGTAATCAATTTAATTTTCTTGTTAATAACAATGTTAAATTAAGAAGTCCCTTAGAAGACTATAACACTAATTTAACTGTGTAAATCTTGGAATTGTCCTGTAAAATGAATACTACAGACTTTTATGGGTTTCCTTATCAAAAATTTCCACTGTCTACAATAGCTAATGTTTTTACAGCAGTTTTGTGTCTCAAGTATGATTTTTTTGGTTTCATTTATCTTCCTATTCTCATTGCAAGCAAGATGATGACTTGTGATAGCCACTTTTACAACATCAAAAGATCCTCCATTTATTCAATTAGGACAATAAATCTGAAAGTAGGGAGCTCATAGTACGTGTTTTCTCTAAAAACTCTTGGAACAACAGAAATTCAGGGCGACACTTCTGAAGTAAAACAAGTATTAAAAAAACAGCTGTAATAGCACATTGGCATGAAGGCCTACTGTAGGCATATACACAATTAATTAGAATTACAAGCTTGATATTTTGAGTGCCTTTGTCCTCTACTGAAAATTGCAAAAATAAATATATTTAGACAAGATATTTAAACCTATAGTTGGAAACAAATAACTGAATGGGAATCTCTTATCGAACTGGTATTATATGTAAGCTCCAGGACAGATGGTGGTTTGTTTTCTAAATCTGGCATGAGGACTATGGCATAGATGCCACCCTAGCAGGAGCCCAGCAAAGCATTTTGCACCATGGGGATGCAAAAATCTGTCTTAATACAGAGGGTGCACATCCTATCATTCCTTCACTGGAGATGTCTTCTTTCTTTTGCAAGGCAGTCATACCGTTGAGTCTGTGTAAATGGAATAGGCTTTCCATCACTTCACCTTTTTTTCACCAGTTCTTAGAGATGGTAATTCTAACCTGATTCATTAAAGAATAAGATTAATTTCTCTACCTCTGTTTGGGAGTTGAGAGAAAGGGATAAGAGAGGAACGACAGTATTTTTGCCTACATATCCTCACATAATTAATTCTTTCTTCCTGTCTCTCTAAGGCTATGTTGTATACTGCAGTTCTGCACAGTGGATAGGTTTTACTAGAGTTTTTTGCACAGTTTGTACACATAAATAATTTTTTATTTCGTAAATGAAGCAAAAAACCTCTTGTGACTTGAGCTGATTTCTTCATATAAGAATATGTTTATATCAAGTTTATAGGTTGAACTACTTCTGAATATCCAAAAAAATAGGTCACAACCTTTTTCTGTAGTAGAAGTATGTTTTTTCCTATTTGTCTAACCTCAACAGTATTGAGCCAGTTTTGTTCAAGCTTAGTTTAAAAGACTTTTTGTACATGACTTAACATGAAAATTTTAAGGACCTGTTCTCTCCTGAAAACAGGTTTTTATTCTTTTTCTATTTCAAGAGATGTGAAAAGTTGTAATAGCAATCAACACCGAAAATATCTTTATGATATTCTAGTACTTCAGTTCATCAATGTCTGAAACTTGAAGGCATGTGATTATGCTAAGAATATGAAGACAGATAACACTGAAATTTCTACACTTACCTCCTGTGATGAACAAGATTAGCTAGGATTTAGGACTCCTGGTGTAGTTCTTTACTCCAGAAAAAGAAGAAAAAATGCCTATCACACTATTTCCCTGACATCTCTTACGCTGGCTTACATCCGCAGAGACTGCTATCTTGTGTCTTTTCCAGCAACAACCTGACTTTCATTGCAATTGCTAGTCTTCTCTCTTATTGAATTTTACTCTTCCACTTAGTATTTTCTCATGATACCAAGAAAAAAAGCTTTGTCCAGCTTCCTCAACACCTGCAGTGCTAAAGGCAAAATTACTATACTTATATGTCTGAAGCTGGGATTTCAGCTTTCATTCAAGATGGTCCAAAAGTGGATCCAGATACAGTTCCAACTATCTACTGACATCAATACCTATTGACAATTGCTATCTTTCCAAAATTATTTTAGTGATCAATTCCATTTTCTGAACTGTTGAAACATATACAACTGAATTTTATTCCAGCTTGATACTAAATTCTCTTAATTTATTTCTTATGTGAGGAACAATAAATATGCTCATTTTGTGTACATATTTGTGCATTTACTTGCGTATAATTACAGTGAGAGATTCCCTTTCCTATATCCCTACATCAAAACCAATACATTCCTGTATATTTTTTCCCAGTCACACAGATGTCTCTCACGAATCTATAAATCCACTTACTATAGTTTCTCCCAAGAAGAACATAAACACATCTATTTTAGTTATATTTTAGGAACATCATAGTCAAGGTAATTTGATACTTGACAAACAAGAGTTTTCTTCTCATTTCTAGCTGTGAAAAAAAAACTTGAAATGTCTTAGTGGTGAAACTTAATGTTACTTCAAAGACTGCATGATGAAACTTTGCCCCTCAAGGCGGAAAAACCCCTACATGAATTGCAGTGAAGATATAGGAGGGAAGAATGTTGCTACGAATATCACGGATGCAAAGGTTAGCACTGGCACACAAGAAAACCACAGCCAAGAATGGCTGTGACATACCCATTTTTGTTATCTATAGCTGGTAGCTTATCTGAACTTTGCTCTTATCACTATATATTAGGAGTGAAAGTTTCAATGCCCAGAGTTTGTCATTGCAATAAAACCTACCACATGCATTTATAGCTTTCTAAATGTCATTATTCCCAGCTTTTATTCAATTAATTAAGAGGAATCAGGGTTACCAACATAAGGCAAGTAGACATACTTCAGCTACCTTCAATACAAGTTTCAAGTCAAGTATTTATTTTTAGCCGCTGTTCAGAAGATGGTCAGATATGGTCTTGTGACTCCAGTTCTCAAAGTTACTTCTGCTCTATTATTGACACTTTAATTAATTTTATTAAACCTAAGCTGGATATGCTAAAACTTCACTGTAGACCAGTACCCAGACCTAGATTATGCAATTACCTTGCTCACATTTTCTCCAGCTTCTTCACATTTAATACTTCATGAGTACTCCCAATGAAATTAATGAAGGCTGCTCCATGGAAGTCCTATAGACTGCCCACATGAGAAAGAACTATTTAACTCAATTAGGAATGAAAGTAGTTTTGATCCATTTTCTTTCTGTTTTACAGTATAGTCCAATGGGAATGTTTCCAAAGCAGTCCATCTTATCCTCCCCCACTTCTTTCTCTGTCTGCCACTCACGCATATATATAGCAATAAAGGTATCTTTAAAAGATCAGAAAAATAAGCTTCCTAATTGAATTTGTGTTACTCTATGAGACTTTACAAAAGTGAACAATTTGTGAAATTTGTATGTCTAAAGCAGAGAAATCACCATCACGAAACTGCTGGTTCGATACATGCTGAATTGTCTTGTCAAAATTTTATATAATTTCTCTATTTTTTGCAGTAAAATTATTGTTGAATGCTTCTAAGTGATGAGAAGTATTTAAAAGTTACAAAATTTAAAATTCTGATGTACAAATTTGAGGATAACTTACAAACTGAAATGTTTAATTATATAGTCATTTCAAAGCATTGAAGTGAACTGCTAAAATGCTCATAATTCAATTCTTGCTTTATTTTTTTACCCTATTTAGAACAGCAAGTTTGAAAAAGTCGATTTCAATAACCTGTCTTTGAAAGAGATTTTTCTTATGGAAGTGTCTGTCCGTTGACTGAAATGGACACTTATCTCATACTTGGATGCCTGACCCTTGATTGTCTAATTCAGGCTGAGCAAAATCTGCTAGTGTTTCTAGTTCTGTATCCTTCATGATCTGGGTTAGATAGTGCAACACTAACAGAAGATAAGAACAATAATTCAAAAGAAAAATACTGAGGTCTAAGTTAAAAGTTAAGTAGTCTGAATGACATTTTTGTCTGCTGAGTTATTTCCCAAACTACTAGAGGCCACTACAGTAACACTGCATGATTGGTTCCCACCGTTCTTTTTGCATTCCTCACAAATACACTCTCAAAACAATTTAGAGAGTGGAATTTAATGTTTGAAAATATTTGGGTCTTTCCCTGTTCATTAAAATTTAAATGGGATGGTCAAAGCTAGTATGGGGCTGTAAGGGTATGTAAGATAACTGACACTAAACAAATGCTTTCCCAAGCTGAGTCTTGAATGTCAGATATATGCCAGGAGAAGATTTTCAAAGCTGAGTTTTAACTCTTGAAAAACTGTATTTATAATGGAAATGCTGACAGACATTTAAGTAAATCAATAAAGTGCTTTGATTCTGATTTGATTTTAAGTGTGTCAAGTGGTCAGTTTTTCCACGGGTCAACACCTAACCCATTAAAATACAAGCAGCAGGCTGATGAGTGAGTTGGGTTAGTGAGAAAGTTTACTGAATCATGGGAAAGAGAAAATAAATTGTCATTCTGGTGATGAAACAGGTTATAGTTCCAAAGAGGTTATAATTCCAGTCATTAAGTAGTGGGGGCAGCATTTAAATATTTTCATAATTGATGTTCCCCAAAGGGTAGTCCATGCAGTGGCAGTTCTTTCTTTCAAGAAAATGTATATATTTCCTATAAGAAAATTACAGATAAAACTCTGGACTCATACAAATTTTATGTATAATTTCCAGTCAAAAGTGCTTTCCCAGCCTCTTCGGATAGCACTTCTTAATCTGTTTCTAAAAATGCAAGTTTGGTATGAATCTGATATTTCATTCCCTGTGGACCATTTTCATGATTAATCTATCATTAGGAAAAGGATTGCCTTCACTTCAGAAAACATACTCCCCATTTATAAGAGATCTGGAATACCCTGGGGTTGGCTTAATAAAATGTTACAGCTCATATAGTGTAATAATATATCATGAAGATGAAATACAGATAACTATTCTTAGTACTCCACAGTAGCATTTTTATTGTTTATATTGTTTTGCAGCTTCCATTAAAGCTCCTGAAGAGCTTTACTTTGGCATGCTATTTTATGTACCATCCTGAAAAAGCTCACATGAAAGAGAGAGAGGTCTCAGAATCTGTGGAAAAAATGTTTGTATAGTTAATTAAAACTGAATATATGTAAGATTCTGTGGAGCATCTCAAAAATTATGGTGGTTACTGCCAGTTTTAAGCAACCAAAGTCCTTAAGAACAACATCTCTACTTGTGTCATTTGGATATTTCTGTTACATATATTTTTCTTTGAAGTGATTATTGCTTTTTGGATACCATACCTGCAGCTGAGCCACAACTATCTCAATATACATTACTGTTTCTTAATTGGATCAAGAGAGTGTTAAATGTTGTCTCAGACAGTAGCAGCATCTTATTTGTGGGAATTTACTTGACTACAGTCAGTCAGTTCTGTCCACTGACTGTGTTACATAGTAATATAAGTGGTACATTATATTTATAGATCTTTAATAGTTAAAATGGACATATTCACAGAAACAGAGCTACAGCAACTGTAAAAAAATTCACAGGCTGTCAGTGTGGATGTGTTCCAAGAAAAGTACTGGGTGGTTGATCATCTCTTCACTAGGCTAACATTAGGTTAGATTTTTCTCATTTTCTAAAAGGATGTGGCTTTGCTTATGTGTCCACATGACAAACCCACCTCCCCCCAAAAAATAAAAAAAAACCCACCCAAACCATAAAGGTCACTGGAAAAAAAAAAGGGGGGGGAGCCAAGCAGTCTGTAATACAGATCACCTAGTGTTTCCTGGTATTTCCTATTAGAGTCAGTGACTGCTTCCTTCTTCTGGTTCAGAATTATACAAGTTGCCTTACTCTTAAAACTCTTCCTATTTGTCAGTGAATTCTTCCCTGTGTATCAGTACAAACCAGTTAGGAAAGACAGGAAAAATCATTTGCTCTCAAGAATACAGAAGAATGATCTTGATTTTCAAGCAAAAGAATACAAATTAAAGATAAATAGCAAAAGAACACAATGGAGAAAAGATGAAAAAAAAAAGATGTTTGTAAAATTCATAGTATTCCCCCCTCCATCATTCTGTTTACATTTCTCCAGCTGATTTGAACATGACTGACATCTGTTTTAGATTCAGCTTCTTTCAGCTGTTACCCTTTCAAAATTATAGTAGAATTTTGTCAGATACCTTTTTTGTATCAGTGTAAAATAATGACTTCGCAGAAATGCTTAGCTAAAAAATATGTGTCCTTTAGTAAGTAATGTTGGTGTTACTCTAGCAGAAAAGGCATAATGAATACATGAATTTAAATTCTGAAAAGGAGATAGGACATAAAAAGGTCAGTATTAGTTCAACAAATAATGAGACAGGAGGGTGCAGAAATAATTGAAAGCTTATTGACGGTAAGAAACATTAGACCTAAAGATTCAACAGTAAATGGTGACCAAAGTTACCTTTCCACTTCTTGAAAACAATGCAATAATGTTTTCACCTGCAATGTCTTTCCTCAACACAGTCTTGGTTTATGATATAGAATGTATGTTATCAATAGAGTACAGAAGGTGCGAATTGAATGGAAAGCAGAGACTCAAAGAAATTATAAGGAGTCTGTGCAGGTTCCTGGGCAGCAGGAGAAGGAGGAGGATCTTACTTCAAGTAATGCTGTGCAGCATGCAGAGTCCATGTCACTTGCTTCAGGGTAGTAAGAGTTCATAAAATCAAGCCAGTTACACAGCTATAGATCCTCTATAATGTAACATTTATTTTTCTTTGCCATGGGCAATAGATTTTCCATTACTGAATGTGAACTAATGAACTAGCAGAACAAGTCCAAGTTATCAACACTTATTGAATGTTTCCACCCTGTAACAGATAGGACAGCTCAGTGGATAGGATGCCACCTGCCTGACAGGGAGTCAGGTTTTGGCTTCAAGGATGCTCTCTATGTTTGTGCTGCTTGCTGCTCTCCTTTTGAAGCACATTGTAAACATGTCTAGTGTACAAATCTTCTCAGCCCACACAGGGATGTGATGGCTGCTTAACAAAGCTAGTGGCATTACACAGCAATCCAAGAAATAAATTTTCAAGTGTCTTGTTAGGTATCTTTATAGACTGCCTTTCCATGAACAGAAAGCTGGCCTGTCCACCAAAGCTGAAAGTCCGTGGGCTCTGTACTAATCTGAAGCCTGCACAGGTGTTTACACCAAGATAAAGTGAGTGAAAATGGACCTAAAATCCCATCTTTCTGATGAGGCAGCATCTGGTACTTACTTCTTACAGATGTTATAGATGTCAAGTCAGGGTTTATACCTGTGAAAATAAAGAACTTGAATTAGGAAAGCAGGGGAATTTATTTCTTCCTTCTCTTAAACGTGTTTCCTAAGTACAGGATTGCTGGGCATTCAGATATGGTTTGGAATGAATTCCTGTCTGTTTTTAACCAGAAATTTCATCTTGTACTTTGATCATCAAGAAAATGCTGAATATATGCCCGCATTACCTGGGAATCAAACTGTAAGATTAATGTGAAACAACCTCACACAGAAAAGTTAATATTTCTGACTATTAGGAACCCTGGTTTCTGACCATTAACAGCAATTTTTATTGCATTCTGTCTAGAAGAGTTTGTATCAAATGCAGCTTCATGCTGGACAGAGAAAATTGTGCCTGGCTAAGATATCTTTGGTTACAAAAATCTTATGCAAACATGGAACTTGGGGACATACTTCCAACTGCACCTCTTCAATCATAGTCAGTTGAAAAACAGTGTAAGTTATTCAGTATGCACTATGAGCCTGCAATGGTCTCAGAAGGTATTTTGCATATATTTTCATCTGCAGAGACCTGTAAAGTACTTTAATACTGTAAGCTTAGACATTTTCATAATCCTGTACTAAATTTCTGAGATACCTATATTTCTTAAAGTATTTTGTGAAGATTCATGCATGTTTAGGTGAACCAAATTTTAATGTAGTTCTTGAGGAAATGAGGCCTGTGCAAATTTGCTTTCATTATCTCTGACTTTCCTCCTCCCTTAATTTCAAAACCTCCTGCCTATTCTAGTAAAATCCAACAAAAGATTAAATACCTTTTCAGTAGTATGCTGTACGAGTATCATGTGGGTTGATGGAGAGAGGGAAGCATTCCCGCTCAATACCTCCGTGGATGAAAAGTTGCAAAATCAGCTCAGCTGCACCCTGAACTCAAACCAGTCAGTAAGTGCTCCTGGAACTATCACATACACTGCTACTGGTCTAGCTCTAGTTTGTGGTTAAAAGAGGGAAATGCATACACTGAGATTTGTTTTAGGGGACATGGGGAAAAGTGGAGCAGGGATATATATAGAAACTACCAACTCTATGTTACAAAGTCTAGTGGGATGGAAAAAAGCATGGAGCTATTAGGGTGATGTGACATAAAGGCTATTGGATATAAATCTGAAAGAAAACAGACTTCCTTTGTTCCTGTGCATGGAAAACAAATTGGTTTTTGTATATTCAGTGTCGCTGTGAGTTACAGTTATATATCATACTTAGACCTCAGTTTAAATTATGTTTGATGAACGCTTTCATTGTCTACAGAATGGACAGGCTGATAAAAGTTAATATCATAGGATTAAATGCCTCAGGAATGTAATCACATTTATTATATTATTGGCTAAAATTCAGCTAGTAGTAGGCATTATATTATTCTGTTTATATACCTGATGACATTAAAAAATGCTTAAGTAGATGTACCTCATTCAGTCCTGCTTGAGGCCTCAGATGGTATCCACTACAGGTGGAGGACACTGCATGCCAAGTTAACACTGTTCGTCTGTAGTAATCTTAAAATATGAGAAGGAGTGCCTTGTAATGTTTCCGTGTTTTAACCATGTGAAATAGATCCTGAAAAGCTACTGTCCTCTTTTGCTGTTTTGGGCTTTCTTGACCAAGAGTGTGTCAGCAGCTAGTGTCCTACATCCTGCAGCTATTTTCAGGATCCACCATGGCATAAACTTCAACTGAACTACACTGTGATTTCCTGTCCCTCTGTTACATATGAGCCAAGGAAAAAGAGAAATCCATGCTATACTAAATGCTGTATATGAGCTGGCAAAATTATATAGCAGATTATATTTAGCTGCATGAACTGTGGAAAATACGCAACACTTTCAGGTCTCGTGATTAATTCAGTTTAATAGGTTTAGTGGTTGATTGCAGGTTAGGAAAGCCCAGCATAAAAAGAAAATAAACAATTTCTTCTTCAAGTAACAATCCAGGCACGTGCATTACCCATTCAGGGTCAGTTAATCCATCAGATTGTAGTGATGGTCTTCCAGGAGCTAATGTATGATTGAACAACACAATGCAAAGCCATACCTAATTCTAGTTTAATCTAATCCACATCACTCAGATCAAGACATTGCAGTCTGACATACTGTGATGCAGTGGGCTGCCCTAACCACTAACAATGAGGTTAGATGCAGCCAATTTGCGGACAGCAGTGTATGTATTTTCTTTGCCTGTTTCACTATTTTGAGGGTGTATTGAATGTTTCTGCAGCAGTTTAGCTCTACTGGTAATAACTTTTGAGTGTTATGCAAGAGGAACATAGAAATCTAGAATTTTTATAATCTATTTTTATCGATCTCTGTTTTTTAGTACTTGGGTATGTGTAGGATTTCAACACATAAATGTATGCCATCATCTGCTCAGATGTGTATTGTCTTTTATAAATGTGTAATTTAATTGTTTGCTGCTTAATTTCACTATCACAGACAATCTGTACATGCCAACTCTCTCCTTATGGGAGATAAACAGGGTGATATTTTGTAATTTCTTTTTTTTTTTACCCTTTGGCTTATTTTCCAGCACAGCTCTGGAGAGATTGAATGTAACAATCTAGACTTGTCTCTCCATTTCACCATGGGGGTTTTGTTTGTTTGTTTGTTTGTTTTTTAATTCAGAGGATAATATTAATCAAAAACACTAGAGAAAATATGGGAGGGGTGATTTTTTTTTTTTCAGGTAGTGAAGGTGATACTTGGCTGGGTTTTTTTTTGTTTAAAATGCAGTCAGATGATCCTTTTAACCTTCATACAGAGGTGGAATGTGGACATGAAACGCTAATGCTATCTGATTTCCTGCAACAAGGATCCACTACTTCATTGAAAAAGAGCCTCTGCATTTTCACCCTTTTTTACAGAGATGGTGCATAACCTAAGACTCACAATGAAGCCTTGAATAAAGACATTCTTGTTTCATTTGGAAATGCTTTGTTTCCTCTGTGAGGAAGAAAGCAGTTAAAAGCAGAGTAAATCAGATTTAAAAATTCCATTTACAGGATTTTATATACCGATTATGTATCATCCTAAAAATTCGGAGGAGAGATGTCAGGAAACAACTTTTAGGGAAATGCATGCCTATTAAAATGTAGGTATATGGTACTGACACATAAAAGAGCCTTTCATTCAAAAGCAGCCAATTAAATTGTCTTCAGCTTTATGAAATGCATTGAGATGTTTTGTATCATTTTTTCATGTTCTGTACCACAAATAACATTGACTGAATTGTATTATTCCTTTTTCTAAAGGCCAAAACAAAGTACTTAAGAAATATGTTCTCCTTCTCTGTCCTAACTTTTTAGCCTTCCCATGACAACTTTTTGCCCATTTCACTGGGAGAAAAAAAGAAAATCTCTTCCTTCATTGAAATAGAAAATAAGCAAATATGAAAGCAGCTTCTTACCTTCATTATAGCCTTAAGACCTAACCACTCTTTGAATGTTTCTTTTTCTCACTAAGACCATAAATTAGGGTTACTTGCATGTGTTCCACCAAATATGTCCCAAAGCTCTTTAGGGCCATTTTGTCTTTTAATTTTGCTGTATTCCTAAATTCTGAATTCTCCTCTCCTGTTCACAGTAAATTAATTAACTTAAAAGGTGCTACAAAAAGATAAGTTATTAGATCTTTTTTCATGTTTTAGATACATGATTCAAGCATTTCCAATTTGATTCTGAATACGATTCGGCTGGTGAGTTAGAAGGGAATAATGAAATGCCACTATACTGATGAGACAAGGGAAAAGAAGGATCAATCTCTCAAAATAAGACTTTTAATAGCTATAAAATAGATTTAGCTCTTAAATAACTGAGAGAAAATAGCCAATTTTCAGGATTATTTTCATTCCAGATTTGATAAACTTAGTAAAACTGAAAAACTTGAAAAGTGTTTTGAGGGAACTGCTAGACTAACAAACAATAGCTTCAAAAGAAGGAAACATAAGCATGCATGACCTTGGAGGCAAATTTGAAATTAATTTGATGAGCATTTCATGAACTTACTGAATCTACAAATCAAGTGGATGAAGAACCATTTATGCATTTATTGAGATGCAGTTAAGAAAGGAAAACTTTCAAAGCTGTATACATAATAACTTTTAATGCTATCACGGACATAATCACTGAAGCATTTAGCTAGGTCAAAATACTGACACTTATTTTTAAATAAAAAAGGAACAGAAACAAACACATATTTCAAATTCAGGGGTCACATTCAGTTAAACCAATTTTGAACTTAGATGTTGAATCTGGTGTCAAGTGCATGAATTAAATGATTTACTTACAAATTTAATGATGTTTCAGTTATGCCTCAGTTCAGTGATGAGAGCCTGTTTTGTGTACAGAAAAGACAGTTCCTGTATCTAAGTGCTTGCAGGATAGAATGAAAAACAGATGATAGGTGGTTGTCATTTGTTTTATAAGCTTCAGTCATTGTACAGCAATTGCTCGTTCACTAGCAAATATTTTACAAGCATCTCTTCCTCATGGCAGTAAGGGAGTGACTTTGCTGTTCCTGTGAAGACAGGATTTCATCTTCATGATGTCTCAGTGATTCTTCACATCTCGGTGACTTCCAGATTAAAATGTGGTGTTTGGAACAGGAGCAACACAGGTGTATATATATATTTTTTCCAGTTGGCATTCACTCTGCCAGTGAATCAAAAATTCAACTCATTTTTTTATTTTTCTGTATTGTAGTATAATATATAACTAGTAATATTACAGTATACGTTATATAATCAATAATTATTATTCTAGCTTCTTTCATTTATATGAGAGCAACTGATTTTGTTGTGGATTGTACAGATAAGATTAAGTTGTTATCTACAGTAATCTGCTTCCCCTATCATTCTTCACTGCTGCTGCTGCAATAACTGGAATGGTGAAAATGCTCCTGTACTAATGAGGCTGACATTTAATTATGACGTTGTAAACAAAGTACAAAGAGAGCCATCATTCTTAATTTGCAGGTGTTTCCTCACTAATAGTGCTAGAATAAGCTGTGTAACACTGAGAAATTTCATCAGAGAAAGATAATATAGACAAGGATCAAATCAATTAACAATTCTACTAATGGGTGTGATAAGGAAAATTCTTGTCTCATTTCTTTATAAACACTGCATTGTTACTGAGAGTATTAGAAAGCCAACAACAGTAAAAATAACACTTCTTGCTTTTGTTGTAAGAGAAAGATGCAACTCTGAGGATAAATAAATATTACATTTACTTGATTAAAAAGTGTCAGTTTTGCCTAGTCCCTTCTTTGCAACATCATGTGTGTATTCCTATTAAAATTATAGTTTAGCATAGAACATCAAAAATCTGGCCATATAATTGTCAAATTAAGAAGCTGAGGTTAACTGGAGCTTGTCTGAAAGTAGAAATATAGCAGAAAAGAGAATACCACAGTGAGTAAAATACATCAGGAAGATTTTAATGTTTGTCTTCTGAGAGTGATTATATATGTAATACTATTAAGGCTGTACAGTATTTCTGTTAGAAGAAGAAGGAATATAAACATTAAGAAATACCTGAAATTTCAAGTAATGGTAGTAAAAATGAACTTTTTCATTTTCAGGGTTTTTTTGTTTTTTTTTTTTTTTTTAGAAATAAATACACACATGTAAATCGGGGTAAGATATTTCTAAGGGACAAGTGGCTATCACGTATTGTGCATAATTTGCATCCAGTGATTGTCCTTTGCAGACTTAAACATCATTGATGTCAAGGCAAATTGGGGAATAAGGGCAAGAAGGAAGAACAATGAAGCAAAACTCTGTTTAATACTGTAAGCTCAGCATGACTGGGAAGATAAATCAAGCAGAAGTGCTCAACTTCTTTCAGAATCATACCCTCTTTTGCCCATTGCTGATCCAGCAAGATAACTGTAGTCAATGCCTACATACCGTCATCTACTTCAAATCTGTGTTCAGAAAATACAAATATCACAGCTTCTATGTAGGAAGTTTTAGCCTATTTCAGTAGTAAAATATTGCAAAAAATGCTGCTTCTTTATTAACCCTCATCTCTTGTCTGTACAAACTGTCAAACAATTAGCCCTAAAATGAAAGGGAAACACAAAAATTAACTTAGAGTTAAATTTCGGTGCTAATGTTTCCTAAACCCAAATCCCTGGGACATTCTTCAGAAGAATTATTTTAGATATTTAAGAAATATTTGTCTTTCTGTATTCCCTATCTGCTACATTCTACTGTATGTATGTGTCTGTCCTGATGAATAGTCTGACATCCACTTGAATACTGTGAGAATTCTTGGGTATGATTAGATGCCTACAAAATATATGACTGCATTTGGGCTGATTCTATAAAATCTCTGCGTAGTCAACATAGAGAAAGAGACACTACTTGAATTCAATGAGTTCAACTCACTTGCCTTGCAGGATCAGATATCACAGAATCACGGAATAGTTGGGCTTGGAAGGGACCTCTGGAGATCATCTAGTCCAATCCCTCTTCTAAAGCAGGTTCACCTAGAGACGGTTGCACAGGACCATGTCCAGGCAGGTTTTATGTATGACCAGAGAAGAAGACTTCACAAGCCTCTCTGGGAAACCTGTTCCAGTGCTCGCTAACAGTCAAAGTAAATAAGCATTTCCTCATGTTCAGGTATACCTTCCTGTGCTCCAGTCTGTGCCTGTTGCTCCTTGTTCTGTCACCGGGCACTGCTGAAGAGTTTTGCCGCATCCTCTTGACATTCACTCTTTAGACATTTATATTTAGATATTTTTTTAACTTATGATGTGATTTTTTTTCTCTACTAATATAGTGTCAGCAGCTAACACAGATGTAAAGATCTATTTTGTAGATGTGTTACTTATTCTATGTGTATTTTTTAGGATGCCAAAGTTTCAAAGTTTTGTGAATAGCAGCAGAGATGAGAGAAAAACAAACAAACAAAAAGAACCAACAACAAAGGAGCTGGGTTTTAGAAGCTGGATTACAAGTAAAGAAATATGCAGAGCAAAAGACTTGGAAGAATAAGTTCTTATGAATAATATTGTTAAAATGAATGTTAGCTACTGATACTTTTAATCAATATAACTGCCTTTTCTTTTTCCACCAGGATAGCAGATCATGCATGTATCTAATCTTATACAGAGTGCTTCTTTAGTACTTCAAGTGATAAACAGTAGTTTTAGAAATGCACAAGATCCAAGCAAAATCAGATCAGATTACTTGTTTTGCTAGGGCTTCCAGATTAAGAAACTGAAATCAGACCACTGCTCTCAGGACTCTGGTTCCTGATGCAGGCAACAAGTTGCACTATGGAATGATGCTAAATAGGCTGTTAATTTGTGTATGTAAAGTGAAGCATACACTTGTCACCTGTCTACATGAAGTTACATTAATTTTGCTGAAATTTTGTTTGTAACTAAGGTTCACCTTGTGCTGGCAGAGCCTAAGGCACAGTCTAGAAAGTGGGAGGAATTGTTTTTGTCATTGAACTCTGTGGGTGGCATCACTTTACACTTTCTACTCGGCATCCTGCCAGATGCCTCTGTAGCAGCCACGGGTGTGCTGCTTCTTGCTCCTTCTAACATTCTTGTGCAGAGGCTACTAACTAGTTTAACTTCCCTGTAAGCACTGAAACACCTAATTTCTGCAGGGGCAAGACTGGTCAATTATTTACATCATATTACTTATCAGGTATTTGTAATATTTATTTAATTTCAACAAATGATATAAACATAGTCAGATGCAACTGACTATATTTATTTGAGATGTAACTCTGCATGCTGGCTTTTACCTCTCAGGCTTCAAAAATATTTACCTCAGATTAAGTGTCTACTGTACTTCTAGTTGAGGAAAGGGAAAAGCAGACAGTGAAATTTGAAACTTGTTTGGCAATGAAGTTCTTTCTTTCATAAACACAATTGTGTTGGGAAAAAGAACAAATATTATTTAATGAAGGCTCACCTCTGGAAGAAGGAGTCTTTGATTATATCAAGCAGATATCTTTTGAATACCGAAATATTGAAAACTAAGGAAACACTAGTAGAGCCTGAGTACTTGTTTATATGATGTTTTTTCTACTTGGCATGTAGAAAAAAGATTTTCTGTACTTGTGAATATGGCTTACTTACCCACAGTATAAGGTGTGAAAAGGCTGAGCACAAACTGGTGAGGTAGTTTCTGGAAACAGAAAAAAGGCTGAAGGAGCCCACTGCAAGTTGTACAGTAGGGAATCCAGCTCTGATCTGCATTCTAGAGATCTGGAGGTCTGAAGCTTGACAGCAGGGTGGCTCCGGTGGTGGCATCCAAGAGTGCCTTGGACTGAGTCCAGTCCCCTGCTACTCAGCAAACTCTGAGGTAGATGATGGTGCTTGATTTCCACAGAGCTTTGGGATGTCGGGGGAGAAAATCTTTAATTCAAATGCTGTACCTTTTTTCTGTCTTTTCCTTAAACCCAACTGTCATGGTTTAGCCGTGGCCCTGCCTCATCAGCAGCTAAACATGAGCAGCTGTGAAAACAATTCCCACTCCACCTGACTCCCTGACAGGGAAAGAGAGAGAGAGACTTGTACGTTGGAAACTAAAACTAAAATTGAAATAGCTTTCATGAAACAATAATAATAAGGAAAATGTTATTAATTAGAAAATAATAAAATATAAACGAATTGAATCCCCTGTGATGACTGTGTCACCACTGATGCTGCAAAGCAGGCATGAGGAAAGGTCCCAGCTGGACTCAGCAGCAAGCGAGAGCTGAGCTCGATAATAGGATTCAGTAATGCATGGATCCGGTATCAGGGGCAAAAAGACAGATGGAGTTCTTGCTGGATGCTGGACGTCAAAGAAGAGGACTTGGTCCTTGTGATCCCTCAGTTTTATACTGAGTATGATGTTTATGGAATGGAATACTCTGTTGGTTAGTTTTGTGGCAACTGTCCTGTCTACTCCTCCCTGCAAATGAGACTCTTTCTCTCCCTTCACTTATGTAATTCCACCAACTTGAGGATGACCTTGATCTTCACAGGGACAAATGTAAGCAATGGCTTTTCTGCATACCAGTGCCCTGTGTTATCACTTCTAGAGACACTCACTGTCTGAAAACATGTACTCAATTTAAGGAAAATGAAGCTACTTAGATGAGGCTAAGCTGTAAAGTTAGAAAATCAATTCTGCTTTAGCTCAACCAGAACACCAACACACATTCGTGAATGCTTGCACATCAGCAGAATCCCTTCCTTCCGAAAATTATTGTACTCATGTAATTTCATGTTTATAGGTGGCAAATGAGGTCAAAAGAGAGAAACTGGCTTCCCAAAATAATACAGTATGAAATATGATTACTAGTTTTGGTCACATTAGAGGTATATGTGTATTGATTTATGAGACTAAAAACCATGAGAGAAAAATGACAGTAAATAATCTTTTAGGCATAAATTTGAGGTCTTTTACATGAAGTATAATTTTACCTTTTTGTGGCAATAAAACAATTTGCAAATAATATGGAAATGAATTAACGCAATAGTCTAACAAGAACTGAGACAGATACAAAGAGTAGTTATGAGTAATTTATCTTTAAGATTTCAGAATAAGAACAAAGTCTCAAAATCTCTGAGGTTACTTTTGATCACTAATGTCATCAAGCCCAAGCTTGCCAGTTCTTTTCATTAATTATAGCATTCTACAGTTCTCAATTTGCACACCAATTTCTGATTTCATTTGACAGTTCCTTTCATCCCTCCAAAAACTCTGCCCAGGAACTGCTTTCATTCAGTACTAAATCAGACGCAAAGTTCCCAGTCTTCATTTTGGCTGCAGCTCTATGCTTGATGAAAAACACCTTTGTTCTGGAATGCTTTATTTTCCTAAAAAATTCCCTCTTTACACTTAGGTATTTCAGAGCCAGGGCCCTAAATCTGTGAGTTGACTTTTATGCATTATTGAAAGTACTTAATATATGGATGTCTCTCTTTGCCCTGCATATAAGACAAACAGTTAACTCTGTCTGCAAGCATACATTATGTTATTCTCTCCTTTCAATTACATTCAATCCTGGATGTTAATTTCAAGATTCATATAAAAAGATACTATAATGACCTTTATTAAAATATTATCAAAAATTGTCCCAAATCAGTAAATATAAAAACCAGTTATCATTCAGTGTAATGGGATTCAATCTATTTTAAAATTAATTTTATAATTCTTTTTATTGGTTATGAGCAAGAGAGTGCAAGAGGGTACCAAGATTGTGCCTGAGGATGTTAAGATTAACAGTACAAGTAGTCTAACAAGCATATTAAGTTAAATGAGATTCACTCTTCCTGACAAGGGAAAAAAGTGATAGGCACACGTAAAATTACAATGAGCAATCCAAACCAGGCATATTTTCAAACAGAGGGTGTTTGCATACAATTCAGAGCATAAAGCTAAAACATCTCTCATTAGCAGAGTTGTAAAGTTACATCTCTCAGGGAACTGACTGATTTTACAGTCTTTCTACAGTCACAATCTAATAGTCCAGAGGACTAGTATGGTCATGTATGCAGACAGAGCTCATAGGACTTCACTCAATCCATTACTGTCAGAGTTAGTGAATGTGCATTTGGAAGCCAAACTGAAGCAAAAGAACTTCACGAGAATTCAAGTCTCATTGATCCCTTTTAACAGAAAGTTTATAAAACTGCTAAAAATGTTACCAGAACTTTATTATGATTCAAAAAAGTGCTTTTCCAATCCTCCATATGAATCTACCTAACTTTCACGTTCAAGCTTTGAGTCTGCTTGTCCTAACTATAAATCAGGTGTTATTAATTAACTATTTAATGTCACTGTGATAATTTACATAAATTTTGGGGTGAATGTTGCTGAATGGACATTAATGGCATGCTTTACAGTCCATTCATCATTCTAGATTCTTGTTTCTGATCTGTCTTCAATTGGTTTTCATTACTCTTTTTAAACTGCTTGAAAAATGTTAATACCACTAAATATAAATTAATAAAATAACTGATACATGCCTAGTTAATATTTTCCATGTTCAGGTATCTAAAGACTATTACAATCTTTTTGGTAATATTGCCACAGGAGAAACTGTCCTCTATTAATTACTCTTATGACTATATGTTATGTGTAATTAAATTCGATATCTGAAAAGCAAACCCAAACAGGTATGAGTTAGAAAAACAGTCATACAATTTTATATTTTGTTTACATAGCAACTTTATCACTATTTTGAAAAGATCTATGAATATGGTGTTCATTCTACTAACCTAATCAGTCAGTTTTGTTATTCTATTAAAAACAAAAAGAATTATTAAGGACATGGAGCAAGTTGTATTTTCTATTACCCAATGTTGTCTGGCATAAATTGTATTATCCTTTTTCATAATAATAAAAAAAAACCTAATTGACTTGGATTAGAAGGGTTTACCTCTGTTTTATTATTTATATTAAGCTATTCATGGCTTTCCAATGAAAGTAACATTTCCACAGTTTTATGTTGTCAGAAGTTACCAAAACCTAACAGTGAGTTTGATCAAGAAATCTCTTCCTTTTTAAATTCCATTTGGTAAATTATAGTTAGGTTAACAACATATTTCCAAAATTCTGTGTACCAGAATTAAAACTGGTGTTAAATAAAATTCTTTCAATTTTTACTCCAGGAAGCTAGAAGACAAGACTGGAAAAGAATTTTATAAATGCCATTCTCAATTTAATCTAGAAGAACATTAGCAGTATCTAGCAAGTATTTTGGAAGGAAATTCAGGAGCAAACAATGGACAAAGGAGGGAGAAATTCAATAAAAGAATTTATTTGGAGGAACAATTCAAACATGATCTGAACGTATGCCGGTTTTGCTTATACCAGAACAGATAATTAGAAGAGAACTCATTGTTATATGACAACTAGAAATAGTATTTAGTTCACTTGCCTTTTTTTGCAGTGGTTCCTGAGACATTTGTGGTTTGAGTATTCTGTTGCTGCTGCTCTTTATGTTTATATTTTGGACTCTCTGTATTGTATTTCTGAGATCATGGGCTTCAGACTACAAAGACAAGTGAAATTCTGTGAACAGGAATCCCATGGCACTGTTGAAAAGCCCAGACTTTCCTGACAAAAAGATCATTGAACAGAAGACATTTATGTAACTTCAAGTTGATACACAAAAGCAAAGGAACAAGAAGAAAGAACAACAAAGTCCATTCTTTCTTCCTCCTCATAATTATTATACAGGTACTTAACACTGAGACATTTCTTCTTTAGTTGGAACAATGGCAATGACTTCAATTAGCCCTCAGGGATATTCTCTTGAAGAAGGAAGGAGCGTTTTCATTCCTACACAGTTGTTTTCTCCTACACACTTGCTGTTACTAATCTGCAGTTAATTCCATTTCTGTTCATGTGCTTGCTTCAAATATGATGAATTCTGATTGTATTTGCAGTTGGAAAGGGCTTTAGAAATTACTAGTTTTTTAGTATATAGACTTCAGGTGACGAAGAATTTAAAGCACCCTGTGCAATCTTGTTTCAGTGTCGATTTACCTTCTCTTCATTGATTTTAAGGTTCATATGTACAAGTGATTTAAAAGTCCTTTAATAATATACATCAGTGATGTCAGATATCACAAAATATGAGCATGATTTTGATACATAGCGTATAACTAAGCCTAGGTAAACAATTGAAAGGTTTACAAAGAATGTCAAGGTTTCAGAATTTGTTTTCATTCAAACATAAAATCGAGATACTTGGATTTCAAATTGCTCTACCAAAATAGAAATGCCCTAAATTGAATCTTTTTTGAGCTATATTCACATCACCTATTTTAGTTGCTCTGCTGTTTTCCACAGAGTCTCTGCTGTCAGTAAAAAAACAATGTCAGAGACAGAGGATTATTCAAAGGGCAGTTTGTAGTACTCAACTCCTGTCATCTCTTTTTTTTGTCCCCCAATGGATTGCAAAAGGGACTGAGGAAGTTTTACATGCTACATTAGGTCCCCACAAATAAGTGATACAAATATTCCTCCTTTTTTTTCTACTTCTATTTCAGTAATTATGGATCAAAACTGTCCTAGACAAAACCAAATTTTCTTAAGGTTCTGGTTTATGCTGGAGTCTAATAAATCATGTGTATGGCTTTCTGCAAGCCTTGAACATATGGTAGCCTCCACAGTGGACTTTAAGGGGATACAATAAGGGTTGCAGCATATATACTTAATTCTTAGTTTAACTAGTTTTACAGAATACAAGATTTCCAAAGTGCAGTCCCCTGGAAGCTGGACAGTTTCAGAATTTACAAGCTCAAGAACCACCTACCTAAGAGGCTAAGAGGGCTGCTGGGAAATGAATGACCTGACAGAGATGCTAAAAAGGTGAGATTTAGGGAATATTTTATGAAGAAGTAACCCAGTCTACCGTCCAATCAAATTTTTAGTTAAGTTTTTAAGAATACAGTAAAGTTCCTTTCTACAGATCACTTGCATGGCACCAATAGAACATGTACTGAAGAAACAAAGATTCCTCAGAAAATATTCTGTTGAAAGTGTTCTTGGCTCCTAACAGAGAAACCTGCAGCTGGCTAATGAAAGGTATCTCCATTAAATCAATATGAATTTGCTAGTTTTCAGCAACCAAGGTGTTTGTTTCATAAGTTGTAATTTCGAAGTAGAACTCCTCAGCAATTTTCAAATGCAGTGTTACTATAAAATTTATTCTGCATTTTAAGGATTCTTGCGTAGAGAGATGTGAAGGAGTGAAAGTAGGTTTAGCCTCAAATTAGCTTTCTGTTCATAAAAACAGTGGTAGACTGCTATATGCTAATGTGAACTCTAGAAGGTCCTAAGAAAGATTCAACAGAAAATTAGTTTATGTTGATAATTTATAACTTCTTTCTGCTGCTGAACTATCCTCTTGAGACTGAACACTAGTGCATGTGAGCTTAACACTTATTTAAACTTGAAGATCATAACTGAAAAACTTTAACTTCTTTTTATTTTCTTTTTATTGGTTTATTTTACAAACTCATTGCTGTCAAAGCCATTTGGATCTTGGCAGCTGTCTTCATGAAGAGATTAGATGGTGTATGCTAGTGATGACATGAGCATTTACCAAGAGAGAAAGTGAGAGACAGAGGAATGCACTGGCAAATTTATAATATTGCTGTTACATAGTGTTTTGGATGGAGGTGATTTTTTTGATTTTTTGGTAGTTTGTTGGGTTTTTTTGTTGTTTTGTGTTTGATTTTTTTTTTTTTTTTTTGTCTTGCAGTAGACTATGAGTAGGAGGGGAGAACTGTGCAACCACTTAGATCTATGAAAGTGTAGACTGGGACTGGCTTATGATTTTCCTGACGTCCAAATACACTGTTCTGGTAGGATAAATAGCAAAGAAATCTGATGACTCATTCAGTTCATAAGTTTTCTGATGAAGGAAAGTGAAAAACTTCTTTGTATGCCTTTTCATTTTGCATTTCACACTCTAAAATTAGAATAATCATGGCCTATCTGCCTTCCAGGAGGAAGCCCAAGGAAATATGCATCAAAATGTCAGCCAAACAGAACAAAGCAACTATAAAAATCTTCAAATGTGCTCTTTTTTCTGTATTTTCTAAGTTGGAAATTGTTTCATAACATGATACAGTTTAACCATTCTTTTAAAGATCGCATAGCCACATTACATTAGCTAGTGTTCACGGTTCCATAGAACTAGGTTTATCTTTCTTCTATTAATAATTCTTGTCATGAGAAATTGAATAAATTATATGGTTAAAGAGACCAATGGAATAAAAAAGTAGTCTATAAGGTAAACTAGAGTAGACAATACCAATACTATAGCATCCTACTGAAGTGGTTTAGTATGGCTACTGCAGAGATATATTACAGAATTGAAGATGGCTGCTTATTTTATTGGAATTCTTATGAAAGTCTCCAGTAATTTTGAGCAGTTCACGATACCACAGTGACAGGAATGTTTCAAATAGCAGGATGGATTGAGAAAGAAGGAAAGGGAGAGTCTGAATCAAGTGAAATATCTGTAGTGAAAAAAACCCCTGAAATGTCTTTATTTCTTCCATGCATACTAGTGAAAATCACTGAGACTGAGAACTGACTGTAGTGGCCTGAATCCCAAGAGTGCGCACACTCTCCTGGGTGGAAAACTGGTTGGATGGCCGGGCCCAGAGAGTGGTGGGAAATGGTGTGAAATCCAGCTGGAGGCCAGTGACAAGTGGGGTTCCCAGGGCTCAGTGCTGGGTCCAGCCCTGGTCAATGTCTTTATCAATGACCTGGAGGAAGGCATCGAGTGCACCCTTAGCAAGTTTGTGGACGACACTAAGCTGGGTGGAAGTGTGGATCTGCTGGAGGGCAGGGAGGCTCTGCAAAGGGATCTGAACAGGCTGGACCGCTGGGCAGAGTCCAATGGCATGAGGTTTAACAAGGCCAAATGCCGGGTCCTGCACTTGGGGCACAACAACCCTATGCAGTGCTACAGACTAGGAGAAGTCTGTCTAGAAAGCTGCCTGGAGGAGAGGGACCTGGGGGTGTTGGTTGACAGCCGACTGAATATGAGCCAGCAGTGTGCCCAGGTGGCCAAGAAGGCCAATGACATCTTGGCTTGTATCAGAAACGGCGTGACCAGCAGGTCCAGGGTGGTTATTCTCCCTCTGTACTCGGCACTGGTGAGACCGCTCCTCGAATCCTGTGTTCAGTTCTGGGCCCCTCACCACAAGAAGGATGTTGAGGCTCTGGGGCGTGTCCAGAGAAGAGCAACCAAGCTGGCGAGGGGGCTGGAGAGCAGGTCTTATGAGGAGCAGCTGAGAGAGCTGGGGTTGTTTAGCCTGGAGAAGAGGAGGCTGAGGGGAGACCTCATTGCTCTCTGTAACTACCTGAAAGGAGGTTGTAGAGAGGAGGGTGCTGGCCTCTTCTCCCAAGTGACAGGGGACAGGACAAGAGGGAATGGCCTCAAGCTCCGCCAGGGGAGATTTAGGCTGGACATTAGGAAAAAATTTTTCACAGAAAGGGTCATTGGGCACTGGAACAGGCTGCCCAGGGAGGTGGTTGAGTCACCTTCCCTGGAGGTGTTTAAGGCATGGGTGTATGAGGTGCTAAGGGGCATGGTTTAGTGTTTGATAGGAACGGTTGGACTCGATGATCCAGTGGGTCTCTTCCAACCTGGTTATTCTATGATTCTATGATTGTATATAAACTCTACCGCTAGCCAAGGCTCAAAAGCCGCGTGCCAGCCAGACTTCATTAACTACAGATGAAACAGTGTGATGGATCAGTCAGAGGTATCAAACTGTTAAAAGAGCACATTCTATTATTTCTGCAATCTAGTTATATGACATTGACCCTTAACATGCTAGACTTAATGAACAATTGCTTTTGTGACTGATGACTATGTAAATTCTTTAAGACATTATTTTCAATCATGACAGCTTTGAGTAAACAATGAAATGTTGCTACATAATCTGCCTTCTGCCTCACAGGTATTTCCTTGTAGGAATTATTATGAAAAAATGTAAAGTTTTTTAAATGATGTTGTATGCAGGAAGCAGGAAGGTCCTTTAATTATGCCCTTAAGTACAGAATTTTTGCTTAACTGCTTAGTAGCCCTTGTATCCTGAAAATTTTATTAAGTAATGATTAACTATTCATTATAATATTTTCCTGTTTTTATTCAGTACAAGATGCACATTAACTTTTAAAGTCTTTATCATGTTTGGAATTAAGAAACCCCAATTCTCATCAACTGCAAAGACTGACTGTAATACTACAACAACTTATCTACTTCCTTTGCTCAATTAATAATGCCTGATGCATCAGGCTAATCAGAATGGCCAGGAGAAGATGACTAGCAGCTTAAGCAGTTGCAGCTAATCCTGTTTTCTGCATTAAGCCTTTATTAGGCAATGTGCTTGGTTACCCTGTCACGACTGGTTCAGTATGGAAAGCTATGATATGATATACAACATGCTCAAGATGGGCTTCCAGGAGAGAATAACTGGGGTTTAGAGCCCTTTGACCTCCTTCTGAATGTTAATGTCCATGCACAAAAAACAGAGGAAAGGATGGTGCTCTTTTTATACAGTAACTGATGAAGTCCCACTACTCCGGACATTGGAAGCCAAGACAGGTATCCACCTCTATCCTGAAGTAATCTCAACTGACTTCTCACTTCTCTGGAGAACAGCCATGTGGGAGGGGATGAAGCAGCAGTACAAAGCCCAGTGGGGATTAAAAAAGATTTTAGGGCCTTGGGATGGCTACTGAGGGAATCTGGGGCCCATGTAATTTTTTTATTCCCTCCTTCCAGTTACGGATGTTGACATTGCACACCTCAGACAGATCCAGTCAATTAATATGTGGCTCCATGGCTGGTGTCACCGCAATAACTTTGGGGTTTTTGATAACGGGATGGCCTACATGGCACCGGGATGACAGGTATCAGATGGGAGCCACCTTTTTCAGAGGGGGAGGAGGATCTTTGCCCAGGAGCTTGCAGGATTTGTAGATAGTGCTTTAAACTTGATGTGAGGGAGTCGGGGGATAACATCAGGCTAGCCTCTAACAAGCGGTGGGAGGACAGGTGTCAGGGGTCAGGTGTCAGGGAGGATACTTCTCTAAAACACCTTATGGACAATAAAGGGTCCACTGGGAAGGTGATGCAAGTGCCAGCCCAGCTGAGGTGTCTTTACACAAACGCACAAAGCTTGGGTAACAAGCAGGAGGAGCTGGAGGCTCCTGTGCAACTAGGAAGGTATGATCTAGTTGCCATCATGGAAACGTGGTGGGATGAATCCCATGACTGGAGTGTGGCTATCAACGGCTACAGGCTGTTCAGAAGGGACAGACCAGGTAGAAGGGGTAGAGTCATTGCCCTTTATGTCAGGAAAGGGATAGAATATGAAGAGCTGTTGTTGAAAAGTAGCCACGTTGAAAGCTCGTGGCAAAAAAATGAAAGACAGAAGAACCAATGGGAACCTTGTGATTAGTGTATACTGCAGGCCACCTGATCAGTGAGAGCCAACTGATTAAGTCTTCTTCCTCTAGCTACAGGAGGCTTCACGATCACAAACTCTCATCCCACTGGGGGT
The DNA here is from genome assembly GCF_032191515.1 of Phaenicophaeus curvirostris. NCBI lineage: Eukaryota > Metazoa > Chordata > Aves > Cuculiformes > Cuculidae > Phaenicophaeus > Phaenicophaeus curvirostris. The sequence continues at coordinate 207,007 of NW_027206669.1, forward strand.
CTTCAACCACCCTAAAATATGCTGGAAAAGTAGCACAGGAAGCTATAGGCAATCCAGAAGACTCCTGGAGTGCATTGAAGAGAATTTCTTAATCCAACTGATAGAGACCCGCTCCTGAGGGGATGCAGTATTCATAGAATCATAGAATCATAGAATCACTAGGTTGGAAAAGACCCACTGGATCATCGAGTCCAACCATTCCTATCAAATACTAAACCATGCCCCTGGACAGAGTGTTTGTGTTAAGTCATGAGAGTAGAAGGAGGTTGCTGTGATAATGTCAATCCTTCTTTCCTTTTTTATTTTAAACTAAATAGTAGGTAAAGGATATCCTGCTGACTCAGTGTGTTACTGGATGAGTACAATGGATATTTTGTGATTGTTTGTTAAGAACGTGCTCCTGCTCTGCCTCTTGTCTGGATGGAGGAATAATGCCTATTCACATGCCTCAGAGATTGCACAAAGCGCTACGTGCATTCTTTTCCCTCCCTTCCTCCTTTAGTTCAGTAGTTTGCTTATGTCCTCATTTTTCACTGGTTTATGAAAAACTTTACTATGAAATCAGTGTTTGTTTAGAAATGGAGGATCATGACACAAAACCTCTCCGTTTTCCTCCTCTGGATTTATCACCTAGAACTCATTTCCTGACTGTGAACCCAATACTGAAAGCAGGCAAAGTTAAGACTTCACCCAGTTTTTTTACTGTGCACAGGTTACCAGCTGTGGTAGAGAGCATTGTACCTGATGGTCACTAATACAAGTGAACTCATCAGTGACATGAGGATTGGAGGCAGCCTGGGCTGCAGTGATCATGCACTGATGGAGTTCAAGATCCGGAGGGATATAGGACAGGCAAGGAGCATAGTCAGGACTATAAATTTCAGGAAAGCAGACTTCCAGCTCTTCAAGAATTTACTCAGTAGGAGCTCCTGGGACATGGTCCTTGGGGACAAGGGAGCACAATAGAGCTGGCAAATATTTAAGGATGCTTTCTATAAAGGGCAAGAGCACTCAGTCTCCATATGTAGAAATCAGGCAGGAAAAGGAAGAGACCAGCATGGCTAAGTCGAGACCTGCTGGCTAAATTAAAGATGAAGAGGCAACTGCCCCGGCAGTGCAAGCAGGGAGAGGTAACCTGGGAAGTGTATAGGGACGCTGCCTGGTTGTGTAGGGATGAGGTCAGGAAGGCCAAGGTGCAGCTGGAGCTGAACTTGGCAAGGGAAGTGAAGACTGTTTGGCAAAAAAAGTTGTTAAGTACCTGAGCCTTCTCCTAGTCTGTTGATACAAAGTCGCTTTTTTTGTTCTTCAGGGCTGTACACTTTCTTTAGCCTTCCTTTTCTGACTGATGTACCTGTAGAAGCCCTTCTTGTTAGTCTTCACTTCCTTTGCCAAGTTCAGCTCCAGCTGCGCCTTGGCCTTCCTGACCTCATCCCTATGCAATGGGGCAGCATCTCCGTACTCTTCCCAGGTTACCTGTCCCTGCTTGCACTGCCTGTGTAGTTCCCTCTTGCTCTTCTAAAAATAAAGATACATCTAGAATGTATCTTTAACAGTATTTTCAAATAATGGGACACTCATGAAAATGTCTGGAATCAAATAACTTGTAAGGACATGACTTTGCAGTTTTGGTGCTGTTGCAATGTCATATAGTAATTGAACTCAGAAATCTCATAGTCGTGGTATTAGACTTCTATATGTGGTAAGCAAGTGAAATCAGAATTGGGGAAAGTGGAGTAAAACTCCTAAAGGGGAAGAAATGGAAACCAGTTCATTGAGAAACTTTCCTGTGAATTGATGAAGGAAGAGATTTTCTTTGACAGAAAACTTGTTTCTGAAATTCTTTCTAAAGTTCTTATTTCTCATTCTTATTATTATGGGCATTTTAACAGTACTACTTGAAACTGCAGGGTGCCTGATCCAAAACTAGTAGGAGGTTTCACAGAATCACAGAATAACCAGGTTGGAAGAGACCCACCGGATCACCGAGTCCAACCGTTCCTACCAAACACTAAACCATATCCCTCAGCACCTCGTCCACCCGTGCCTTAAACACCTCCAGGGAAGGTGACTCAACCACCTCCCTGGGCAGCCTGTTCCAGTGCCCAATGACCCTTTCTGTAAAGAATTTTTTCCTAACGTCTAGCCTAAACCTCCCCTGGCGGAGCTTGAAGCCATTCCCTCTTGTCCTGTCCCCTGTCACTTGGGAGAAGAGGCCAGCACCCTCCTCTCTACAACGTCCTTTCAGGTAGTTGTAGAGAGCAATGAGGTTTCTTTAGGGAAATTTCACATCTGTCTCAAATAATTTTGAATGACAACTTTATTAGATAGAATTAACATCTTAGAAAATTATCTTATGTTTTATATGTAATTTTATGATTGATAGTGTCAATCATGGAGTTTAACATATAGTAGACCATGTATATGACTAGCTGATATATTAAGTATACTTGTATATTTTATTTAATATCTGTATCTTAATATTTGTGTCTTAATAATTTAAAGCATTTAATATCAACATTTAAGGGTATCTTAATATTAAATAACACTAATATAATAAGCATATTCTGATACAGGGAAACCTTGCTAAGTCTCATAATTTTGGATCTGTCTACAGGCAGGACTACCTAAAGGCAAATCTAGTTATCCTTGTTTCTGGATTTTAGTGTAATGCTTATTTATAAAGAAGAGTATCATTAAAGAGTTTGGCTTTGATAAATGTTATACAAAAAAGTCTATAATGTTTGTAGCTCAATAATGGTTTTTACCTGAGTAGTATAAGATAATAGATCTATATAAGAAAATAAATTGTAACTTGGTTTACTAGCAGGGCTTTTTTTGGACATGACCTGTCAAGCATAATGTTTAGGTTTGGGGTTTTTTTTTCTTATTCAGTTGGTGTTTTATTTGACTTTTGCAGCCCAAGACTTTTCTAAATGAATATTTGAAGTGTCTCTTTTTCTGTTAGTGATTGGGACACAAGTCTTCAGACACTTACTAATCAAAGGAACAGCTCATTTGACAGTGGCAGTAATCTCTGTGCAGGCAGCTAAACCAGCAATGATTTCAATCATTGATTGCCTCAAAGATGAGGCAAATGTGTGCACACTTCTCTAGAGGAGAAAATCTCACTGTAGAAAGCACTATCCTTGGTAAAAAATTGCAGTACTAAGCTCACTAAGACATAGCTTACCATCACTCACATGTTTTCCAATGATATCTGAAGTATGAAAACATCGTAAGAAACTTTGCAGTAGAAAACTTTCTTAAAGTAGTACATAAACATAAAGGTCTGGTGGTGGCTAAACCTGTTGAGCTCTTTCTTCATGACTGCTTCTTTAGTCTACAAAATTGAATAAAAAATCTGCAGTAAAAAAAAAAAAAAGTATTTATAATCCATGTCTGTGTTTTCTGAGGTTTTAACCAGGTTTTACTTCGTGCGGATGTGTGTTTGTGCGGGAGTGTACTGTACTGCAAAACATAAACTAAAGAGATCTAATGACTGGGCTTGCTGATACTATAACCAAAGTGCTATTAAAGTGTCTAATTACTGTTTTACTAATTTACAGTGACTAGGAGTGCTGAAATGCAGTATTTTTCAGCGCTTCCAAGAAGGCAACCAGGCACAACACAATTGATGAAATTTTAATTTCATGTGGATGGCAATTATGCATGAGACCATATTTTAATAAAGTTACTAATATTATAGTTGAACATTTGGTTAACTCTTGCGGAAAACAGTAATGATGTTTACAGTATCATACTTGGTTTAACGGTTGCTTAATGAGACAATATTCTGATCCCAGGTAATATATGATCTAAAGCATAATCTGCATTTTTAACTCATGTTTCTTCTGAGAAATTCATCAGAGCTGAAAATGCGTTGTATTTACATTCTTCTTTCTCATATTAAAGCCAAATTTGTGAAAATGCACCATATTTCTATGGAATAGTTTATGCAAAAGTAATTTACAAGCTGCATACATATTTCACTTCTCTTGTGTACTTTCATTTTTTGCCTGTGGAAACTCCAAGGTCTCAAATATCCCTTCCTAAGATAGTTTACCTGGGTCTGATCCAAGAGTTTAATTCCTGGGCCACTGAAATGAATCCATGGCTAGCAGTGTGTTTTCCACATTGTCAGGAGTCTCAGACAGGAACAGCTTGAGGCTGAATTTCCATCTCTCAGGAAAAAAGCTGTTGGCTTGTGGTTCTGTCCTTGTTAGTCAGAAAAAAAAAAAAAAAGCGGTGACTCGGTTCATTTATAAATCTGAAATAATAACACAGTAATGATATACCCTGGGAACTGATGCCTTTTGAATAGATTTGGTCACATTTTGATGGCTTTACCCTTCATTGGTTTTGTTATTTAAAGCTTTCCTTGCCAGAGCTCTTTCTAGCCAATGTAGTCTTTCAAAGAGATCAGTGTCCTGAACTCAAATCTGTTTAGTTTCAGTATGAAAACTGAGTATGCTTTTGACTTTTTTTGTTTATTCATCATTTTATTGGAAAACATTTGTTCTGAAGGAAAATGATCCTCTATTTGCCTGTAAGAGATACAGAAATTTGTATGTGCGTGGGGAGTTTAATCTTGTATCACAAGTGAAAAGTAATTCAAAACTGTTTTCATCAGTCTACATGAATCAGTCTAAAGTCTATTGTCTTTCTGAGAAATTAAAATCCAGGATAATTTACTTTAAAGTAACACAAATAATATTGAGGAAATACATTTCCATAAATCATGTTTTAGATACTGGGGAGAATCCTTAGTAACAGAAAAGGAACTTGGGGAAAATATTCCCTCAGATTTGAGTGTACAGTTTCACCTAACCACAACATATTTTTTTTCGGCAAAATTGGGATTTTTGTTTATGTGTATGTATATACATGTAATACGAATTGGCTATAAAATTAAATGACATGGTAAATATTAAACTTGTTTCTCATGTCAGTATTTAGAACAAAAATATATGTATTGGTAGTGTCCAGACCTGAGACCATTGTTAATATGTACAGATATAGCCCAGTATCATGAGCACTGCTGGACTCTACTCTCTCAGGCATATATCACTTTGGTTTAGGTTTCCAGATGTATACTAGATATCTCAAAGCCAATATTAATACACAAAGTGTTTGCTTAAAATACCTGCTGTCCCTATCAACATGTAATAGGAGCACATTTTAAAGTTTTCGCTATTAGGAGAGTAAAATATGTTGACTACATAAGCTTTAATTTGGAAAAGGATCATTATACTTGCATCAATTAATTTTTAACTGTATTTTAGATTGCTAACAATTTAAACATTTAATAAAAGGTTTCTGTTTCCCTAGGATACTCCTGATATATCACAAACAGTAAAGAAACTCCCAAACTCACAAAAAGAAGCCAGAGCTTGAGTAGCAGTCTTGTTTCTTTCCACAGCTCTACTTATGGAAAATTTTCAGAAATGAATCTTTCATATGCTCACTGCGTTTTATGTTGTTATGATTCTAATGTACATATTTTTCATGTGGGTTATTTTTATTTAATATCTTAAAATTTTTTATGTCCTAAAGTTCATTTACTTATATGAATAACATAAAAGTGTTCTGCAAAAGAAAACAGAAAGCAAAAGAAGTGATAAGGTGTTTTCCAACCTTTGAGGGAGTAGGGACAGCAATAGCTATGGATTTTATTTTTCATTTTGTGCCATTACCCAGACAAATTTGTTTAAGGCGCAGAAAGGATAAGTAACACATATTTTGTTTTCTTGTTCTGTGGTTGTTTGGTTTTACTAGTACAGCAAAAAGAGTTTGCACCAGTACATTATTTCAAAAGTGGCAGTTGCAAAGAGAATTACTAGTGGGAAACCGCTTCAAGTTAAGATTTTATTCAGTTGGAATTCTAGGCTTCAAAAATTTCAGTGCTGTAACAGCAGCTGAATCATGTAATTAATTAATTTAAATATTATGAGGACATGTTTTGCTTACATTGTCCTCTTGATCACAAAGATATTAAAATTCAATTGTGCGGTGCAAAGTTATTAAAATACTAATTATACTTATCAGGATTTTAGGACTTAATCATATGGTAATGCGTGTGCCAGACTAACTTTGTAGTAAAAGATATAAGTGATAGCTTTCCAGATGCTGCTTTAGAGGGGTAAAGGAAAAGCCTTTTTTGACCATGATCTTTGTTAATAGTGTCAAGCTGCTACTTTGGAGTACGATCATTAAAGGTATTCCAGTTAGAAATTATAAACAGATGCAAACACAAATACATAATTGGAGCATTACTGAAATAGTGTCTATAGGTGGGGAAAATTATTTTTGGATGAAAAGATCAGGTGAGTTAGTACGTTGCCTTTTTAACAAAAATAGTATCTTATTTCAGGCAGTTAGGAATTCTGTCAAAGGAAAATTTGTGATTGTGGGTTTTCTTCTTTAATACTAAACTCAGTTTCCCTAGGAAGAGTTTCTGCCATTCTGGGCTGCCCAGCTGAGTGTAGCATCACTGTACTTCAATAATACACACAGATTCACAAGCAAATCAATGACCACCAGCTTACAGTGCTGTGCTAATAGAAAAGAAAACAATTTTCATTAATTAATAATGTATTTTGTAGTAGTTATTTTTGACTTTGATGAAGATATATTCTTCAGAACAATTTTAGGTTTAAGGAAAGGAATATGCGTTGCTCAAACAGTGCTATCATAATAACTCAAAGAGAAAAAGTACTTGGACTATACAAGCTTGTGTGGGAGTCAATGAAAAATAATTTGCCTCAATGATAATTAACTTATTATTATTTAATAACTTAAGATTAATTAGAATTGCGTGTGTACTTGTGTTTGCATAATGGCTAATGATTTAATTGAGGCTTGCCTTCTTGTTGTGCACTGAATTACTGTCTGAAGGCTTTGATTTGCTCTGAGAGTGGCTTAGCTGGTTTGAGTTGCCATTCAAAGCATTGCTTTCCAGCTTTCCAAATCCTCCTCTGTTATCTCTCTGCATCTACTGCTAGCACAACTCAGATACTTTCGTGACAGCTCCTAAACTGTTGTAAATTACATTCTGGTGAATTAAGGAAAACTGAAATTGAAGGCTTGTTTACTTTAGAAAGCAGGGCTGTAAATTGGCTCATGTATCACTGAGCTATCCAGATGTGAAAAACATGACTTTCAATAAATACCTGCGAACAAAGCTAGCTGAAAGTGGGAGCCACTGGAATTACCACAGATAAACTTTACTTATCTGTGAGACAGATCTTCAAGATTTTCCCTGCAGGACTGCATGAATATAATTATGTGCAATCAGCATTCTTGGAATTTGACTCAGTTGTTAGAAATGGTTATAAAAACCAAGAAACAGTTACTCATACTTTATGATGGACAAAAATCTCTATATGACAATCACGGTTATTGTTTTCCTTTTTGTTTTGGCTTGTTCAAAGGTAAAAAGAAAACAATAAAATATCTCTGATTAAGCTAAATAATAAGAATAATTTGGGACTTTTAGACATCATTCCTTTAATAAAATCCCTCTCCTATTTGTAGATATGCTACATGCAAATAAAGAAAAAAACAACTATATATATAGTTTCATTTTACACCAGCTGCAAGAAGAGTTTTTAAAAATACTAAACAATTTGTCATTCAAGTAGCATAGGGTTAAGTTGCTGGATTAAAATAACATTCAATCTAAACCATTTGGTTTTGGCTTTTGGCATTTTCTAAATTTTTTTCTTTTTAATTAATTTTATCTTTATTTCCCAATGAAATATTTACTTGGATGAAAGGAGCCAAAGTTATTTGCAAATTTGGCACAAGCTTATGATTCATTTTGAGTGCCCCAAAGTATCAATTTTTTTACACTGTTTTTCACAGCAAGATATTTCTTCCGCTGTAACGATAAATCCTGTAGTTCTGTACTGGAATGAAATATATTCTTAGCTTGGAATTAAATTTTATGTCTTTATTTTTTCAGTACGTAATATAGCTAGTAATGCAGTTCTGTGTCAAGGTCACAGTAAGATTATGCCTCCTAGTACTTCGAATGTGCAAAGATTTAATAGCCTGAAAAAAAAATTGCCTTAGTTACTGATTTTATTTATGCGTAAATTCAAGATCACTTAAGTGCAAAGCCAGCTGTAAATAAAATCTTTATAGCTGGAAAAATATTTTGAAGTATGTTGTACAAATACCTCTTTTTTAAGTGTCTATGATCTGTCTAATCTCATAATAGGAAAAAATTTTGTTTTTCTTTCACACAAAAAGCCACAAAGCTGTTTGAACTCATAATTTTGAAGAAAAGAGCAGTGAGGTCTGATATACTTTCTAAAATGTAAAAAGCTGTTGAATTGTGAATGTCAGATAATGCAGGTGGCATATTGTGCTGAAAAATGACAATGAAGAGAATTTCATTCATCTTCATAATCTCTTGCTTCAGGGAATAAACGGATCAGTGCCTGGATCAAGAAATAATATTTGTCTCTTCATCCAGCATTACACAGTTGACCGTATGTATTCTGACTTTTTTGTTCTGTTCTTTATCTTAAGGTGGAACCCTCTAAAAACTCTTTGGTGCTTTTGTACACTTAAGTAGTCCATGACCTCAGGTCTTTCACAACCCCAGCCAGCCAGTGTCCAGACCACAAAAGGACAGAGCCGGGATGCTTGCTTTAAGCACACCTCCATTTGGAATTAAGCAGTAAGCCATACAGACATTTTTGTGTGAACATTCAGGAGAACTGAGGTTAGGTCCAATCCAAAAAAATTATCTACTCAGCATCCTGTTTTAAACATCCTGATTTTCAGTCCTCAAATGCATATTTAAATATTGCCTTACAGCAGGCAATATTCCACTATTTAAAAAATTTAAATATCCAAACTCTTGGAAACAGCTATGAAATGGAATTATTAACATGCTTAACTAAGTTGAATTAATTGCAGTAACTGACTAAAACATAAAATTGTAACTAATGTGCTACAGCTACTTCTGTAATATTGACCGTCTGTTTTGTTATAAGGACAACAACTGCAAAAAAAATAGAATTATTTTTACTTGTGATTTTAGTAATGAAGAAACCATCTGCTATATTTGTTTGTTTGTCTGTTTCAACTCCACAGAGACTCTTTTAATTTAGAAATTAGCCGATTATTTTGCATAGAGAAGAAAACTAGCACAATGGAACCCTGAACGTCATAGATCCACATTGATAACAATTTTTAATACTAATCATTATTCTTGGTGTAATAATTACATAGAGTAGATATTCTAATTATGCCATATCCTCCAGCTTTAAAAAAAATTAAAAAGAAAAACATTTGTGTCATATTGCCTTAAAATCTCCTCTCAACAAGGTGTTAATACTGATACTCAATCAGTTCCAGATAGATGGGCACAAGTTAGTCCACACAGCACAATGTTGTAACCATAATTATTGAATTTGGTCAAAAGTATGTTTATCTGCAGTACTTCAGTTGTTATCAAGAAGAACTTAATTTCTGTGTGACAGTAAGCTGTCATCAAGCAGGGCAGTTTTCTTCCATTCCCTTCAATCGGGCTGTTCTTGATGAGATCGGTTCTGTAATCTGCCTTACTGCAAATTTATACCACAGCTAATGCAGTACAAAGGAGGTGGCTGGAAGGTGAAGACCTCTTCCATCAGCAAACTACTTCTCTGTTGCTTTTGACCATTAATGGAACTAAATTTCAAGCTCTGCCTAAGAGAAATGATATTTTTCTATGGGGTTATCACTATGGTCGTATGATCCAAGTGCTGTCCATTGCATTCTGTGACGGCACCATATCTGCTATTCACGCTAGATCTGTTTTTAACTTGTTATGAATTTAAATGAGCTGACCAAAAGAATTTTCTTTGCACATAGCAAGGTACAACATCTTTTCCCCAAATTACATCTATTTTTTTGCCTGACAATATAGTCTTGCAATGAAACTTTGATCAAAGTGAAACCAATTAAAAATATACTATCGATCATCTTCAGCAGAGTAGGATTTTACTCCGTGTAGTTACTCTGAAACTAACAAGGAAAATCTCTTCAGAATTGTTTTGTAAGCATTTGTGATACATATCTAATACAACAACAGTGTTCTTGGTCATTAGGTCTCTACAGTTTAGTGAACAGTTTATTTCATGTTCACATACCTATCTGAGAGAGGCGGGGCAATCAAAAACCAATCCTCAAAAGGATTACTGTGAATAGTATGTTGCTACTAGGCAAGAAGAATGACTGATTATAATATAGAGCAAGAGGTATCCAACCACTGTCCCACCATGTGTATGTGGTTCAGATGGCTCCCACAGAATGTTCAAAGATGAGACAAGTATATTGGTTTTCAACAACTGACTCGTATATCTATATCATTTACTGCAGATTTTAGATACTGCTCATGTTTTTGACTGGAAACATTCATCTGACAGTGAGATAAAGGTGCATTTGCTCCACGATTATGGCTACTTTGTAAAGAGTGCAAGCAGAGCTCTGCTATGAGAACATGGAATTCAAATGAGCTCTAGTAGTGACAGCTGCCTTAGACTCCTGGAGAACAGCTGCCAGAGCTTTACACACACAATGCCTAAAAAAGCATTAGTTTTTACAAATATCCGTCAAAAGATTTATGTCCAGGAATATTTTGTAGAAACTGGACAGTATTGCTGCACATAGCACACTGTCTTTAGAGGCTGCTGGAAGGAACTCAATATCTCCCCTGCTATACAGTCATTTCAAAAGCTTGATCAATTTAGAAAAGCATACAAAAATAGCTTGAGGTTGTTCTTTATTCAACTGTCTTTGGAATCTATGCTAAAATGTGTTCATGAAATGGAACTGTTAAACAGAAATATTTCATTTCTTTTGAGTAAATAAATCAAGTAGAGAATATCATGTCAGATGATGTCAGTAGCAGTGGGATCAAAAAGAATATCTATATGATTCAATATATAAATGCTTCTTTAAGGTTACCTGCACATTTATGCATTTTCTTGCCTTTTTTGTGTATTTGTGAGGTCCTTCAACAAAGACATATGGACTCTGTGAGTTACTGTCATGATGAGATTGCTGAGTGGAAAACATAATCTTAGCAGCTGAAAAATGGCTATGAGACCACTCATAAGCTATATTTATCTTCTCTTCATCTGAGAAACTCTAACATTCAGGCAGATTGTTGTGAATCCAGGCTAACTATCACCGAATTTACAAAGCTTGCTCCCTACATCAGAACCTGAAAAAAAAAAAAAAGAGATATTAATTCTGCTTTAGGAAATATCCAGTTTTTACTACTTTCTTTTTTTCACTAAAATTTTGAATAAGGTCTGCAAATGGTTTCTGGGCTCAGTGCAGTCCTGTGTAATGAAGCGGTAATGTCCATAGGAGAAAGAAAAGCAAAAGCGATTGATTTCAAAGATCTTTGAAATTAGGATGACAAGTATTAACTCTACAAGGTAGAAATCATGGTTTCATATTTGTTGTCATTCTTACTGATTTTTGAATGCCTGGATATGCGATCTGTACTAATGGAATCAGTCATTCTTCATCCTTTCATTCCCAAGGACCTGGAGTAACAGGCTTAGATGGAGTAAATTCCTGACCTCCAAGCAAAGCAAGGCACACAAGTGAAAAGAGTAACAGTGAATTTCAGGACAATAACCATCAAGAATGGATTGTCCATTAGCTGTAACTTTTAAAGCTCTGGTTCACCCAACTTGCAGTAAGATAGTTAATAATGAAAAAAACGGTTGTTTTTTTGTTGGTTTTCATCCTAGTTGTAACAACCTATCTTGACAGTGTTGTTTTGCATGATTGGTTCCATTATGTCTAGTACTGAGAGGCTGAATGCTTTCATCTGCATAATGGTGTGATGGAGTATAATTAGCAAAATGCTATTTTGAGTCTGAAGTAGCTTTCTGTTGCCCTACACATCTCAAAACTGTTGTCTCATTAAGGAGCTGAATATGATATCATGTCTTCTATCAGCAGTTCAAGTTTTGTCATATATGACCAAGTGAGCTAAAATACAGTGAATTAAAGTAGCGTATGGAAACACTTTCCCAAACACTCTTTTGCTATAGCCACCCCAGAGAGTCTAGTCTCCTAAATAGATCATAGAGAGCAATTTTGATTTGCAGCTATAAAATGGCTTCAGCTCACTGAAACACTGCTTAGGTTGTTGTTGTATATGTGTGTCCTCAAGAACCTTACAAGAACAATCCATTAGCTGACTTTAGCTACTCTGTTGTAATTATTAGCCACTATTAGACTATTCCATTAGTCCAAGGCTAGTTATGTGAACTTGCTGTCACGCAGATCAAGTGAGCACCTGGCTTTCATGAATGTGTTCCCAAATTCATTCTTAGTATAAGCTGCTGTTTTATTTGTCCTGCTCTAAGGCTTAATAAGGAAGGCTTAGGATGTGGCCCCTCAGCCCCTGTGTCTCAAAGGAGGATGCTTGTTGTGTATTTAGATACAGTGCAGCTGTGAACAGGTGAACAACAATTTGAATGATGGTATCACACTTGAAATACCACATTGATAGAATTACAACATCTTTCTAGAACTAACACTTCTGATAACCTTCTCAGGAAAATAAGGATCAGATGTCCTTTTCTGATTACAGTAAATAACCTACAGGCATCCCAGTTAAGTGAATTACTATCCCAATTAAGCAGCAATTCTTGCTGATAAGTATCATTAGGTTTAATTCCATTCCTTGGGAAATGTCCTGATTAAGGCTATTTCTTAATTTAGCAGTATGTAATCCAATAGTTAAAGAAAAAAAATGATATTTGAAGCAGAAATGAGAAAGAAAATTTGAATAAATTTGCACTATGAGCATAAGTTTTTATGAAATGCATCCCAGCAAGCTCTGAAGAAACTAGAAGGAATAGTCACAATTGATATCTCACAGAGAATAAAAGTGTGAAGCCCTATCAAATGTGTTTTTTTCTTTACTTTAGGATAGTATCAGTTTATCATGAGAAAATCAAATGCTGGATCATAGAGAAGAAGTCAGAAGATGGTTAGAAACTGGGAGAAAGAAAAATATCAGCTACTTGGAAAAGAAGCTTTTCATAGTGACACATCATAGGAGAGACTTCTGGTAGCTGAGGTACAATTTCTTGTGGAAATATGATAGTTACCAGTACACGATGCAGACAGCATGCTTGGCCTAGTAAAAATGTGGGAAGTAAGAGTACAAGTTCAATCACGTTCATTGAGTTACAGCAAAGCTGAATCTTCCATATTTAACTCAACAGTACCTGTTAATTATGTTTTATGCACTAATGTATAATGAGGCAGAGAGGGATGGGGAATGACTTTTCCTGGAACATTTCAGGAGTTCCAAGATATTATTTTTCCTCCTAAAACTTTACAAACCAATTCTAAAATAAAGTGTTAATATTTAAAACTAAGAAAGATTTGGTTCCTGAAAAGAGGAAAAAGAAACAGAACTGCAGCTAGGTAGATAGAGCATGGTAGGAGAGACATAGGAGCAGAAGGAGAAATTCCAGTCTAGAAGCAAGGTCTTGCCAAGAGGGTTGAAGAAGGCAGCTAAGTACACAGAGGCTCTATTGAGGAAGTAGTGCTGCTAGAGGATCTGGTGCTGGCCAGTGATTTCTAACCCTTTCACTTAGCCTGTTTTCAAGAACTGCAGTGACTTTGCCAGTATATTAAAAGGAAATGCCGTCAGCGCAGCTAATATTATACCCTCAAGAACTCATTGCTTATACCGAGGACGTTACAGATTAGCAGCTTGGAATTCTTAAAGCACCTAGTAAATGTGCTAGAAAAAACTGCCAGGAATATTCTTTTCTGCTGTGGCAGTATACATTAAGGGACAGAGGAGGGGTTGTGAGGTCTCCTAGTCCACCCCCTGCCCCAAGCAGACCTAATAACAAGTCAGGTTGCTCAGGGCTATGCTCAAGTACTAACTGGGAAAAGGAGATGATAGCAAAAGATCTGAGAAGATATTTTATAAGCTACCAAACCCCACAATTCTCTCATACCATCAGAGGGAAAAAAAAAAACCAAAACAGTGCTCCCTTTAATTTTTATTCTTACTGAATCTCTGAAATATTTAAACAGCTGGTTTACTCCTGTTCAAGATTTGTCCATTACAATGGGTATTTTAAGCTGCATAAAGTCTTTCCTCAGTCTGGACAGTTCTGGAAATGTCAAAGATAAGAATTAACAAGTAATTTAAGCATAGTTTATCTTCTGTAGCAAGAAATCTTTCTGCATCCAAAAGCTCACTGAAGTAAATGTGATCATATTAAGCATGTAGGCTTTGGTCTACCTCAAAAAAAATCATATTAAAATTTAGGTGATTGTTAGTGTTTCAGCGTGAATAGATTTATTTTTTTTTCCAGCTGGGAGAAGGAAAAAACACCACACACCTCCTCCCCCCCCAAAAAAAGCCCCAACCTATGCATGCTACCGAATACTTGGCTAGTGTCTGTATCTTCCTGTATCAAGCATTCCAAAAAGGATTTGAATATTTAAAAATAACATTTTCTAGTAAGTTGGTGTTGCTGTCTTTTACTTAGTTTTCTTTCTAAAGCTTTCCTAGAAAAGTAGAGCCTCTAAAGAAGATACTGTATGGCACAAAATTAGTAGCAAAACACATGAGTAAAAGGATGTGCTTTTATATAATGATGTGAATATGATTGTCTAGAGGACAATAGTGTATATTGCATAATAGTTGTCAAAAGTTATACAAGTAGCAAAATACTTGACACTTCAAGAAATGTTCATGTGTAGCACATAAAGTATAATTTCCAATGTATTGCTGCTAGTTAAAAAAAAACCAAAAAACAATGAAAAGACTGCTTGTAAACTGGAATCCAATTTCCCAGGCAATCTAAGGAATTGGAAAAAAAAAACCAAAAAACTCCACTTGAGAGTGGTACAGTGAGAGAGGAATATATAATCTAATACATCACCGCACATAACTTTCTGCAGGATGTGACATACTATAAAGGTCATTACGCCCATCACTACAGCCTAACATTTTGCAGCAGAGTGTGATCTTCCTTGTTTGTGAAGCATATGCTAAACAGAAAATGAATAGGAAGCTGGTTGTTATTTAAAGCTGACAGCCAAAATAACCCTCAGTGCTTTGCCTTCAACTCCAAGTGATCAAATATTCAAAGGTATGCTTGGGGGACCTATAACTATGTTGTGCTTTTTCACTTGCTATCGTCTCACTCATAGCTGCATCTGTTTTTCACCAATATAAGTAAACATACTTAAAGCCCACTGCTATTACAAAATAAGAATTTTTATTGAAAAAAAAAGAACTCTTCTGAAATTTCAGGCTACCTTGAAATACTATGGATTCCTCAAAAAAAGAATGCCATCTGAATTGTCCACATTAGTGTACTTTCCATAACAAAAAGTGAAGTGGCTTTCAACTCTTCATAAATACCTGAATGTTAGTATTACCTCTTCACCACAGTCAAGAAATATTCTTCTAAACAAAGCTCAACTTGATTGCTATTAAAAGCGGAAAGCTCTATTTATTTATTTATTTTCTGATGAAGAAATGTAAGTGATTTGGTTTTGTTTATAACACTGATGCAAACCGGTAAGCAATTTGTTATTTTTAGGATAAACCCATACCTAAATAGTGCTGAAAAACTGCTAATGGTTTAAATAATTAAACACATCCTGACTCTCTGGTAGGGCACTGGAACTAGATAAGCAAGTAACACAGGAATAAGTGCTACAAATTCAACGTAGCACAACACTCTATAGATTGAGGGAGTGTACTTAGAAAGTGCCTAAGATTCTTGGTACAAACAATAATAATTTAAAAAACCACAAGTGGTATGAACAGCAAACCTAGCACATCATTTTCTAAAGTATGGAACCTACAGCATGTAGACCTTGAATATAATCGGCCAATCAGATTGTGGTTTTAAATCCACCTGAGCCTCACTACTTTTTTTAAATTGGATAATTGCTTGCCTCTTTTTTTCACAACTACAAAATATCAATACAATGGCCCTTGAGTGCTCCAAGTAAATGCTTTGGGGAAAAGATAGTTAACAGTCTTTAACTGAAATCATTGGACAAATACTTACAATGAATGGATTGTCATTTAGAGTACAGATTGAATAATGACTTGTTAAATAAATTATTCTAAGGGACTGATCCACCAATTATTGTATGTTGAAGTCATGTTTCTAATGTGAAACAAGCTCTTCTGCTCATATAAAACTGCTAGAAAAATACCTCAAATGTTGAGCTTGGTGTATTTAAATTTTGTAAAATTAAGACTTGAAGAGTATGGAAAAGCGTAGAGTTATCTTTACACTCCTAGTTAAAAAGTGCCTCTTGACAAACATGGATGGATGATTGGGAAACCGTATTGCAGAGTAGCAGGAATATAAAACAAAGTGGATACAAATGAGGATATATATGGCAGATCAGTAGCAATGGTGTATTAAAACATATAGTTCATTAAGGATGGAGGAACTACTCCAACCTGAGCACAACCTTCCTTCATTACAGTTGCCAAATTAAGTTAGGAGAAGTTAAGGCTGTGCTGTTAACAAGTTCCCTGCTGCCAGTAATTTTTGCTTTTCACATGGAGCATCTTTGGGAAATCATGGCCAGAAAAAGTCCTGAAGGAAGAGGGACAAGGAATCCATGAAGGAAGCTGTTCAGATCTTCTGAGGTAATCTGTTCAGATCCATGAACATCTGGTTTTTTGAAATGTTTCTTCTGTAATGAAAAGTGAACTGTATGAGAGGGTACAGGAACTTCTTCAGAGGAAAGTGGATTTCATGTCTTGCAATTTTTATAACAAAGGATTTACCTGAGCATGAATATGAGAATATTGCTTAATTTTCCTGAAGGTGACATGGTAGCTTCAGCGTTGCACGAGCAGAGGGGCATGTAACAGATCAGTTCTTGTCAGGGAAGTTCTTTGGGGCAGATAGTGTGACTAATGATGATCATCAGGGTGACAGGACTAAGAATTTTATTTACTTTTAATGAGCATAAATAAATGATAGATAGTGCCCACAGACAGCAGAAATGTAGCTCAGAGTTACAAAACATAGCTGATATATTAATTCCATCTCAGTCCTGTGTTTTCCCTGATGCCCAACAATAATGTAACAAAGTGATGAGGGACTGCTTTTGGTCTTTGTTTCATGATCTTTTGTTTTGCATTTTCTGTCAGACCTTGTTAGGTTAGAACCCAGAGCTTCCGAGAATGTGTTATAAACATTATACTACAGTTCTCAACAGATTTCTGCTTTTGTTTTAGTCTAGTGGATTTCACATTTCAAATTATTTAATTTATTATCACAGCACAGAAGAGATCAAACATGTCCCTCCCTTCCCATATATGACATTCCTTGAATGGTCTGTAGTCTGGTGGTATAAGACACTGTACAGAAGTGCATGAAGCAGTGAATAGAGGAAGTATGAGTTTAAATCCTACTAGAAAGAATACCTGGTCTCAAATATCCTGTCTGAGCTTTGCAATCACTGCTTGGATTTCCTCACAAAAATACAAAATTAAAGTTGCACCTTAAAAAGTAAAATTGAAGTTGCACCTTAAATTTGATGTATCCAATTCTATCAGAGATCAGTAAGCATGTTGAACTTGGAGAAGCATAGTAATTAAGATAAATTTCACAAATCAAGAAATCAGAACACCTGCTTTAAAAATATATATATCTGTGTGTGTGTGTGTTACTGGTTGGGTTTTGAGGTGAAAATGGTAGAAATTCATCCACACATTCCAGAATTAAAGCAAATCAAAGAACATTTTGAAGCAGAACTTCCAGGTTAAAGAAAGTCTGAAATGTTAGTATCAATGAAATGTTTGGACACATGTAATACAAAGTCTAATACATAGGTTCACCACTCTCCAGTGCAGTCTGAGAAGGTTAATCCAACTAACTTTTGTACTAAGCAGAGAGATCATTAAGTTAGTCGACTGAAAACATTAATGAAAAGGGTGCCACAGAACTCCTGTCCTCTTCATGCTTGCAACTATCTGAGCTAACATTCCTAGGAGGAAAGTGCTCCCTGGGATCCTTTCCGGAGGGTTTGTGCCCATAGTTATGTTTAAAACACAAGGACGGGAAGACAGAAATTATCATTTGATTATGAAATAGAGATGAGAGATGAAACTATTAATTCTGATAAAACTATTGAGATAGTTGTCTAAGAAACAGGGGATCTGTGTTCTATCTTTTTCTCGATTTGGAGAGTTTAGACTCATATTTTATCAAAGAAGGTTAATACATGAGCCTGGTGACTATACTTCTCAGCACGCTATGGTCAAGAGTTTACAAGTAAAGAGTTTGCATCTTAGAGGGCAGAGTCCATAGCAATGATGGAATAGCATTTGATTTCCAGTCCTAGCTCTTGTCTTTAATCCAACGACTACTAAAATATCTGCTCTCGGTATTTTAGTTGCACAAAATAGGCAACTTTGAACGAAAGATCCAAGCAAAAGTAATTTTACCTTTTTTTTTTCCTTATTTAACAGTGAACTTGAAGGTAGTGATTGGTTAAAATATGCCCATTTGTAGCTTTTGTTGTTCTGTACTATGCTGAATTCCCATTTCTCATAAGACAGCAAGTATTTATTCTCTACTGCTATAGAACATTCAACAGTGAAGTATCCTTTTCTACTCTGTCATCTGGCATGCAGAAATTTTCTGCTGCAGGGTTGCCTTCTAGTTCTCAAGCTTCCTACTAGATGAAAGCAATAGAAAACTTTGTACAGTTCAGACTATGACATGATATTTTACACATTTGTATTCCTCAGAGGCATTAGTATGAGAACATATATTGTCAACTCATCCTCCCACAAACAGTTTGGTTCAACTTCCTGCCTTTTCAAGACAGTGTAATTTTAGAGCTGTAACAACCATGACAGCTAAATAAAGACACATTAAATTTAAATAAGATTAATAAAAACTAATTCTTCAGTCATTATCCCAAAATTTTGTGGGATTCATGACAATATTGAAGGTAAGAGCAAAAATGTTTTTTCTCTCTTCTCAGCTTTTGAGCTGAGCTCAGTTGCCATTTCCCTCCCCTCTCTAGTCACTAATGTCACTGTACATTGTGCTTTTCTGTCTTCTACTTGTCCACCCTAGCAGTTCGCTCATGGCTCCCCTTTTATTCTATTTCATCCACAAACTCCTTTCCTCACAACAGATGAGTATATTTGTTTTGTTATTTAAAGGCTTTCTCAAAACGTGAATTTCTGGTTTATGTTTGTAGAATTTTGCACAGCATAATTACAGAATTATTCAAGCTCCTCACACAAAAAAATTGATATGAAGGTTTTTACTGTATTTTATAGATTCATGGTGATTTATTTAATGTATGAAGTTGAATTGAAAGTGCTTATGGATGATCCACAAAACGTCAAAGTGTGTTGCTAACTTTCCCTCATATGTTTTAATGGGAAACTTTTCCTGGGAAAATCATACACAAATTTGGCAAATTTTTAGCCATTTTTTTAAACTACTTTGAGAGAAATTTCTATCCAGATATTAAATATGAAAGATTCTTCTTATTTCTTTATCACTTAATGTTCATCATCTTCACACCTGTTAGGGCACATAATGAACATAATAAACAATCTGCAGAACTATCAACAGTATATCGTGACTAAGCCCGTTAGTTGTACTAATGAGGTTTTATTGCTCGCAAGATTTGAAGAAGCCTTGCCTGGGGGTCACAGCACTGAACAAGCTAACTGAGATTGTTGTTAGCTCAGACATCTCAATCACACACAATTTCCCACTGTAGGCTTAGGTAATGCCTTTGAAAGAGTGGATTAGTTTATATCTGATTCAGCACTTAATAATTTTCTTTAGTTGCTCAGTGAATGTTCAAATCAAATGAACCTTTTTTAGATTAAATTGGGATGGTTGAGTATTTCTGCTGATAAAGGACCAGATATTTTTACCATTTTTATTATAACTTAAGAACCAGAGATAAGAATGATTCTTCGTAGTATGAAACAGTTAACAATGAAATGTGAAAGGTCAAAATGTAAAACTGAAAAAGATGGCAAACTACAATAACTAATGTAGATTCTCTGCCGTAAATACTGAGCTAATTCTACCTCCCCTCTCATCTGTTCATTGAATGTGTTTTGATACTATGCAGTTATTTTTCTTAAATGACTAGCTACCTATCTTAATTTAGCCCAACTGGGAGTTTTGGCAATTATTAACGTTTTCCATACTGTTCCTGTTTCTTCTCTTGGCTATCTATGGGACTGTATTTTACTTTACCATGTAATCATTATGGATGACAATAAGAAAATGTATTTGAAATAATTTGGGTGTAGGCAAATGTCTTTGGGAGAAACAAAGAACATGTGAGGGAACATGAATTTATGCATACCAAGAGACAGAGTATACTTTACTCTTTGAATGTAAACATATGACTACATAAACAATTTACGTTATTCGCTGATCCTTTGGCAGATAGATATTTGATGCATCAGTAGAAAGTTAAGATTGAACTGATCAGTTTTACAACTAAACATATACCAATATATTCATGAATAGTCTGTAGACCATTACCAATTGATTTACTTTAACACATTACCATTATACATTTACTTTAACACATTACATTACCAATTGATTTACTTAAACACTAGGTTTTGTATGCTGTCCTGTTTCCCATTGCTGCAGACAGACTAATAGGAATTTAGGCACCTTGATGGAGCAGGCTTTACTCTTACTCCCAGCTGTTGAGGAGTCCTGCTATAGCTTTCACTAGACAGGAGGCATTGGCAGAAATTCACACCTGTTACATTTCTCTCCCTTTGATTTTGCTCTTTGGGACAGATACATTAAAATGGATATCTCCTCCACTTGGCAAAAATTATCAAGGGATTGTCAAGGGTTTTTGCTTTCTGTTTTTTAAACACAACTTGGTTTCACCTTGCAAAAGCAGGAACTGAAACAGTCTACAGAACACACCACTCCCTTAAAATGTGGTTATTTGCAAGATTATATGGGCAACATTGCAATTAAAAGCTGTATTTAAAACTGTGGGTTTTAAGTAGGCAGTCTAATTCAGTATTTTTTTTTAGCAGAAATGTGATGCTGTAATCTAATAGTGCCAGTAAAAACATAAAAGGATGAAATATATCTAGTGTTATTCTCTGAGATTTTCTACGATTCTGTCAATGAAAGTGCAATATTTTTTTTCTGGTGTTGTTATTTAAGTATCAGATTCTTTGCAGCTATCTTGCATCTTTAAGGAAAAGAAATAGTATCCTTGAGATCAAATAAGTATGAGGAGTCTTCATTTAAGTAATGCTGAAAAACATCAAAGCATTAAGTCACAGAGTTCTTAGCAAACAATCCTGTACTCAAAGGATCAAAAATAAAACTAGAGAACTAATATATTATGTTGTTATGGCAACTGACTATTTAGATTTAATTTCATGTCAGCAGAACTTCAAGGATTATCCTGGGCAAATACAGTAAACATATTTGCAAACAAATTAAATATTCCCATCCCGATATTCTATCTGTAGTAATCACCAGTTATGTTTACTGTAGATTTATCTAATATTTTGGATTCCCAATGACTTTATCATTAATCTGGCTTTGTTCTATTTTATTGTATGGTTTTGGCGGCTGACCACTTACACTTTTTTGTTATCCAATCTGATTTCATCTAGTGCTGGGTTTAGATTTTATTTTTCTACATTGCAGATGAATGTTCTTTTTTTTGCCTGCTTTGTCTATTAAAAACCAGCTATTTCCCTGTCATCTGTAGACTAAGATGCCTTGTGTTTTCATGCCCTATGATCAGTGAATGATTCCACTGTTCCTCCACTTTTTTTCTTAAACCAGGGGCATTCTCTGTTGCTAGCAAGAATTTGTGACAGTATATGTGAATTAAGGACCTAGATTAATGTGATTAAAATTATTCTGTGCTGATAAAATTTATAAGAAGCCTGTCTTTATAAGGTGATCACTGGTATTTATTTAGTTTCTGTTCAGATGCTCAAAGCAGGTTTTTTTCTCCAGTTCCAGAATGTAGTTGAGTAAATGCTGATTATACTTAACATGCAGAGTATATTATTTTCAGTTAAAGAAGAAATCAGATCAAATATAATTTTTATATGCAGTTTCCAATACGGACTTTGTCTAATATTTTACCTTTAACTGAGTTTGTCTTTTCAGAATCACAACAAGAAAGTACATTTCAAATGTAGTCAGTCACTGTATCATGAGAGAATTAGAATTTGGGTGAATGAACTGCTAACATGTATTGTTTTGTAACTAGTAACTTGGTGTATCAACATGACCATGTTTCCTAAATGGTTATTGGCTCCTTTATTAATGGCTGGCTCAAAAGGAACAAAATTTGACTGTATTTGAACATTAGTCCCCATTACTGTGTGCGAGATCTGAGTCTTTCATTCAGTTTTATGTTCTCAACTTTAGCAGCATTTCCGTTTCTCAGTTGAGAATATTTTCCCCGCTTGCAGAAAGAAAAAAATGGGAAAGAACCTTGCAAGAGAAATCATGTTGTTTTCCATGTGCATTAAGAAATGTGATAAACAGAGTCATTAAATATATTTGCAAATTTTCCTCTAAGGGAAAACTATACTTGAGCAGAGTATTTTTTTTCAATTATACAGTCTAACCTGGAGGGTTGCTGGAGAATTGTGGGTCTGTCAGTTATAGTGGTTTATAGATACACAGGCAAAAAGGAAAATCTACACAAAGAAATCATTATTGAATAAATAACCAGTACTACATCCAAGGTAGAGCAGAGATTTCTATGGGTTTTTGATGCCTTGTTTCAATTTCAAATAGGTTGAAACAAATAGTGGCAATTGCTATGTTATATACTTGCTTATCTGATAAGACAACATTCAATAGTCTTGCAACAGATTATTTTAAAATATAATACATTTAAGTCGTAAACATGAACCACTAGGGAGATAATTTCTATAGTGTTAGCTACACCATGATTTTAGATACATTATAATAACTTAAGCTGAAGCAGGCTCAAACTGACTTCTATCTGATGCTCATGAGTTTTTTTGATCTGATACATGAAGATATTTTTGGATTGCATGGTGTATTCTTTCAATGACATATTGTTGCCTGGCTGTTGCAGCTTCTAGATGTGACACAGATAAAAGAAAGCACACCACTAAAATATTTGGGTACTTTATATTACTGAGATGTTTATATTTTCATTCGTGATTGCCTAATATTTTGAGCAATCTTAGTAAAAATGCTAAGTCTATTTTCAGGAATTGAGAGATCAGAATTTTGTGATAAAATACGGATGTTATGTAAAACCACAGAGTTAAACACGGGCACTATGTTATCATAGGGCTAACGAATCACTAAGTGTAATCGTAGTGTATGTGTTATGTTTATTATGTATGTTTTATGTTTATTATTTCTAAATATCATATCCTTATTTCAACAATTCTGGATATATACTTTATTAGTAATAACTACATTAGGTGGAATGAATGAACCATATCTACCATCAACGGTAGTTAGATGATCATAAGAGGAAAAGTTATACTGGAAAATTGTGAAATAGCTACCACATATAAGCAAATTCTTCCTATTCTCAGCGCTTAGTGAGTACATGAAATAATGGGAACTTAAATGATCCTTAAAATTTAGCTCATTTTCTATGTCAAATTACTACATGTATATTGGCATGTTTTAGAAAGGAACTTTTGAATTATAACCAGTATCAATATCTTTCCGATGTATGTTCAGTTTACTCTAAGGATCTCTGAAACTCGTACTTAAGTACAATTTTATATGTTCATATATTCATCATCATGAATCCTGAAAGCTGTTCCTTTGGCCATTACTTATTATTAGTTATTGTCATTGATATTGACAAAATGGCTTGTGTGTAAAAGGATGGTTTGCACCCAGATGTTAATCAGCTTCTGATTTGAATAGTGCAGTTTAAGTACACTAAAAGGCAGACTGCAGTGTAAAACAATACTGGTTTATATAGAAACATTTATTTTAATGAATGCTGAGAATTTCTTAGCAATAGCCTCATGTCTCTATACACTTCAGACAGATTTCAGGCATGTACTCACAAATCATCAAATGATTTCTGTAGTTTGTAGTATACTTCTCCATAAGAGGTTCCATTTGAGATATTATTAGGCAATAAATGTTCAGAGATTGCTTTGAGTGGTCAAATCTACAGCTGTCGGACTTGTTTATAAGAACAATAATGAATCTTCAGTCTCAATAATCTATTCTTTTGAATACTAAAAAGTAATTTATCGAACTCTTTTTAAACACAGATACCCAAAATAGCACAGTAATTTTACTAAAATATGTCTTTGTCAAAAACTCCTATTAATCCAACAGAATGTCTGTGCTTTCTTTATAAACTCCAGCAACTGGTTGTAATTCATTCAGCTAGACTTCTTGATAGAGTACTAGTTGGACAAAATAACAGCCTGGACCCAAACCAAAGGAAGCTTCCTAATTTAATAAAAAATATGACACATAATTGAAAGCATATTCAGAAGTAATTTTCCAATACTTTCTTCAGTGTAGATCCATAATTAATTCTGATTTTAAGTATCCCCAAATGAAGCTATTCAAATATTTTTTTCTAAACTACCATAATTATCTCAGGCCTGACTTAGCAGCATGCCCTCTGGTTTTGTCACATAGAGTTCTCTTTGCAGAGAGAAACTCTGCCTATTACCATCTTCTATTTTACTTACATAAAAATTCCCCTAGACAAAGAAAAAACAATTGACAAATATGTTAACACTTCTTTGTGTGTATACCCAGTGTTTGTTTTGGAAGAGGACAGAAGCTGTAATGCTCTTTTTGTTCAAAGATAAATTCTGTTGAAGTTGTTCAGGCAGAAGTTGTTCCTTGGGACTGTTAAGCTTTTACTTTGCTGTCTAGAATTTATTATACTAGCAGTAATTCTCATTTCACTTCCAGCTCCTGCTCTATCATTTTTGCAGGGGTCATAATCACTTTTCTTTCCCTCTCTCCTCTCCTCCTGCCCCCATATTCTTGTACATGAAACAGTCACAATGGGAAAGGAGAAAAAAACATACTGGTATTTTGACTTTCCTATAACATGAAAAGATCTTGTGGTTTGAGTAGCTTTGATTTTGGCCTTCCTTCACTATTCCCAACAGTGTGTATTAGTAAAACCTTGTCTATTCTCTTAAATTATTGGACATTAATTTGCTCTAAAACTTTAGAAGGTGTAATCTACTTGTATTTTACTAGTATTGAAGCAATACTGAATTACATAATATTTAATAAATCAGTATGGTTATCATTATTATTCTTTAATTATATTGCATTTTTTTCCTAGATTTGCTTTATTTTTCATTTCTGGTTGCTACAGGGGAGCTGTAAATTCATCACAGTGGACTATGTTCTCTTTGGAAGACAGATATCTATGTACCGTAGCAGGGCATTATCCCAATGTGCCATGAATGAAAGGAAGATCTCATGTTGATTTTAGCATTATTTTGCTCCTGCCGTTACTGATGAATGCATGTAATTATAGATGGGCACAGCTACAGTTCTGAAGGACTGATTTCAAAGGAGCAGCTGTTGCAAAGCTCAAAGTTGACCCCTAAATCCTATTGTCACTGCAGTCACAGTAGAATCTCTGAAACCAATATCATATTCTTCTGTAATTGTGAGTATTAAATTTGTGACTACACTGAAGATTTTTTTTAATCGGTAGTCAAATATTAGAGGAAAGAATTTGTGAAGATTGTCTGATTTTATCACCTGTTACCAGTAACTCACTCTAATAACCACTCTGAGCCAGAATATTTGTGGGTGTTTATATTTCAGAATGTTTATAATTCAGCTTAAATCTCTTAAGGGAGCTAGTCACCATTGTAATCAAGAGATAAGAAATATTCTTTGAATAAAATACTGAGTAAGTTACATTCACACCTTCGGCTTCTGGGCAAAACCAGATTTAGCAGCTGGTGTAGTTCGGTCCATCTGAAAATTCGCTATAATGTAATAACTTCATTCCCCTAAATGGCCTGAGATTTTTTTAAGGAGAAATTGCTAGTTTTTCCTGAAACATTTTACAGAGAAAGTTTGATGCTGAAAATATACCAAAAAAACCTGCCCAGCTTTCTAGATTACTTCTCTAGTCCTTGAACTTAGCTGCTGGTAAGGCCTAGATTTTTGGTGTCAGGTGTTTCTAATATTCATCAAGAATGATTTAATAAATTTGACCTTTTTTTGACTCACAGAAGGCTGAAATATCAGTATTTAATGAAGCTAAAAGGAGCTGAGTGAAATGCTTTTAGGAATGTTACAGTTATTCTCTTTGCATAAGCAGTTGCTTGATAAGATCTGTAGAAAAGATTTTAAGACTGAAAGAAGAAGACTTCTCAGAGACAATTTGAATCCAGTATACCTTGTTTGTGTGAGAATTCTGGCATCTCTGTTTTGAAATTTTGAATTAGAAAGAAAAACATGAATGAATTCCTAACTTCATTGTAGACAAACTGCATGATAAGAGGTAAGTCATTTAGTAGAGAAAGAGAGATAAAAGCCTTTGTTTTGAATTTATTGAATCCACTAATGTAGCATGACTGAACAGAATGATGTATAATTTGTTTTAAAAATATAAAGTAATTGCATGTAAATTTTAATTAGTCATTGGTAAGTTGTAATTTATGCTCCTACAGGTAATCTTGGGTAAATGGGATATATAGAAATGGAAGCAGTACTGGAAAATTACAAACAATAGATATGCAAAAAGATAGTTTAACAAGAGGAAAAAAAAAAAGGATGCTGGGTGCTTCTGACAAGCATCTCATTTTTTGTCACCTGCCAGGTAAGGAGATGACCTACTGGATTGCATTACCTCTTGTAGTGACAGGACAAGGGGAAATGGCTATAACTTAGAGGGAGGGAGATTTAGACTAGACATAAGGAAGAAAGTACTCATGCCAAGATTTTATTTTATCAAAGCTTAAAATTTTCTAAGCTAATTAATGAATCCCTGAAGTTTTAAATCTTTTTACTTTATACATTTAATTCATAGAAATAGAAACTTCAGGAAAAAACCTCTGAAATACTGTGCAAGTCTTATTGTAAATTAGAGACATTCAAAATTAAAATTTTATGTTTTGTTTCATAACAAAGAGAATGTTCCTGGGAATTAGAATTAAAATTTCTTGTTTCAAGAGAAAATCAACCCATCTCAGAAATTTATAATAAAAGTTTTTTTGCAAAGATTCAAAAGTCGCTGTGTGTATCCTCATAAAACTGTGGATCACACATAGTGGTGTGGACTTTTAAGACCATTACAGCAGGAAAAATTTGAAGCCCAGGGTAGAGTTTTCAGATAGTACTTTAATTTTCTTTTTTCTAGGGTCCCCTCCATAATTCTGGCATCAGACTTGCCCTGGGCAATGAAAACACCTCCAACAGAGATGCACATTTCCATTTACAACTCTTTTTTTCCCCTTTCGTCTATATCAACACATAAGCAGGTCTGAGATGTAGTTTTTCATGCTACTCCAGACATCTGCACTTGTAAAGTTGAATTATGGACTGAAACACTAGTTTTTCTCAAATAGTCATGAAGTCAGGAAAATTATGGTGTTTCAGTTGGCACTGAAGTATGATCAGTCCCATCCATGTCTTCAGTATGACCTCAAATGTATAGGCAGTAGTCAGGTCGTGAGAAAAAACATACTTCCCTCTTCGCCTAAGCATCCTTTTTCTCAAGTGTTTCAGGCAACAGGCCAGACAATAACAGGAACCAGAGTTTTAGAAGGCAATTTCTTGTTATTGATTTAATTTTATTAAAAATACAAAATTAACACAGTGAAAGACAGATATTCAGTATACCAATTACTGTGATAAGTAACAGTATGAGCTCATTATAACTGTTACAGAAGTTAATCAGATAATGTGTAAGATCATGTTAATCTGTGCACGAAACTCAATTCATAATATCAGCAAAAAATATGAAGCAAAATATCATAATCCCCAGCTTTCCTGGCCACACAACATGCACAAAATAATGATTCAAAAATAAATGTTTTATCATCTGAGGTGTTTCCTTTCAGTTAGTCAAGAAAGTTGAGCATTACAACGGACATCTGTGGTGAAAATCAATGGCTTTCCTTAGGTTTCAGAGGCAAAGAAGGTTTTAATGACAATGAAGAAATGCACATGAGAATAGACTTCCTTGGTCTTTCGGACCATTCACCAGTACAGTGCAAGGGCAATTAAAAAAATTCTCTCGAAAAAATCTGATTAATGAAGGTCTCAAGGGGCTGACACGCTGCATGAGGTCCAGGATAGCCTTGGCCATGCCTTCAGAACCAGCAACCTCAACTGAAATGTAGTAGCATATTATTTACGTAAACAGCTGTACTAGATATTGTTTCCCAGTAACGGTGCTGCTGTAGGTATTATGATTTAAGATAAGAAGGAACAGTAAACAAATGTAAAATCGCTGAATTAATAGAGGTACTAGTTTTTAATACCTCTAAAAAGAAGCCTTCCTCCAGCAACTCTCTATATGTGTCTCTTTTTTTTTTTTTCCTATAATGTAACTGTAATGCATCTCGTTTCCCTCATTTCATTTTTCTTTCTCCTTGCAACATCTCTTTCATTCTACTGGTACTGATTACCTTTTCTTTCAGACAACATTTTGTTAGTACACTATTTGCTAAACTCTGACAAATGCTGGTCCATAATTATAGCTGCTCCCTCTATTTCAGACGTAAAGAAAGATGTATGTGCCCAAAAGCTTGTCTAAATTTTCCCTAGCTATACTACGGTGGCCTAATAAATGATTTGTCCTTTATTACAAGCCTTGCTTGCTTGCACTGTGTATGTGGCCTGGCACATGTAATAGTGAAGCAGTATGAAGTCAAGGGCACTCTAGATTATTATTACTTTTTACCGAGATGGTCTCCATATTTTTTTTTTCATATAAGGATCACCCTATAGCAAATGGTTTTATATTTTATTTGCATCTGTTAAACCTTAGAAAATTGTGCTTCTGAATTGTATGACTGATGCTGCAGCAGGTGGCAGATTCTGTTAAAATGCTAACTTTTCTGTCTTCAGCATTTAGAAAATATCAGGCTTTGTTTCATTTCTGTTCTCTCAAACCCTTAGAAATCACAAGTGTCTTTTGTGTTCACCTGTCCCTCTGTGACTCCCTCCCTGCTCCTTTTTCTGTTGATCATTCTCTCCTTTCTTCACAGGCTACAGGGGAGCTGTAAACTCCTGAAAGAAAATGAGAAAGAAAGTGCTATAATTATCAGCACAAGGACTTATACAAGCCAGGTAGCAACTAACTACCTTTGATTACTGGCAGCAGTGTTGCTGCTTTAAAGTGAAGGAGGAAAAGCTTTCTGTAACTACTACCTGGAAGTATAAGCTCCCATTCCCAGACTAAATGAGCTGAACTGATGCCAAGTATAAAGGGAGCTAAGCATTCCCTGATTTGTGCAAGTAGTTTGTGACCATCTTTAACACTTGGGCAGAGTGCTGAGAAATACTCCCTTTCATAGGAATTTGCAAAAGGAAGCAATGCCATGCTAGAATTAGTTTGTGAAAATCACTGGGTCTACTGGTGTCTTTAAAAAATCCCTTTAACCTTAAAAGTTTATAGCTTTCTGTGAACCTCCTCAACTTCTTGCTATTTTTTTTTCTTACTCTTGTATGCAGTTTTTTTTTTTTTTGGTTGGTTGCTTTCGAGCAAATTATAGCTGACAAATAGTTTGTTACAGTGGGCATGAAGAAATAAGGGGCCATAAATGTCAGCCACCCATGAACATATAAAGATGACAAAGAAAACTAATGAACTCAGTCACAAAACGTCACCTATTTGACTCAGATGTGACCACAGTATCACTGCTGTGTGAGACTCCAACTTAGAATCTTTTACCTTATTCACAATAAGACCTTTCAGCAAATATAATTGCCTTTTCTTACATCTAGAGAAAAGTGAAATGTCAGATAAGTGTAAGCATTCCCTTAAGATAAAGAAGATGGACTGTGGCTTGGGGGGTTTTGGGTTGGTTTTTTTTTGGTTTCTCTCTCTCTTTTTTTTTCTTTGCACTCTATGAACAGGAAAAGAGAAGAAATCATTTTTGCACATTTGCAGCTCAATTGGTTCTTCCTTTATTTTGCCTTGGAGAGTTCATAGTTTCAGTCAAAATAACTAAATCCTTCCCGTTAGCATTTTCCTCCTTGAGAATGAGTTGCTCTAACACACGAACAAGAAGACCCTTGAGAACACCAAAGGCTGTTTTGACTGCTTTTATATAGTACGAGATAACTTACTAAAAATGTATAAAATATGAATGCCAGGCAAAAACTACATTTCCTGCTACACTTTGGTCCTCTGCTTTTAAGGAATTTAGTGCAGTATATGTGAATCATCCTTTATCCACCTTGCACATCTTATGTTACTCCTCGTATTCTATTATATGGAAGGAAAGCTCCTTCCAAAGGATGTCTGAAATGAAGATGTATCTTACAGATTGAAGCTGCCTGCTGCTGTGCCTGCTATCAGTGCTCCTGTCACCAACATAAATGCTAACAATCAGAGTAACAGTGAGGGAGACAGAGATGATGACAAAAGCAATAGCATCAGGAAAAGAAGCAGCAATAGTGCCAGATATCCAGTTGCCATAATTTACCTGTGTGGGGAAAACTCAGCTTATGAACTACTGTATTTTAAGTCTTGGAAAATAAGACATTGCTTATCTCTTTAGTGTCTGATCTTATGAAGGTTTGTGTGCATGTTCAGCTTTGTACACTTCAAGTTGAAGCCAACTTCAAAAAGGCTGTGCACAGAGCATGAAGTTAAAAAAAACCCAGTGAGTGTGTACAGACCCCTTTCCTCATGCACAATCAAGTCCTTTCTTAAACACAAACCAAATGTGATGAGTTATCCTACATGTTCTGTGCAGTGATGACAATCTAGTTTTAAAATTTTATGGTTAAAAAAAAAGAAAGAAAAAATAACAGAGCTATGTCAAAAAGGTGTAATAACCTATTAAACATACAAATAAAATAAAAAATGCCGACTGATGCTTAGGGGTTCAAAGTACATATATGAATGTAATTATCTCAATTTCTCATAATTTTTCTGTTAAACTGTTATAATGTTAGTACAATTCAGAGCTAAATGTAAAAAAGAAATAGCATTAGCAAATTTTTTTTCTCTTGTTTTTGGGTACAGGATCAAATAAACTAGGCAACTTAATTTCATACAGAAATTCTGTACTGTGCTAAGAGCTGATAAAGAACCTAAAATTAGAAAAGTGGACTGAAGACTACTATAAAAATGATAGTGTTTTAAAGTTAGTTTCCAAGTAATTAAAAATATAATTATAGTAAAGAGCTTGTACAACAGTTAAATTTAAAACTGCAAGGGAACTTGTTAGCTAACTGCAGAAGTTCACTCAGTTTTATAGTCTGGGAAAACCATAACAAGACTTGATTTTGAAACTGTTCTGGATTTAAAATGTCTGAGTTCAGTTTCCAGATCCCATAAAGATACTAATTGCTTTCAGCAATTCTGAACCTCGATTTTTCTTAATTAAAATGGAACATACTGCTTTTTCCAGTCTACTGAAAGAAGGGAAGAGATTGTTTATATTGTGTGTCACATGATACCCATCACAAAGGCTTCCTAAGTCCCTTTAATATCTCTTGGGTCTGTTACAAAATAGAGGAATAACTTCACAACTGTGTTTGGGGTTGAACAGTTCCAGGAGCCACCCTGGAGGAGACTGGTCCCCTACCTGCTTAACTAACTGTTGCACATACTGCAAGTTCCATATGAGCTAACAAACCATAGATAATGAAGCCAACAAAAGGAACTGTTTTGTGCAGTCTAACTGTTGCTGCTCACACTGCAATTGAGTACAAATGGTCAATTCAAAAGTGCAAGGGGAATTCTCTTTATGCTTACGATAAGGAAGATCTGCATGCAACTGACTGTATGCGTAAGAAGCTATCCATATTTAGAC
Organism: Phaenicophaeus curvirostris; assembly: GCF_032191515.1. NCBI lineage: Eukaryota > Metazoa > Chordata > Aves > Cuculiformes > Cuculidae > Phaenicophaeus > Phaenicophaeus curvirostris. Next base: position 239,048 of record NW_027206669.1, read on the forward strand.
TGTCTAGTAATGTCATAGGTTGTGTTCATAGTTATAGCAAACATATAAATTCCTGCTTACTCAGCCCAGATCATGTTAATTGAAAATCACTTTTCTCCTTAGACATAACAGCTCATGGTAATCTACAAACATGTTCCCGTATAAGTTCAGAAAAGTAGAGAAAATAACTTTGGTCATCACTCCAGTGATGAAGATTGGACTCCAAGCGTGTAATCATGGAGTACATTTTGCACTAGTCCCACAACTGGCCAGCTGTGTAAGGGAACCAATGGCTCTTATTAATACAATTGATTAGTCATTTCAGGAAAAATCTGAGTGTATTCCACCTAGCTTAGTCTTCTCCAAATTCAAGTAGCTGATGTTTAGGAAGCTTCCTCAATGTCATAATTCAAGTACATCACATGGTCACCTCAAACCTGAGACAAATGAGAGTTTCTATTCAACAACAGATCTTGAAAGAGCATCATCACCAGAGATGAAAAATCTTACAATGTGTATACCTCCAAACCTTTCATGTACAAGTGAAAGTGTTTCCTTTTACATACAAGTATTCTCAGAGATAATTCACGAATAACAGTTAAAAAACCCAAATTCCTGATGCCCATAAACCAAGCATTTTCCAAAGGCTTTTTTTTTTGGCCTGCAGTAACAACAGCAAATCCTGCCACTTTCTTCTCTGTAGCAGAAACAGTATATCAAAAACTTGATAAATCAGATACATGTAGTACTGGTGTCCTGGTAATATTAATTCATGTGCGATTCTTAATACCTGCAAACCGTGTAGCATTTAAAGCTGCAAATACTCTGACTGAATCTAGATACTCAAAAGATAATTCATTTGGCGGCTTTCCACTTCTTCCTTTTCCCCCATCATCCTACCTACTTCACTTTCAGTGTGTTCATGGGGAAATTTACCCATCCAGAAAAAATGTTTTCACTTAGACCTTTTGATTCTTTATCAAGAATTTCTACTTTAGGCAGAATTCTGCTAGCAAGTCAAGTGAGGTGATCCTTCCACTCTACTCAGCGCTGGTAAAACAAATCTGAAGTTCTGGATGCAGTCATAGGCTCTAGGACAGGAAAAATGGGCTTATAACAGGAAGTCCAGCATGGGGCTGCAAAGTTGATGAAGAGACTGGATTATCTGTCATACAAGAAGGGGCTAATAAAGATGAGATTATTCAGCCTGGAAAAGAGAAGGCAAGGTGATCTCATCATTTATATAAATCTCTGATGGCGTGAGTAAAGAACCAAGAAGCAAAAGGCATAAATTGGCATACAAGAAATTTTGCTTAGACTAAAAAACCCACTTATTTACTTGTGAGGGTAGTTGAAAATTGATTATCCAGAGATGTTGTGGAGTCTCAGTGCTTCAAGATATTCCAACCTAAGCTGGGTTACAACCCTGAGCAACCTTCTGCAGCTGACTTCTCTGAGCAGTTTTCTTACTCAATTAAAGAGTTTTAACCAACAGGACATTTGCTTGAAGCAGAAGAGAATGAGGTTCGGTTTGTAAGCGTGCATTGTTATGAATTTGAATTTTGACCTCCTAGTAGCCACAGAGTTTCTGGGTGTCTGATTTATTTGCTGCCCAGGAGTGATTTTTCTTTGTTTCTTGCTGGAAATCCCATGCTTGTCAAAAGTCTCACACAGGCGCTTTTATTCAACCAAGCATTTCTGGGGAAAAAAATACTAGAAGAGTTGCAAGCAGCTTTCCTCTGAGTACAGAGAGATTCTTACCACTGTGAACTGCTGTCTCTTCTTTTCCCAACTGACTGCTTGGTTTTGCCTTTTAATCTGCTGGGTCCTCTTCCTGGTTTTCATTAAGAATCAAGCCTCAAATAAGCTTGGCAAAAACTATCAAAAGCTTCAACTCATATCTCCTGAAAATATTTTCACAGCTTCCTGACACTCACTGAGAGTGACCAACAAAGAAATAAATAAATTTACATTTAGGATATTAAAGACTTTCCCTGAGATTCTTCTCCTTATCCTACTCACTGGTATTTCCCAGATCTGTCTTGATGTCATTTCACTCAGTAATATAAATATATATATTGACATTCATGCCATTTTATGAGTGTAAGCAGAGAAATCTCCAAAAGGTAGTGTCCTGCTACATGACAACTTGAAGGTCTCCCCACGACTTGCAGTATTATTTTACTTGACCTTTAGTTAAAGATCTGACAGTTGTTAGGAGCAGTCTTAGTAAGTCCTTTGGGTGATCACTGACAAAGCTTTTATAGTGTGCTTTATATTTATATTCCTTAGCATCAGGCTATAAAATACAAGCTTGTGAAAGCCTATAATTTACTAGGAGATAACAAGTATTCATGTCTTTTGTTCCTGTATTTACTTTGAATGCCATAAATCAAATCTGGCATAAGACAAAGCAGCAGCTTATTTAAGGTGTATGCAGAAGGAGAATTAACAGTGAAGACTATAAATTCTCAGTATGTTACAAAACTGGTTTTCTTTCTTTCTTTTTTTTTTTTTTTCCTTGACAAGGACTGATTAAAATGCAGTAACCCAAAACAGACATGAATGGCAAATATGCATCCTGGTTTGTGGTTCTAACATTAATGTATAACATTTATTAATATATTATATATAGCAAATTAAAAAACATCATTTCCTCAAAGCTACATGTATTATATTGATGACCTTGTAAACATTTTATTATCATTATTTGCAACAGTCTCTGAAGTATATTTTTTCTTACTGTCACAGAAAGTGTTGTTCAATCCAATTTAACTTTCTGAGATACTCTTAGGAACTGACTCAATGACTGGTAGAGTGGAACCAAATTCTTCAGTGCAATATGTGCAAACCTGAGCTGCTCAAACCTTAGTTATTCAAACAGACCCCTAAGGTTCGTGCATCTACTCAAAATCTATTTTTTAAGATATTTTGCAGAATCATTGCTCTCCATTAAAGTTAGTAAGTACTCACACTCAGGTTAATTAAAGTCATTCTTGTAAATATTGCTTTGTATTAATTTAGCTAAAGTCTTGAACAATGTCATGAATATGACTGGCTTTTTTTTTTTTGTGGCAACAGAACATCAGAAGAAATTTGCTGCAAGATAAGCAGGTATGCTGATTTTTGTTGCTGGGCTGAGTGCAGCTAATATAGCAATGACAACATGTGCAGATGGTGTTTTACCACACTTTCAGATATTTTTAAATTACTTGACACTATACTTCACAGTTCATTGCCATGTGTCTCGCCAGGTGACATGAATTTACCAATATACTTTGTCAACATTGCAAATCAAACTATTCTTTTTTAATTTTCTTGTTGCCAGTCTGGTGTCTGTTTCTACATTAGGCCAGTTTCTCTGGTGCAAATTTCTAACTTATGTGTAGGAAATAAGATTTAGTTAATCTATAAAACTTCTTGGTAATGCCAAAAAAAGATTGCAGGTGTACTATCCATCACAAATCCAATGTATAGTCTTAAAAAACATTGCTTCTATGAGGAAGTAATTTATCATCAGATATACAGCTACAAATATTTATTCAAGTAGAATTTGAAAAATACAGATTTTAAAATTTTCAGGAATACTATGGCTGCCTTAAGCTGCATATCTTCTGTAACTCTGTTTATAGGAGAGATGTGAGACTTCAGAGAAAATAGTCTACTGAGAACATATCAGTATTACCTGCTGTGAAAGATGGGAAAGAAGAAAAGCAAAGGAAGAAAAGAAGAGGAAGAAAGCTTCTTCCAGAAAACTGCTTATAAACATTATATTTAAATTTCTCATTCTAGTTTGTAGTGCAATAAAGCCACAAAGTAAATGTTAATTTATAATGCTACAAGCTTCTTGTAGCTTTCAGTAGTGTCAGCCATTGGGGATGAGGTTTACATACCAATCACATAACTTGATTATTCAAAAGATAGAGGATTTGTTTCTATAGAAGTAACATTGTCTGCTGTTTCACACTGTAGTGTAGATGTATATTATAAATGTACAAATAACTGATGACAGGTTCACAATAGGGATTATTTTGCCTGTTAGCAGAGGAGGGAGACATGTTATGAGGACCAGATGTTTGACTCCTTGTAGGTTACCACCAAGTAAGTAATTTAAGTGGAAAGATCCTGGTGCATGTTCTGTATGGAACATGTAAGTACTCAAAAGCATTTTCTTTGATTGTATAGAGCTTCTATTCCTCACCTCCAAACAGTCACAGTATCTATTAACATCCTCTTAGCTGACCTGATCAGTCCAGGGTTATCACCCTCTTGCTCCTCTCTGCTGACTTTGCTGCTGCCTGTTTAGCTAAAAGATTACTCAAAGATTTAGCTTGCCTCAAGCAAGTTTTGCAGATTCCTACTTTAGCAAGGTCATACTTGGTAACTTAAATATTGATTGGAAGATTAAATCCAGAGAAACAGAAGAAATGGACTTGTAAGGAAGAATTCCAGTTGATGTAAATAAATAATAAGTTTTATTCTTGTAAGAGAGCCTTTTGAGATGCTTCAAACAAAGGCCTTTGAAGGACTTCAGATAGAGATAGAGGTGTCAGATTTTCTGTATAAATTCTTGTTGAAGTAAGCAGTTGGTGGAAATGGAGGTTCTTCCACAATAAAGTTGCCTGAACTGATTTAGGATGATGGCATCACAAAATATTAAAGTGGTCATCACAGTAGATGAGTGTCAGACTTTTGTTCGCTTCTTCCGCCTGGGTGAATGAATGCCACTGTCATTTTAGGCTGCAATATGCAGTACTCATCTGTTGTCATTATATGTTTCTTATGCACTTCAAGGCTTAAAAAACCACTTGTTATAAAGGAGGTTTTAGTTCTTTAGACTTTTCAGACTGTTACTTTCAAGCTGGGCAGATTGTATAATCTTTTCCTTCATGGTAGAATCTAGAGAGTTGCCAACAGCATCATAATATTCCTCAGATTCACAAACAAGTAAAAAAATAGAAGAGCTATAACAAGGCAAAAAAGCCCCAGAATACAGAAATACCTGGCTACAACAACAACAATGAGGTATTTCTGGGCTTACATCCCATATGGAGTGGTTTACCTAGAGAAATATATCTCTATCATTTGATTACAGAAGTCAAGCACTCCATGGGATACTTTGAAATTAAACTCTTTCTCCTGAGCTTGTCCCTGAAGGTCTCATTTTTTATGCCATAAGAATGTCAGGAACAGTGACTTCTTCCTTTAAGAGTCTCCGCATTTCCCTAATTTTGTCTGTCCTTAAAAATCATATCCTTTGTTAGCTGTGGTTTCTTTCTGTTACTTAAGTTATAACATTTATTACCATAATAAGTGTATTAAAATTGCATCCAGCACTCAACAATATGCCGTCTATTCGAGTGTGCCTTCTTTCTGTGACCTTCATGGAGCAGCTACTATCTCATATATCAATGAGTTCACGGCAGGATTAAATGAACAGGGTGTAGAAGACAAGGATGGAAAAGGATTCAAAGCCACAAAATTTTGAAACCGGGTAAAATGCCCATTACTGTGGTATATAGGAGTTAGTGAACATCAGAAAACTATTCACAGAAGAGAGCATGCTGAGAAGGATTTTTTTTTTTCTGGAGTAAAAGACCCTGCACTAATTGTTGGTGTTTGAAGAGATGCCTAGAGTTTATTCTTCAGTGGGAGACAAGCAGCATAAGCTTTCATCAGTTGTCTCACCTGCAAGCTTTCTTTTGAGTACAGAAGTTCTGTTTTAAATTTGCAGGTAAGACAAGAGTAGAGTGAAAAACACCTTAGAGATGTTTGGTTTTGTTTATTTTCCCCAAAGATAAATGCATAATTTTGAATCCTGAATGAGGGTGAAAAAGCAGAACCAACAAACTTTTTTTGCTAGGTGAGGTTTCCTTTTTTTTTAATTAAAAATTTACAGCTTCCTTTTGGATTAGAAAATACCCTTTTGCTGAGAGCAGAACTTTTTAAGGAGATTTAACTCTTTTCATTGTCCTGAATGATATTTCTGGTCATAAGAAAGAAAAATTCTCCCCTACTCACTCACGGCTCTAAAACATCTGGGACAGCAAGCAAACTAAACATTCAGAAGACTGCAGGCTCAAATTCTTGGTGTCATCTTTACATGTAAAAAAAAAGGCAGAAACTGTGTTCTTCTACCCCATCTAAATACTCTAACAAGTGGCACTGGACATGTTTTCATTGTGAAATAGTCTCAGTTTCATCACAATATGGAGTGGGAATAATTTTTAAAAACAGTGTTCTTTCCATAAAATGGTAAAAAGAAAAGTATCCAAGCAGCTATATTTTGCATTTTCAAGTCAAGGCAAGAGAATAGCTTGGCTAAGAAAATTTTGTAAGACTTCTTAGACATCCTTTTTTAAGAGCTGTATCATTTGGAGCCATCTGGTTCATTAGAAGTGTAAGAATTTCCTCCTCAGAAGTACTACTTTGTGTGACAGAAATGATAATTTAGCAATTTCCTGAGTGAAAAGGCGAGGTACATCAGAAGAAGGCAAATCGCTCCAATTTAGCTAAAAACTTACAACCCAGACTTTTCAGAATCTCTTCCAACTTCTCAGACTCATAAGTCGGATGTTGCACATAGACAATGACTGTCTTTGGAGGAATAGGTACAAGAAGTGCAAACTATGCCTCCCCAGTCTGCTCTGTCATGCTCAAGTACACTTAGAAAAAATGTGCTATGGATGGTCTGGGTCTGAGGAAACAGGCAGGTACATAAGCAGTGAATGAGAAAAAGCTGGAAAATCTTTCTCCACTGAACAGCAGAAGAGTGGCACTTAAATCCTAAAAAAATCATTTCTAATTAAGTGATGTTTTCTACTTTGTGCAGGAAATACTAATAAGAGCAAATGACTCAAACTCAGCCTACAAATTCAGGAGTGGTTTAAATGAAGCTACTTGCTTACATACATAGAGACTCACGGCTTAATAATTTAATTTTGTTAAATTTTGTATGGGTGCAGTCCAAATTTGCACTTGAAAAGAATGAGAAAATAAATTGACCTTTTAGACAAATAATTCTTTTAGTTCACATTAAGTGGAAAGTTAGAGAAGGAGTTTTTTAGAAGGAATGAGGGGCTTTAATTTTGTCCACTTTTCCTGCACCACACAGTGGTGTAAAAATAGTTTATTTTAATGATATACATATGTAATCCTTAATACGGCAATAACCATATCTAATACATTATAGTGCAGGACTTAAAAATACAAAATAATATCTTACTCTGTAAGAAGGAAAAATCAGGACATGATTAACCTGCTTTCGTGGATTCTTTCAGAATTTTAAATGTGTGGCTTTTTTGTTGTGCTTATAGGAAATATCTAGTGCTTGAAAATCGTCATGGTACCGTTGGCTAAAGTCCTGTGGAGATGAGTGGGAGACTCATGAGGTAGTAGGTTTCAGGGAGGAAACTTCTCTAAAACACTTTAATAAAAGGTCCACTACGAAGGTGATGTGACTGGCAGCCCAGCTAAAGCGTCTCTATACAAATGCACGAAGCCTGGTTAACAAGCAGGAGGAGCTGGAAGCTACTGTGCTACTAGAAAGCTATAATCTAGTTGCCATCACAAAATTGTGGTGGGACAAATCCCATGACTGGAATGTGGCTGTCGATGGCTGCAGGCTGTTCAGAAGGGACAGACTGAGAAGAAGGTATAGAAATGTTGCCCTGTATGTCAGGAAATCAATAAAGCTGTCATTGAAGTGTAGCCATAAACAGGTTGAAAGCGTGTGGGTCAGAATAAAAGACCAAGGAATCAATGGGAAATTTGTGGTTGTTGTGTACTGCAGGCCACCCAATCAAGGAGAGCCAACTGATGAAGCCTTCTTCCTCCAGCTATAGGAGGCTTCACGTTCGCAAGCTCTCATCCTACTGGGGAACTTCAACCATCCTAAAATATGCTGGAGAAGTAGCACAGCAAGCTGTAGGCAATCCAGAAGACTCCTGGAGTGCATTGAAGATAATTTCTTAATCCAGATGATAGAGAACCCCACCTGAGGGGATGCGATATTGGACCTGGTGGTCACTAACACAAGTGAACTCATCAGTGACATGACGATTGGAGGCAGCCTGGGCTGCAGTGATCAGGCACTGGTGGAGTTCAGGGTCCGGAGGGATATAGGACAGGCAAGGAGCATAGTCAGGACCATAAATTTCAGGAAAGTAGACTTCCAGCTCTTCAAGGATTTAGTCAGTGGGACCCCCTGGGATATGGTCCGTGGGGACAAGGTTGTGTAACAGAGCTGGGAAATATTTAAGGATGCTTTCCATGTGGCACAAGAGCACTCAGTCCCCAGATATGGAAAATCAGTCAGGAATGGGAAGACACCAGCATGGATGAGTCAAGACTGGCTGGTCAAACTAAAGAAAAAGAGGCGACTGCCCCGGCAGTGCAAGCAGGGAGAGGTAACCTGGGAAGTGTATAGGGACGCTTGCCAGTTGTGTAGGGATGAGGTTAGGGAGGCCAAGGTGCAGCTGGAGCTGAACTTGGCAAAGGAAGTGAAGATCAACAAGAAGGTCTTCTACAGGTATGTCAGTCAGAAGAGGAAGGTTAAAGAGAATGTACACCCGCTGATGGATGAAGATGATGCCCTCATAACAAGACACAAGGAGAAGGCTGAGGTACTTAACAACTCTTTTACCTCAGTCTTCATTGACAACCACTCTCCTTACTCCTCCCGGGTCATGGCACAAGAAGATGGTGACCAGAGGAGTAAACACCCTTACATTGTAAAGGAGGGTCAGGTTTGTGACCACCTGCGGAACCTGAACATATATAAGTCTATGGGACCTGATGAGACACGTCCCAGAGTCCTGAGGGAATTGGCTGATGTGGTTGCCAAGCCACTCTCTGTGACATTTGAAAAGCCCAGAAGGCCAACCACATCCTGGGCTCATCAAAAGAAGCATGGCCAGCAGGTCGAGGGAAGGGATTCTGCCCCTCTGCTCTTTTCTTGTGAGACCTCACCTGGAGTACTGTGTCCATTTCTGGAATCCTCAACATAAGAAGGATATGGAGCTGTTGGAACGTGTCCAGAGGAGGGCTACAAAGGCAGTCTGAGGGCTGGAGAATCTCCCTTACAAGAACAGGTTGAGAGAGTTGGAGTTGTTCAGCCTGGAGAAGAGAAGGACCTGAGGATATCTTATAGCAAGCTTCCGGCACCTGAAGGGGGCTTATGCGAAAGCTGGGGAGGGACTGTTCACAAAGGCTTGTATTGATATGACTAGGGACAGTGGGTATAAATTGGAGAGGGGCAGATTTAGACTAGACATTAGGAAGAATTTCTTCACTATGAGAGTGGTGAGGCACTGGAACAGGTTATCCAGGGAAGCTGTGGATGCTTCTGGATGGGTCCTTGAGCAGCCTGATCTCATGGGAGGTGTCCCTGGCCATGGCAGAAGGGTTGCAACTAGATGATCTTTAAGGTCCCTTCCAACCCTAACTATTCTATGATTCTATGATTTAATAAAACCCTGACTGTTTTGCTTGCAAAGCTTGTAGTTAGAGAAAATTACTTCTGTTGGTATACTCCCATATTAAGTTTTGAATGAATTTTAAATTTTAATTTCTAGCTTGAGTGGATATTCCAAGCATCTTCTATGAGGTATATCAAGCTTTTGACTCCTATTTAATGTACTAGCACTTGAGGGTGTATATCACCTTTCAGGATCAGAATTTATATTTTCATGGAAATTTGTAATGCTTCAACAGTTATCAGTGATAAAATATTACCTACAGCACAGCTATCCTTGAGAATTTTTCATTACCTATACTGAAAATAGCATTGTAGCAGAAATCCAAAGATACCAAAACTTTTCTTTGAAGTAATGATTGTATTAGTTCCTGAAGAGATTGGTAACCAATTCAGACAAAATCTGTGAATTATTATATCAGTGATAATGTTGCCTAAGGTTAGAGTTTTGATAAAAAGGACATAAAAGCACACTGAAAATATGCTATATACCATTTAGGTAGTTGAAACATTTTATTTCTCGTATTTGAAATGAATTCAGGGAACCAGAGCAGATGCTTCTTTTTTGCAGTCATAGAAGCTATGCCATAGCAGACAATTCTGTAGCTTGAATTGCAGGTCTTCCATTTTCATTTGAGCTTTTATGAGTAAAAGCTTGGAAGTGTTTCAACTGTTCAAACCAATTACAATTTCCACTGCTAAATTAAATTTGAATATAGCTTGTTTTACAGTCAGTTGCTTCCTTTTTGTTTTCTTTTTTTTTCTTAGTGTGTTACATGAACACAGACACACAGACAAACTTCTTGCATAGAACTCAAAAACATTAATCATACGAAGAAGAAGAAAAAGAAAAGAACGGAAAAGGAAAGGGGGAAAAAAAAGAAAAAAACCAACCATTTACTGTTATACAAGGAAGCTAAAAATACCACAATAGTTGCCCTTGAAAATATTAACTGTGGATAAATCAAATGACAAATTGTCAACAGTATGCCCGTAATTATGTCAAATAATTGTTTTTCTTTCATGCAAATAAAAATGGAAATCAACATACTTAACAGAGGATTGTATGCAGTTTAAGAGAGGGAGAAATCACTTTGAAACAGCTCAGTGTATTTATCTCTAAAATGCAAGTCATTAAACAATAAATATTTGGATATTTTTGTTGAGCCAATCATTAGCAAAAAATGTCTTGCATACTGAAAAAAAATCTGTGATCCTGCTTGACTCTTCATTTAACATTGTTTTCCCACTGTCTGGCAAACAGATTCAGAGTTACTGCCTTGGAATTTATAACCATTTTGTGTTCTGATATTCATCAATGAAGAACAAATTAGTTGTCTTGACAACAAGTTTTGAGGACAGTACTGTATTACTTCATGATTAGGGATATGCATGTCAATGTGCCTGCTCAAATGAAGAAATACAGTTGTAAGCAGGTTTAGAAAAGTCCAAGAAATATCAGAATATCTTGGTCTGAAATTTCAGTTAACTCAGTATTAGCTATGTAAACTGGGAGGAACAAAATATGCATTCTGCAGATGTCTGTGGTAGAAGAGAGGGACTCTATCCCATACAGCTTTTCCCCATGCAGGCTTTCATTTTTTTCCATAGATGTTCTATCCTTTCAGTTACTTGTTACGTAGATTTATAGCCAATTGACCAAAATGTCCTTTAATATTCATTCCATCCTCATAAGAAAACTACCACAAGCACATGATGTTGATAAAAACATGCATATATATGGTTATTTCATATATAATATGCACAACAAATAGTGAAATGTCTTTTTAAGTTATTACATACATGTTGTTAGCATCTATTACGAGAATATTTTCTTTCATTTCGTCAAAGCAGTTACAACTCGAGTCTCATTTTGTAGAAAGTGCATTGCTTTAAGAATTCTCTGTTTATAAATTAACTTCTTGGTGCATTTTTTTGCACATCCTTTGTATTCTTCACTTTACCACTACTATAAAATCGTTTAGTGTAGTCAGCCTGCCCTTATCTGTCTAGACTTAAATTTTCTTTTTCTCCTGTGGTTTCAGTGAGTCTGCTAGAGCTAGTGCTAGTGACAGATTCTCTTTGAGATCTTATAGTTCTGTATCTGTAAGGAACAATGACAGATAAAGATTTTTCTTATTTTGTTGTCTAGTTTCTAAGAAGACTATGGACAACCTGAACTTGATTTATATATTCAGAAATGGTTGTAATTTGAAACTAATAATTCTTCTAGGAGATTATTTGGAATCTTCAGCATAGATTGAGCTAGATAGAAACACATTATTTCTATGTTCTCTCTACACAGAAAGGTGGCTCCTTTGATGATGGTTCCATTCAAAACTTGATCCTCAAAATCAGCAAGCTCTAGTAGTTCCCACTGACATGAATTAAAACTGAAGATGTTTACAGTCTGCCTGGATAAACCTCATAGGTTGTTTATCTCTGCAGGTTTAGCATAATCTGTTTCTCAAAGTATTTACTTCCAGGAGGAGGTTGTATTAAAGGATGGAGTGCCCACAGTTTTGAAATGAAACACTCACTTGTTCTTGGGTGGTACTATAGTTCCTGACTTAGAATATGCCACCAGAGACTCAGCAAGTTTTGCCTCATTAAAATGGCATTGAAGCAAACCAGTATCATTTTACAGTTATGTTCACAAGCAGCCTGTGATGTTTTTTTCAGAACTATGGGTTACAGATTTTCTAGAAATTATTTTTTTTTCTGAGTCCAACATTTTCTGAAATAAGGAGTTCGGTTACCATTGTTTTGGGTATATACTGTCTCCTCATAAGTATATAATTTAACTAGCTTTTTTACCTAAGAATACTTAGCTGGTTTTACTGACCATCTTATTAATTATCCATTCAAAAGTCACTCATAAATTTACTTATATTAAATTTATGCAAAGGATTAATACTCTTTTCTTTCAAACAATAACACTTCTATGGCCTAGGATAGAACCATAGAATCATAGAATAGTTAGGGCTGGAAGGGGCCTTGAAGATCACCTAATTCCACCTCCCCTGCCAAGGGCATGGACACCACCCACTAGATCAGGCTGCCCAAGGTCCCATCCAACCTGGCCTTGAACACCTCCAGGGATGAGACATCCACAGCTTCCCTGGGCAACCTGTTCCAGTGCCTCACCACTCTCATTGTGAGCAAGTTCTTCCTTATGCCTAGTCTAAATCTGCCCTTCTCCAATTTATAGCCATTGCCCCTAGTCCCATCACTACAAGCCCTTGTGAACAGTCCTTCCCCAGGCCCTTTAAATATCTGGCATCCCTCACTAAGTAAACAGTCAACACTGTTGACGGAGCTTCACTGAATGCAGCTTAATCAAACATTTTGTAACTGATTCAGAACTTTTGGAGCATATGAACACTGTCCCAAACAGAATTAGTAAAATGTCTGAACAAGCCAAACATACAAAAAGAGAAATTCTGTGCTACTTCTTTCTTACTGCACTAGCACCTCTGATCTCAGCAGGCTGTCTTGTATTTTTTCAGGAATTTTTCACAACTGCCTTAAACCTAAGGATTAGTTTTAATCCTCCTACTTTCTCATAAATTCATCTTTTGGCTTCATTGCTGCTTAATTACAAACTTCTCTAGTGATCCAATGTTGTAGGCTTTCTGTGTTTACAAGTCATTTCTTCAGGGATGTCTGGTAACAGAAGCAAACAAGTATGCACAGGTTCAAGTAAGAAAGTAGTTTTTACAGTAGATAGATAGCTTAGGAATTTTCCAACTAGGAAACAAATCTATTTCATCAAAGCATTTCCTTTTCTAAGGTTGTGCTTCCTTGTGTTCTGGCTATCCCTTCTTGAAGGGCAGCCATTAGGCTCTTGTTGTGGGTCTTGGAGAAATGTCACAACCCCCCTGACAATTTACAGACTGATGCCTGCATAATGTTCCACAATGGGACTGTTTCATAACCTCCATTAAAATGTACTTTCAAGCCCCCCAGATTCTCTTAGCTTTCCCATCTAGTGTTCTGTTAAACACTGAACAGTTAAACATGTTTTTTAGTCAAAAAAGGACATTACACATGAAAATATTTTTCTTTCTTCAGCACTGAGATTATGAAACTTTCCCTATACAAAGTCTGTCTTATTCACAAAAGTGTCAAGGACATGCTGAAATATTTCTATAGAATTGGCTGGTGCATCTCTTATTGCATGTTTCAAGTGAAAAATAATCAGGATAATTTCTTTAAAATTCTGGCACTTAGATCATTGCAGCAATGAACTATATAAATTTGCCAGTGTCTTCTATATTCTGTAGGTGTTATTCAAAACAAGTATTTGTATTACATTCTTTCATTTGAATCATACCATTGTATATATCATCTTTAGTTTTTCCCTGTCATAGTGTGAAACAAATGAGTTGTCTTAGATCTTGTACCAAGAAAAGGTTTAAAGTAAAAACATTCTTTTCTGCTCACAGATTCAATCCATTTTTAATTACATATTAGCCTGTAAATTCTGTTTTACATGTCAGTTTTTGGTTTGAACAAAAATGAAGTTTCAGCTACGTCATGTAATATATGAAATAATTCCATTTATCTAATAATACCAACGTGTTTTGAAATGTACACCAGACAACCAAGACTGGAATGTATCCCTTTTCCTTTCTTTCATTGTTTGGATATGGTACCAAAGATGTCATTCAGTAATATGTTTTCTCTGGCAGAAAAGCCATTTTAAGAACAGATGGACATCTTGCATCCATGTAACAAGCTAATGTTAGTGAAACTCTACAGTAAACTAAATATCTGAAATATCTGAAATAATTCAGCTAAAAATCAAGATTAAAATAAACATAAAATCCTATGCTTTTCAGATTCATATAGTGGTAAAAAGAAAGGGAAAAATGGAAAAGGGCTGGAACTTAAAAGCAAATAAATTTCAATTTTTGGGGGGTAAAGAATAAATATTCATCAAATATTTCAGGTTCTGATTTGATTTTCATCCTCTCCTTAAAAATAAAAATGACCTAGTGACCCATTGTTTTTTCCAAGTACTAGTTTTTCACTAATTTTTTCTTCATTGGAATCAAAAGCAAGTTAACTCTCCTTACTAAATCTCATTGAACAACATTATTTATATTTAAGTCATGTAGATATGTTTATTTCTTAAAAAAAGCCCCACCAAATATATATGAAGATGTATATGGACAACACCCACACTCCTCCCTGCCAACTCACTCCCCAAAAATTCTAGGAATCTTAGAACTGAATTACCAAATTATTTCAGGACAAATTCTACTTATTAAGAATTAAATCTGTGTGATGTAAATTAATGTTTGTGTTTCTTAGAAAGAGGTACACTCCTAACACTTGAAGATGAATAGTAAACAGCTTTCTCCTAGCTTAAGCTGTTATTTTATTATGTTGGGTCACTGGGAAAACCATTTATAATCAGGAAAATATTAGCATTACTTTTTTCACCTCATTTTCACCAAACAGTTCTTATTACTTCAGTAAAAGGAAGCTAAGAAGATATTTCATGTCCCATGGGAACATAAAGATGAAAACAAGCTGTTCCTGTTGAAATTCAATGAAAAATGCAGTAGGGGTAAAAGTATATCGTTCAAACAACATATGCCTTATTTAACAGCATTAGGAATCAAAAAGACAGTGAGGAAGGAAGCAAGCAGGCAAGCAAGGAGAGAAGGATGGAGATTAGGTATGTGTCTGTTGGGTTCTGTGATATCTATTTCATACCACAAAAATACTCAACAGTTACAGAATGTGTCCATCTTTTTATTCTTGAGGTAGCTATATTATTTTTGAATATCCACTCTTCATGCAACATCTCACTAAGATCAAAGAAAATCTTTAGAAATTTTCATTTCCTGATCAGTAATACTAAATGTTCTTGCTCTTCTGTATCAGAGCAGATTATTATTTTCCTCAGTTTAAATTCTAAATGTGGATCATGCCTGAATATATCTATTCTTGCATCTTTCTTCTCCATATAATTTCCGCAAGGTGTTTCCATGACAAGGATGAATGGTTGCTGTGATGTTGATGGACATGGTTTCAGGACTGAAAACATGCTGTAGAAAGCTACCTTCCCCTTGTAGCAAATTTCAATATGCAGTTGATTTGGAAGTGAATGAATACTCATTTTCCCACCCATGAAACTTTCATATTTCGAAAATATTCTTGTTCTGCATCATGGTGATAAAGAAAACTTCTGAAGTGTGAAAGGCAAACATGTAGAACTTAACTGGTACATAAGATATCCTTTTTACGCCCCTCTTCCAAGATACTTAGTGGAAAGTCATATGCTTGGGTCTTTTGTTTGTCTTACCTGCTTAATGTGAAAAAGGACGTATATGAGATGTTTACTGTGGAGCAAAGAAACATATTCCAATGATTTTTTTTTTCTTAAAACTGATGAGTTTTAATAGAATAATTTGATTTGCATGAACAGGCATTTTCCAAAAAGGAACAAAAGTAGAGAATTATTATACAGTTTAGACAACTGGTGTAGATGTCATAATTGCTGCATAGCTCTCTATGACAAACTTATACCTGTATACATTTAGGGGTTAATTATACCATGATCAAGCTTAAGCCATTTACTTTAGGTAGTGAAGAGCTTTTTTCATCACAGCATTGATAAAGCAAATGATATTCCATGAGTTAAAACAAAAATTAGTCGTTTTTGGCATGAATTATCAGACTTCATGTCCTAATGTAAACATTCAGGAGCAAGTCAGAGAGCTCTAATATATTCAGGGTTCATAAGACGAACAAGGAGGTAGAACAATGATGAATTCTGTTCCATTTATTTAAAAGAGCAGGCTAAAGCACTGTCAACTAAATAGGTCATCTGACTTCCCACTCTAGACTATTTTTTTTCCTCTGAATTCATTTTCCTGATGTTTTCTATCAGTGTTTATTGTACCTCATCTTTTCACAGGCCTGCAGCTGAGAGATTGTTAATGGGATTTCTTAGCTATCTCAGAAGATGTTTTCACATGCTGCAAGCTCTGCCTGTTCACCTGCATAAGCAAAGTCATATGTCACTTTCCCCATTCTGTGGTCTTCGGAGTACTTCTCAGAACCTGCACAAGCTTCCCACCCATCTGTGCGTCATGCTGCTGGTTCACACTATTCACCACAAAGCACTTTTTCTCTCACGCTCTTTTGTCTTTTTTTCTCTCATGCTCTTTGGTTCCTTTTTCTGACATCCCTAAGCATCAATGGTAAAATGACTACAGTATTTAATTTTAAGTGTCATTTTTACAGTAAATGATAGCACATTAGTGTGCAAATTTGGAAAACATAATGGCAGATATTTCATCATCAAATATGTTGACTGACTTCAGAAAGAAATATATTTGTTACATTTGCAAATTGTAAGCTATATTATAAAAAATAAATGTTAGAATCCTTAAGTGAAAATAGACTAGTATTTAATGAAACATAATCAGGTCCTCTTTTTCACATGCCTTTATAATGCAACCAACACAGAAACAAACACATTATAAATATAAACACACAAATATTTACATTATGTGAACACTTTGAGTTTCATCATACCTAGAGACAATTGTTTGCTCCTGTGTGCTTAAAGGCAAAAATAGGTTGTTTGCAAAGGTGTTAAGTAATTATTGGACCAGCTTTCTTCATCTCTCAGCCTGTCAGTTGACCAGAGTCTATCAAGGCCAGAACTAAATTTGTCTCTCTCTGAAGGCAATGCCTGTCACAGTCTCCAAACCTAAATCAGGGCCTGTGGGTGCTTTTTTAATAGAACTGTTAAGTAATAATAGCTTTTCAACTAAGAAAATAAAATTGTTGTTCTCATGTCAGAGAACAGCCACCATGGAGATTAAGAGGAATTCTGTCTTTATTGCACACCGTGCTTTAATATGATCTCACCACCATCTTTGTGGTGGAGTGAAGCAGATAATCTTCATCCATAGTGATGTAGCCATAAGATGACAAAGAAGTATTTTATTAATGGAGTACAGAAGAATCCACTCCCTTCCTGCTTCTGCTGCTAACTCTTAAACACTGTAAGGTCTTTCCCCAGTCAAAAAACTTAGTCCTCAGTAGGTATATCCAGTAGCTGGACCAGACCTATGGCCTTACCAGTAGCTGGTCCTCAGTATCCGCAGTCTCCTTAACAGCTGATCAGAACTCCTGGCCTCTTCAGTAGCCACCTTGCTCGACCCCTGGTGCCTACAGTGTCTGTCCCAAACTTATGGTGGCTCAGATTCTTGGATCCCAAATCTCTTATGCTACTTCCCAGCTAGTCCAGCTTGATTTTCACCAGCAATCACACACTGGTACACACCAACGCAAAATGCAAGCTCATTGGCCTCTCTAGTTGCTGGCACCATAGACAGACAGACTAAGCTCCAGACCTGATTCTATTACTGGCATGCAGACCCCCATACACACATGCACACTGAACAGAGTGCACTCACACAGGAAAGAAATTGGAAATGTAGTTTAATGGGAAGACAGGACAAACCGTGCAGATCTGGTGCAAGGCATGGCCTGACCAGCCACTGTTTACATGTGAACAATGCATTTTAAACTTTATCTCTTCCTTTCCCATGTTTGCTCCACCTTGATTCCTCTCTTTTTCCATGTTTGGTTCCTCCCAGTCTATGGGTCCAGTCCCATAGGTTTCATGGACACCCATAAGAAGTCCCTGGGAGATGGTCTTCTGGATCACCTTTCAGACTGACAGGGGTTACTGCCTAGGGGCCTGAGACCCATTATGGGATACATTCCAAGATTGCACAAGACTGGAGGCACCCTTGGGACAGCTGGCTGGGTGCACTTGTGTCTGATTCAGTTATTGGGTTCACCATCTGCTGTCATGCCTTGGTGCTCCTTTGTGTGTCTGAAGGAGGCTGACACCTTCCTCAGAAATTCTGTGGGATTTATCAGAACATGTTTTGAAGCAGTGTAGACACTAAATAATCCTTAGGTGACTAAGGCTGCAACACAGTGGAAATGCACATTAAAAAAATGTTCAATCACACAAGTCAACTAAAATGGCATATTGAAGTAGCTAAATCAGAGTAACAGAGAGCAGTCTTAACTTCAGCAAAGAGGATAGGAACAGGGGGACATATAAATTTAGTACATAAGATTAAGTCAATTAAAAAAATAAAACTCTTGAATGAAGAAAAACCCCTCTGCTTTGTCTAGCAGGAAGAAATTACTATGCTGTTCACTTGCACTCTGCTCTTCCCGATAAGAGCAAGACTATGATCTTTTGAACTGAATAAGTTTCTATTCAACTTTGTAACCTGTCTAACAAATACTGTAGGACTATTGAAAAACCTCCAACTAATCTAATGGGTTTTTTTTGTGTTTTGTTTTTTTTTTCTGGCATGGAGTTGCTAATCATAGAATCATAGAATAACCAGGTTGGAAGAGACCCACCAGATCATTGAGTCCAACCATAATGTGACTTTAAGTTTTCAAACTCAAATAATTCACATAAAGAAAGGGCCAAATATTACAGTCAAACTTCCAAGAATCCTGAGGATTTGGAGGGAGGTTGTTGGTTTAAGTTTTGTTATTCTCATGACTCTTGAAAACTGATAAAATGTTAATATTCTCTGGCCTTCACCTTGGAAACTGCTTGCTTTTTTTTTTCATTCCCTAAAATTATAATTGCAATCCATCTAAAGTACATATCTCAAACTGCTTCTAAACTACTCATTTTTGCTAGATACTTTATACCATAGTTGTCTTCATCACAGAGAAGCATTCATGCATATTTCAAGAGTAGATTGTTCTGTTTCTTTGCTTCTATTTACCTTGAAAAAACAAACTGAACATCAATCACGTGAAGCATATGCAGAATTTTCTCCATTCCTATTACTGAATCCTCTAAGTTACATTCTTACATAGATATGTAAGAGTGCAACCACCATTATGTTATTATATATCCTGAGTTGATCATTCCACAATAACATAACCTATTTGCTCTGTTATAATATAATAATAAAATAATATATTTCAAGTTGATTCTTCCACAATAACATAATCTATACTGAGAAGAGACCAGCTATATGACCTTATAAGTCATTAAAAGGTATTGGACTGACAAAGCTATGATTTTTCATCTGTCTTGGAAGATAATAAGCACAGATTTTACCCATCCCCATTCTAAACTGTTATTTCTAAAAAGAAGGAAAAAAGATATTTTCTGTTTTATTCCCATTTACCTGTCACAACCAAAGTTCTTGGTCACGGATGCTAATTTCAAAACAATGGCTGGTCATGGTAGGACTGAACTGTATGGGTGGCAGTCTGATTTGGCCTTATTCCAAGTGCTATAGTTTAGCCTGGTGCTTTTGGGAGATCAGGAACTCAGTACTGTGCAAACTGTTCTCTGTCGAGCAAGTGTGAAGCGTACTCTTTCTTAATTTTCCTATTGCTAGTGTTGATACTGGAGACCACAATAAACCTGTTCAGTGAATAAGTAAATAGTGTTCTTCTTTGTCTCATTTCATTTACAGGAGCTATAAATACAGAACATAGCAGTGCTCAAACATTTTTCTCTCCAAGTCTTATCTGGTGTTACTTTCAACTGTGGGTGGTTTCTCAGCTAAAGGATAAATTCAAGATGAAATGTATCTGTTGAGCTGTGTGAACTGTGACTGCAGATCTGTAGACCAGTAATAAAAGTAACATTACCTGTTATTTTATTTAAAGGTATTGAAGTCCTTATAGTTTATCTGTAATAGGAATACCAAGGTTTGATTTTCAAATCCCTGACTGCTGATATATAGTGTTATTTAGTGTAATCAGTGAAACTTTCTGCTTCTTGTTTTTCTGAATATAGTCTTTATTCACACAAAGAAAAGATGTTTGTGTTAAGGCCCAAGCTTATTCCATCTAACCTTAGACACTTAACTGAGTGTGTAAACTAGGAATCTACCATTGTCTAGTGGTAAGAGATATCCTACCTAAGATTAGTCTCTCAGTCTACCACTTTTCAATAGATATATGATAGTTCCCACTCTCAGCACAGGCACATAAAGAATATGTGTTCATTTAAATCTTGAACTCAATCATTAGTGTTTGACATTTGCGATAACTGATGAGGAAAAAATGAAGACACATTGGAATAAGAATTTCATTAAAATAAGATAAATATACTTAATAGCTTGCCTGAAAAATAGCATTTTTTTCCAACTCCAAAAATCAAAATGCTAAACAGCACAAGTCAAAGTTTAGTTTGCTTGCCATTATTCAATCTTGAGGCCAAAGGGATGACCTGAAAGACTTATATCTTTCATGGATTCTTGGAAGATGGTTTAAAATGGAGTTTCTCAAATGTTTTTGTCTGTTCTCTAGTTTCAGGTAATAATAACCACTACTTTACTTCTAAAAAAAATGTAAAACGGGGAAAAATTAAGTCTATTTTCTTTTCCCGTTCTCTTCTCTCCCCTTTTTGTCCATATATGCATATTTGTCATATATCTTTCTTGCCGGTGGGAGAGCCTCTTCTCTCTTTCTGTCTTGAGAAATACTATTTTCACAGAACAACATTTTAAAACCGTCAAGAAATGTAATGAAAATATTACGACTCTTTTTTCTTAACAGTGTTTGAAACAGATAAGTAACCAGGAAACATTAGACTCTAAGACAGCTATAGTGCTGCTAATTTGAGTTAGTTTTAAGAACATAGCAATACGTTGTTAATTTTTAATTCATACACTCTCTCTTGTTAAAAGAATTCATACACTGTCTCTTGCAATCTATATGCCCAAAATAGTTCTTGAGAGTTTAGCAGAGCTAGAAGTCAAGCTAATTCTTCCTCATTTTTGACTCTATATGTTACAGGGAGACGTGAAATAACACCAAGGAAGTATTATAGCACCTTTCCAGAAAATATGTCATGTGCTTTTTTCTTGGTCTGTTTACTCAAAGCTCGGGGGCATTCTTGTTTCTGTTTCAGTTTTATAATTATATTTTTGTAATCAGTCTTGATCTTACAATTCACCATCGGTTTACCGCCTACCTCAGATTTTGATGGGTTACAAGGAATTAAATTCTGCATGAGAGCTGTGTCTTGTAACTAAGGTTTATATTCCCAGCCTCTGCATATTGCAAAGTTTTAATTGCAGATACACATTCCTATCTTGTCAGAAGTGTTCTCTGGAGATCATCAAACTTCTTGAGGTAATCAGAGGAAATGTGTAAATGATTATGGATCTATTTTACTGTTCTATTGGTTTTATTCTTTTGTACAAAAAAAGTTTCATTATTCTTGTGCCACCTTAGAAGGGATTTTGTGATGAGTACTCAGATAATGTGGCACAGTTTAGCATGAGCAAGGTGTTTAGCAGCTCACATCATAAAATACGACAGATTTACACCTTCTAGTAAGATTTTAATAAGTTTAGAAGCAAGTAAATTTTTAATAACAAATAATTTAGGACTTTATTCATATTCATTATTTTGAAGTATTTTATACTGAGCTTTCATGGTGGAGCCACATTTTGGTTTTCTTAGCAAAGATATTTTACTTCTTTGTCAGCTGCAGACATTTCTGATGAAAACTCATACCTGGAATGTTAATGTTTGCATCTACTATTTTAAATGTGTGTGATTGTATATTGGAATACAAAACGTTTGATTTTTATTTTACATTTATGTGTCATAAAAAAAATTACCAAGTACAAGTACATCATTGCTTTATCCCTTGAAGTACTGCTAGGGTAAGTGTATGTAGTGGCCTCTGATCTGTTTAAAGCTATTGTGATTTTGTGGAATTCCATTCTAAGACAATTCCGGGTCTTACTATAAAATGTCTACAGAAGCAGTGGGGGGCAAGGTGGGGAGTTGCTGTTTTCCAGAGAGAAAGCATATGTTTGAAAATACAGAATATTAAGACGTCCAGATAATTCTCATGTAAACACAAGATTAGTTTTGTTCATAAGTATATATATCATATGGACCAGAGCAGTTGCTAGCACGAACTATCTTCGTGGGAACCAGCAACAGAGTGCAACATACCTTAATGTATCAGATTTAGACCTTTGTGAGGACTATTCACTTCTTTTTTAGCTTTTTTTTTTTATTTTTCCACTGAATAAAACCCTGTTTCATTTTGCATAAATCTACATTTTTACAGAAACAATACTTTTTGAGGATTCAGATGCCTGCCTTGTTATTTTTGTATTTATCTATCTCACAACTGAACCAGCTTAAGAGAGGCTACATAATACTTGCAGCAACAAACTGATTTCTTTATTATTGTCTTTTTTCATAACATCTATCATAATGTAGTCTTTGAAGTTCCTATCCTTTCAAAGTCTCATATCCCTCAGAATTCTTTTTGTGTTCACTTTACACTGACAGAAACTATTGCACAATAGGACAGTCAGTCCTCAAAAGTCTATAATTAAATCCTCTACATTTACCTTGTTTGTTGGTTTGGCCCTGGCTAGCAGCCGAACACCCACCCAGTCACTCAATCCTACCCATCACAGGATGGGGAAGAAAATATGAAGACTATTAGTGAAAAAAAACATAGATCAAAATAAGTACAGGGATAACGCTCACTAGTTAGTGTCACAGGCAAAACAGATGCAACTTGGGGAATTTAACTTAATTTATTGCCAATTAGCATAAACATTTAAATATTGATTAAGGTATTCAGAAACAAAGACAAGTATTTAAACAATTACGGAATACATCTCCCCACTTCCTGCTCTCTATCCCCTTGTTATTACTACAGGTTACACTTAGCCCCTTCAGTGCTGTGCAGGAGGTTGGTTTCAGCATGTAGCAGTTTCTTTCTGCCACTCCTTTTTTTTTCACTCTTTTCTTCTACTGCTCCTTTCTTCTTACTCATTTCCTCCACTCAGGTGTGAGTCTTCCATGGGCCCCGCTCTCTTCGGAGCGGCTGAGAGAGCTGGGGGTTGTTTAGCCTGGAGAAGAGGAGGCTGAGGGGAGACCTCATTGCTCTCTACAACTACCTGAAAGGAGGTTGTAGAGAGGAGGGTGCTGGTCTCTTTTCCCAAGTGACAGGACAAGAGGGAATGGCCTCAAGCTCCGCCAGGGGAGGTTTAGGCTGGACATTCGAAAAAATTTTTCACAGAAAGGGTCATTGGGCACTGGCAGAGGCTGCCCAGGGAGGTGGTTGAGTCACCTTCCCTGGAGGTGTTTAAGGCATGGGTGGACAAGGTGCTAAGGGGCATGGTTTAGTGTTCGATAGGAATGGTTGGACTCGATGATCCAGTGGGTCTCTTCCAACCTGGTTATTCTATGATTCTATGATTCTAAGTAACTGTGCCAACATGTGTCCTCCATAGGCTGCAGTCCCTTCAGGGATGTTACCAGCTCTGTCATTGAACCCCTCCTACTCCTCTGGCCTTGATGTCTTCTCATTCCCTCCATCCTGGTGGTTTGCCCTTTCCCAGAGGCACCACACACTTGGCTGAAATGCTCAGCTGTGTCCCATGATGGGACTGTTGGAGACACCTGAAGCTGGCTGTATCTGGCATGGGGCCCTGATCTCTTCTAACACAGTAATTCACCACTGTCAAAACCTACAGCTAATACTTCTTACTACAGGATCCCATTCAGGAAAAAAAAACCCAAACTATAAAAACATGCATTCAATTTCATCTTATTCTTCAGCAAGAGAGAGATACTGGAGAGCAAGAAGATTTTGTTTGTTTTGGATATTTTTTTTGGTGTACTTGTTTGTTTGTTTAGGGTTGGGGGTTTTGTTGTTTTTAAATGGTTAAACTGTACCGTACCTATGAAGAGCCAGAATCATTTAGGGAGCAAAGATAAAAAGAAAACAGGAGTTAAAGTATTGGAATCAGAGGCTAAACAAGGGAACAATAGTGAAAAATGTTCTTGTTCCCAGTTAAACAAAGTTTTATCAATCAGCTTTATATATTTTTCTTAACCAGATAATGCTATGTGTGCTCTAAAATGCTGAGGATAGCTTTATTCTATTTATATAAGAACATTCAAATTATTCAGGCTCAACCAAGCACAGCATAAGTTTCTGCATCATCTTCTCTTTCTCTGCTGAATAACAGTGTCTCTGTGTTAGTTCATCTTACATCTTATAGAATAATTTTCCGCTCTCTCAGTGACCTCAAATATGATGCATACAATTGAAAAAAAAATGCATTTGCCTATTTCTTTTTACTTATTTTTGCCACTTACGATACAATTAAGGACTGTGTCACAAAACTTATATTCTTCCTCATCTAAAGCTACAATGGTGGTTAACCTTTTCAGACACAGAGTTTGTTCATTAAATCTTTAGTCCCAATGTCACAGTTTTCTTGGCTATAATTATGTTTTACTTAGAAATTAGGACTTGTTACCACTGGATTGTATGGATCCAGACATTGTTTTCATGTGGATTTCTTGATTTCCATGTATGTCTTGACCATTTTCAGGACTGTTTTTTGCTTGCAAAAGAAAGCTAAGCTGCTTCCACTGCAGCTGACAAAAATGACAAGTTTCATCTCCATGCAGATGAAGAACTCTTTAAAGCAAGTGTAAAGTAAATGCCCAGCCTCACTGTTTAATAACCTTTTACTTGTTTTTTAGATATGTTGTATGTAGTTATACATCAGTCTTTTCCATTAAAACTCCATCTTGAACATGTAATAGTATTTTAATATGCTCACAGGTCACTGGAGGTTGAAATTCTTCTTTATCAAAAATCAAGGATTACTTTTTTTAATTGCTTTTGAAATGTTTACTCAGTGCAGCTCCAAAACTACTTATCTGAAAGAAGTGGATATTAAGCTTCTCTCCTATAAGCTGGAAGATAAGCTTATTTTATTTTTGCTTATGAGGGATTTATGCAGTTAGTGTTTACTGAAGTTTATGAAAATAAAATGTCTCTCCATAAAAACATGACATTGTATCTTCAGTTTTGGACAGAAAAAACTGCCATGTTGTGCAAACTGCAAGCCAAGTAGTTTTTTTTCTACTCAATATTTTTTTCAAAAATAAAAAAATGCCATGAATTTCATGAGGTAACTCGTGACTGGATCTTTCTGTCACTATACCTGAGAAAAAGCTGTAATTAGGTTTCAGGGAGGAATTCTGCATAAGAATTGCAAGAGGACCATGGCTTTATCTGCACAGTAAACCCACATCCTGGTTTTAACTGAAAGCATAGGTGTCCTCTGTCTTGAAGAGTGATGTTTGTATCTATAACAAGAGAGGATGCAGCTAATACTTGAAAGGCAGTTAATCGCAGTGTCCAGATCCCACATCTAGATTAAGGTCTTTCTGAGAGGCAGTTACTGACTTGGAGAACAACGGTTTGACATCTTAATCTAGAACCAAGATGTCTGATTCTCTGGCTTGAAACCTAAGGAAAAACAAGGTTTTCTGGAGGGAAGTATCAGGGGATTTGATTTATAACATATAGTCATTTTATTGAGACCATGATTTATATAAACTTTGAATGCAAACTGCATTGTATGTTACAAAATCAAAATGTATAAATGTTTATCTAGCAGATCACTACTACGTTCACATCTGTTTTGAGAAAGTGCTTTCCTTGTAAAGTTTCTGTATCTTTTTTCTTCTAAAAGAATATCTGTAACATGATCATACATATAAAGGACAAAGAGAACCCAATCTATTAGTGTTTATTTTCTTTCTAAACTTTTAAAGATAAGAGTTTTTAATGATTTCATAATATAATTGATACTTTGTTGTGAGTTTAGCCACTGGGGGACAAAACGAATGGCAAATGGCAAGATCCACAAGTGGAATTTGGTATCCACACTCTGCTTTAGAAATTAAAGTCCAAGAGTACTTCTCAATGCTCTAGAAATGGTCAAATTCTTTAAGGTACTTAAAGTTTTATTGATAAGTATGTGAACAGTCACAGCTTAATGCTATTAACTGAACATTCTCTCCCATTGACAAGAGGTCCTCTTGGTTACCTACAGGATGTTTCCAGAGCTTGTCTACAGGACACGTGCTTTAATCTGTTTTCTTTTTGGAAAAAAAAAAATATTAAATATTGAGCTGAGTAATCATTAAATACCTTGCATAAAGGAGGTGTCGGTCACAGTCCCTGTTCTGAATGATGTTCAAATAAACTGTGATATAACTAAGACTGAGAGAGATTTGCAACTCCCAAAACCTTGAATGTGCCAAGTCAGTGATATGGGTTGAAATACTTAAATATAACTACTTTCTGCAAGTATAAGAGGAGGGCAATTTTGAAACAGATTTCTTCCATATAAGTTCTCCAAGTGCTGAATTATGTCATACAAAGCAGTCAAGACATCCTTCTCCCCCCCCTTTTGGTGTAAGATTATAAATTTGTATGCCTGAACAAAAAGGATATAGTCCATAGTTGGGAATCTTGAATTGAGGTCAACGTTTTCTTCCACACCGTTATTAAATTCTCCCTGACAGAGAGAGTGTTAGTCATATGCATTTCCAGTTCTCATTGCTGAGTTCACTTGCAGCTTGCTGGATTCCGCAAATCTCAGTTCTAGTACTTAACCTTTCTTAAAGCAGCATTAAGATTGCTTGGAATCTTGACCTTGAAACTGTCGATTTCATTAGGTTAGTCTGGGAAAGCTGAGTCCAATGTCTCCTGAAGACTGAGACTTTTATGGATGCTAAATACAGGACACTAGATTCAGAGATTCTCAAGATGGTTACAGAATGAGAGAAATTAAACAGCAAATTGTAAGTTTCAGTGTTGACCCAATGTATATTAAAATTGGTGGGATTATGGGACAGACATGTAGTTATAGAACAGGTGATCGTTCTGCAGAAGTATCTTGTCTGCACCAAAGAGGAAGTTCTGTAAGCTCAAAAACCTGATCCATGTTAAAACTTATTGTTTCACTTACGGGATGCAGCTAGGGCAGTGGATGTTCCACTTGAGGCTTCTAGCACATTTTATTCACCTACAATGTTCTGCTTGTTGCAAAAGTAAGAAAACTTTTGTGTTCTCATGGCATTTTCAGTGTAAGTCTTCCTATTAAAGGCAAACAATGCAATTATAGAAAATGGGCATATCTTTTCATTCCTTGCAGTGCTTCCTTCCCTCAGCTCTGGATTCCTTATTGCACTAGAAATATTTTGGAGTCATTTATGGAAATTATTCAAACATCTCTAACCTTAGACTTCATTGATAAACATTATTAAGGAATTGTTTCAGAAATGGTCTCTGTATTTTTTAGCAGAAAGGCAGACCAGAGTAATGATACTTTTTTTTTCCCCCAGGAATACAAGTAGTTTCATAAAGACTACATCTGACTGCTTCAGAGACAATGGTTTACGAGACAGAATGATGATTTCTTTTTTCTGTTGGAGCAATTAAAGTTGCTAGTAATGCTCTATCAATTCATTCTCACTTGGATGCTAGTGCAGATTACAAATTCACACATTACATGTTCAAAGATGTTATAAATTATTTCTGTTTTCTTTTTCTGCTCCTATTTTACTCCCCAAAGCAACAGGAAAGACCTGAACTGCCAGCTTTATATCAAGAATGAGAGAACTTGTAATTCACACTGCCAGGACACACTCCTGAAATAGTGCTAGTGTTCAGGCCCTTCTTCGACCTTCACAGTTGAAGAGGGAGGGTTGTTTGATATCAGCATGGCAACTCAGAGACCAACAAATCTCTCAGGGTGAAATCAAATGCAGTGTTTATTTTGGACAGCCGAAATAACAAACCAGATACTCAGGGGCACTCTGAGCCCCGGCATCCCAAAGTTGCAAAAACAGATCTCAATCTGGTCAGATCACAATCTGAAACTTTGAACAGGGCCAAGGTTGCAAAACACAACAGTGATTTGATCTGACACGCACCACAGTGCCAGGAATGAAAAAAGTAGGTACGGTAAAGTAAGTAAGAAAGAGAGAGAAAAAATGTAAGTAGGATGTGGGGAAAATAAAAAGAGGGGGTCACCACTCTAATGGGGCATGGAAATTCCTTCAGAGACACATGGTCTGGTAGTTGTGGCCAGCAGGTTGAGCAAGGTGATTCTGTCCCTCTATTCCTCTCTTGTGAGACCCACCTGGAGTATTGTGTCCAGTTCTGGAATCCTCAACATAAGAGGGATATGGAACTGTCGGAACGTGTCCGGAGGTGGACTACAAAGATCATGAGAGGGCTGAAGAACCTCCCATATGAGGACAGTTTGAGAGAATTGGAGTTGTTCAGCCTGGAGAAGAGAAGGCCCTGAGGAGACCTTACAGCTACCTTCCAGTACCTGAAGGGGGCCTGCAAGAAAGCTGGAGAGGGACTTCTTATAAAGGTGTCTAGTGACAGAACTAGGGGCAATGGCTATAAATTGGAGAGGGGCAGATGTAGACTAGATATAAGGAGGAATTTCTTCACCATGAGAGTGGTGAGGCACTGGCACAGGTTTTCCAGGGAAGCTGTAGATGCCCCATCCCTGGCGGTGTTCAAGGCCAGGTTGGATGGGGCCTTGGGTAGCCTGATCTAGTGGGAGGTGTCTGTGCCCATGGCAGGGAGGTTGGAATTAGATGATCCTTAAGGTCCCTTCCAACTCAAACCATTTTATGATTCTATGATTCCTCAGCAGCAATTCTTCAGGAACACGTGGTCACTTCTCCAGACTGGTTATACTGGGGTGGTGGGCATGCACACCGTGTCTTCTTGCAAGTTCTGTTTATTGGGCAAGTCCATTGACTCATTAGCATCTGAGGGGTGGTCTTGGTGTCAGCACAGAAGCTCCTTTGGGAAGGTCTGGGTGCTCCTGAGCAGTCAGGGGCAGGTGGGGTGGGGAGGCAGCACCTCTGCTGCACCTCCTCCCCACTCTGTAGTAGCCTGCCAAGAACAGTGAGCCCACTGGCAGGTGAAGCAGAGAAGGGGAGGGTGCACTGCTTACTCCTGCACCTCTCCCTACCATTGAACCTGGCACCACAGAGGAGGGCCAATGTTTAAGACTACAACAGACAAGTAAATGACTCAGTCATTACACATAAAGTGCTGGCCATAAAAAGGAACCTTATGAAGGTGACTGCTGCTTGACATTGTTCACAGGATTTTCGGCTGTGTCATCCAAGTCACTTGTTAGTTCAGGAGAATTAAAGGAATACGTGGTATGTTGTGAATCTCCATGAAATCCATCCAAAGGGGGTCTACAAAAAGATTTTGATTTCCCAGTGTATTTTCATAGATAACTCCTATTTTTTAATTACCAAAATACATTTAAGTTCTAACCAAATGTGTTTTGTGTGAGAGTTCATCTCATTCGAAGGCCATTTTCCCATTTAGAATAATGGCTTGCCAATATACAGGGATGCATAAGCGGTTTCTCTCTGATGCGGTCTAGTCTTCAATTACCATAAAACTCAAAGAAAATAGTTGAGTTTAAATCAGGTTAAGTAATGGTCCATTAGTATGAGTTTGAACACTCTAATCTGCGTGTGAGAAGTTCTGAACAGCATGTTTTCCTCCTGATACAACTAGTGAGTGTTAAAACAAACATAATGCTACTGTGTAAACTAACTGCAGGGAATTGGTAGTCAGCTGGAATAAAAAACTCTAGTGAAGATAAAATTTCTCCCTTAATTTTCTTTGGCACTGTAAAAACACATGTGTTCTCAAAAGGGGACTCTCAATGATCTGGTGGTTGATTGGTGTGGGCTAAGCTGGACCAGGTTAGCTAAATGCAATTTCTAGCCCTGCCATTGAATTGCCATGCCAATGGCTAAACTGTTAGATTACTCGCTAGCATTTTTTTTGAGATATTTATCATTTATTTTCTTTAAATTAAAATCCATGGGCTTGGGCCTGGAAAGTTAATTACTGTATTTCTATAATAAGTATTTTGAGCATTCAGAGCTGACAGAATTGGAGCTTTTTAAATTCTTTTACAATAATTAATTTGAAGCAAAATTTGGCAAGTTGGGCCATGACTGTTCCTAAATAATTGTACAGTATGTTCTGTTGTTGAAAGAAAGGATATTATTTCCAGCTTTGTAATATAATTTACATTTAGATTTAGCTAATTTCTGTTTATTGCAAACACTTCATCCCTCAAGAGAGAGAGAAAATAGGCATAGGCACCTTTGTTTTCTCAACTTGATTATGAAATTCTAAAAGACTATGAGGTCTCATATTAAAACTAGGCTGAAGTAGTTAAAGGCTTACTTTTGCAACATTTAGCAGTGAAAAATTTGCGTCACTTTTAAACAAAACTCAATATTATTTCTGCATATACAGCACTTCAATAAAGCTAGGTAGCTTGGAATTATTTTAATAAATGTTTGATTCCAAGAAAAAATACCTAGAAAATATATTGTAAAATATATTCAAGGCTTGTAAAACATGTAATGAAGTCAGAAATGTTTTGGAGATTTTTTTGAAAAGCGTATAATAAAATCTCCACCAACTAAATGCTTGTATTTTTGACAAAAAACAGTTCAAGGTAACAAGTATTGGGATTCGGAAGGATTCTTAATTTAATGAAGGTGGACAATAGCTTCCTGTGAGGCATGCAGCAACTTTACAAATAAGCTACAAATATAAAATATAGTTCATTCACTCTACCTAGCATGTCTTTTTTTTTTCTTACATTCTTTACACTTTCTGTTTCTGATATATTTCTGCAATCTGCTCAACAACTGCTAGCCCACCATACTGATCTGAGATACTACTTCCAAAGTCAGAATAGAGAATATTTTTTCATGGTTGTATGTGTTTTACCTAGTAGAACTCTTTTGTCAATCATTTGAAAGTCATAGCAACCTTAGAAATTCTGATAG
Source organism: Phaenicophaeus curvirostris (assembly GCF_032191515.1). Taxonomy (NCBI): domain Eukaryota; kingdom Metazoa; phylum Chordata; class Aves; order Cuculiformes; family Cuculidae; genus Phaenicophaeus; species Phaenicophaeus curvirostris. The sequence continues at coordinate 270,258 of NW_027206669.1, forward strand.
TCCTTTTTAGGGGCATAAAATGATGTATTACTAATGCAGGAATATCACCAGATGATTAGGTCATGCAGAGGATTATTATTAAAGGAAATCTCTTAATCTGCAGATACTCACAGTATTAAATCTAGTTTACAGATGCAAAAATTAGTTGTGCAAGCATAGGCCTGATATGGCATGTTTCACATGTTTTTCTTGAGTCTTTTTCCATATTATATTACTAATCCTAATGCTAAATAATGTTGAAGCAATTAGTCTATTAATCAGACTATTAGCTCTGTTTGGATGATGAAGGATTTTTTTTTCTGAACAAAACCTAATACTTTTAATAAAATTTACCTTAAGAATTATGAGAATAAATTCTTTTATTTAACACTCGGCATTATGCACTGGAAATACTTAACCTTTAAAAAAGCACAGATTGTTTTGCTACAAATAATCTGAAAATTGGTTTGAATGGTGAACTTTCAGCCTTCCTTCTCAGCTGTCATTATTCATGCTTACAAAGTATTAAACAAAGTAAACCATACACCCCATGTGGGCCTGAAGCTGTAGATTTTGTGAAGCATATACATATCTTCATATGCATCTTTTAGCAATGTAATGGTGCAATGCTTAGTGCTGTCATTTATCAAGACTTAAAATTAGGATATATATACTAGGAAAGCCTAATTCAGAGTGCAGAAATGTTATTTATCATTTAGTAAATAAAGGAAATAGAAGTCCTGGTATGTTTCTATCCCATTTCATTCTAAAACAGCTCTTTCTGTTTGTTACTAGTAAAATAAAATAAAATAACATATTTTGTGGTTTAGCCCAGCACATTCTGCCTGCAGTAGAAATTGGGCAGAGATTCAGAAAAAAGGTAAAATTTGTGGATTGGTACAAAGAGAGTTTAATAGGACAGACAAGGAAGGGAAAATAATCATAATTATAGTAATAAAAGAATATACAAAATAAGTGAGGCACAATGCACTGCCCAGACAGTCCCCAAGCAGCTGTTTCCACCTTCTGGCCTTATCCTCCACAGGGTTTTTTTTCATCATAATGTCAAATGGTATGGAATATTCCTTTGGCCAGTTTAGGTTAGCTGTGCTGGCGGTGTCTCCTTCCAGCTTCCTATGCATCCCCCGTCTCCTCACTGTCAGGATGGTATGAGAAGCTGAAAGTTACTCGACTTAGTGTAAGCACTGCTCAGCAACAACTTAAACATTTAAGGTCAGTCAAATTACCCTTATTCTAAGTTACTGCACATTTTGTTATTGAAACATTCAAAGCCTTTTTTAATGGTAAATAAATGGATTTTTATTTTTTTAATAGAAAATTCCCAATATTACTAGCATTAAAAATCATCAATAACATGTGTTAGACCAGATCATTTAAAGTTTCTTTTGAAATACTTGGTTTTCCCTGGAATACATTATAAATCATGTAGTTTTTAGTGAAACGAGAGGAGGATTCCTCCTTTCCTATGTAGTCTGAAAATAATTAGCTGAGAAAAAAAGATGTTGTTTCTCTTCTGAACAATTCCTAAATCCATGTATTTCCTCCTGTGCTCCTTGTAACAGAATTAGCATGGGCTGGATACCCTAAAAGAAACAAATGAGAATGTACAGATGTGCTGGACCTCTTCATTTCTCAAGCATTCCTGGTAATGACTGATAATATCTGTAGTGGTGGTCTGCAAAAGGCTGTGAACCTTCTCTGCTCTGGGAAGGTGGCTTCTCACCAGGGCTGGTTTAACCTGCTGCTGGGGACTGGTGGATGCTGAAGTACAGTCATCAGCACATGCTCATCACTCACAAGGCATCACAGCCTCCAAGTCCACCAGGATCTCATCACAAAGCTAGTCTGAATTTTGCTATGGAATAAATACTCAGCACAAGCTCCTTTTTGTCAGAATACAGAAGGGCACTCAGTGGGGTTTTAAAAAACAAAGCAAAATGTTTTGATTTCTGAATTCATGATAGATATTGTGAGTCTGCTCAGTATCTGTTCCTAAGGAATTTCAAAAAGGCAGGAATAAATGTAGTGGTAGTAAAACTACTAATTTGGGTTTTTTTTTTAAACATCTTAACTGCATTAATATATTCCTGTCTGTTTTCATTAGCTCTCATTTACAAAACATTGTTATGATGCCAGAACAACTTATACATCTTATACGTGCAGTCTGTATTCATAATTTGCAGGCACGGCTTGACAACTGTTGCCATACTAACTGTGCTAACAGCTGGGCCATCATTTCCACTCTTTCATTAAAAAGGTAGCAATGTGGTTTAGGTTGCAAAATACTGCCTACATCAGTGACCCGATACTCCTTTACACCTCTTATTCCGAACCATGTGTTAAAACAGAGGAAATGGGGCACTCCACACCTTCTGGAATCAAACATGCCTTTCCTATAAGCATTTCTCTTTCTTTAAGGATATAATTGTTAAATTAGCAGTCTGAACATCAAATGGGGCTATAGCAGTTATGAGAGGAATTGCAAGACTGACAAAAATTAACTTAACTGGCTATGTTTGGTAATTTGAATGAATAAGATTAAGAAGGGTAAAAAGCTACAAAAGGTGAAGATTTAGGTAGTCTCAAAACCAGCTTTGACAAACAATCTCCTGTGTAAACAATGTCAATATCTGAACATTTCTGCATTATTCATACCAGTGATACTTGCATACTGCTTTTTATTTCTTCCTTTTGACTGATAAAAATGTTGATAGCACTTGAAATAGGTATAGCAACAGAAATAACATATTCTATTTTCAGGCTCATCTTCGAAAACATCACAGGAAATGTATGAGGTAAAGCAGGAGACCTAGTTGAGTGACCTCCAGTTATATGAGAATAGCTAAATTGAGGAAAAACAGTTGTATACACAGATTTTTGAAGGACTTCAGATGTTGCGAGTTATTAGTTTTATAAGCTTTTGTTTTATGTTTATGTTTATAAGACCCTTTGATCCCAATTTTGAGCTGTGGGAACTGTCCTGGGGAAAAATAAATTTTTGGATATGGTGCCTTATCCTCCATCTGTTTAATCAATGTTGCAACATACATTGCCTTGTCTATGAAGCATTTCAGGAGTCCAGTTTCTCAGTGTAGCACAGGATTTTGGGACCTAGTGAGTAGTTCAATGTCCTTGCACTCCTTCACATGGTGGAGAATTGCTGTTCTCTCGGACAAGATACTAAGGACAAGGAAATCAGTACAATGTTGGACTTGGCACCAAGGTATTGAGTTGTATGAAAAAATAACCCGTGCCCTAGCGCTGTTGGTTTTGACTCCTGGAAGCAATCATAGAGGAAAGAGACTAATGGGGCTGCCCTGGAGTTCAGGGGTCCCCCTGTAACCACAGTGGATTAAAGTGGAGAGGGCTGCATTAACTGTTCAGCTTTCAATTCCCAGCTAGCTCTGCTGGCAGATTTCAAGCATGGTAAAATTGCCATAAGACTTACCAGCCTCAGTCTGTTATCAAGCATGGCACAGGAAACTGTTTCATTATTGCTGGTATTGTAACTGAGGACTAGATATTAGTTACTATGATTTCACCAAAACTTTAGAATAGTTGATTAATCTTTTTGTGGATATTTATTTGTTAATTGATTTTTGAAGGTTGGAAGTGTATTATGTTTTGGGTTTTGTTTGTTTTTTTTTAATTAAGTGACTGGCGAAGTCAGAGAATTAAGTAGGGCAGGAAGAAACAGATCTATATTTCAGACTTCCTTCTATTTGAAACTACTAAGAATTTTGTGGACCCAGAGAAAACATCTGTGCATTACAACTCCTTTTGGTGTTTGGCAGGTTTTTTTGAGATTATTGAATAATTCTTTAACTAATAATCATGAAAGACAGTCTCCTTTTTAATAAGAATATTGTAATTTGTGTTAACCTCGGAAAATTTAGAATACTGAAATCTGTAAGACACAATATGGCTAATTTTACTTCTACATATAACTTTGGAGAGAAAGGGTAGAAAAATGTACTTTTTACTTCCAAATATTATTGTTTTATCTCCTTATGATGTGAAAACAGAGGTAATGCTAATGATAATGCTATAGCAGAGTTGCACATCATACAGACAACATTAACAGCATTGCACTTCCAACCCAAACCATTCTATGATTCTACGATTCTATGACTTTGTGTAGAATGGATTTTCTCTTTTTCTTCCTCATCTGTTTAATTCATAACAACTGTTAGGAATTCTTCAAGTTGGAAAAGGAGCCATTTCAAATAGTTTTGTAATCATAGAATGGTTTGAGTTGGAAGGGACCTTGAAGACCATCTAATTCCAACCTCCCTGCCATAGGCAGGGACACCTTCCACTAGATGAGGTAATGGGAAATAGCAACATGTAATCTTCCTGCAGTGAACAACAGTGGAGCAAACACAAAGACTATTTTGGTTCTTTTGGTCAGAGAGAGAGGCTGAAATGAAAATAGTACATATTTCTGCAAGGTGATTTTTTGTGGTTAAGAAAGATTTAAACAAAATCGATCAAAAAGGCTTTGGAAGTTGCAGGGGAAAGTAGATACCTACTTTGTATTTTAAAATTACTTTTAAGTAGCTACTTTTAGAGGGGGGTTTTAGATATTTTTTCACTGAGAGTAAGAGAATTTTTTTTTTTTTTATAATTTCCTGATTGCTAGAACCTATTTGTTGTCTCAGTTTGTTTCACAGTGCTCCTTAATATTTCTCTCTGGGATATTTTCATGCAGAAACTTTGAGGTCATCTTTATATATTTCAGGAATGTTGAACATTTAGGGTTTTTTCTGGTATAATTATTTTAAGAAATCAACCGATAATGTTTACAAATATAAAATTTTGTGCACTGGATCCACAAGCTACACACTTGCGTCAAGGCTTCTTCTGACCTGCACGGTTGAAAGAAGGTGATTTGTTTATCTGTGCATTGATCTGGAGGCTGACAAGGTGACTCTCAGGGCAAAAATCAAAAGCAAAATTTATTCTGCCTTCGACCAAAATAAACACATCAAAATAATCAGTGCAAAGCCGAGATATGGGGGTGCAACTTCTCAAAGTTGCAGAAAACAGATTTCAATCTGTTCAGATCACAATCTGATCCCTGAACCCAGCCAGGGTCACTTCATTCAATCTGGCACACACTGATACCAGTCGAGAAACAGTAAAGGTAAATGAGAGAGTGAGAGCGAATGGGGAGAGAGAGAGAGAAAGAAGGGAAAAAGAAAGAATCACCACTTCCTTTGGAAGGGTAGGGACCGGTGCTTGCTCCTGCACCTCCCCTCCCATTGAACTCAGTGCCACAAATGAGGCCCTGAAGTGATATCCCAAGATCAGTCTTTGGGGAGCGCCTGCTGCTGCACCCCCTCCACTATTCATTGCCAGTGCCACAAAACAAGGGAGCAAGTAGCCGGCCTTCAGACAAAATGTTTAAGGCAAAGAAAGAAGTAAAGTTGGGCTTTATAGGATGGTACATCTGCCGAACACTGTGTAACTGCATAGAGCACAAACTAATAGGTTGAACTGTCTCCACAGTTACTACAGGCACAAATTGCTCACTAATGAGTTATTTTTAATGATAGTGTAAACTGAGAAGACCTACTAGCCTGGTTATGATCCTTTAGATGTTTCCTCACTGTGAGCTATTCAAACTGTGTGGCAACTGCACATTTTTTATCCCCTGAATTAAATTATCCTTTCAGCATAAACCAAAAATAAACAAAATTAAAATTGAGGTTCAGAAGACCCATCTAATGCCTTCAATGTCAAGTCTGTATCCAGATTTATCTTTATACACATTAGCTCCAGCAGCCACTGCAGAACAGAACTATTCTCAATCGGTACAGTATTTTAATGAAATGTTTACATATAAAATAAGATTTTTAGGGTCATGCAGAATTGAACTGAAGCACTTATCTATATTCACATCTTCTGGTGCTTATCTTGCATTCCTGTGATCTCTAAACTGCTCTGAAAGAAATGGTGAGTTTGCTTTCACAACAAATGAGCAGCCAAGGCCAGAATTAAAGGACGCTGTCCCAGATGCTGCTCATTATTTAGTTAATGGCATTCTCATATGGAAATATTATATTCAAAGGACAATATATGTTAACATGCATATCTTAAGTCTGCAAATGTATAGATATGCTTATATATACGCATGTGTGTGTGTGTTTGTGTGTGTGTACAAAAACCATAATATTTGGACCCAGATTCTGTCAGGACATATTCAGACTCTGAATGACATTTTTATTTTCAAAGTCTTATAAAACTAGTTATTACTAGTGAAATGTTTGTCCGATGTAAGTAATGCTGTCTTCATCAAAAGATTCAGGTTAAACCATCTGAAATCACCATTGGGTATGATGAGAATTATATGAAATCTTCACTTCTGTAGAGTACAAATGGTAAATAAACCTCCAAACCCTTTCATCTGTTATTCCAGTATGAAATGAACTGAGCTAGTATTAGACTGTATAGTTTTTACTGGTGAACTTTTTCTGACAGTATTGGAGAAATAAGCTGGGAGAAAGCAGTTTCAATTTCCATTTCAGTTTACTGTTACTTAGTTAGGAAACTAGAAACAAGTCATTTTCCTGAACATGTGCTGCCGTATGCCATACAAAGGAAAGAGAAATATTTATTATGGACTTCTTGTATTTTTTTTTCTTTAAAGAAAATGCACCTGAGACTTAAATGTTACAGTAGAAATAGCATCTCCAGTTAGGAAAGGTTTTAGTTCTTTGTGTAAATATTCCATGCAATTATTTTTTTCTCCTAATAAGATATATAACAGACTCCACTTATGCAGTGAGAATGAAGTTGTATTTTACCCTTGTAACTTCAGATTAGAAAGGACTGCATATATATGAAAATTAAGTGTTAACATATTTATCAGCAGTTCCATTTCAAAGGACTACGGTTTGTCTAAAGGTCCATTTCTCATTTTTATAAAACCATTAGATTATAAAAAAATTATATAGGCAAGATGCCATGCCTATTACTCTCATTTTTATGTACCTCTTTTTACGTGTTTCTTTGCTTATCTGTATGTGCTTTGGATTTTTAACTACATAATCTTTCTGAATCTGGAATCCTGTAAATACTTTTATTAATTGCCATAATGTTATCCACTTCATATCAGAAATAAACTTTAAATAAAATTACTAGGTTTCACTAGGAGCTATTTGACCTACACACAGACCTTTCCAAACCTAACCTGCAAAATCTTGCATTCAGTATATGCCACTGTATTTACAGAGGAGAATATTATACAGTTATTAAACAGTATATTACTTTAATTTATGCTTACATTCTTTCACCTGAAAAATTGTCTGTGAATACCGTGATATATTCAGCTCATTACTTCCAAGTGTCTCTATTTTTCTGTTTGTTAGTAGCCCAATATTGATGCTACTCTCCAGACTTCTCACAACCTCTACAGGATCATCAGAAAATTACTTATACTTGTGAGAGAAAGTGTAAATGTATATATATAATTCAATTGTGCTTCTTCATTAAAGATATCCTGAAGACGTCTGAATGAATAATTAATATTTAAGGTTTTGTTTGTTGATGTTTTTTAAGAAAAAGAAAAAATCCAGACCTCAGAATTCTAGACCTATGCCAGCATTTTCCTTCAGTAACATTTTTATGGGATATTATTTTCTCAAAGAGACTGCATCCGCATTTTCTACTGAACACAGAAATGTGAAGATATTCCTCAGGGACTGCAGGCTGGTAAGCCAAACTTGTGAATTGGTAAAGATGTTTTGAGGTACTCTGAAATAAAGCATTGATGTGAATAATACTTGGTGCACATGTTTAGCTTTCTTGATGATGCTAGTTGCCTGGTAACCAGCAAAAGGCATATGTCAGAGAAGAGTTCAAATAAAATAGCTGACATCAATCTCAGCAGGATAAGGGAAGGGGAAAGCATTTATTAGCTCACCCATATTGGTATATACATGACTCCCATCAGATTTTCTTGTAATTGAATATCTAAGCAAATTCCAAATCTTAACTTACTGCAACATTTATGGTAGTTCTTAATTGGGAACAGTATTTGTGTCTTGTAAAAGATGATTTTAAATGTTTATTTGCAGACAGTGCATAGTATGCCTGCTCAGTTGCCTGTATTGGAAAAATATTTGTTTTGTTCTGCCACTGGCTAGGTAGTAGCTTTTCTATTTTATCGAAATTCACACTGTATTTTGCATGTGGAGTGTAGAGTCACGGGACCTTCAAAGACAAAAGTCAACTATGTTGCATGGGAGGTCACAGGACCACGTTTTTCAACATATCATTTCGGCAATTATATTTTTTGGTATATTCCTCTGGTTGAGCTGTTTATTCTAAACTAAAGAGTACACAAAATTCTGGTAGTGTTTTAAACTTTGTTTTTTCAAATATTCAGGAAACTATATTTATCTGTACTTAAACATTACAAGAAACTCCCTAGTTACGGTTAGATACTCATTTTTACCCAGAGGCCGCTAGCAGTCACATTTTCTGTGACTGCAATGTTCTTGTTTATTCCCAGAATTCATGGACAAATATAGAATTTCCATTGGGATTTTTTTTGAGGAGGTGGTGGTAATTTTAGTCCAGTACCATACTTATGTTTAAAAACTAATGTACTTCTCTTTTCAGAGCCTTCATAAAAGTAAATAATTTTCATAGAGAAAATCAGACATCAGTGTTAGAAACAACACTTTTAGAGTAACGATTTTATTCTAGTAGTTTTCCAAAATTATGAATCACTTCTGAATTAATCAGTTTTATAATATCTATGAAACACTTGCGCGTTTAGCCTAAGCTTGTCATCTCACTGCCCTCTGTTGTCAATGGAGAGGGGCAGCACACGTTTCTTAGACTGTGGCAAATTGCGATCCAAGGTTGCTAATTGTTTCTATTATCAATGAATGAAATAAGGAATTTTCACACTGACCCTTTAAAAATCAAATATATCAGATGGAATTAAATTCACCATTCACGGTGCTTCTTTTTACCTTTTTTGAGTAAGTAAAAATGATATAATAGGAATAACCAGTTCACATTTCAGTTGCTAATGCTCATTACTAAAACCAATATTGCTAATCCAGGAGCTTGAGCTTGCTGAGGCAAGTTCCATCTTCCAGGAACCAAACTTGTACTTCACCTGAAATTGTTACAGACTATTGAACAGAGAAAAAAACATAGTCAAAAGAGAGTGGAATAACCAAATAGTCTGGAAATGACTAGTGATCTTTTATAGAATATAAATTCAAATAGTGTCTGAGCAGAGCAGATCAAGGATTACTAGTTTTGCTTGAAATTACCTTGAATTCCCTTTAAGTCCAGTTGCTGCAAGGTACGCCTACCTACGGAAAATGTGTAATCATTTCTGTGAATTGATGCAAATACAGGAATGTTTTTTAAGCAGAATGAGACAATCTAGGGCAAAACATGTAAGCTTGATCAATATTAGCACTCCCACCATTCAGCCTGCAATAGAAAACCTGCTTATCATTTTGTTTGCACAGGAAAGGGCTTAAGGTGACATCTGGTTTTCTCACATGAAAAATTATGTGTATCATGTTTTTGAGGCCTTCTTATAACCAGGAAATTTTATAATTCCACAGTGAAGTGTGGCTAGAGATCAATCAACCCTCACATCACTCATTCAGACTCAGGTAAAATTTGTCATTCCCATGTTACTGACAAACAAACAGATTATCAGCAAAACTAATTGATTCACACCCCAGAATTTCAGGGCTGGCTACTTGAAGAATTCATGGCCTTGAGATGAATCAGTTGCAGGAGTCCAAGACATAGGAGGAAAGCAAGGAATATTTCAGAATGAACAGATCCATGAGTAATGCCTCGTTGTCCCTGGACCTGGGACAAAGGCATCTCTCAGGCTATTCCAGTTTGTGCTGGAGGCTGAAAAGATCAGCAGGGATTCCTTGTTCCGACATCTATTCTCTGAATTGAATCAACCTTTTGCTCAGCTGTGTTCCTGACCACTAGTGAGACAGCAAATAAACAGCAGAACCATACAACATTTTAGCAGCCTGCGAATTATCCACCCTGCATTCCAGGGCAAGTTCTGACCCTTCTATAGGCCATACCTGAATTAATGCCATTTAATTCCGTAATGAGAAGGTTTTCCACAACTGTAACAAACACCAGAACAGTCACGATCTCTGCAAGGCTTTTGATTTTGTGTCTTACCAACGTTTTGGTCATCTGAAAAGAGCCACAATTATATATAAGGAAGAAAATAATTTCTTACCACACAGTACTTGTCCCCTGGAGTAAGAAAATCAGCTGTCAGGAAACAACTACTGCATGTGTCCAGGAGTTTGACAGCTTCTCCACTGTGGGCAGGTTTGTAAGCATAGATTGTCCCCTGACAAACAGAGAGAGATAATCCATCCCTGGGCTATGAGACTTCTCATTAAAAGCTGTCAAAGACTTCAAGAAAAAATACTCATCTTCCTGAGCTCTTTAAAGTTTCATACTCTACTCTAAATTGAGGTAAAAAGTGCCCAGTAGAATTCAACTGAATTTAGTAAATTATATAAATTTACACTAGCTGAAAATCAGGATGGTTCATTTGAGAGTGATCCAGCTAGTCACGTTTCCAAGTTTTGTTTCTCATAACTGCTTTAATTTAAAACCACCCTATTTCGTATTGCTCCAGAAACCAATCAATATTCTAAAGCAACATAAAACACAAATAATAAATCTTAAGCTTCAAAAGATGTTTTTATCTAAAGACCTCAAAACCTTTTAGAAACAATTCATAACTAATGTAGACATAGATTTTAGAACTTCTCTACGCATTTTACAAAAGGAGAGTGAAATCAGAGACAAAGTGTGACCAAAGTTACCCCCACAAAAAAACCCAAACAAACCACATTTAAATGCCAATTTAAATTATTAAAGGTCTGGAAAACCAGGGATAATTTGAGGATTTGGGACTCTTGTGTAAGATTTCTGGACATCAGGCTGGTCAAAGAAGGATCTTTGACTGGGTGGCCAGACAAATTCAGATAGATGCACAGAACAAGTCTCCCGCATAGCCACAGTAGGTCTGATGTACCCAAGGCCCAAGATTTCATTGCAAACACAAGATGGGCTAAGTTTACCTCTGGTATAATTTGTTGACTTGTGTGATTACATTACAGACATTTCATACTGGCAGTGCCAGCATGCACATACAGAATAAAAGGAACATGCCATTATATAATGCCGTTATCTCAAATGCTATACCTGGTCAGTGACAAGCAGAAGCACAGCGTAATCAGGTGAGAATATGAGGCTGGATATGGGTTTTAAGATATCAACGCAGATTTTCGTCTCATACTGCAGATCTTTGATGTGATAAAAGAATAAAACGCCCCCCTGTGCAGAAAAGTACAAATCCACATCAGGTCAAGGTCAATTATCCCAGCCTGAAGGTCAATTATCCCACCCACTCTGGCAAACTGAACTGGCAAAACCTTCTGAAATTCTCTGGAGCAAGTGTGTTTAACTGTATCCCATTGCTAATGGTCTCATCTGCCTTCATGACGTTTAAATCCAGATGACTCTTATCCTGCATAACGCATTTTTTGAAAAATCAAGGTGTTTTTTAATACAAGTCTTACTAACAGTCCATGTTTGACAACAGACTCTCTCATTAGTAAACACTTGAGATTCCACATTGTTTCTTTTGTGACAGTATAGGGATTTGTCCCTCTCTTAAGCAGCACTGTATAATGTAATCATCATTTTGGATTAAATATTGAGTGAGATTCAGCACAAAACAATTTGGTGGTTCTCTTGGTCATTTTTTTCTCCTCTCCTATTTTTTGTCCATCCTTCTTTCCTGTTCCTCTAGAACTCTCTTTGCCTTTTGTTAAAAATAGTATTGTCCTCTTTGGTTCCTTCTTTGACTTAAAAAATGGAATCTCTTCCCTCCCTGCTCCTTTCTGAGTTCTTGTCTCAAGTTCTAACAAAGAAGATATATGACAAAACCAGAGAGGACCTCCACTTTTTTTCTGACTTCTGTCTTTGCAGTGAGCTCTGCAAATACACTCCATTTGAATGCTTTTTGATTTTCACACAATAAGTTACAAGCATAAAGGATGCCTTACATTTCCAGCTGCATACAGTCCCTCGTTACAAAATGCCATGGCAAATAAAACTGATTGTTGTGGATCCTCTGGTTTGCCACCTGAAAGCACAAAGGCAACAAGAAACATCGAGTTTAATTCATTGCAACCATGTGTCCCAACTTCAAATCTGAGATGATTTACTACTTGTGAGTAAAAAGGCTCAACGGGCTATATATTCTTTGGACTTTGTGCTGTGATGATGAAGGACAAGGCTGGTACACATAATTTAAAGTGACAGTACTACTGTGGTCTGATGAATTAGAAATTAATTTGAGAAATCAAAACTTGTCCCAATGTCTGGCAACCTTCACTGTGGAAGTATTTTTTTTCCCTAATTTCTACTCAGAATTTCCATTGATGCAAACTGTGCCCTTTGCCTGTCAGGTTCCATCCTGTCTGTAACCTTTCATGAGTAGCTGAAGCAACAGTAAAATCCCCCATTTCCTTTCCACTGGGCTGAAGAGAGTTCTCACAGCCCATCTTTGTATGACACACGCAGACTCTGCAATAATCTTTGTGGCCCTGTGCTGAACTTTGTCCACTACGTGAATGCCTTTTTTGTATTGTGGAGCCCAAAACAAAACATTTGAAACAAACCCTAAATCCTAACTCAACTAAATCACAAGTGATTGCAGTTCTAAACAAAGTTACTAAAACTAAGCAGTAGAGAACCCATTCTAGCATCACTTATTCCAATTTAAACTAGAATGAACAGAAATTATTTCCCTGCCACTGTTTTTCCAGAGGCTATTCATTTGGCTGTCTACTAGCACAAAAGCTATTAATCATTTCTCCTGTAAACATATAAAAGGTTGCCATTGATGTGTCTTACAGAGGTCAGTGTGAGCTGAGGTTTTTCTAACCAGTGGCTTCCTGCTGTACTCACATATTATTACTCCCAGACATCATTGATGCTGGCTAAAAATCAATTAGCTTGATTTGAACATGGAAATACCTTTCTTTTTCTGCGCTCCTCGAACATATGACACGATGTCTGACACTTTACACACGTATTCTGCACAAAAGAAAACAATATATAACGTCAACCTTGTTTATATGTCAGTATTGCAATAAAAGCCAGTTATAGCCCAGTCTACTGAACAAAAGGTGAAGTTTGGTATATTGAATCAAAAATGTGCATTCTTCTCCAATATCCACCATCTCTGTCATTTATGCATCTGAGCTGGCACAGTCGTTACGTGGTTCAGCTTACAGCTATAAAAGGGAGATAGTCATACATGGACTGTGATCCAGATGCAGATTTATCTATCTTCTAGTGCTAAGTTCTGGTTTTGTTATTTCCATTCATAATTTTTTAATTAGATTTACTTACAAAGGAAAGTTTAGCCAGCCTGAAAATTGCCCAAGTGAAATGTTGTGGCTGCTTACGGTTCTGTTTGCAAAACCATAACAGGAGCTTGGCACGTGCTTCGAGTTGGACACACATGTAAGCATTCTGCTGAGCAGATACAGATTGCAGTACATCTTAAATTAAGCAGAAGCTTCAGTAAAATACGAATACACACAGTGTTCTCACACAGATTTAGGACAGGACTCAAAGAATACACAAGTGGAGGAAAATCCCAAATGGCAAAAATTCTTATTGCCTTCTAACGAACTGGCAAACCATTTCTGGTCACGCCTCAGCTTTATATTTGTTTGTGATTTTCAGCTCTTGATATGGCAAACTTAAGAGTTTGATGGTTTCAAAAACAGAGGAATAGTGCTGGTTTGCTGATTTTTTTTTCAGAGCTGCCTTCCATTTCTGTGCTGACTATCAAAACTGGATAGAGATACAGAACTTTGGGAAAGTCAGGGATATTTACAGCAGCTTAAAAAAATAATGTATTACATGGCAAAAGAAGAAAACAAGATTATCATCAGCCTGTCCATTAACACTGATTCAGTGTTTATTAAACATTGCTATGCTGGTCTACAGAAGGATATTATCCAGTTCTAGTGATAGAAATAATAATTTTTCACGGAAAGGGTCATTGGGCACTGGCAGAGGCTGCCCAGGGAGGGGGTTGAGTCACCTTCCTTGGAGGGGTTTAAGGGACGGGTGGATGAGGTGCTGAGGGACATGGGTTAGTGATTGATGGGAATGGTTGGACTCAGTGATCTGGTGGGTCTTTTCCAACCTGGTGATTCTATGATTCTATGAAGTCAAAGACGTCTTCTGTTCACTTTCTGTGCTTCATATGTAATGCATTAATGCCTGATAATCTTTATAGACTTGTTTTGAATACAAAATAGTTCCTATAATTGCTGACCTTAAGGAATTCTATTAAGCAATATTACGTCAAATTTGGTTTCGTTTTTTAAAGATTCATCATGAGCTCATCTGTTCTAACATCATCTACCGTATCAGAGGAGGACAGTCCAATATTTCATGCAAAATAAAATGCATTACTGGTGCTTAACTAACAATAAAAATACATATAGCTGGTATATTAATAGTTTATTGTTAACCTAGTAGGGCTGGTTAATAAGATCAGGACTGCTGTAACTATTGTTCATTTTATCAATTTTGATGTATTTAGAAGTTTTTCTTTTTTTTTTTCCAAAAAAAAATGAAAGCAAATTGTTGGGTGCTAAAGAAACCCACCCAGAAGTTCTGAATGTTTATCCTACTAATAAAAGAAATATGTCTTTACAATTTCTGTAAGATATACAATAGCAGAACAGCAGAAAGCAAAAAAAGCTTTCACCTATCCTTTTTCCTCCCTACTTGAATAAAAGACACCACACAGCTATTTCTTACCAGGGAGAGGTTTTTGTTGAAGAACAGAAACACTGCCTCTCTCAGCATCAATTGCCATAACATATCCTTCCTTACAGCCCAAGTAAATCTCTGAGGTCGCAGTCCAGCAGTGGGCAGTAGGATGCACTGACGGCTTAGCAGAATCTCTTGGCTTCAGCAAAAAAAATAAACAAGTTCAATTAACGATTGACAAATATCTGTACAAGCAGTTACGTACATTTTACAGCAAAAAAAAAAAAAAAAAAGAGCACTCCCTCATAGAGCCTGAGCACCTGTATAACTTCAGTCCTATTTATTCAGTTAGTCCTTCACTGAGGGGAGTAATTTGAAAAACGAGAACATTCTCCAGAGAAGTCTGTCTGGAGACAGTGGTGGAGAACTCACCTCTCTCTCTAGAAGCTTGTCTGAATGATGAATTATATTTTCATTTTAAAATTACATATTTTAAAATTTGAATTTATCTGAATTTATTCTCCAGCGCTTGTGTCTGTTACAGGTTTGTCCCCTAGCTTGGAATCCATCCGGTACTTTCCCTACCCTTGCAACAATGCTGACCCACCATAACCAATATTTTAATGATAAAATTATGATAAAATTCAACACTCTGAGACCCCAGAAGTTTGTTGTGGTTTTTTTTTAATGTCAGAATAGCACTGGAAGCCCAAATTGAAATGGTTACCCACTATTATCTCACCCTGACAAATGTTTTTCAAATTACTTTTCAACATAGTCTTCCACTGCATAGACATTACTTGCACATGTGGTCTTGCATACTTGGCAGTACTAAAGCACACTTTGTTTGAATAGTTTAGCGTATCATATAATCCAAATTACTCTGTAAAACAGCTCTGTCAACCTTTGTGTCATCTGCAAATTAGTTCCAGAAATATCCTTGCCACAGACTTTGCATGTGCCTTGAATTTCATTTCACTGAAATAAATCTCATAAATCTATCGTTCTCAAATCAGGAAGAACAGAAATTCACCATCAAATGTTATTAAAGACAGTGATCTGCTCAAATACAATAGTAATAGGGGTCATATAAATACCACGATAGAAAGAAATAGATGGAACAGGGTTTGGGGAGGGGAAAAGGGGAAGAAAACACAAGAAAACCTTGTAAGAACATTTAAGAGAAGATCCAAAGCATGTGAGCAGAAGTGGTGAGGAACACTAGACAATAAGATGGATGAAAAAGAATGAAGAGTCTGTAATTCTATAAAACAACACCTGCTGTCTCAATAAAGGTTCTATAAAAAGGAAATATAGGTGGACTTGGGATGAAAACATAGGACAGAGATTCATAAGCGCCTAGATGTTGCTAGTAAAATATGCCAAGGGCTGGCTACATGATTCTGGGTAAGAAGCCTACTCTCTATTTATGCTTACAAAGCATTTTGAATTTCTCAGCGGGGAAATGTTACAGAAATAAAGTATATTAATATTTACTTTATAAATCAAATAGGACTAACAGTAATAAATCTATAACAAATGGGGCTTTACATCACCCAGAAAAACATTTAATATAGGCATTTTTGCTGATTTTATGACTCTTGAAGATCACAAATCTTTGGGAAGGCTGCAACTGAGCTCCTGTGAATCAGGAGCTTTCTGTGTAAAGATGACTTCTATAATATTCCTTTGTACCTGCTGCCATGACTGTCTTAACACATAAACTAAATAAAATATGGAAAACTGAGGATGAGATTGTGTAAATTCTAAACTAGGTTGCTTCCTGAACTGCGCATTAGTAAGGTGGTGTATAAAATTATAATAATGATGATGATGATAATGCTGTCTTTCTTTGAGCTTCTCTCCCTTTTAAGTAGCAACTCTTCAGAGAAAAAAAATCCATGATGGATCCTTGTAATGAAAAGTTTTATAAAAGGACAATTAAATAAAATTGGTACTGGATGCCAAGAGGACTCAAGTATTTTTAACTGCCATTTTTTTTAGAAAATGTTGAGCCTAATACTAAATCTTTTCTCCCCCCGGCTGGTCTAGGTAGTTCCAATTGTAAACGATAATAAGAAGGAAAAGGCACACATCATCATTACCTACCATTTACACTTTATTCTCCCATGCTACATGACTGGAATATTTCAGTGCAGCATTAACTAAATAAGCCTGACCAGAGACAAAGGCCTACACAGTAAAAAAGGAAACTACTTTAAGTACCTTCTCAGCAAGACGTCTTTCCATTTCAAGCTTAGCCAGCATTTCTGCTTTCTCTCTCTCTTCTTGAGTCAAGTATTTTTCAACTTTAATCTGAAGGAAGAAAATGAGGGTCATATCAGGGTTCTTCTCTCCAAATGTGATCACATGCAGACTAAGAACCTTTGGAAAGAGGGGCAATACTAATTCTTGATGCTTTTTGTATCTCTGCTCCATGATAATACTCCTCAAGAGGACATTGTTCTTTCGAACACCCCTGAAAGCATATTTAAAAATGCTAAAATAGAAACTACCATCATTTTTGTTGAGATTAGTTGTATTTCTTGCATACCTTTTCTGACAGTGAATAACACGAACTGGTGAGAGAACAGAGAGAATTGGGAAAGACTGACCAAAAGAGCATGAGATTGGTGGAATATATTGTATAAGAAGCATGGTGCTTCTTTATAAATTATCATTTCAATTTATAATTACAGTACTAAGCACGGTTTAGTACCCACACACTTAGTCTAAAACTACTTAGTCTCAAAATGGTGCTCAGAATAAACAGAGAAACCCTTATCTATGGAAGTAAACCCTCCAAGCCTGGCTTGAATCTTACACTCAGGAACAGGGGGAATATCTACCTAATTTATAGCCAATTAAAAACTTAACATCAACGAATTAAGATTGTATACATCTTATTCATTTTGGATTGACTTATTATAAGTTTTCTCCCTAAAGAGTGAAGGGAAGCAAAAGAGACAAAAAGATGATTTTAAGTACACAGACACATCTGTTTTCAGCTTTTCAATGTCTGGCAATGACAGGAATTAAATAAATATATTTGAGTAGGTGAAAGAGAAAGATTCATTTTTCAAACACCTCTGAATCCTGAACTGTGAGTGCTCGCTCTGGTATCTCATCATCTGTAAGAGCTGGCTCCCACACTTCCAACTGCAGATCAAGTTGTTCCAAGATTTCTCGGATCCTCAGGTTTCTTTCTTTCACTCGTTCTATCTCCTGCTCCTTTTGTTGTGCAACTATGTCAAATTCCTTATTAAAAGCAGTTTTCAGTTTGTAAATGATGTCCTGAAATACCAAAAAGGGAAACAGCAATATGGCACAGGTCACATCCATCCATGATTATGGGACCACTCCTCAAGCCATCAAAACCATAAATGTGTGTAATTGTATGTGTGACAGGGAGATAAACTGGTAAAGCCCTTTAATGAAAATCATATAGGCAGAGTTCAAGCTTTGTTAAATAGAGGTGGGCAAACTATCATTCGTGGGGTTTTTTTCCCGCATAGAAATTTTTATTGCTGCATATTGCTGCAAACACTGGATAGAAAATTCTATTTGCTTGTTTTTGAATTCTTTGGCTGAAAGAAGGGGCCTCAAAGAAAAAAAACACATGACCTATAAATCTAGAGACTGTAAATCACAGGTAGAGGGGCATACTTTTAAGGGACATACACGCTAAGGACATATTTTCCTGATTTTTAAGTGATTCATCCTGCAGTTTCAATAATGCTTTTATGTGATTTTCTGCCTGGCATATGTAAGAAAAATTCCCTCATTAAATAAATAAACAAAAGTCGTAAACTATTTTTTTAAAACAGCTAAGACCTTACAATGATTTTAAAAATCATATATTCTCGGTGCTTAAATTCTTCCTTTAGCCTACAGAATTGACCTCAACAAAGCAGAACAGAATATTAAGAGAGAAAACTATGTGTGTCTCCTACTACATCAATTTAATAAAATGAAACATGGAAAGGATTTCAGTTCTATCACCAGATTTTACATTTTGAGATGCTTTAGCTGTCTGCAATTTGTATTACAATAAATATTTTTGTGGCCATGATTATTTCATTGGTTTCTAATACAATAATAAGTTATGATGTAGTAAGGCAGGATGGCAGATAACATAAAGTGTTGCTGGGAGACAAAAGGCTGTGCTCAAGTGTTTGTCAGCTACCTATCTAACTCTCAGCAAATTCACTGCACTGGCCAAGAACACAGCAGACTTGTCTGCTATTAGATATATCGTATGCATCTTGAAAGCCACACAGTAGAAAGATCTCGTTACATCCAAACTTACATCTAAAATTGCTCCTTGTGTTTCTTCCCCATCTGCTTTAAAAACTAGTGTATCTACTAGATTTTATGTATTACAACGCATAACTGTTGAGCTCTGCTACCAGTTGTAGCCTTAAAGAGCTCTGATGAGGCTTTACTGTTGTTTAACCACTTCTGCCCTTGCAGATCATCTTCATAAGAAGCCTTTTATGTAGCATGTTTACTGCTTAATAAACAGGCCAGGGTAAGAGAAGGGAGAGTCGGATAGTAAAGAATATTAAATAACAGAAACACTGAAGGCTCCAAATGAAGGGCTGATAAGACTGTAAAGAAATGAAATGGTGTGAGGATACAGCTGAACTTTCATTCAGCAGCAAATAGTATGGAAAGAGGTCATGTTTCCACAGGCATGCTGAGCTGTGCAAGCCAGCTATACAAACACCAGAGGACAAATAGAAATACTCTCAAACTGGGTAACCAATTTCATAAAAACGTTTTTCTTCCACACCTGAGCTGGCAAATCCACATGGTGCTTTGCTGCACGATGTGCATTTATCTGTAACACAGTGGCCTGTGCAACTCTCCATTGTAGTGTCAGTACACCCAAAATCTGAGCGTCTGTGACTGCTATGAGAACCCAAAGGTGTGGCAGTGCCACTACAGTAATACAAACTTGAAAAGACATCACCTTTAATAACACTATCTGATTGACTTTCTGCTCCCTACTGTGCAAGTCCAGTTGGTGGTACAGGATAGATGTATCTCCACCATACTGAGAGCTCAGACTTCCAATCAGGCAGGAAGATGCATTATCATCAGCCGTTACATCTTCTGTCTTCTCTCGTTCTTCCTCAGGTAATACAGTCTCAGACTCAGTCTCAGGATTTTTCTTCTGAGCCTGAATATCACAAACATGACAACTGTGTTAATTTTGTATACGAACCAGTGGCACACGTATGAAAAAATTCTAGAGATCATATTCTGCAATTAAGCCCAGTGATCAAAAACCCACAAGTTGAAGTGAACATATACAGAATATTTGGTCCAGTTGTAGGATCCCCAGTACAAGAAAGACACGGGCATTCCGGAGCAAACCCAGCGATAGGCCACTAATACAATTAAGGGTTTGAAGCACCTAATATGTGAAAAGAAGCTGAGCGTGCTGGGATTGTTTAGCCTCAAGAAGGAGAAGGCTTGGGGGGTGGTGTTTAATAACACATATAAAAACCTGAGGAGTAAGGACAACAGAGCCAGACTCTTCTCAGCGGTGTCGGTGACAGATTGAAAGGAAATGGTTATACATCAAAATACAGAACATCCAACTTAAGTATAATGAAACACATTTCCTCTGAAGGTTGTCAAACATGGGAGAAGGTAGCCTATAGAGGTCATGGAATCCTCCATCCTTGGAGATATTCCAAACCTGACTGGACATGGAGCTGAGTAAATTGTTCTAGGTGGGCTGGAGTAGATGACTTCCAAATGGCTTATCTAACCTCAGCTATTCTGTGATTCTTCAATACTAATGCATTTGTTCTAAGTAAAACCACAACATTTCATCTTTACGAATATCTTCAAATTTTTAGGGAAGTATTTCTACAGCGAAAACGGACCCAAGAAATGTGTCTATGTAAAAAAGGGGTTAAGATGCCAACTCAGAGCATTCTGATCTGAAATGCCTATATGCAGTACTTCAAAGGGATTGTACCTCATCATCAGCTGTCTCAATCTTCTTTAACTGGAGAACTTTCTCCAGAATTTTCAGTTCTTCTTCAGTACGTTCCTTCATTGGATAATTTTTCACTTCAGAAGCTATATGGAAGCACTGTTCAATTATATTTTTTTTTTAGAAAACAAAAACACCCAAGGTAAAAACTTCTTCAGAACACATCTGTTAATTCATTTGTCCAAAAACTGAATGCTAAATAGTTACAGAGGCTTCTTAAAATCAGAAATAATATTGATGATCAATTAATGTAGACAATCCAGCAAGAATATAGGAGTCAGAAAAAAACCATTTGCCTTTTTGGTAGTAAAAATGGTTGGTTTAAAATTTGCTGCCTTTATTTATTTTTTTTTTTAAATAACCTCTGGCTATGTCCTCTTTATTCACAGAATTCAACCAGGACAAGATTTTTGGTAAAATTACTCGGTCTTTAACCACCCTTGAGATAATCTAGTATCACTAGTTTGACTAATATCCCTCTGTTTAAAATAGGCAAAATCAGGGTTAAATTTTGCTTTTACATTCTGTGTTGCAGAAGTCCTACTGACCCAACACAGAAATATAATATTTACCTTCTCCTTTTAGCAACACTGCATGAAGATATTCTCTAGTATCTAGGAACTAAGGAGTTACTTATTTGCTTATTAGCACATTTATCCACTTTAAAAGGCAAAATCAGCCAGGCTCGGTCAAAATCAACAGAATGAAAGATTTGCATGAGCCCTGGAAAGAAGTGGTTTTTTTCCTCATACCATAAGCAAACCAGAAATGTGTTATACTTCTATTTATTTTGTTTCAGTACCTTAAGGAATCAATAAACTACTGCAGTAAGTGAGTTAGAAAGTGATGGTTACCTTAACAGCACGTCCTTTTACACACATTGGATCCCAGCACTCATGTTTGATGACACTCTGCAAATAGCAGTTGGCTAAATTCTCCATTTCAATCTCCTTCCTCACCTTTCAAGATACAGAAAAGAAAATAATGACATGTGGTGCAAACCAACAAGATATAGGCAATTTGTATTGAGTTGTTGAAACAAACCTGGCAGATTAAATGAATTACCCGTATTTCATAATCTTAGACTACTGCAGCTATCTTCTCCAAAAATGATATTGCATACTACTGCTACTGAAAGGTGTCATTTCATATGTGAAGAAAAGCATTCCAGAACTTAAGCAGCGCTGTACCCAAGGTCACAGTGTCAGATTTACAGTTTCTGGCATAGATCATATTCCAACTGGCAATATCTGCATTAGCAGATTCACCTGCTTCAAAAAGTGACTTAAAATACTTTTACGCTTTCCTGCTTCTCAACAGTGAACAACTTTGAGATCATCTTCTATTCTTCAGTTATTGCTTCTCCTTTTCACTGCTAGTTTTAAAATGTTCTCTTTCCACTCTATCATACCCTGGCCACTTCTTCTTCAGCCTTTTCTTGTGCTCTTTCCTGTTCTACATCCAGGTTGAACTTTCCTGCTAGCCCCACATTTCTACTCAGAGAGTGAAGTCAAGCCCCTCAAAGCATTCAAATTCTGATTAAACTGGTATTTGCCTTTGTTATGGGCAAGCCTAACTCTCTAAAGAGCAACAGTTCTGCTCATCAGTTAAAATGAAGTTTAAAAGCTAACACATAACAGCAACACTGGTGACTAATTTGCTACAAGAACTTTTCAGTGTGTTGTCACATCACCTCTTTGGAAGGCTGTTTTGTGGGTGGCAGTTACAGAAAGTCCCTTGGCTCTGATTCAGAAGTGAACAAGCAGTTTGGAGGGCAGCAAAATGAAGCCTGACTAAAACAGGTGTTTAGGATTTTCTTTTAATCTTTTGATTGAATTGCAATATCCTTACTTGCCCTCCAACATTCTTCATTTTCTCTGTGCTTTATAGCTCTCCCCACTGCAATATCCATAGCTTACCCATCCTCCAACAACTCTTACTCCAAACCTTTATGCCCCTCACCTTAGCACAATAAAACCATCAGCTTTCCTTGCAGTCCTCTATATCCCATACTGCAATATGCTCAGGCTTCCCCTACAAGCTGGCTTCATCCTCTCCTCTCCCACTGGTATCCTTGGCTCTTACCTTTTCCTACAGTTTTTGGCCTGCCAGCTGGGCTTGTTCAAAGCCCAGTGAGATACCAGATGGGAGCACCTCAGACCTTTCACTTTAAAGGAAGTTATAGTCTTTTATTTAAAGGATCTGTCTTCTGAGGCTGCAAAATCCTCATTCCTTAATCTCGGTGCCGATTTTGAAACAGTGAGAGTTAGGGCTAATTTTGCCTTTGTTTACAGCTGAACATACCAAACAGCTGCATCACTGATCACTCTCAAGAATAAAACTTTACTCTGAAAACTAAATTGTTGACTTAGTGGGCATCAGGTTTCTCCATAGGAGTAAGGGACTTAAGAGGTATAAATGATCTTACAGGTATAGCCAGCAAAATTTTCTGTGGTCAAAATATAAAGAAAGTAACTCACTAGCTGGCGGTCTTTTGAAATAGATAGCGTTGCTATATCCCGAGCCTTCTGTTCCAGATCTTCTATCTGCATTCTCATTTTCTTGTGCTCCCATTCCAGATGAAATATCACTTTAGAGAAGTCTTTACATTCCACCATGCTAGCAATCTTTTTTCTTCCTTGAGCCTGAAAAAATAGATTAATCTTCATTAACATATTTTGCAAATTATGGAATAATTATTTGCAACAAGTTGGACAAGCTTCCAAAGTTATAATTTTAGTAAGAAGAACGTGCTATACTGCAGTCTCTTTCTAGACTTTGCTCCAGATGGTTATCTTTTGTAGAATTTTTTCCCTTTTATGCTCTGTGCCACAGCCTTAGATCAGAGGAGGAGATGGAGAAAATTACAGCTAACCTCTCTCTCCACCTTTCTGTCTTTTGAACATGAAGGCATTTTAGCTCTACAGAATACAAATCAGCCCTCTATAAGGTATTCTGCAGTCATTACTGAAGGCTTTGTCCAGTAGCAGTTTTTGTACAGCTAGAATGCCTAAGAAAAGAACCTTTTAATGGGAGTATGAAGCACTGTTTTAAGTAGCATCACCATTTTCACCTTACATAAAAAAGTGTATTATTTTTTAAATCTTAATGTAAGCTACTGTTCAAATGCTTCTTAACTGTGCCTTTGCCTTGAGGGAATTTTCAGACTGGATTAGCATTTTCTGTTTACAGCGTGTGTAAGTGATGGTGTGTCTAAAAACTGTTGCCATTTTATTGGTCTGAATTATATTGATCAAACATCAAGAAAGCAATCTATATTGCAATCTGTACATCGTGATAAGAGACATTACGGAATCCTTAATAGCTTCTAGATTACAATTGAGCCTCCTGGTGTGTAGTAATGAATTGAAACTAGATGTCAAACTGGAGAAAAAGCAGAGCCCCTGAAGGACAATACATTTGTTTAAAAAGCTTAGATTTCCTTCAGATAATGCAAATTACCATGATAGAGGAATTCAGTTCTTCAATAACATTACTATTAATGAGAATGGCATCACTGTAGTCTGGGATCCCAGTACTTTCCAATTCCACCTGTCCTTGCTTTAGCAAAAACTGGACAGTCAAATTCCTTTGAAATTTCTTCTTCTCTTCCTGCACCCTATAATGGCAGAAAACAAGAAGTTAGTGATTTCAACAGGTTTGCATAAATCCTCCTATGATTCTCAGAATGTTTTTATTTATTACTGGTGAGAGGTATTTTCATGTAGGGGTTACTCTTTAAGAGCCTGTCTTGTACTTGCGCCCAAAGCGACTACAGAATTTGCAACTTATTTCCATACATGAAGTTTTCAACCACTGATTCAGTTTGACATACTCCAGCTCATGTTCTGAGAGAAGGTGTCTGTTACTGAACAGAAGTTTTAATAACAACTGAGAAGGATATGGAGAAGACTCCAGCCAGCACCCTTTTTCTTGTATAATTTATCCCCAGATTTAGAATTATAGAATCATAGAATAACCAGATTGGAAGAGACCCATCGGATCATCGAGTCCAACCATTCCCATCAATCACTAACCCATGTCCCTCAGCGCCTCGTCCACCCGTCCCTTAAACCCCTCCAGGGAAGGGGACTCAACCCCCTCCCTGGGCAGCCTCTGCCAGTGCCCAATGACCCTTTCTGTGAAAAATTTTGGTTTGGCCTGCTCACATGTGGTGCAATCGCACCTCATTTCAGAAATATTGTAGGTCTCTAGGATGGATCCTAGAGAAAAGAGTGTTGGAGAACACCACTGCATAATTTTGTATGTAACTTTCAGCTCTGTGTCGGTAGAGTAGTAAAACATAGCAAAATATAGGAAAAGAAAAAAAAATACCATCTAAGTTCTTGGAAAATGCCTTCTAGTTCTGACTTAATCTTCTCATCGTCATCCATTCTTCTCTGGAGAAAGGCCTGCATCTCTGCCAGTGTTCGGTCTTTCTGTTTCACCTAAGCAAGCAATATTGTGACATTCTGAATTTTTTCAACTTTGTCAGTATGGCAGGGCAAGACTCTTCAAGAACAGAGAAGACAAGTTCTTAAGAAGACAAACATATGTATAAATACATAGCCTGGTATTTTGAGAATCTCAGCACATGGACAAGGAGGTTACAATCATAGAATCATAGAATGGTTGCACTGGAAGGGATCATGAAGATAGCTAGTCCAACCCCCCTGCAGTGAGCACGGACATCTTCAACTCGATATCAGAGTCCCATCCAACCTGACCTTGAATGTTTCCAGTGTTGGGGCATCTTTATACACTGCTCAGAAAATAATTTATTCATTTACACGTATTTTATTCACATGAAAGGAAATCTGTATATCTTTTGCTCAAAGCTCATGTATCTCTGTCTCTGGAAAACTGAGATTTACACCTTCATGCTTTTAAGCTGAACAAACAGCTTGCTAGAACTTTTCCACACCATCTGTTAGGAATTGCTCTTGACATTCTAAAACAATATGGGAATGCATGGCTGCAAATGTAGACTGATAAAGGGAGAGAACAACTCCAACAGATGATGAAAACCGAATGCCTTAATATTTTTTTTGGTATGGACAGAGGAAAGGTAATTTTTTTTTTTTTTTTTTAATGAAACCACACCAAAATCATAATCATTCTGATAAAATCCATTCACATTAATATGCTAATTTTTCCTGTGAAGGAGAACTAGATCCCATTTCCCTTCATAGCATTTCTATTATTCTGAACTGAATGTGGTCAGAAGCAACCTTCAAACTCAAATGCAGCTTGTGTGTGTGCTGCATTGTTGTTTCACCATTACCTTGACCCTGCACTTGAACTCCGTAGAACTATCAGATCCGAAAATATCAAGAAGTATACTGGAAAAATAAAGAATTTTACATACCAGCTCCTCAGTTTCCATTTTATTTCTTCTAGCTAGACAAAAGCGTTCCCATATAGATGGGTCTAAGCCATTAGGCATGTACTCAGGACTATCCAGTTCATCCATGGATTTCCTTAACAGGGTACGTGCATGTTTGTAATCTTCAGCTGAGCCTGAACAATTGCCATACGGGTTTGCAGTGTCAAAGGCCATTTCTGTCACTGGGGCCCTAGTGCACATATAGAGTACATAAAATATTTACTTTTTATTATCTCTTGCACAAAAGAAGTGCAAAAACAACTATGAACATTTCATTCTTTCAAGTTCCTAGCAAAGAACAAATAGGTAAGACTGCATCTTACACAAAATAAGAATATATGTTTTTGAAACCTCATGATTATTTAGATTGCATTTAAAATAGATTGTGGGGGGTGAATGAGGAAATATAAGTACTCAAAAAAGCAATTGTTAAATAGCCAATAAAAAGCAGGCAGCCCACTGATTATCAAAATAATTTTGACCATTGAAATAAATAGCATTCTCATTCTTGTCTCCCAAGAAACACCAATATTTAAGCAGATGGCATCAGGAGGATCTTACTCTGGTCGACGTTTGTAAAGTTGGGAAAGCTCATTAAGGAGATCAGCAGGTAGGTCAGCAAACTCCTTTGTAAAACCACATTCCAGTTTCTAGGAGGGAAACAGAAAGCTTTCTTGTTACCAAAACGTTATTTTTAAAAAAGCATTAACCTGCTCATACCTTAGAAATATAGAACATGGTGCTCTTCCAAGCACTGTCAAGCATCACAGGAATCCGGGATACTTCATTAATTTTTCTCTGCACATACTCTCCTTTACAACTGAATTTCAGCAATCAGCAAGTTGACCAGAACTCATCCCATGCTCACAGTGAAGTACATTCTTCTTGTTATCAAGACACAGCATTAACTTTTTAATTTGTGAACCTCCTTGTGTTTGTCAAGAGTCTCACCTTCTCTTCAACTATTGCATTTTCATAGGTGTCCATGTAAGCCACAATTTTATGTTCTGTAGTCTGGAGTGTTTTCGTAGTCTTGTCCTATAGCAAAACCAAAACATTTCAGGAATGAAACTCACCCAGCAGAAGCACCAAGCAGCCACTCATTTACACTGATGAAGCTGACGCTTTCTTATTTCTAGAGAAAAACATGTGAGCTGTTTTCACTAACAAGTCAATGCCTTCTTCTGCAGGTTAATTGTAGATACTGCTAATGGGTGAGCAGGTGTGAAATTAAATTAGTCCCCTGCTTAAGACAGTAAGAAATTTGTGGAAGAAATATACAAATGCTTACAAGTCTTCATATTAAAATCTGAATGTAAGGACCTTTGTTGATAGTTGTTTTCACTTGCACAAAAATTTCCTTTTCCTTTCACATCATCACAGGTAACACAGTGCAAAAATTCACAAATGCTGTTCAATGGAGTGTTTTAATTTGAGAATGCAGCTTCCCTTTCGTCATAACATAGTTCTGCTACCTGTCAGGATACTACGTCTTACTGAGGCTGTTAAATGCCTCTACTCTGCTGGGGAGATCCTTCTCCTGTATTTCACAGTTTGTATGGACCAAAAGATCTACCTATGGGAAGAGTTAGAATTTTTTTTTTTATATGATTTGGCAGGGATGGGTAAACGCTTCAGGAGACTAAATTGGTCAATAAGATTATAAACACTTTGTGCTCAAGGGTATGTGTGTCAGATACTCAAAAGCAACCTCTGTCTATGCTTTGAACTGGCAAACACAAGTCAGCATGGCCCTCACTTCAGTGAAAAACTTGATGGCATTACACATCTTCATGTCCTAAAAGCATCATAGTTGCTGCTTCCAGCTTGACACTGGATACTGAAAAATACTATATATAACAACCATTAGCAGCATGCCCTTCTGAATGCATAGAATTTTACCAAACAACTCCAGCTGAACCAAAATGAGTATATCTATTAAAAAACATATGTATTTATAAAGTATGTCACCTGTACAAGTTGAAAAATATATCAGTGACCCTGTAAATTGTCAGAAAATAATCTACAGCAAAATTTTTATTTGGAAAGAGCAGTCCTCACAAGAAAATGTTTTGTAAATATTACACTTTTCCTAAGAACAGCATTCCAAATGACTACTTACTTTTTCTTTCTCCTTTTTCACAAGAAAATTATGAAGTCCAGCTTTTCTAGTGTCCAACTCCTCATCCAACAGTAAAGCGTAAACAAGATTGACTATTTTGAGTTCTTCCTGTAAAATGATTGTATTAAAAAATGTTAACTTTCCTGATGCACAGTGACAGAGAAGAAAAATCAATGTTCTCTGCAATACCTGGTAGACGACCATCTCTGATTTCACTTTCCTTTCAGAGAGTTTACACACAATCTCATCAAAATTTCGTGTTGTTTCCTGGATGGAAGCTTTAAGTTTCTTCAGTTCATCTTCCAGTGCCTGGAGAAGGGAAGGACAAGAGCAGCAATATCACATCTAGAAGAACAAAGAAGCTCAGATATTGTAGAATGAAAATATGGAATTGTATCCTTTAGCCAAAAGGTCCCAGAAATTATTTGTTTGGAAGGAGGTGATGCCAGGCTACCGAATTATGTTGTCCAAATATGACTTCGAAGAATAAAAAGAGTTGTATCATTTGCGTATGGCATCAGCAACTCTGGGAATGGAACCTGAAAAAAATTTTAGGAATACTGGTACATTTGTGAAGGAAAGTTACTGTCTGTGAGATGCCACAGGCTTTGGCTTGTATTACTTGGTATAAGTAGAGATTGTCTAGTCTAAGCTAGGACTTCTTTCATATGCCACATGATCTTTGTTCTTCACTTGTTCTCCATTTATTCTGTGTATTAGCATTTTCAGAAGTAGCTCCTGAAACTCTGGTGATGAGCATGTTAACAAAACCACTCCTTTTCTCATTTTAATTTACCCTTCTATATTCCTCTTTTTCTTCATTCAGTTCCTTGACTTTTATCTCATATTCTCTAAATATTCTCTTTTCTTCTTCATTCCAAAGATGCTCAGGCTTGGACAGAAAAGGAGGTGGAGGAATATCCTGGAAGAATTAAAGACAAATATGTTTCAAAAGCAACATTAAGTCCCCATCTGCACACTAACAAACTCTAGCACATCTCAAGATGAGTTAAAGGTATTCCTTAGTGGTAAATAAGGTACAAGACTTAAGTCTAAGTTACCTATATATTCTGTTTCTCTGGTCTGCCACTTGCACAGTAATTTTGGTGACACATATTGTGCTATTCTCTCTCAATTGCTTATAGGAATTCACTGCTGGATCTTGTAAAAGACAAGTATTTTGTACTCAAACATACTGCTGTAGATACTAGATACCTCACGTTTTCTGCTTCAGAAAAAAATCTAACTCAAAAAGGTAACCCAAATCTAACTCCATGCTAACGTATACTTCTAAGTGGAGCCCTTATTTTCCAAAAGAGATCAATTCCAGGGAAAATGCTTGGTCCTGCCGTACTCTTTTTCTGTGACATTTCACATTTGTTCCTTTCTTTACTTGTGTACTATCTATATTGGCTGAGTTAAAATGGAATACAGTATTTTTCTGTGAGATCACAGTGATGGAAAACAGGCTCTTCCTCCACCAGTTGTTATAATGGTAATACCAGATTATGTTCCTGCAGTATTCCACTGTGACAGGGACAGGTGTTATGGATAAGTCATACGCAGGCACTAGAACTCTGTGGTCTCTTTTGAGTCCAGTGTGTGGTCTCTTACAGAGTCTATGTAGGTTTAATGCAATTCTACAAGTCTCTGACTTTCTCCTATCACTTAGGTTTGAAATATTTGCTAGTTGAATTTCACACGTCCTCTAAAAGCCCACAAACCACCTAAATGATATGGCAGAAACACAGCTCACCATCTTCAAGACGTCTTCCTTTTTGACTTCTAGGACTCCACCCATCATGTCATTAAGAGCACGCAGTCTGTCATTGTCCTGCAAACAACCACAAAAAATATTTTTGTTTGCAAAAGGAAGTGTAGTAATTGGAAGTTTTGAGAGGGATAATAGGGTAGTTCACATCTAGATCATCTGTACAATTATACGGTGTGTCACTAGTAGATTAATGCACTTCGGTGATGCCTGTGAAACATGATGAAAGTCTCAGAGTTTTTTCTGGTGGACGGATGTTCACGTACCAAATAACTTACTCAAACTGCCATTCTGGCATTCTAGAAAAGAATACACAGGTATAGACTACTCCTGTGCAGTTGGTAGGCTAGGCTGAAGGAGGCTATTGTGTTATTGTCTCATTGAGCATCTCTTTTGGGAACAGAACCATTTTAGGTTCTGCCCAGATGCATTTTAAAGCCAGAGGAAAGCATTACAACACCCTTGCCTTATCCCTGAAGAGCACAGGTCGCTCAGTTAACAAACACAGATAAAGCAGAAAGCTCTCTCTTGAGCAGCAGCATGCATTTAGAAATTTATCTAATCCCTAGTCACCTGATAGAGTATTTTTAACTGCCATTTTTTTTAGAAAATGTTGAGCCTAATACTAAATCTTTTCTCCCCCCGGCTGGTCTAGGTAGTTCCAATTGTAAACGATAATAAGAAGGAAAAGGCACACATCATCATTACCTACCATTTACACTTTATTCTCCCATGCTACATGACTGGAATATTTCAGTGCAGCATTAACTAAATAAGCCTGACCAGAGACAAAGGCCTACACAGTAAAAAGGAAACTACTTTAAGTACCTTCTCAGCAAGACGTCTTTCCATTTCAAGCTTAGCCAGCATTTCTGCTTTCTCTCTCTCTTCTTGAGTCAAGTATTTTTCAACTTTAATCTGAAGGAAGAAAATGAGGGTCATATCAGGGTTCTTCTCTCCAAATGTGATCACATGCAGACTAAGAACCTTTGGAAAGAGGGGCAATACTAATTCTTGATGCTTTTTGTATCTCTGCTCCATGATAATACTCCTCAAGAGGACATTGTTCTTTCGAACACCCCTGAAAGCATATTTAAAAATGCTAAAATAGAAACTACCATCATTTTTGTTGAGATTAGTTGTATTTCTTGCATACCTTTTCTGACAGTGAATAACACGAACTGGTGAGAGAACAGAGAGAATTGGGAAAGACTGACCAAAAGAGCATGAGATTGGTGGAATATATTGTATAAGAAGCATGGTGCTTCTTTATAAATTATCATTTCAATTTATAATTACAGTACTAAGCACGGTTTAGTACCCACACACTTAGTCTAAAACTACTTAGTCTCAAAATGGTGCTCAGAATAAACAGAGAAACCCTTATCTATGGAAGTAAACCCTCCAAGCCTGGCTTGAATCTTACACTCAGGAACAGGGGGAATATCTACCTAATTTATAGCCAATTAAAAACTTAACATCAACGAATTAAGATTGTATACATCTTATTCATTTTGGATTGACTTATTATAAGTTTTCTCCCTAAAGAGTGAAGGGAAGCAAAAGAGACAAAAAGATGATTTTAAGTACACAGACACATCTGTTTTCAGCTTTTCAATGTCTGGCAATGACAGGAATTAAATAAATATATTTGAGTAGGTGAAAGAGAAAGATTCATTTTTCAAACACCTCTGAATCCTGAACTGTGAGTGCTCGCTCTGGTATCTCATCATCTGTAAGAGCTGGCTCCCACACTTCCAACTGCAGATCAAGTTGTTCCAAGATTTCTCGGATCCTCAGGTTTCTTTCTTTCACTCGTTCTATCTCCTGCTCCTTTTGTTGTGCAACTATGTCAAATTCCTTATTAAAAGCAGTTTTCAGTTTGTAAATGATGTCCTGAAATACCAAAAAGGGAAACAGCAATATGGCACAGGTCACATCCATCCATGATTATGGGACCACTCCTCAAGCCATCAAAACCATAAATGTGTGTAATTGTATGTGTGACAGGGAGATAAACTGGTAAAGCCCTTTAATGAAAATCATATAGGCAGAGTTCAAGCTTTGTTAAATAGAGGTGGGCAAACTATCATTCGTGGGGTTTTTTTCCCGCATAGAAATTTTTATTGCTGCATATTGCTGCAAACACTGGATAGAAAATTCTATTTGCTTGTTTTTGAATTCTTTGGCTGAAAGAAGGGGCCTCAAAGAAAAAAAACACATGACCTATAAATCTAGAGACTGTAAATCACAGGTAGAGGGGCATACTTTTAAGGGACATACACGCTAAGGACATATTTTCCTGATTTTTAAGTGATTCATCCTGCAGTTTCAATAATGCTTTTATGTGATTTTCTGCCTGGCATATGTAAGAAAAATTCCCTCATTAAATAAATAAACAGAAGTCGTAAACTATTTTTTTAAAACAGCTAAGACCTTACAATGATTTTAAAAATCATATATTCTCGGTGCTTAAATTCTTCCTTTAGCCTACAGAATTGACCTCAACAAAGCAGAATAGAATATTAAGAGAGAAAACTATGTGTGTCTCCTACTACATCAATTTAATAAAATGAAACATGGAAAGGATTTCAGTTCTATCACCAGATTTTACATTTTGAGATGCTTAGCTGTCTGCAATTTGTATTACAATAAATATTTTTGTGGCCATGATTATTTCATTGGTTTCTAATACAATAATAAGTTATGATGTAGTAAGGCAGGATGGCAGATAACATAAAGTGTTGCTGGGAGACAAAAGGCTGTGCTCAAGTGTTTGTCAGCTACCTATCTAACTCTCAGCAAATTCACTGCACTGGCCAAGAACACAGCAGACTTGTCTGCTATTAGATATATCGTATGCATCTTGAAAGCCACACAGTAGAAAGATCTCGTTACATCCAAACTTACATCTAAAATTGCTCCTTGTGTTTCTTCCCCATCTGCTTTAAAAACTAGTGTATCTACTAGATTTTATGTATTACAACGCATAACTGTTGAGCTCTGCTACCAGTTGTAGCCTTAAAGAGCTCTGATGAGGCAATGCTTTACTGTTGTTTAACCACTTCTGCCCTTGCAGATCATCTTCATAAGAAGCCTTTTATGTAGCATGTTTACTGCTTAATAAACAGGCCAGGGTAAGAGAAGGGAGAGTCGGATAGTAAAGAATATTAAATAACAGAAACACTGAAGGCTCCAAATGAAGGGCTGATAAGACTGTAAAGAAATGAAATGGTGTGAGGATACAGCTGAACTTTCATTCAGCAGCAAATAGTATGGAAAGAGGTCATGTTTCCACAGGCATGCTGAGCTGTGCAAGCCAGCTATACAAACACCAGAGGACAAATAGAAATACTCTCAAACTGGGTAACCAATTTCATAAAAACGTTTTTCTTCCACACCTGAGCTGGCAAATCCACATGGTGCTTTGCTGCACGATGTGCATTTATCTGTAACACAGTGGCCTGTGCAACTCTCCATTGTAGTGTCAGTACACCCAAAATCTGAGCGTCTGTGACTGCTATGAGAACCCAAAGGTGTGGCAGTGCCACTACAGTAATACAAACTTGAAAAGACATCACCTTTAATAACACTATCTGATTGACTTTCTGCTCCCTACTGTGCAAGTCCAGTTGGTGGTACAGGATAGATGTATCTCCACCATACTGAGAGCTCAGACTTCCAATCAGGCAGGAAGATGCATTATCATCAGCCGTTACGTCTTCTGTCTTCTCTCGTTCTTCCTCAGGTAATACAGTCTCAGACTCAGTCTCAGGATTTTTCTTCTGAGCCTGAATATCACAAACATGACAACTGTGTTAATTTTGTATACGAACCAGTGGCACACGTATGAAAAAATTCTAGAGATCATATTCTGCAATTAAGCCCAGTGATCAAAAACCCACAAGTTGAAGTGAACGTATACAGAATATTTGGTCCAGTTGTAGGATCCCCAGTACAAGAAAGACACGGGCATTCCGGAGCAAACCCAGCGATAGGCCACTAATACAATTAAGGGTTTGAAGCACCTAATATGTGAAAAGAAGCTGAGCGTGCTGGGATTGTTTAGCCTCAAGAAGGAGAAGGCTTGGGGGGTGGTGTTTAATAACACATATAAAAACCTGAGGAGTAAGGACAACAGAGCCAGACTCTTCTCAGCGGTGTCGGTGACAGATTGAAAGGAAATGGTTATACATCAAAATACAGAACATCCAACTTAAATATAATGAAACACATTTCCTCTGAAGGTTGTCAAACATGGGAGAAGGTAGCCTATAGAGGTTATGGAATCCTCCATCCTTGGAGATATTCCAAACCTGACTGGACATGGAGCTGAGTAAATTGTTCTAGGTGGGCTGGAGTAGATGACTTCCAAATGGCTTATCTAACCTCAGCTCTTCTGTGATTCTTCAATACTAATGCATTTGTTCTAAGTAAAACCACAACATTTCATCTTTACGAATATCTTCAAATTTTTAGGGAAGTATTTCTACAGCGAAAACGGACCCAAGAAATGTGTCTATGTAAAAAAGGGGTTAAGATGCCAACTCAGAGCATTCTGATCTGAAATGCCTATATGCAGTACTTCAAAGGGATTGTACCTCATCATCAGCTGTCTCAATCTTCTTTAACTGGAGAACTTTCTCCAGAATTTTCAGTTCTTCTTCAGTACGTTCCTTCATTGGATAATTTTTCACTTCAGAAGCTATATGGAAGCACTGTTCAATTATATTTTTTTTTTAGAAAACAAAAACACCCAAGGTAAAAACTTCTTCAGAACACATCTGTTAATTCATTTGTCCAAAAACTGAATGCTAAATAGTTACAGAGGCTTCTTAAAATCAGAAATAATATTGATGATCAATTAATGTAGACAATCCAGCAAGAATATAGGAGTCAGAAAAAAACCATTTGCCTTTTTGGTAGTAAAAATGGTTGGTTTAAAATTTGCTGCCTTTATTTATTTTTTTTTTTAAATAACCTCTGGCTATGTCCTCTTTATTCACAGAATTCAACCAGGACAAGATTTTTGGTAAAATTACTCGGTCTTTAACCACCCTTGAGATAATCTAGTATCACTAGTTTGACTAATATCCCTCTGTTTAAAATAGGCAAAATCAGGGTTAAATTTTGCTTTTACATTCTGTGTTGCAGAAGTCCTACTGACCCAACACAGAAATATAATATTTACCTTCTCCTTTTAGCAACACTGCATGAAGATATTCTCTAGTATCTAGGAACTAAGGAGTTACTTATTTGCTTATTAGCACATTTATCCACTTTAAAAGGCAAAATCAGCCAGGCTCGGTCAAAATCAACAGAATGAAAGATTTGCATGAGCCCTGGAAAGAAGTGGTTTTTTTCCTCATACCATAAGCAAACCAGAAATGTGTTATACTTCTATTTATTTTGTTTCAGTACCTTAAGGAATCAATAAACTACTGCAGTAAGTGAGTTAGAAAGTGATGGTTACCTTAACAGCACGTCCTTTTACACACATTGGATCCCAGCACTCATGTTTGATGACACTCTGCAAATAGCAGTTGGCTAAATTCTCCATTTCAATCTCCTTCCTCACCTTTCAAGATACAGAAAAGAAAATAATGACATGTGGTGCAAACCAACAAGATATAGGCAATTTGTATTGAGTTGTTGAAACAAACCTGGCAGATTAAATGAATTACCCGTATTTCATAATCTTAGACTACTGCAGCTATCTTCTCCAAAAATGATATTGCATACTACTGCTACTGAAAGGTGTCATTTCATATGTGAAGAAAAGCATTCCAGAACTTAAGCAGCGCTGTACCCAAGGTCACAGTGTCAGATTTACAGTTTCTGGCATAGATCATATTCCAACTGGCAATATCTGCATTAGCAGATTCACCTGCTTCAAAAAGTGACTTAAAATACTTTTACGCTTTCCTGCTTCTCAACAGTGAACAACTTTGAGATCATCTTCTATTCTTCAGTTATTGCTTCTCCTTTTCACTGCTAGTTTTAAAATGTTCTCTTTCCACTCTATCATACCCTGGCCACTTCTTCTTCAGCCTTTTCTTGTGCTCTTTCCTGTTCTACATCCAGGTTGAACTTTCCTGCTAGCCCCACATTTCTACTCAGAGAGTGAAGTCAAGCCCCTCAAAGCATTCAAATTCTGATTAAACTGGTATTTGCCTTTGTTATGGGCAAGCCTAACTCTCTAAAGAGCAACAGTTCTGCTCATCAGTTAAAATGAAGTTTAAAAGCTAACACATAACAGCAACACTGGTGACTAATTTGCTACAAGAACTTTTCAGTGTGTTGTCACATCACCTCTTTGGAAGGCTGTTTTGTGGGTGGCAGTTACAGAAAGTCCCTTGGCTCTGATTCAGAAGTGAACAAGCAGTTTGGAGGGCAGCAAAATGAAGCCTGACTAAAACAGGTGTTTAGGATTTTCTTTTAATCTTTTGATTGAATTGCAATATCCTTACTTGCCCTCCAACATTCTTCATTTTCTCTGTGCTTTATAGCTCTCCCCACTGCAATATCCATAGCTTACCCATCCTCCAACAACTCTTACTCCAAACCTTTATGCCCCTCACCTTAGCACAATAAAACCATCAGCTTTCCTTGCAGTCCTCTATATCCCATACTGCAATATGCTCAGGCTTCCCCTACAAGCTGGCTTCATCCTCTCCTCTCCCACTGGTATCCTTGGCTCTTACCTTTTCCTACAGTTTTTGGCCTGCCAGCTGGGCTTGTTCAAAGCCCAGTGAGATACCAGATGGGAGCACCTCAGACCTTTCACTTTAAAGGAAGTTATAGTCTTTTATTTAAAGGATCTGTCTTCTGAGGCTGCAAAATCCTCATTCCTTAATCTCGGTGCCGATTTTGAAACAGTGAGAGTTAGGGCTAATTTTGCCTTTGTTTACAGCTGAACATACCAAACAGCTGCATCACTGATCACTCTCAAGAATAAAACTTTACTCTGAAAACTAAATTGTTGACTTAGTGGGCATCAGGTTTCTCCATAGGAGTAAGGGACTTAAGAGGTATAAATGATCTTACAGGTATAGCCAGCAAAATTTTCTGTGGTCAAAATATAAAGAAAGTAACTCACTAGCTGGCGGTCTTTTGAAATAGATAGCGTTGCTATATCCCGAGCCTTCTGTTCCAGATCTTCTATCTGCATTCTCATTTTCTTGTGCTCCCATTCCAGATGAAATATCACTTTAGAGAAGTCTTTACATTCCACCATGCTAGCAATCTTTTTTCTTCCTTGAGCCTGAAAAAATAGATTAATCTTCATTAACATATTTTGCAAATTATGGAATAATTATTTGCAACAAGTTGGACAAGCTTCCAAAGTTATAATTTTAGTAAGAAGAACGTGCTATACTGCAGTCTCTTTCTAGACTTTGCTCCAGATGGTTATCTTTTGTAGAATTTTTTCCCTTTTATGCTCTGTGCCACAGCCTTAGATCAGAGGAGGAGATGGAGAAAATTACAGCTAACCTCTCTCTCCACCTTTCTGTCTTTTGAACATGAAGGCATTTTAGCTCTACAGAATACAAATCAGCCCTCTATAAGGTATTCTGCAGTCATTACTGAAGGCTTTGTCCAGTAGCAGTTTTTGTACAGCTAGAATGCCTAAGAAAAGAACCTTTTAATGGGAGTATGAAGCACTGTTTTAAGTAGCATCACCATTTTCACCTTACATAAAAAAGTGTATTATTTTTTAAATCTTAATGTAAGCTACTGTTCAAATGCTTCTTAACTGTGCCTTTGCCTTGAGGGAATTTTCAGACTGGATTAGCATTTTCTGTTTACAGCGTGTGTAAGTGATGGTGTGTCTAAAAACTGTTGCCATTTTATTGGTCTGAATTATATTGATCAAACATCAAGAAAGCAATCTATATTGCAATCTGTACATCGTGATAAGAGACATTACGGAATCCTTAATAGCTTCTAGATTACAATTGAGCCTCCTGGTGTGTAGTAATGAATTGAAACTAGATGTCAAACTGGAGAAAAAGCAGAGCCCCTGAAGGACAATACATTTGTTTAAAAAGCTTAGATTTCCTTCAGATAATGCAAATTACCATGATAGAGGAATTCAGTTCTTCAATAACATTACTATTAATGAGAATGGCATCACTGTAGTCTGGGATCCCAGTACTTTCCAATTCCACCTGTCCTTGCTTTAGCAAAAACTGGACAGTCAAATTCCTTTGAAATTTCTTCTTCTCTTCCTGCACCCTATAATGGCAGAAAACAAGAAGTTAGTGATTTCAACAGGTTTGCATAAATCCTCCTATGATTCTCAGAATGTTTTTATTTATTACTGGTGAGAGGTATTTTCATGTAGGGGTTACTCTTTAAGAGCCTGTCTTGTACTTGCGCCCAAAGCGACTACAGAATTTGCAACTTATTTCCATACATGAAGTTTTCAACCACTGATTCAGTTTGACATACTCCAGCTCATGTTCTGAGAGAAGGTGTCTGTTACTGAACAGAAGTTTTAATAACAACTGAGAAGGATATGGAGAAGACTCCAGCCAGCACCCTTTTTCTTGTATAATTTATCCCCAGATTTAGAATTATAGAATCATAGAATAACCAGATTGGAAGAGACCCATCGGATCATCGAGTCCAACCATTCCCATCAATCACTAACCCATGTCCCTCAGCGCCTCGTCCACCCGTCCCTTAAACCCCTCCAGGGAAGGGGACTCAACCCCCTCCCTGGGCAGCCTCTGCCAGTGCCCAATGACCCTTTCTGTGAAAAATTTTGGTTTGGCCTGCTCACATGTGGTGCAATCGCACCTCATTTCAGAAATATTGTAGGTCTCTAGGATGGATCCTAGAGAAAAGAGTGTTGGAGAACACCACTGCATAATTTTGTATGTAACTTTCAGCTCTGTGTCGGTAGAGTAGTAAAACATAGCAAAATATAGGAAAAGAAAAAAAAATACCATCTAAGTTCTTGGAAAATGCCTTCTAGTTCTGACTTAATCTTCTCATCGTCATCCATTCTTCTCTGGAGAAAGGCCTGCATCTCTGCCAGTGTTCGGTCTTTCTGTTTCACCTAAGCAAGCAATATTGTGACATTCTGAATTTTTTCAACTTTGTCAGTATGGCAGGGCAAGACTCTTCAAGAACAGAGAAGACAAGTTCTTAAGAAGACAAACATATGTATAAATACATAGCCTGGTATTTTGAGAATCTCAGCACATGGACAAGGAGGTTACAATCATAGAATCATAGAATGGTTGCACTGGAAGGGATCATGAAGATAGCTAGTCCAACCCCCCTGCAGTGAGCACGGACATCTTCAACTCGATATCAGAGTCCCATCCAACCTGACCTTGAATGTTTCCAGTGTTGGGGCATCTTTATACACTGCTCAGAAAATAATTTATTCATTTACACGTATTTTATTCACATGAAAGGAAATCTGTATATCTTTTGCTCAAAGCTCATGTATCTCTGTCTCTGGAAAACTGAGATTTACACCTTCATGCTTTTAAGCTGAACAAACAGCTTGCTAGAACTTTTCCACACCATCTGTTAGGAATTGCTCTTGACATTCTAAAACAATATGGGAATGCATGGCTGCAAATGTAGACTGATAAAGGGAGAGAACAACTCCAACAGATGATGAAAACCGAATGCCTTAATATTTTTTTTGGTATGGACAGAGGAAAGGTAATTTTTTTTTTTTTTTTTTAATGAAACCACACCAAAATCATAATCATTCTGATAAAATCCATTCACATTAATATGCTAATTTTTCCTGTGAAGGAGAACTAGATCCCATTTCCCTTCATAGCATTTCTATTATTCTGAACTGAATGTGGTCAGAAGCAACCTTCAAACTCAAATGCAGCTTGTGTGTGTGCTGCATTGTTGTTTCACCATTACCTTGACCCTGCACTTGAACTCCGTAGAACTATCAGATCCGAAAATATCAAGAAGTATACTGGAAAAATAAAGAATTTTACATACCAGCTCCTCAGTTTCCATTTTATTTCTTCTAGCTAGACAAAAGCGTTCCCATATAGATGGGTCTAAGCCATTAGGCATGTACTCAGGACTATCCAGTTCATCCATGGATTTCCTTAACAGGGTACGTGCATCTTTGTAATCTTCAGCTGAGCCTGAACAATTGCCATACGGGTTTGCAGTGTCAAAGGCCATTTCTGTCACTGGGGCCCTAGTGCACATATAGAGTACATAAAATATTTACTTTTTATTATCTCTTGCACAAAAGAAGTGCAAAAACAACTATGAACATTTCATTCTTTCAAGTTCCTAGCAAAGAACAAATAGGTAAGACTGCATCTTACACAAAATAAGAATATATGTTTTTGAAACCTCATGATTATTTAGATTGCATTTAAAATAGATTGTGGGGGGTGAATGAGGAAATATAAGTACTCAAAAAAGCAATTGTTAAATAGCCAATAAAAAGCAGGCAGCCCACTGATTATCAAAATAATTTTGACCATTGAAATAAATAGCATTCTCATTCTTGTCTCCCAAGAAACACCAATATTTAAGCAGATGGCATCAGGAGGATCTTACTCTGGTCGACGTTTGTAAAGTTGGGAAAGCTCATTAAGGAGATCAGCAGGTAGGTCAGCAAACTCCTTTGTAAAACCACATTCCAGTTTCTAGGAGGGAAACAGAAAGCTTTCTTGTTACCAAAACGTTATTTTTAAAAAAGCATTAACCTGCTCATACCTTAGAAATATAGAACATGGTGCTCTTCCAAGCACTGTCAAGCATCACAGGAATCCGGGATACTTCATTAATTTTTCTCTGCACATACTCTCCTTTACAACTGAATTTCAGCAATCAGCAAGTTGACCAGAACTCATCCCATGCTCACAGTGAAGTACATTCTTCTTGTTATCAAGACACAGCATTAACTTTTTAATTTGTGAACCTCCTTGTGTTTGTCAAGAGTCTCACCTTCTCTTCAACTATTGCATTTTCATAGGTGTCCATGTAAGCCACAATTTTATGTTCTGTAGTCTGGAGTGTTTTCGTAGTCTTGTCCTATAGCAAAACCAAAACATTTCAGGAATGAAACTCACCCAGCAGAAGCACCAAGCAGCCACTCATTTACACTGATGAAGCTGACGCTTTCTTATTTCTAGAGAAAAACATGTGAGCTGTTTTCACTAACAAGTCAATGCCTTCTTCTGCAGGTTAATTGTAGATACTGCTAATGGGTGAGCAGGTGTGAAATTAAATTAGTCCCCTGCTTAAGACAGTAAGAAATTTGTGGAAGAAATATACAAATGCTTACAAGTCTTCATATTAAAATCTGAATGTAAGGACCTTTGTTGATAGTTGTTTTCACTTGCACAAAAATTTCCTTTTCCTTTCACATCATCACAGGTAACACAGTGCAAAAATTCACAAATGCTGTTCAATGGAGTGTTTTAATTTGAGAATGCAGCTTCCCTTTCGTCATAACATAGTTCTGCTACCTGTCAGGATACTACGTCTTACTGAGGCTGTTAAATGCCTCTACTCTGCTGGGGAGATCCTTCTCCTGTATTTCACAGTTTGTATGGACCAAAAGATCTACCTATGGGAAGAGTTAGAATTTTTTTTTTTATATGATTTGGCAGGGATGGGTAAACGCTTCAGGAGACTAAATTGGTCAATAAGATTATAAACACTTTGTGCTCAAGGGTATGTGTGTCAGATACTCAAAAGCAACCTCTGTCTATGCTTTGAACTGGCAAACACAAGTCAGCATGGCCCTCACTTCAGTGAAAAACTTGATGGCATTACACATCTTCATGTCCTAAAAGCATCATAGTTGCTGCTTCCAGCTTGACACTGGATACTGAAAAATACTATATATAACAACCATTAGCAGCATGCCCTTCTGAATGCATAGAATTTTACCAAACAACTCCAGCTGAACCAAAATGAGTATATCTATTAAAAAACATATGTATTTATAAAGTATGTCACCTGTACAAGTTGAAAAATATATCAGTGACCCTGTAAATTGTCAGAAAATAATCTACAGCAAAATTTTTATTTGGAAAGAGCAGTCCTCACAAGAAAATGTTTTGTAAATATTACACTTTTCCTAAGAACAGCATTCCAAATGACTACTTACTTTTTCTTTCTCCTTTTTCACAAGAAAATTATGAAGTCCAGCTTTTCTAGTGTCCAACTCCTCATCCAACAGTAAAGCGTAAACAAGATTGACTATTTTGAGTTCTTCCTGTAAAATGATTGTATTAAAAAATGTTAACTTTCCTGATGCACAGTGACAGAGAAGAAAAATCAATGTTCTCTGCAATACCTGGTAGACGACCATCTCTGATTTCACTTTCCTTTCAGAGAGTTTACACACAATCTCATCAAAATTTCGTGTTGTTTCCTGGATGGAAGCTTTAAGTTTCTTCAGTTCATCTTCCAGTGCCTGGAGAAGGGAAGGACAAGAGCAGCAATATCACATCTAGAAGAACAAAGAAGCTCAGATATTGTAGAATGAAAATATGGAATTGTATCCTTTAGCCAAAAGGTCCCAGAAATTATTTGTTTGGAAGGAGGTGATGCCAGGCTACCGAATTATGTTGTCCAAATATGACTTCGAAGAATAAAAAGAGTTGTATCATTTGCGTATGGCATCAGCAACTCTGGGAATGGAACCTGAAAAAAATTTTAGGAATACTGGTACATTTGTGAAGGAAAGTTACTGTCTGTGAGATGCCACAGGCTTTGGCTTGTATTACTTGGTATAAGTAGAGATTGTCTAGTCTAAGCTAGGACTTCTTTCATATGCCACATGATCTTTGTTCTTCACTTGTTCTCCATTTATTCTGTGTATTAGCATTTTCAGAAGTAGCTCCTGAAACTCTGGTGATGAGCATGTTAACAAAACCACTCCTTTTCTCATTTTAATTTACCCTTCTATATTCCTCTTTTTCTTCATTCAGTTCCTTGACTTTTATCTCATATTCTCTAAATATTCTCTTTTCTTCTTCATTCCAAAGATGCTCAGGCTTGGACAGAAAAGGAGGTGGAGGAATATCCTGGAAGAATTAAAGACAAATATGTTTCAAAAGCAACATTAAGTCCCCATCTGCACACTAACAAACTCTAGCACATCTCAAGATGAGTTAAAGGTATTCCTTAGTGGTAAATAAGGTACAAGACTTAAGTCTAAGTTACCTATATATTCTGTTTCTCTGGTCTGCCACTTGCACAGTAATTTTGGTGACACATATTGTGCTATTCTCTCTCAATTGCTTATAGGAATTCACTGCTGGATCTTGTAAAAGACAAGTATTTTGTACTCAAACATACTGCTGTAGATACTAGATACCTCACGTTTTCTGCTTCAGAAAAAAATCTAACTCAAAAAGGTAACCCAAATCTAACTCCATGCTAACGTATACTTCTAAGTGGAGCCCTTATTTTCCAAAAGAGATCAATTCCAGGGAAAATGCTTGGTCCTGCCGTACTCTTTTTCTGTGACATTTCACATTTGTTCCTTTCTTTACTTGTGTACTATCTATATTGGCTGAGTTAAAATGGAATACAGTATTTTTCTGTGAGATCACAGTGATGGAAAACAGGCTCTTCCTCCACCAGTTGTTATAATGGTAATACCAGATTATGTTCCTGCAGTATTCCACTGTGACAGGGACAGGTGTTATGGATAAGTCATACGCAGGCACTAGAACTCTGTGGTCTCTTTTGAGTCCAGTGTGTGGTCTCTTACAGAGTCTATGTAGGTTTAATGCAATTCTACAAGTCTCTGACTTTCTCCTATCACTTAGGTTTGAAATATTTGCTAGTTGAATTTCACACGTCCTCTAAAAGCCCACAAACCACCTAAATGATATGGCAGAAACACAGCTCACCATCTTCAAGACGTCTTCCTTTTTGACTTCTAGGACTCCACCCATCATGTCATTAAGAGCACGCAGTCTGTCATTGTCCTGCAAACAACCACAAAAAATATTTTTGTTTGCAAAAGGAAGTGTAGTAATTGGAAGTTTTGAGAGGGATAATAGGGTAGTTCACATCTAGATCATCTGTACAATTATACGGTGTGTCACTAGTAGATTAATGCACTTCGGTGATGCCTGTGAAACATGATGAAAGTCTCAGAGTTTTTTCTGGTGGACGGATGTTCACGTACCAAATAACTTACTCAAACTGCCATTCTGGCATTCTAGAAAAGAATACACAGGTATAGACTACTCCTGTGCAGTTGGTAGGCTAGGCTGAAGGAGGCTATTGTGTTATTGTCTCATTGAGCATCTCTTTTGGGAACAGAACCATTTTAGGTTCTGCACAGATGCATTTTAAAGCCAGAGGAAAGCATTACAACACCCTTGCCTTATCCCTGAAGAGCACAGGTCGCTCAGTTAACAAACACAGATAAAGCAGAAAGCTCTCTCTTGAGCAGCAGCATGCATTTAGAAATTTATCTAATCCCTGGTCACCTGATAGAGTATTTTTAACTGCCATTTTTTTTAGAAAATGTTGAGCCTAATACTAAATCTTTTCTCCCCCCGGCTGGTCTAGGTAGTTCCAATTGTAAACGATAATAAGAAGGAAAAGGCACACATCATCATTACCTACCATTTACACTTTATTCTCCCATGCTACATGACTGGAATATTTCAGTGCAGCATTAACTAAATAAGCCTGACCAGAGACAAAGGCCTACACAGTAAAAAAGGAAACTACTTTAAGTACCTTCTCAGCAAGACGTCTTTCCATTTCAAGCTTAGCCAGCATTTCTGCTTTCTCTC
The DNA here is from genome assembly GCF_032191515.1 of Phaenicophaeus curvirostris. Lineage (NCBI taxonomy): Eukaryota > Metazoa > Chordata > Aves > Cuculiformes > Cuculidae > Phaenicophaeus > Phaenicophaeus curvirostris. Next base: position 315,171 of record NW_027206669.1, read on the forward strand.
TCTCTTCTTGAGTCAAGTATTTTTCAACTTTAATCTGAAGGAAGAAAATGAGGGTCATATCAGGGTTCTTCTCTCCAAATGTGATCACATGCAGACTAAGAACCTTTGGAAAGAGGGGCAATACTAATTCTTGATGCTTTTTGTATCTCTGCTCCATGATAATACTCCTCAAGAGGACATTGTTCTTTCGAACACCCCTGAAAGCATATTTAAAAATGCTAAAATAGAAACTACCATCATTTTTGTTGAGATTAGTTGTATTTCTTGCATACCTTTTCTGACAGTGAATAACACGAACTGGTGAGAGAACAGAGAGAATTGGGAAAGACTGACCAAAAGAGCATGAGATTGGTGGAATATATTGTATAAGAAGCATGGTGCTTCTTTATAAATTATCATTTCAATTTATAATTACAGTACTAAGCACGGTTTAGTACCCACACACTTAGTCTAAAACTACTTAGTCTCAAAATGGTGCTCAGAATAAACAGAGAAACCCTTATCTATGGAAGTAAACCCTCCAAGCCTGGCTTGAATCTTACACTCAGGAACAGGGGGAATATCTACCTAATTTATAGCCAATTAAAAACTTAACATCAACGAATTAAGATTGTATACATCTTATTCATTTTGGATTGACTTATTATAAGTTTTCTCCCTAAAGAGTGAAGGGAAGCAAAAGAGACAAAAAGATGATTTTAAGTACACAGACACATCTGTTTTCAGCTTTTCAATGTCTGGCAATGACAGGAATTAAATAAATATATTTGAGTAGGTGAAAGAGAAAGATTCATTTTTCAAACACCTCTGAATCCTGAACTGTGAGTGCTCGCTCTGGTATCTCATCATCTGTAAGAGCTGGCTCCCACACTTCCAACTGCAGATCAAGTTGTTCCAAGATTTCTCGGATCCTCAGGTTTCTTTCTTTCACTCGTTCTATCTCCTGCTCCTTTTGTTGTGCAACTATGTCAAATTCCTTATTAAAAGCAGTTTTCAGTTTGTAAATGATGTCCTGAAATACCAAAAAGGGAAACAGCAATATGGCACAGGTCACATCCATCCATGATTATGGGACCACTCCTCAAGCCATCAAAACCATAAATGTGTGTAATTGTATGTGTGACAGGGAGATAAACTGGTAAAGCCCTTTAATGAAAATCATATAGGCAGAGTTCAAGCTTTGTTAAATAGAGGTGGGCAAACTATCATTCGTGGGGTTTTTTTCCCGCATAGAAATTTTTATTGCTGCATATTGCTGCAAACACTGGATAGAAAATTCTATTTGCTTGTTTTTGAATTCTTTGGCTGAAAGAAGGGGCCTCAAAGAAAAAAAACACATGACCTATAAATCTAGAGACTGTAAATCACAGGTAGAGGGGCATACTTTTAAGGGACATACACGCTAAGGACATATTTTCCTGATTTTTAAGTGATTCATCCTGCAGTTTCAATAATGCTTTTATGTGATTTTCTGCCTGGCATATGTAAGAAAAATTCCCTCATTAAATAAATAAACAGAAGTCGTAAACTATTTTTTTAAAACAGCTAAGACCTTACAATGATTTTAAAAATCATATATTCTCGGTGCTTAAATTCTTCCTTTAGCCTACAGAATTGACCTCAACAAAGCAGAATAGAATATTAAGAGAGAAAACTATGTGTGTCTCCTACTACATCAATTTAATAAAATGAAACATGGAAAGGATTTCAGTTCTATCACCAGATTTTACATTTTGAGATGCTTAGCTGTCTGCAATTTGTATTACAATAAATATTTTTGTGGCCATGATTATTTCATTGGTTTCTAATACAATAATAAGTTATGATGTAGTAAGGCAGGATGGCAGATAACATAAAGTGTTGCTGGGAGACAAAAGGCTGTGCTCAAGTGTTTGTCAGCTACCTATCTAACTCTCAGCAAATTCACTGCACTGGCCAAGAACACAGCAGACTTGTCTGCTATTAGATATATCGTATGCATCTTGAAAGCCACACAGTAGAAAGATCTCGTTACATCCAAACTTACATCTAAAATTGCTCCTTGTGTTTCTTCCCCATCTGCTTTAAAAACTAGTGTATCTACTAGATTTTATGTATTACAACGCATAACTGTTGAGCTCTGCTACCAGTTGTAGCCTTAAAGAGCTCTGATGAGGCAATGCTTTACTGTTGTTTAACCACTTCTGCCCTTGCAGATCATCTTCATAAGAAGCCTTTTATGTAGCATGTTTACTGCTTAATAAACAGGCCAGGGTAAGAGAAGGGAGAGTCGGATAGTAAAGAATATTAAATAACAGAAACACTGAAGGCTCCAAATGAAGGGCTGATAAGACTGTAAAGAAATGAAATGGTGTGAGGATACAGCTGAACTTTCATTCAGCAGCAAATAGTATGGAAAGAGGTCATGTTTCCACAGGCATGCTGAGCTGTGCAAGCCAGCTATACAAACACCAGAGGACAAATAGAAATACTCTCAAACTGGGTAACCAATTTCATAAAAACGTTTTTCTTCCACACCTGAGCTGGCAAATCCACATGGTGCTTTGCTGCACGATGTGCATTTATCTGTAACACAGTGGCCTGTGCAACTCTCCATTGTAGTGTCAGTACACCCAAAATCTGAGCGTCTGTGACTGCTATGAGAACCCAAAGGTGTGGCAGTGCCACTACAGTAATACAAACTTGAAAAGACATCACCTTTAATAACACTATCTGATTGACTTTCTGCTCCCTACTGTGCAAGTCCAGTTGGTGGTACAGGATAGATGTATCTCCACCATACTGAGAGCTCAGACTTCCAATCAGGCAGGAAGATGCATTATCATCAGCCGTTACGTCTTCTGTCTTCTCTCGTTCTTCCTCAGGTAATACAGTCTCAGACTCAGTCTCAGGATTTTTCTTCTGAGCCTGAATATCACAAACATGACAACTGTGTTAATTTTGTATACGAACCAGTGGCACACGTATGAAAAAATTCTAGAGATCATATTCTGCAATTAAGCCCAGTGATCAAAAACCCACAAGTTGAAGTGAACGTATACAGAATATTTGGTCCAGTTGTAGGATCCCCAGTACAAGAAAGACACGGGCATTCCGGAGCAAACCCAGCGATAGGCCACTAATACAATTAAGGGTTTGAAGCACCTAATATGTGAAAAGAAGCTGAGCGTGCTGGGATTGTTTAGCCTCAAGAAGGAGAAGGCTTGGGGGGTGGTGTTTAATAACACATATAAAAACCTGAGGAGTAAGGACAACAGAGCCAGACTCTTCTCAGCGGTGTCGGTGACAGATTGAAAGGAAATGGTTATACATCAAAATACAGAACATCCAACTTAAATATAATGAAACACATTTCCTCTGAAGGTTGTCAAACATGGGAGAAGGTAGCCTATAGAGGTTATGGAATCCTCCATCCTTGGAGATATTCCAAACCTGACTGGACATGGAGCTGAGTAAATTGTTCTAGGTGGGCTGGAGTAGATGACTTCCAAATGGCTTATCTAACCTCAGCTCTTCTGTGATTCTTCAATACTAATGCATTTGTTCTAAGTAAAACCACAACATTTCATCTTTACGAATATCTTCAAATTTTTAGGGAAGTATTTCTACAGCGAAAACGGACCCAAGAAATGTGTCTATGTAAAAAAGGGGTTAAGATGCCAACTCAGAGCATTCTGATCTGAAATGCCTATATGCAGTACTTCAAAGGGATTGTACCTCATCATCAGCTGTCTCAATCTTCTTTAACTGGAGAACTTTCTCCAGAATTTTCAGTTCTTCTTCAGTACGTTCCTTCATTGGATAATTTTTCACTTCAGAAGCTATATGGAAGCACTGTTCAATTATATTTTTTTTTTAGAAAACAAAAACACCCAAGGTAAAAACTTCTTCAGAACACATCTGTTAATTCATTTGTCCAAAAACTGAATGCTAAATAGTTACAGAGGCTTCTTAAAATCAGAAAGAATATTGATGATCAATTAATGTAGACAATCCAGCAAGAATATAGGAGTCAGAAAAAAACCACTTGCCTTTTTGGTAGTAAAAATGGTTGGTTTAAAATTTGCTGCCTTTATTTATTTTTTTTTTTAAATAACCTCTGGCTATGTCCTCTTTATTCACAGAATTCAACCAGGACAAGATTTTTGGTAAAATTACTCGGTCTTTAACCACCCTTGAGATAATCTAGTATCACTAGTTTGACTAATATCCCTCTGTTTAAAATAGGCAAAATCAGGGTTAAATTTTGCTTTTACATTCTGTGTTGCAGAAGTCCTACTGACCCAACACAGAAATATAATATTTACCTTCTCCTTTTAGCAACACTGCATGAAGATATTCTCTAGTATCTAGGAACTAAGGAGTTACTTATTTGCTTATTAGCACATTTATCCACTTTAAAAGGCAAAATCAGCCAGGCTCGGTCAAAATCAACAGAATGAAAGATTTGCATGAGCCCTGGAAAGAAGTGGTTTTTTTCCTCATACCATAAGCAAACCAGAAATGTGTTATACTTCTATTTATTTTGTTTCAGTACCTTAAGGAATCAATAAACTACTGCAGTAAGTGAGTTAGAAAGTGATGGTTACCTTAACAGCACGTCCTTTTACACACATTGGATCCCAGCACTCATGTTTGATGACACTCTGCAAATAGCAGTTGGCTAAATTCTCCATTTCAATCTCCTTCCTCACCTTTCAAGATACAGAAAAGAAAATAATGACATGTGGTGCAAACCAACAAGATATAGGCAATTTGTATTGAGTTGTTGAAACAAACCTGGCAGATTAAATGAATTACCCGTATTTCATAATCTTAGACTACTGCAGCTATCTTCTCCAAAAATGATATTGCATACTACTGCTACTGAAAGGTGTCATTTCATATGTGAAGAAAAGCATTCCAGAACTTAAGCAGCGCTGTACCCAAGGTCACAGTGTCAGATTTACAGTTTCTGGCATAGATCATATTCCAACTGGCAATATCTGCATTAGCAGATTCACCTGCTTCAAAAAGTGACTTAAAATACTTTTACGCTTTCCTGCTTCTCAACAGTGAACAACTTTGAGATCATCTTCTATTCTTCAGTTATTGCTTCTCCTTTTCACTGCTAGTTTTAAAATGTTCTCTTTCCACTCTATCATACCCTGGCCACTTCTTCTTCAGCCTTTTCTTGTGCTCTTTCCTGTTCTTCTACATCCAGGTTGAACTCCTGCTGCTCCAGTTTCTCAATGTCTGGCACCAGTTCATTTTCATGCATCATTTTCTGAATCTGTTTTTTTAAAAAATAAGTATAAGGAATAAAAAGTAATTCGAATGTGAATAGAGGAAACACTGGTTTTAACACTGTGGAACTTGATAACAGAGAAAATCATTTTAATTGCCTCCACTTTTAACTGCTTCATGGTAATTGGTAGAACGTGCTGCCTGTACCTAGTGACAGAGACTACTATGTGAATATATTTCATCCTTCCCTTAAAGCTCATTTGGATGTTATATGTGGAGTTGTGCATACTTTCTAAGAATCTGTAGCATGGAATTGTTCATTCTTTAGTTCTGAGAACTTTCAAAAGTTTTTATCTATCTCATGCAGTTCAACAAAGGGAAATGCAAAATCCTGCATCTGGGGAGGAACAGCCCCATGCAGCAGGATATGCTGGGAGCTGAGCAACTGGAAAACAAACTGGAGAAGGAAGAGGAGAGGATGACAGTTTCTATAACGGAAGGCTGTTAGACCAGCAGAAACTAGCCTGCTGAGGGGATAGATTGCTCAAGATATAAGGGTGGTACAAATTTTTTAGTTGGAGCAAAGGAACCTCAGAACCAGACAGTTGTTCCTGACAGGTTCAGCACGCTGTCCCTGAAGAGACAAATCTCTCTATTACCTGTCTGCTCAGTGTTTATGACAAAAATGTAACTAAGCACTAGAGCTGATAGTTGTAAAGGAAGTGTACATGTAAACAAAACTGTAAGCTAAGCCATTACACTTGTAAGAAACTCACAGTTTCATGCAGCTTTTTAATTCCCATTTGCAGCTCTTTCTTCTGGTTAGCAAACCTCTCAGTCTCTTCTCTAATGACCTGACATACAACAGATATATTTTTGAAAATAAAAAATAACCCAGGAAACGACTGAAGTGATCTAAAGGAACATTATCTGTACAGAAAACAAAACTCAGAAGGGATTAATAACTGAAATAGACATAAGCTTAATTCAATAGGTTGATTCTTAGAACTGCTAAAAAGAAAAATGATTGTACACCCAGTTCACACTGTAAACTGGTTATACAGAAACAGAGCTTAAAATAAGGAAAGAAAGAAAGTCACTCCTGAGATCACACAGAAAGCAATGATATTTCATCTTATCATTGAGCCCCAGAAGCTGGAGAATATATACAGCTCTGGTTCATAACAAAAAGAACCTGCTACCACCCATAATTCATATTTCTGAGGAAAAAAATTATCTATGCTAACATTAATATAGCAATTTCCAGACTCACAAAGCACTAAATCCCCTCTCTGCACACTATTAGATCTTTGATGAACTTTTACTCTTAAAAAACTTTGGTTCCACATCATACTCACCTCAACCTTAACCTGAAATAAACCTCAGGGGGTTTGCAATTAATGTCATATTGTTGACTATTGATTTATCAGTGCTGTAGAATTTTTTATTCTGGCCCTTGGGAAGAAGCACCTGCTTGGTTTCTGGTAATAATCTTCAGTGTAACTTCTTGACATTTAGAAGAAAAACATCTTTACAAGTTTCTAAAGGAAGCCGATTTCTCTGGCAATTTCTTTTTTTTTTCATTTACTCCTTGTGTAGAAGTGGCCTTTTGGCCTTTAGAGCTCCTATTGTGCTCAGTACCTGCTCTGGTGTGTTTATAACGTTGACCCTAACTTTTCTAAAGGTCTAGATGGCAACGCCTTAAAGGGAGGCCCAAATGTCAGAAGAGCTTTAGAAAGTAGATTACTTTACAGCACATAATTCAAATCACTACTGACTCTTGAAAACTCCTGTTTTGATTATTACTTGTTCTATCGAAGTACCTTCTTCATTTTCTGATCTATCCACGTCATTTCATTGGTATTGGCTGAATATGAACTGGTGACGTTTCCGTCTTCCTCTGTCACCTCTACATTGGAAGATTTAAGCGATGCATCCTGAAATTAAGGATATAAACATCCATCTCAGGTACTTAGAGAGAATAAGAGAGAGACCAAAATAAAATAAAAATTGGACTCGCATTAGAAGCACCACCACGTCATTAAAGAGAATGTTACAATATTTTTACTCCCTAACCAGGCTCCAGATTTGGTCCAGAAAACCCTTGCTGTTATGCAAAGCCTTTTGACTCAAATGGCCTGACATTACTAACTTCTGTAATTGCTGCTTTGCTTGATTTCAACAGGAAAACAAACAACACACAATGTATAGCAGTAATATCACACTGGAAATGACAAATAATTTCACATGAGGAGAAATTGACTTTCACAGAGTTTTCTGTGGCTGAAGAAACCATGTGAAACTGAAGCTGTGAATGCCATCTTCCCATAACTATTCCATTTCCTTGTTTATACTATTCTACAAATTAAGAATTAAGCATATTCAGCCTATCCTTGGGAGTATTTTGCTACTTCTGCAAAAGGATCAGAGTTTGTTTGGAGGACAGTTTTTATCATGTGCAATTTTAGGATAATGATCAAACCTTCCCCCCGCTTCCCTAAAAATAAAAAAAACCCCCACCTTAAATTTCCCTTCTGGAAGTGATTCTGCTGTGGATTCTGGGTCAAAATGCCGTTCTGCCATGGATTGTAAAACAGTATTTTCATTTGAAGTGGACTTGTTCAGTATAGCAAGAAGAGATCGCCAGTGAAGATCAGCTTCCTCAGCTTCAGTATTCTTTATCTTCCTAGTAAATAGAAAATAAATTGATGTATTTTTATGTCTTATAATAAAGGACAAATTATTAAATATTCCATATAACAAAATTACTAAGTTGTTCAAAAATGCCTATTCAATATTTTTACATATGATTTAATATTGTTTGAGTTCTAGCATTCATAATTAAGTGAAGTTTCTTCAGAATTAGAAATTCTGAAAGATTCATTCCCCAGAGTAGAAATACCACTCTGGTGGACCCATCTTCCATTTATGCATCTGCCTGAACATTTGTTATACCACAGAAAAGCTGTAGTTTCACGTGTCCCTCACTCCTAATGCTTGCTAAGAGCTCTCTATGGGCACAGTTCAATTCCCTCCCGTTAAATCTGTGATGTCCCCTAATCACTGAAATAAAATGGTATCTCATGAGATTATATGGCTTAGATCCTCAGACACCCCATTCCAGATGGTTTATTTGAGAGTGATAAGCAGCTTATTATGGGTAATGCTTATCAGAAGACACTCCTTTATCTTGTATTGCAACCGCACCCAAAGTCCAAGACATTCTCCACAACACTGGTGGGAAGCTTTAAATGAGCTAGGGAAGCTACCTCTAATGATGAGAGGAGTGACTTCATCTAATTCTTAACCTTACTTTGAGACTAATAAAAAGTCTAGAATCACAAATAGATGCAAAATTTGTCTGTCAGGATACAAAAATTCACACCATCAATATTATACATACTTCCATTTCAGGCACACCAGGGCACCATCATTTTTCCCAATAACAAGGATAAATTTGCTATCCAGAGAAAATACCGTGGATCTGATTCCTCCTCCTTGATATGAGTGACAATGCATACGAGCGAGTATATCCTAGAAAAGTCACAGAAGCAGTATGAGTAAATATGTTTTTGTAACAGGGTATGTCTATAAACTATGCTTCTGTATTTTCTTATAGAAGTCAATCCAAAATGTCAACACGAAGTATATAAAAGCCTAGGATTTATGATTTTGTGATTTTTGACTACAGATGGGACAAGTTTCTAGAATACTAATTTTGCAGGTGATGATAACGAAAAGTAGTAAAATTATCTACCCCAAGATTTGCTGGAGAAGAAAGTAAGTAGTTTGTATAATCATCAGTTATAAAAACAATTGTACTATATAATGTTATGACAGTTCATGTTCAACGTAAATTTTTCTGGAACACTTTATATTCAAGCAAAGAAAAGCTTCCAGTGAAAGAAAGTAGCTTGCACACCTCTTCCTCGCGTACACCAAACAAAGCCTGTACCTGGATGCCTACCTACCATAGTAGGAGTGTGATAGACGAACAAAACACCATCGTTCGCTGCTGATGCCAGCCACCGGCCGTTGGGTGATAAACAGAGGATCCCCGATCCAAACTGATTGCTACGAATCCTCTTCTCTGATAAAAATACTGATGGGTCTTCCGATATAGTCTGCCGAACAAAGAAAACGTTAGCAGCAGTTCAGATTATGGAGATGTCTATGCCATTTTGAGAAGGCTGATGGCAGTTTTGTGGGTTATCACATGTGGTGATTTACAATCCAAACACTTGGATTTCTGAGCTCAGGAAGCAGTAACATTGCTACGATGATTTGCTTCTCATCTCTTCAAAAGGGTCTGTGTGTTTTTATGTGCCTGGGCCCAGAGTTGTCAAGGAGGAATGCCACCTTTGGAATTCACCTTCTTCCTTGACCTGACTCAAACTGGGGGAGACCTATGAGCTACAGAGAGGTCCAGTTCATCAGCAGGCAATGACAGTGACCACTACTTCATTTCAGGCAGGGCTGAGCTGGGTTTGCAGTTGTGTCTTAGAGTCATGGGCTCACATGGGCTCAGTGCTTTTAAGAGCTGGATACTCCAGTTACTCAGCAGACTGCACAAAAGCACAGCTCCAACACAGAAGCTACACATGAAGTGCCTGCAAGCTGTACAAGTTTTAAGAAGCAACATTTGGCTTTCTCTGTAATCAAACAAGAAGATTGCTTTTGCCAGATTTCTGAGCAGGTGGTAGGATACTAAAAGTTGATGTTTATGGATGGAGTAGATATTTTGAGTGCAGAGATGACTTTTTATGATAATATCCTGCTATATTAACTTCAGCTACAGCCTTTGTTTGATGGTATTTAACCATCACCCAAAATAAAGCAGCTTCAGAAAATTACCTTTTCAGTGAGATGATATTTACAGATGAAAAGTCCAGAGGTACAGTAACCATACACAATATTATCCTTCAATCTGACTGCTGAGCTCAAAGGGCAATCCAGATCATAACGCTCCTGTTTAATGGCACTAGCATCAAACATTCCTTGGTCATTAACATACTCATCATTATCTAGAAGCGTGAAAAAAGAAACAGGGAGGAAAAGGCATCATTACCACTAATGCAGGTGCTTCACCCATCAAGTAATTAAGAAAATCAGTCTCAGCAAGGAGTGAGCATTATGTGAGTTTTCAAGGAGACTAGGAATTAAGACACCTAGGTTTGACACTTACTCTGGGGGTCGTGCCAATCTAGCACACTGCAGTGAAGCAGAGAGACAGCTCTAAAGAAGTCCTAGAAACAGTTTAACCACAGTGATGTAATTGTTTGCATACCCTGATTTACCCTGCTCTGCTGTGCCTTAGTTAAATTTATGCATTTAAGACCTCTCATGACAACTGAATTAGTTTTCCACCTGTTTCCAGAAAGTGCCCCGAACTGATCATTCCAAGAATATCAGTTTTCCAGAAGGTGAATGGAAGTTTGCCTTTCTTAGGCGTCCTTAACCCCCCCCCCCCCTTTTCCTCATAGTGACACTTTTCTCATAGAAAGTTTCTTTAACATTTCCTATTGGGACACAAGGTAATATTTTTTAAACACAGTAGACTTTTTCCTTGGTGCTTTTACACAGAAAAGCTATAACAAAGACAGGGAATCACTATTTTTTTAGATAGATCAACCTTTAATATTTTCCTTCTGAGCTATTACATACCTATAATAATTCTTTGAAGAGGCTGGTGGGATTGATTCCCCTTTGAACACCCGATATGCTAGTCTGCAAAAGGGTGATGCCTAGAACAAGGTCTCTGTGACTGGCTTCGGGCATTGCCCACTCAATAGTAATAATAACAGCAATAACAACCACCACCAGTAGAAGTAGTTGTTAAGCGATGGCTTTGTGAATCTGCAAATGAATTACTTCTTCCTTCCTTGGCCTTCCCTTAAAAGATCACATTTTGCAATGATTGAGCTGACTATAAAGCCTACCGAATGCTGTATGAGAAATGATGTCCCAGGAGAATGTACAGAGGAGATGAAGAAAGAGATTAAGATTTGTGTTAATGGATGGCAATAATATGATCTTCCCTTAGAAAAATATCACAGAATATATATTCTTACCTGTTGTGAGTTCTGAAGGTAGATAAAAAACTTCCAGTCTTGCTCTCTGGCCCGCTCCCACATTAAGAAGTGCCGCCACTTCAACTAAGTCCTTGTTGAAGTCAGAAACTACAGAGAGATCCAGCACTTCATCTGCTAAGGCTGAAGCAGGTAGGGAACATCAATGCAAATTGTTACTGAATCACGGTAACGTTTTTGCTGAGTTATCACATCAAACAAAGAGACCCATGTTCAGGACACATCTCAGCTCAACCACACAGTTTGGAACTTGCATGAAAATATCAGACAAGCCACAACCTGGTTTTGGAAAGTGCGGCACGCACACAACTTCAGCTAGAGGCATCCAGCACTGAGAGTGCTAAGTGTTACTATGACATTAAACATTCAAATATGACTTTACATCCAGCTTGAACTGTAGCAATTTTGAGGTTCTCTGCTGATAACCACCACTTAAAGTTATGATGAAGTTCTATACTTATAGATGCGATCTGTAAGTATAACGTTAGTGGAATTGAGAGGCTGCAAAAACAAATACACAAATTTCTGAAGAATTATTCTGTGACTTAAAATTCCATCATTTTCATTCTTTAGCATCCAGCAGCAAAGCTGACAGTTCCAGCAGTCCTCACGTTAAAGATGTCCGGGGCAGGCAATTGCACCCAGCTATCATGATTTTTACTCTAAATTCTCTCAAGATGAGCCACAAAAGTCTTAAGTTCTTTGCCACTACTATTCCTTTTGTGCTGGAGTTGTGATCAGCTGGTTAGCTAATCCATTCTCTTCCCTCTGACTTACCTGCTCCTTTGCTAACTAAAACTAAATAAAAAAAAAAAAAAGCAAGTACACCTAAAATACAGTAAATAGTGAAAACACAGTGTAGTTAATGCTGTAACATTTATTACCTACATATCCAAGAACTTGGAATAATTTTGAAGGCCGGGCATCTAGAATAAAGATATGTCCTTCTGCAGCCCTAGTGATGAGGAACCGGCCACTCTGGTCATAACTAGGTGAAAAAAAAATCCAAATAGAAAACAGCTCAATAAAAAGAGTCAAATAATTCCACTCCAATAACTCTGCTGACTTCACTGAGGGCATAAACGCAACTGAAATTTCAGCTTCTAGGTTTACAGGATTAGGGTCTGATATAAAGTGCAGTTATGAGTGCAATTTCTAATTGTGTGGGTGGTCAATCTAAAGCTAACGATGCTCCATAGCAGTCTGTTAACAACTTCAGCAAATCTTTAATGAAGTTTATGTTTTTAAAAATAAAATGGCTATACAGATTTTGATATTATTTTTAATAGACATGGCTCTGTTTATATTGATTTGACCTTGAATGAGTTGCTTTCCGTATCTATTTTTAATGTTTTATCTTAGGTAGCTGTGGAAAGTGATCACATCTGAGTCTCCAAATAACAGGCAGACTAATATTAAAGTTTAACTGTTCAATATCCATTTTGTTTTTTAAAAAGTAGAAGTAAAATACTCTCAGATTTTTCAATAATGGAAAAAAGCAACCAACCAAACAAAAAAAGCCTTTTACATCACTAGAGCTTATTACAGGAGGACTGGTAAATTCCAGAACAGTGAGCAAATGAATAATTAACAATGGTAATAAAAATCCACCGTATAAAAAGGGATGACCAAAAGGCTTATACTTAATTTCACAAAAACTTAAATTTACTTCTAGTGAGAAATGGCCCTCTAAAGTTGGATACATGGAATTGTGCATAATTATTGCACACAGTGATCTGCCAGAAAGGATCTTATACATGAGTATTTTCAGTGCTCAGTTAAACCTTCTTAAAATACAGGTTTATTATATTTCTCTCATATAAATCCTGCCACTACCTCTCTTGCAAGCAATTCAGAATATGTTGGAAAATAATTGAAACCATCAAAATATTTTACTTTGTTATTTTTGGAATCAAAGCTTGAACAGTTTTTTTGTTCAACTAACAGCGTTACTCAAGAAACAGATTGACAATATTACTGCCCCTGCTGCTTCATACTTACTGCAAAGACAACACTGGAAATTTGGAAAGAAAAATTCTGTGAACAACCCGTGGAGCTTCAGCTTTGGTAACATCAAGAAAATAAGATTTGACCTCTTATGGTCCCAACAGCAACGCTGCTGGAGGAGGGACAGCAAGCCATAGCTGTTGCCTAGTTGAGAAACAAAATATGATTAACAGTTCCATACCTTTTTTTACAACTATTCTGTATGTTAGTATGCGACTTCTTTTACTATTTAGAAGTCCCTAAAATTTGAAGAAGAAACCTCAAATGGTTCAGCTAAAAAACTTGTTTTTAACAAAGTATTTTAGAGACGTCTTGGCTTTTTTCCCTATGCTCTCTATCTACATATCAAAAGCCAATTCTGCACTCCTCAGAAAAAAATCATTATATCCACATTTAAAGTGAAATAAGTCCCACCTCAATGAAACAGTGAGTGCATTGTTATGTGTACAGCTCTTACAGAAAGGGATGAGTCTCTTACTGTGTCAGATTTCAGGGTTTGAATGCATCTTAAATCAGGACAAAGCATTAACAGTTTTAAATACTTTTATCAACTCAGTTTCAAGAGCCTGGTCATTCAAGGCATTTAGTTTTTACAGACTCAAAACTTTTCCATTCAGTTCTGACACTCATTAAAAATAAATATTTCATCAAATATTATAAAAATTTAGATTGTTATTTACAAATATGTGCTTAAAGACACATCACTACAACAACCCAAACCATTCAATGATTCTATGACATGAGGTTGACATGTTGCCTCTGCTTTATGGCCCAGTTCAATAGACGATTAGTTCAAGTAAACGTAATATTTTTAAATCTCTTTCATGGGTTGTACAGAGACACTACTGATCTTTCCTCACCACAGGTTGATCCAAATCTGTGGAATATTATGCTATGAATTAAGAAATACTAAAGAAAACTTCAAGCATCAGTCACTAAATGAGCTCCTGGTTGCGTGTACCTGAATATCAAGGTTGAGCTTGCTGAGGCAAGTTCCATCTTCCAGGAACCAAACTTGTACTTCACCTGAAATTGTTACAGACTATTGAACAGAGAAAAAAACATAGTCAAAAGAGAGTGGAATAACCAAATAGTCTGGAAATGACTAGTGATCTTTTATAGAATATAAATTCAAATAGTGTCTGAGCAGAGCAGATCAAGGATTACTAGTTTTGCTTGAAATTACCTTGAATTCCCTTTAAGTCCAGTTGCTGCAAGGTACGCCTACCTACGGAAAATGTGTAATCATTTCTGTGAATTGATGCAAATACAGGAATGTTTTTTAAGCAGAATGAGACAATCTAGGGCAAAACATGTAAGCTTGATCAATATTAGCACTCCCACCATTCAGCCTGCAATAGAAAACCTGCTTATCATTTTCTTTGCACAGGAAAGGGCTTAAGGTGACATCTGGTTTTCTCACATGAAAAATTATGTGTATCATGTTTTTGAGGCCTTCTTATAACCAGGAAATTTTATAATTCCACAGTGAAGTGTGGCTAGAGATCAATCAACCCTCACATCACTCATTCAGACTCAGGTAAAATTTGTCATTCCCATGTTACTGACAAACAAACAGATTATCAGCAAAACTAATTGATTCACACCCCAGAATTTCAGGGCTGGCTACTTGAAGAATTCATGGCCTTGAGATGAATCAGTTGCAGGAGTCCAAGACACAGGAGGAAAGCAAGGAATATTTCAGAATGAACAGATCCATGAGTAATGCCTCGTTGTCCCTGGACCTGGGACAAAGGCATCTCTCAGGCTATTCCAGTTTGTGCTGGAGGCTGAAAAGATCAGCAGGGATTCCTTGTTCCGACATCTGTTCTCTGAATTGAATCAACCTTTTGCTCAGCTGTGTTCCTGACCACTAGTGAGACAGCAAATAAACAGCAGAACCATACAACATTTTAGCAGCCTGCGAATTATCCACCCTGCATTCCAGGGCAAGTTCTGACCCTTCTATAGGCCATACCTGAATTAATGCCATTTAATTCCGTAATGAGAAGGTTTTCCACAACTGTAACAAACACCAGAACAGTCACGATCTCTGCAAGGCTTTTGATTTTGTGTCTTACCAACGTTTTGGTCATCTGAAAAGAGCCACAATTATATATAAGGAAGAAAATAATTTCTTACCACACAGTACTTGTCCCCTGGAGTAAGAAAATCAGCTGTCAGGAAACAACTACTGCATGTGTCCAGGAGTTTGACAGCTTCTCCACTGTGGGCAGGTTTGTAAGCATAGATTGTCCCCTGACAGACAGAGAGAGATAATCCATCCCTGGGCTATGAGACTTCTCATTAAAAGCTGTCAAAGACTTCAAGAAAAAATACTCGTCTTCCTGAGCTCTTTAAAGTTTCATACTCTACTCTAAATTGAGGTAAAAAGTGCCCAGTAGAATTCAACTGAATTTAGTAAATTATATAAATTTACACTAGCTGAAAATCAGGATGGTTCATTTGAGAGTGATCCAGCTAGTCACGTTTCCAAGTTTTGTTTCTCATAACTGCTTTAATTTAAAACCACCCTATTTCGTATTGCTCCAGAAACCAATCAATATTCTAAAGCAACATAAAACACAAATAATAAATCTTAAGCTTCAAAAGATGTTTTTATCTAAAGACCTCAAAACCTTTTAGAAACAATTCATAACTAATGTAGACATAGATTTTAGAACTTCTCTACGCATTTTACAAAAGGAGAGTGAAATCAGAGACAAAGTGTGACCAAAGTTACCCCCACAAAAAAACCCAAACAAACCACATTTAAATGCCAATTTAAATTATTAAAGGTCTGGAAAACCAGGGATAATTTGAGGATTTGGGACTCTTGTGTAAGATTTCTGGACATCAGGCTGGTCAAAGAAGGATCTTTGACTGGGTGGCCAGACAAATTCAGATAGATGCACAGAACAAGTCTCCCGCATAGCCACAGTAGGTCTGATGTACCCAAGGCCCAAGATTTCATTGCAAACACAAGATGGGCTAAGTTTACCTCTGGTATAATTTGTTGACTTGTGTGATTACATTACAGACATTTCATACTGGCAGTGCCAGCATGCACATACAGAATAAAAGGAACATGCCATTATATAATGCCGTTATCTCAAATGCTATACCTGGTCAGTGACAAGCAGAAGCACAGCGTAATCAGGTGAGAATATGAGGCTGGATATGGGTTTTAAGATATCAACGCAGATTTTCGTCTCATACTGCAGATCTTTGATGTGATAAAAGAATAAAACGCCCCCCTGTGCAGAAAAGTACAAATCCACATCAGGTCAAGGTCAATTATCCCAGCCTGAAGGTCAATTATCCCACCCACTCTGGCAAACTGAACTGGCAAAACCTTCTGAAATTCTCTGGAGCAAGTGTGTTTAACTGTATCCCATTGCTAATGGTCTCATCTGCCTTCATGATGTTTAAATCCAGATGACTCTTATCCTGCATAACGCATTTTTTGAAAAATCAAGGTGTTTTTTAATACAAGTCTTACTAACAGTCCATGTTTGACAACAGACTCTCTCATTAGTAAACACTTGAGATTCCACATTGTTTCTTTTGTGACAGTATAGGGATTTGTCCCTCTCTTAAGCAGCACTGTATAATGTAATCATCATTTTGGATTAAATATTGAGTGAGATTCAGCACAAAACAATTTGGTGGTTCTCTTGGTCATTTTTTTCTCCTCTCCTATTTTTTGTCCATCCTTCTTTCCTGTTCCTCTAGAACTCTCTTTGCCTTTTGTTAAAAATAGTATTGTCCTCTTTGGTTCCTTCTTTGACTTAAAAAATGGAATCTCTTCCCTCCCTGCTCCTTTCTGAGTTCTTGTCTCAAGTTCTAACAAAGAAGATATATGACAAAACCAGAGAGGACCTCCACTTTTTTTCTGACTTCTGTCTTTGCAGTGAGCTCTGCAAATACACTCCATTTGAATGCTTTTTGATTTTCACACAATAAGTTACAAGCATAAAGGATGCCTTACATTTCCAGCTGCATACAGTCCCCCGTTACAAAATGCCACGGCAAATAAAACTGATTGTTGTGGATCCTCTGGTTTGCCACCTGAAAGCACAAAGGCAACAAGAAACATCAAGTTTAATTCATTGCAACCATGTGTCCCAACTTCAAATCTGAGATGATTTACTACTTGTGAGTAAAAAGGCTCAACGGGCTATATATTCTTTGGACTTTGTGCTGTGATGATGAAGGACAAGGCTGGTACACATAATTTAAAGTGACAGTACTACTGTGGTCTGATGAATTAGAAATTAATTTGAGAAATCAAAACTTGTCCCAATGTCTGGCAACCTTCACTGTGGAAGTATTTTTTTTCCCTAATTTCTACTCAGAATTTCCATTGATGCAAACTGTGCCCTTTGCCTGTCAGGTTCCATCCTGTCTGTAACCTTTCATGAGTAGCTGAAGCAACAGTAAAATCCCCCATTTCCTTTCCACTGGGCTGAAGAGAGTTCTCACAGCCCATCTTTGTATGACACACGCAGACTCTGCAATAATCTTTGTGGCCCTGTGCTGAACTTTGTCCACTACGTGAATGCCTTTTTTGTATTGTGGAGCCCAAAACAAAACAAAACATTTGAAACAAACCCTAAATCCTAACTCAACTAAATCACAAGTGATTGCAGTTCTAAACAAAGTTACTAAAACTAAGCAGTAGAGAACCCATTCTAGCATCACTTATTCCAATTTAAACTAGAATGAACAGAAATTATTTCCCTGCCACTGTTTTTCCAGAGGCTATTCATTTGGCTGTCTACTAGCACAAAAGCTATTAATCATTTCTCCTGTAAACATATAAAAGGTTGCCATTGATGTGTCTTACAGAGGTCAGTGTGAGCTGAGTTTTTCTAACCAGTGGCTTCCTGCTGTACTCACATATTATTACTCCCAGACATCATTGATGCTGGCTAAAAATCAATTAGCTTGATTTGAACATGGAAATACCTTTCTTTTTCTGCGCTCCTCGAACATATGACACGATGTCTGACACTTTACACACGTATTCTGCACAAAAGAAAACAATATATAACGTCAACCTTGTTTATATGTCAGTATTGCAATAAAAGTCAGTTATAGCCCAGTCTACTGAACAAAAGGTGAAGTTTGGTATATTGAATCAAAAATGTGCATTCTTCTCCAATATCCACCATCTCTGTCATTTATGCATCTGAGCTGGCACAGTCGTTACGTGGTTCAGCTTACAGCTATAAAAGGGAGATAGTCATACATGGACTGTGATCCAGATGCAGATTTATCTATCTTCTAGTGCTAAGTTCTGGTTTTGTTATTTCCATTCATAATTTTTTAATTAGATTTACTTACAAAGGAAAGTTTAGCCAGCCTGAAAATTGCCCAAGTGAAATGTTGTGGCTGCTTACGGTTCTGTTTGCAAAACCATAACAGGAGCTTGGCACGTGCTTCGAGTTGGACACACATGTAAGCATTCTGCTGAGCAGATACAGATTGCAGTACATCTTAAATTAAGCAGAAGCTTCAGTAAAATACGAATACACACAGTGTTCTCACACAGATTTAGGACAGGACTCAAAGAATACACAAGTGGAGGAAAATCCCAAATGGCAAAAATTCTTATTGCCTTCTAACGAACTGGCAAACCATTTCTGGTCACGCCTCAGCTTTATATTTGTTTGTGATTTTCAGCTCTTGATATGGCAAACTTAAGAGTTTGATGGTTTCAAAAACAGAGGAATAGTGCTGGTTTGCTGATTTTTTTTTCAGAGCTGCCTTCCATTTCTGTGCTGACTATCAAAACTGGATAGAGATACAGAACTTTGGGAAAGTCAGGGATATTTACAGCAGCTTAAAAAAATAATGTATTACATGGCAAAAGAAGAAAACAAGATTATCATCAGCCTGTCCATTAACACTGATTCAGTGTTTATTAAACATTGCTATGCTGGTCTACAGAAGGATATTATCCAGTTCTAGTGATAGAAATAATAATTTTTCACGGAAAGGGTCATTGGGCACTGGCAGAGGCTGCCCAGGGAGGGGGTTGAGTCACCTTCCTTGGAGGGGTTTAAGGGACGGGTGGATGAGGTGCTGAGGGACATGGGTTAGTGACTGATGGGAATGGTTGGACTCAGTGATCTGGTGGGTCTTTTCCAACCTGGTGATTCTATGATTCTATGAAGTCAAAGACGTCTTCTGTTCACTTTCTGTGCTTCATATGTAATGCATTAATGCCTGATAATCTTTATAGACTTGTTTTGAATACAAAATAGTTCCTATAATTGCTGACCTTAAGGAATTCTATTAAGCAATATTACGTCAAATTTGGTTTCGTTTTTTAAAGATTCATCATGAGCTCATCTGTTCTAACATCATCTACCGTATCAGAGGAGGACAGTCCAATATTTCATGCAAAATAAAATGCATTACTGGTGCTTAACTAACAGTAAAAATACATATAGCTGGTATATTAATAGTTTATTGTTAACCTAGTAGGGCTGGTTAATAAGATCAGGACTGCTGTAACTATTGTTCATTTTATCAATTTTGATGTATTTAGAAGTTTTTCTTTTTTTTTTTCCAAAAAAAAATGAAAGCAAATTGTTGGGTGCTAAAGAAACCCACCCAGAAGTTCTGAATGTTTATCCTACTAATAAAAGAAATATGTCTTTACAATTTCTGTAAGATATACAATAGCAGAACAGCAGAAAGCAAAAAAAGCTTTCACCTATCCTTTTTCCTCCCTACTTGAATAAAAGACACCACACAGCTATTTCTTACCAGGGAGAGGTTTTTGTTGAAGAACAGAAACACTGCCTCTCTCAGCATCAATTGCCATAACATATCCTTCCTTACAGCCCAAGTAAATCTCTGAGGTCGCAGTCCAGCAGTGGGCAGTAGGATGCACTGACGGCTTAGCAGAATCTCTTGGCTTCAGCAAAAAAAATAAACAAGTTCAATTAACGATTGACAAATATCTGTACAAGCAGTTACGTACATTTTACAGCAAAAAAAAAAAAAAAAAAGAGCACTCCCTCATAGAGCCTGAGCACCTGTATAACTTCAGTCCTATTTATTCAGTTAGTCCTTCACTGAGGGGAGTAATTTGAAAAACGAGAACATTCTCCAGAGAAGTCTGTCTGGAGACAGTGGTGGAGAACTCACCTCTCTCTCTAGAAGCTTGTCTGAATGATGAATTATATTTTCATTTTAAAATTACATATTTTAAAATTTGAATTTATCTGAATTTATTCTCCAGCGCTTGTGTCTGTTACAGGTTTGTCCCCTAGCTTGGAATCCATCCGGTACTTTCCCTACCCTTGCAACAATGCTGACCCACCATAACCAATATTTTAATGATAAAATTATGATAAAATTCAACACTCTGAGACCCCAGAAGTTTGTTGTGGTTTTTTTTTAATGTCAGAATAGCACTGGAAGCCCAAATTGAAATGGTTACCCACTATTATCTCACCCTGACAAATGTTTTTCAAATTACTTTTCAACATAGTCTTCCACTGCATAGACATTACTTGCACATGTGGTCTTGCATACTTGGCAGTACTAAAGCACACTTTGTTTGAATAGTTTAGCGTATCATATAATCCAAATTACTCTGTAAAACAGCTCTGTCAACCTTTGTGTCATCTGCAAATTAGTTCCAGAAATATCCTTGCCACAGACTTTGCATGTGCCTTGAATTTCATTTCACTGAAATAAATCTCATAAATCTATCGTTCTCAAATCAGGAAGAACAGAAATTCACCATCAAATGTTATTAAAGACAGTGATCTGCTCAAATACAATAGTAATAGGGGTCATATAAATACCACGATAGAAAGAAATAGATGGAACAGGGTTTGGGGAGGGGAAAAGGGGAAGAAAACACAAGAAAACCTTGTAAGAACATTTAAGAGAAGATCCAAAGCATGTGAGCAGAAGTGGTGAGGAACACTAGACAATAAGATGGATGAAAAAGAATGAAGAGTCTGTAATTCTATAAAACAACACCTGCTGTCTCAATAAAGGTTCTATAAAAAGGAAATATAGGTGGACTTGGGATGAAAACATAGGACAGAGATTCATAAGCGCCTAGATGTTGCTAGTAAAATATGCCAAGGGCTGGCTACATGATTCTGGGTAAGAAGCCTACTCTCTATTTATGCTTACAAAGCATTTTGAATTTCTCAGCGGGGAAATGTTACAGAAATAAAGTATATTAATATTTACTTTATAAATCAAATAGGACTAACAGTAATAAATCTATAACAAATGGGGCTTTACATCACCCAGAAAAACATTTAATATAGGCATTTTTGCTGATTTTATGACTCTTGAAGATCACAAATCTTTGGGAAGGCTGCAACTGAGCTCCTGTGAATCAGGAGCTTTCTGTGTAAAGATGAGTTCTATAATATTCCTTTGTACCTGCTGCCATGACTGTCTTAACACATAAACTAAATAAAATATGGAAAACTGAGGATGAGATTGTGTAAATTCTAAACTAGGTTGCTTCCTGAACTGCGCATTAGTAAGGTGGTGTATAAAATTATAATAATGATGATGATGATAATGCTGTCTTTCTTTGAGCTTCTCTCCCTTTTAAGTAGCAACTCTTCAGAGAAAAAAAATCCATGATGGATCCTTGTAATGAAAAGTTTTATAAAAGGACAATTAAATAAAATTGGTACTGGATGCCAAGAGGACTCAAGTGGTTGTGTCATGGCAAAGCATATTCAGAAACCTCAGGTCCCAAATGTAAGAAATATTGTAACAAAACTAAATTAATCTAATGGAAGAAAGAATAAGATTGAAAGCTGTAGGATAGTTCCATTCCTTTCCCTCTGCTGCCCCGTTGTGGTTAACACTTTGGTAAATACCCAGCCACAGGGTCTTGTTCTAGAGCCTGGAATCCTAACACATTTCAAAGGAGCCAACGAGAGCATTGGCAGTGGTCTTGCTTTTCTTTCTTGCCTCTCACACATTCTTTAGGAGTTGGCTACAGCTTCTAAGGGCCATGGACTACAGGTTGAGGACAAATCCCTTAAATGACAATCTAAATAATTGGTCCTCCACTTTGGATGCTTACATCAATGGGGAAAACATTGATCTCAGGGGACACTAATAGTGGTGCCATTTAGGGTATTATAAAGGGAACAAGTCCCCCACACCACTGGTGGGTTATCACACTTCACTGCCAGGGCCACCCTGGGGTCTCGCCCCCAGAGGGTGGTCCTTGCTGTCCCTGAGATATGGGCAGGTTCGACTGGACCGCTGGTTGAGCCATAAAGTTGGTTGCTTGTCGGGGGGGCTGCAGGTTCAGGGGTGCTTCGCCCCATTCGGGGTTGGCATAGTTGGGCCGCCTGGTGTCCCAAGTGGGAGAGAGCCGTGCGCGGCCCAGGTGCCCTCTCCCCCTCCCGTTTCCCTGAGTTTTAGAGCTGCATTCCTTGGCAAAGTGCCCTTGCTTCCCGCAGACCCAACACGGTCCTCTGGGTCGATTCTGGCGCAGGGGGAATGCTGTTGGCAAGTCATGAAACCGAGGGCAGTTTGTTACAACGTGACCCACCTGGCCACATTTAGAGCATGCCATCACGTTGGCTATTGCAGTGCTAACGGCCATCTGGATTGGGGCTAGACGCTCTTCCTTCGCGACATGCTTGATCATGTCTGCGATACTCGACCCCACCGGCAATGACCGCAGAATTTCTTTGGTTGCCGAGTTGCACTGCTGACGCAAGCATTCTGCTACCACCGGGCCTTTTGCTTCCGCAGGCAGGCTCGAAGAGTCGACTGCTGCCTGGAGACGGTCCACGAATTGTGTGAAACTCTCACTTTCACTTTGTTTTATCGTGGACCATGATGATGGCTTGGCGATGACTCTAGAAGCTGTGCGAATGGCTTCTCTGGCCGCACGGGTAGTTGCCATGACTTCATGGGCCCGCAGGCCCTGAGCTTGCGCCTGAGGGGTGATCATGGTTGGGTCTGTTCCCATGAGCCGCTGCAGGCTGGAGCCGTGCAGTGGGTGATCTGCCCCAGCTACTTGGGCCAGCTGCTTTACGCAGTTGTCCTCCCATTCTTGTTTGAACACAATCATCCCTGCCCCGTCCAATATTAATCTGCAAGCTTGTTTTATATCAAAGGGCAGCATGTCATCTCCACCGAAAACGCTGTCTATGAGGGTGGAGACCATGGCAGAATTAAGTCCTTTATCTGCAATTGCTTTAACAATTGCTTGTATGTCCTTAGGGTTTATTGGTGAGTGGACCCTCTGTCCCCCGTCTGTGACCCGAACCGGGAATGCTAGCTTGGCCGATGGGGCCCAATCGGCACATGCCATCTTTATTTTTCTCCAATCCGTGAGAGGGATTTGTCCCCCTCTCGGCTTTTCTTTAATTTGAGTGGGGATGCGTCGGCTTTTAACTCTATGCACCCCCACTTCCTCCTCCTCTGAGCTCGAGTCGGTTGTGACCCACCCGCCCGGACTAGCGTCCGAGCCGGAGTCAGAACTCGACTGACCGGTCACTTCCGGGCCCCGAGCTCCTTCTGTCGGGCCCCGGCCCCGCCCACCTCCCTTGCGGGTGGGGCCGCCCCCTCCCCGCGGCTCGCCCCGCCTGCTGCTCGGAGCAGACGGGCGCTGACTGGCTCTCCGCCCCTCGCGGGCACCACCCTTCTCTTTTATGTTCTCCTCCCCCTCACGCTCGCACGCGCCGTTCAATTCCAGCGCTACCTCCCTGTTCCCGCCGCGAGCGTTCTCACCCCGCCTTTCCCGCTCGGCGCCATCTTGGGCCGCATAAGGTGGCGGCCTTTCCGAGATTGCCTCGGGCTCCGCTTTTCCAGCGGCGCCCCCGGCCTCCCCGGCCAACCCGCCCCAGAAGGATTCCGCTCGTTTCTGTCCCTCCGTAAGCGGGCCGGGGTTTGAGGATTGAGGGGACGCATCCCCCTCTCGCAAACATTTAGATTCTGCATAATCATCACCACGTGGGGGGGGCAGAGTCCGCGGGGCCGCCCCGACCCCCAATCCCGGGGTGGCCGGCAAACAGTCCCTTGCCGCCCCCCAGGTCTCCTGCTCCTGCGTGGCCTCCTGCAGGGCCTGTACAACTTTCCCCCACGACTTAAGGCTTTTCCCACAACCCGAGAACATCGCCTCCTCGTATAACGCTTTGGTGCATTCATCCCGCACCTCGGGGTGGAGAATATCCACCGGCTGGTCAATGACCCCAAGCTCTAAAAGTCTCGCAACGGCGAGAATAAAATCTTTAGGCTTACACTCTGTCTTATATAATTGCGATACGACCTTCACAAGGGCTTCCATCTTCCTTGCGGGTCCGGGAGCGTCCTCCCCGCCGGGCTGGTCCAGCCGCACCGGCCGTCGTTCAGACGATTCCAAGCGACTTCCCGATTCCCGGAGCTCCTTCCCGGCCCCCGGGTTTCGGCACCACCCCCGCCTTCGGGGGGCGTTGCCTCCGGAGGCGTGGCGACCTGGTTCAGTTTCCTGGATGGAAGCTTTAAGTTTCTTCAGTTCATCTTCCAGTGCCTGGAGAAGGGAAGGACAAGAGCAGCAATATCATATCTAGAAGAACAAAAAAGCTCAGATATTGTAGAATGAAAATATGGAATTGTATCCTTTAGCCAAAAGGTCCCAGAAATTATTTGTTTGGAAGGAGAGTGCTGCCAGGCTACCGAGTTATGTTGTCCAAATACGACTTCGAAGAATAAAAAGAGTTGTAAGCAAGCAATATTGTGACATTCTGAATTTTTTCAACTTTGTCAGTATGGTGGTGGACGGCAAATGGCGTTTATTGATACGTAACACAGCCTTATATAGCCTGGGCTTACGACCTCACTTCCGTCTGCTTACATCATGAACTAATACGCAATTGGCTACCCGGGAGGGGGTCCTACCTTTCCGTACATCGCGAGATCTTCCGACCGCCGGGCCTTAGCCACCCACAGTGACATCACAGGTTAAAACATATTTAAAAAGCAAAATTAAGTCAAAGCCGTAGCCATGAACTGAAGCAGCTGAAAATTCATAGTTTTCCTGCACTATTTTGCCTTCAAAATGTCTGCAGTTGCATATTGCAGACTAAGGATGTACAAGCACACCTCACCTGTTCTTCTATCAGTCTACAATTTCTTGCACCATTTGTTTTCTGTAATGAGTGATGTGGTTTATAAAATCAAAAGAGCAGAAATAAATCTCACGAGTTGAAATATAATGGGGATAAGACTAGGTATAAATTGTACAAAACGGACAAACAGGTATCTCTCAAACTGAAGTTATTTTTAAAGAAGTTACAGAAGAAATTGTTTGTGGAAAGAAAAGTTCAGAGAGAAAAGGCAGACATACAAGATCTTTTTCTCAGACAAGACCACGGTATTATACATCTACCTGGACTTTGATTACTAAAAGATAGGAAATGTTCTTAATCTCCATCTTTCTGCTTCTGCCTGAAGAGTTTCAAACTGTTCTTCCTGTTCCTCTACAAGATCCCGTAAGTGTTTCTGCTTCAAAATCTCCTGGTAGCGCTGCTTTGCAATCTCATTAGAAATGTGCTGTGTGTCTGCATAAAATGAAATATAAGGGTTAGCCTGTATTTGCAGATGATGTATAGTTTGTATTTATATGGCCCTGTCCTGGGGTTCTTCTAAGTTTTGTATAGAATAAGCAAGCATTTTAAAAGAGACTCACAGTTCGGCTGAAGAGTCTTTACAGTTCTGAATAAAGCAGAAAAATTCAAAAGGCACTGGAATGCTTCCTTTAGTTTCTGGCAAGTACCCACAGTTTTGAAAATCTTTTGCTACGGGAAAGATCTCTACAGTTTTACCAATGGTGAATACCCTTCACCTTACTTCCTCCATTCCCTTGAATGGGTGGAAAGAAGTGAAAGAATGATGCCCTGTTGCCTACTGAAGGTATTAATGACTATAAATCGTTTCAGCAATTTAGTCAATTAACTTTGGTTACAAGGGCATGCTCTTAAGTAAACATTGTGGTAGAAAAAGTACTACTAGTAGTGCACATAAAATAAGAAGTAGGTGCTCCTTGTCCCTTAGCTGATGCTGATGGAGAACAGGACCATCTGGCCTTGGCAATATCTTCTGAACGTTCTTTGCTTGTAACTTAAATTGTGACTCACCAGCTGCCTCAAAGATGTGCCTCCTTTCTGAGACAGAGACAAGCATTTCTTTCAGCTGCAGGCTGAGGTTGTAGTTTGCTTGCTCTTCTAAACTGATGCACTTTTCCAACTCTTTAATTCTTTTCTGACGTTTCTTCACGTTCTTCTTGTGCAGCTGTCCGTTCCCAAATGAATACAGAAAACATATGAGATTATACAAAAGACATACTTATGATGGAAACCTATAATCTTAATGACTTCCTTGTACCTCAGTAAACTTTTGCGTATTTGGATGTAACTAGTAGCACATTTTGGCTTTACTTTGTCTTTCACAAATATTTCAATATGCTTTGTAAAGTTCTGATTAAGGAGCTGACAAGAGGTCAGGGTAAGAGATATATTAAAGATAAAACTTGAAAGGCAAAGAGAGCAAAGAAAGTCAATGGAATGTGTGAGCTGAGAACATTCTCTTGGCTGCTCTGAGCTGCTGAAAAAAGGGTTGTTGTGCTGAAGCTGTCAGATGGGCTGTAAGGTGACAACACAAATATTGAAGCTTGAAGAGGATGAGGAGGCTGATGCCAGCTACAGCAACCTGGAGAAAATCCAGTGGAATCACTTAAAATCAAGGATAATCGTCATCTGAATATTGAAATAGATGAGAGAGCCAGCAAATCAGATTGTTGTGTCTGTGTTATTTTGAAAACAGAGGGGCAGTGGTATTATGAACAGGCTGGCACTCCTGGAGAGACACAGTAAGGAGTGAAGATTTGGAAGAATGCTTCATTAGAAATGGAAGAGTGACTTCTATAGGCAAAGCTGTGCAAAAAGTGTTAAGCAGATCTGCATTCGGATCAGGAAGGAAAGCATTTAATTCCGGTAACAAAGCAAGTAGATTTCTCTCCATAGGGTTGATCTATGCAGCAATCAATGAATGCAGACTGCTTCGAAAGACTCTAGAGAACTGCTGCTCTAGACAGCTCAGCACAAGCTGAAAAAACTACTGAAAGGCGATTATTAATGAATAAATACCTGGACAGGCCGGAGCAGTGGGCCTACGCAAACCTCATGAGGTTCTACAAGGCCAAGTGCAAGATCCTGCAGCTGGGCCGGGGCAATCCCTGATTTCAGTACAGGATGGGGGATGATGTGATTGAGAGATGCCCCGCAGAGAAGGACTCGGGGGTGCAGGTTGATGAGAAGCTTGACATGAGCCCATGGCAGAGGGGTTGGAACTGGATGATCTTTAAGATCCCTTCCAACCCAAACTATTCTATGATTCTGAGATATATATTCACCTGTGTGTGCTGTTCTGGCTATGCTCCAGCAGTCCTAGAGTTAGCTGAAGAGTCATTATGCCTGTATCAGTTGCAGTTATTTCTTACCAACACCTCTTGCTAATGAAGGAGAGGACTTGCATTTAAACTAAAAATGTGCCTCTCAGACGTGGTGGTTCTCTTAGGATTTACCTTATCCATGATGCCAAGACTCTGCTCCATCGCTGAAATCTGGTGGGTGATGTGGGTGTCGTAGTTCATCATACTTAGGAACTGAAGAATTAAAAGCAGAAAGAAGCCATCTCATTAAGCCTGTTTGTTCTTAACCATTTCATAATTTTGTAAAGACAATCATACATTGCAAAACTCAAAAAACTAGAAGTCTGCACATTGGAAAGTTTTACTAATGATCATAAATGGACATGGTAAATATATTCTTGGATGCTGTGTGACTACTAGACTGTAGAGCTGTTAAAAATAATGTTATCTATTATGTGTTAATGAAACCAAGACCAACCTAATTTGTTGTGAGTTGATCCAAAAACCTCAGCTACATTTTTGCTTATAAGGTAGTCTAACCTAACACAGCTGGAGGCCAAGGTGCTATACAGTCTGTGTTTAGACCAGAGAGGAAAGTGATTGTTTTCTTTTGAGTGGTCTCTCCGTAGTTCTGTTTTATTGTTCTTGTACCTGCATAGTAATTCAGGTTGCACAGAAGTTATTAAAGATGTGTTTCTTCAGCACACTGCTACTAAAATATCCCTTTATCGATTGACAAAGGATAAACAGCCTGTGTAACCCATAATGGGCAGTAAAAAGGTTTTTGTAGATGTAGATCTATCCTTTCAGGATACTGTCCCACCGAAGTGACATGTAAAATTTTGTGAACTGCTCTGGTCAGAAAAGGAGAAACAGGAAAGGCCCAGCAGACCTTCAGCACAAAACTGCTTTCACTCACTGCTTCACAAATAGTCCTTATTCCAGGTGGTCTCTGGGTTTTGTCCCACTCTGTCGCCGTTTATATAAGCCACCTTTCTTTCTATTCTTGTTGTTGGGGTCTCTGTTGCCTTGTCTTTCCTGCTAGCCCCACATTTCTACTCAGAGAGTGAAGTCAAGCCCCTCAAAGCATTCAAATTCTGATTAAACTGGTATTTGCCTTTGTTATGGGCAAGCCTAACTCTCTAAAGAGCAACAGTTCTGCTCATCAGTTAAAATGAAGTTTAAAAGCTAACACATAACAGCAACACTGGTGACTAATTTGCTACAAGAACTTTTCAGTGTGTTGTCACATCACCTCTTTGGAAGGCTGTTTTGTGGGTGGCAGTTACAGAAAGTCCCTTGGCTCTGATTCAGAAGTGAACAAGCAGTTTGGAGGGCAGCAAAATGAAGCCTGACTAAAACAGGTGTTTAGGATTTTCTTTTAATCTTTTGATTGAATTGCAATATCCTTACTTGCCCTCCAACATTCTTCATTTTCTCTGTGCTTTATAGCTCTCCCCACTGCAATATCCATAGCTTACCCATCCTCCAACAACTCTTACTCCAAACCTTTATGCCCCTCACCTTAGCACAACAAAACCATCAGCTTTCCTTGCAGTCCTCTATATCCCATACTGCAATATGCTCAGGCTTCCCCTACAAGCTGGCTTCATCCTCTCCTCTCCCACTGGTATCCTTGGCTCTTACCTTTTCCTACAGTTTTTGGCCTGCCAGCTGGGCTTGTTCAAAGCCCAGTGAGATACCAGATGGGAGCACCTCAGACCTTTCACTTTAAAGGAAGTTATAGTCTTTTATTTAAAGGATCTGTCTTCTGAGGCTGCAAAATCCTCATTCCTTAATCTCGGTGCCGATTTTGAAACAACGAGAGTTAGGGCTAATTTTGCCTTTGTTTACAGCTGAACATACCAAACAGCTGCATCACTGATCACTCTCAAGAATAAAACTTTACTCTGAAAACTAAATTGTTGACTTAGTGGGCATCAGGTTTCTCCATAGGAGTAAGGGACTTAAGAGGTATAAATGATCTTACAGGTATAGCCAGCAAAATTTTCTGTGGTCAAAATATAAAGAAAGTAACTCACTAGCTGGCGGTCTTTTGAAATAGATAGCGTTGCTATATCCCGAGCCTTCTGTTCCAGATCTTCTATCTGCATTCTCATTTTCTTGTGCTCCCATTCCAGATGAAATATCACTTTAGAGAAGTCTTTACATTCCACCACGCTAGCAATCTTTTTTCTTCCTTGAGCCTGAAAAAATAGATTAATCTTCATTAACATATTTTGCAAATTATGGAATAATTATTTGCAACAAGTTGGACAAGCTTCCAAAGTTATAATTTTAGTAAGAAGAACGTGCTATACTGCAGTCTCTTTCTAGACTTTGCTCCAGATGGTTATCTTTTGTAGAATTTTTTCCCTTTTATGCTCTGTGCCACAGCCTTAGATCAGAGGAGGAGATGGAGAAAATTACAGCTAACCTCTCTCTCCACCTTTCTGTCTTTTGAACATGAAGGCATTTTAGCTCTACAGAATACAAATCAGCCCTCTATAAGGTATTCTGCAGTCATTGCTGAAGGCTTTGTCCAGTAGCAGTTTTTGTACAGCTAGAATGCCTAAGAAAAGAACCTTTTAATGGGAGTATGAAGCACTGTTTTAAGTAGCATCACCATTTTCACCTTACATAAAAAAGTGTATTATTTTTTAAATCTTAATGTAAGCTACTGTTCAAATGCTTCTTAACTGTGCCTTTGCCTTGAGGGAATTTTCAGACTGGATTAGCATTTTCTGTTTACAGCGTGTGTAAGTGATGGTGTGTCTAAAAACTGTTGCCATTTTATTGGTCTGAATTATATTGATCAAACATCAAGAAAGCAATCTATATTGCAATCTGTACATCGTGATAAGAGACATTACGGAATCCTTAATAGCTTCTAGATTACAATTGAGCCTCCTGGTGTGTAGTAATGAATTGAAACTAGATGTCAAACTGGAGAAAAAGCAGAGCCCCTGAAGGACAATACATTTGTTTAAAAAGCTTAGATTTCCTTCAGATAATGCAAATTACCATGATAGAGGAATTCAGTTCTTCAATAACACTCCTATTAATGAGAATGGCATCACTGTAGTCTGGGATCCCAGTACTTTCCAATTCCACCTGTCCTTGCTTTAGCAAAAACTGGACAGTCAAATTCCTTTGAAATTTCTTCTTCTCTTCCTGCACCCTATAATGGCAGAAAACAAGAAGTTAGTGATTTCAACAGGTTTGCATAAATCCTCCTATGATTCTCAGAATGTTTTTATTTATTACTGGTGAGAGGTATTTTCATGTAGGGGTTACTCTTTAAGAGCCTGTCTTGTACTTGCGCCCAAAGCGACTACAGAATTTGCAACTTATTTCCATACATGAAGTTTTCAACCACTGATTCAGTTTGACATACTCCAGCTCATGTTCTGAGAGAAGGTGTCTGTTACTGAACAGAAGTTTTAATAACAACTGAGAAGGATATGGAGAAGACTCCAGCCAGCACCCTTTTTCTTGTATAATTTATCCCCAGATTTAGAATTATAGAATCATAGAATAACCAGATTGGAAGAGACCCATCGGATCATCGAGTCCAACCATTCCCATCAATCACTAACCCATGTCCCTCAGCGCCTCGTCCACCCGTCCCTTAAACCCCTCCAGGGAAGGTGACACAACCCCCTCCCTGGGCAGCCTCTGCCAGTGCCCAATGACCCTTTCTGTGAAAAATTTTGGTTTGGCCTGCTCACATGTGGTGCAATCGCACCTCATTTCTGAAATATTGTAGGTCTCTAGGATGGATCCTAGAGAAAAGAGTGTTGGAGAACACCACTGCATAATTTTGTATGTAACTTTCAGCTCTGTGTCGGTAGAGTAGTAAAACATAGCAAAATATAGGAAAAGAAAAAAAAATACCATCTAAGTTCTTGGAAAATGCCTTCTAGTTCTGACTTAATCTTCTCATCGTCATCCATTCTTCTCTGGAGAAAGGCCTGCATCTCTGCCAGTGTTTGGTCTTTCTGTTTCACCTAAGCAAGCAATATTGTGACATTCTGAATTTTTTCAACTTTGTCAGTATGGCAGGGCAAGACTCTTCAAGAACAGAGAAGACAAGTTCTTAAGAAGACAAACATATGTATAAATACATAGCCTGGTATTTTGAGAATCTCAGCACATGGACAAGGAGGTTACAATCATAGAATCATAGAATGGTTGCCCTGGAAGGGATCATGAAGATAGCTAGTCCAACCCCCCTGCAGTGAGCACGGACATCTTCAACTCGATATCAGAGTCCCATCCAACCTGACCTTGAATGTTTCCAGTGTTGGGGCATCTTTATACACTGCTCAGAAAATAATTTATTCATTTACACGTATTTTATTCACATGAAAGGAAATCTGTATATCTTTTGGTCAAAGCTCATGTATCTCTGTCTCTGGAAAACTGAGATTTACACCTTCATGCTTTTAAGCTGAACAAACAGCTTGCTAGAACTTTTCCACACCATCTGTTAGGAATTGCTCTTGACATTCTAAAACAATATGGGAATGCATGGCTGCAAATGTAGACTGATAAAGGGAGAGAACAACTCCAACAGATGATGAAAACCGAATGCCTTAATATTTTTTTTGGTATGGACAGAGGAAAGGTAATTTTTTTTTTTTTTTTAATGAAACCACACCAAAATCATAATCATTCTGATAAAATCCATTCACATTAATATGCTAATTTTTCCTGTGAAGGAGAACTAGATCCCATTTCCCTTCATAGCATTTCTATTATTCTGAACTGAATGTGGTCAGAAGCAACCTTCAAACTCAAATGCAGCTTGTGTGTGTGCTGCATTGTTGTTTCACCATTACCTTGACCCTGCACTTGAACTCCGTAGAACTATCAGATCCGAAAATATCAAGAAGTATACTGGAAAAATAAAGAATTTTACATACCAGCTCCTCAGTTTCCATTTTATTTCTTCTAGCTAGACAAAAGCGTTCCCATATAGATGGGTCTAAGCCATTAGGCATGTACTCAGGACTATCCAGTTCATCCATGGATTTCCTTAACAGGGTACGTGCATCTTTGTAATCTTCAGCTGAGCCTGAACAATTGCCATACGGGTTTGCAGTGTCAAAGGCCATTTCTGTCACTGGGGCCCTAGTGCACATATAGAGTACATAAAATATTTACTTTTTATTATCTCTTGCACAAAAGAAGTGCAAAAACAACTATGAACATTTCATTCTTTCAAGTTCCTAGCAAAGAACAAATAGGTAAGACTGCATCTTACACAAAATAAGAATATATGTTTTTGAAACCTCATGATTATTTAGATTGCATTTAAAATAGATCGTGGGGGGTGAATGAGGAAATATAAGTACTCAAAAAAGCAATTGTTAAATAGCCAATAAAAAGCAGGCAGCCCACTGATTATCAAAATAATTTTGACCATTGAAATAAATAGCATTCTCATTCTTGACTCCCAAGAAACACCAATATTTAAGCAGATGGCATCAGGAGGATCTTACTCTGGTCGACGTTTGTAAAGTTGGGAAAGCTCATTAAGGAGATCAGCAGGTAGGTCAGCAAACTCCTTTGTAAAACCACATTCCAGTTTCTAGGAGGGAAACAGAAAGCTTTCTTGTTACCAAAACGTTATTTTTAAAAAAGCATTAACCTGCTCATACCTTAGAAATATAGAACATGGTGCTCTTCCAAGCACTGTCAAGCATCACAGGAATCCGGGATACTTCATTAATTTTTCTCTGCACATACTCTCCTTTACAACTGAATTTCAGCAATCAGCAAGTTGACCAGAACTCATCCCATGCTCACAGTGAAGTACATTCTTCTTGTTATCAAGACACAGCATTAACTTTTTAATTTGTGAACCTCCTTGTGTTTGTCAAGAGTCTCACCTTCTCTTCAACTATTGCATTTTCATAGGTGTCCATGTAAGCCACAATTTTATGTTCTGTAGTCTGGAGTGTTTTCGTAGTCTTGTCCTATAGCAAAACCAAAACATTTCAGGAATGAAACTCACCCAGCAGAAGCACCAAGCAGCCACTCATTTACACTGATGAAGCTGACGCTTTCTTATTTCTAGAGAAAAACATGTGAGCTGTTTTCACTAACAAGTCAATGCCTTCTTCTGCAGGTTAATTGTAGATACTGCTAATGGGTGAGCAGGTGTGAAATTAAATTAGTCCCCTGCTTAAGACAGTAAGAAATTTGTGGAAGAAATATACAAATGCTTACAAGTCTTCATATTAAAATCTGAATGTAAGGACCTTTGTTGATAGTTGTTTTCACTTGCACAAAAATTTCCTTTTCCTTTCACATCATCACAGGTAACACAGTGCAAAAATTCACAAATGCTGTTCAATGGAGTGTTTTAATTTGAGAATGCAGCTTCCCTTTCGTCATAACATAGTTCTGCTACCTGTCAGGATACTACGTCTTACTGAGGCTGTTAAATGCCTCTACTCTGCTGGGGAGATCCTTCTCCTGTATTTCACAGTTTGTATGGACCAAAAGATCTACCTATGGGAAGAGTTAGAATTTTTTTTTTTATATGATTTGGCAGGGATGGGTAAACGCTTCAGGAGACTAAATTGGTCAATAAGATTATAAACACTTTGTGCTCAAGGGTATGTGTGTCAGATACTCAAAAGCAACCTCTGTCTATGCTTTGAACTGGCAAACACAAGTCAGCATGGCCCTCACTTCAGTGAAAAACTTGATGGCATTACACATCTTCATGTCCTAAAAGCATCATAGTTGCTGCTTCCAGCTTGACACTGGATACTGAAAAATACTATATATAACAACCATTAGCAGCATGCCCTTCTGAATGCATAGAATTTTACCAAACAACTCCAGCTGAACCAAAATGAGTATATCTATTAAAAAACATATGTATTTATAAAGTATGTCACCTGTACAAGTTGAAAAATATATCAGTGACCCTGTAAATTGTCAGAAAATAATCTACAGCAAAATTTTTATTTGGAAAGAGCAGTCCTCACAAGAAAATGTTTTGTAAATATTACACTTTTCCTAAGAACAGCATTCCAAATGACTACTTACTTTTTCTTTCTCCTTTTTCACAAGAAAATTATGAAGTCCAGCTTTTCTAGTGTCCAACTCCTCATCCAACAGTAAAGCGTAAACAAGATTGACTATTTTGAGTTCTTCCTGTAAAATGATTGTATTAAAAAATGTTAACTTTCCTGATGCACAGTGACAGAGAAGAAAAATTAATGTTCTCTGCAATACCTGGTAGATGACCATCTCTGATTTCACTTTCCTTTCAGAGAGTTTACACACAATCTCATCAAAATTTCGTGTTGTTTCCTGGATGGAAGCTTTAAGTTTCTTCAGTTCATCTTCCAGTGCCTGGAGAAGGAAAGGACAAGAGCAGCAATATCATATCTAGAAGAACAAAAAAGCTCAGATATTGTAGAATGAAAATATGGAATTGTATCCTTTAGCCAAAAGGTCCCAGAAATTATTTGTTTGGAAGGAGGTGCTGCCAGGCTACCGAGTTATGTTGTCCAAATACGACTTCGAAGAATAAAAAGAGTTGTATCATTTGCGTATGGCATCAGCAACTCTGGGAATGGAACCTGAAAAAAATTTTAGGAATACTGGTACATTTGTGAAGGAAAGTTACTGTCTGTGAGATGCCACAGGCCTTGGCTTGTATTACTTGGTATAAGTAGAGATTGTCTAGTCTAAGCTAGGACTTTTTTCATATGCCACATGATCTTTGTTCTTCACTTGTTCTCCATTTATTCTGTGTATTAGCATTTTCAGAAGTAGCTCCTGAAACTCTGGTGATGAGCATGTTAACAAAACCACTCCTTTTCTCATTTTAATTTACCCTTCTATATTCCTCTTTTTCTTCATTCAGTTCCTTGACTTTTATCTCATATTCTCTAAATATTCTCTTTTCTTCTTCATTCCAAAGATGCTCAGGCTTGGACAGAAAAGGAGGTGGAGGAATATCCTGGAAGAATTAAAGACAAATATGTTTCAAAAGCAACATTAAGTCCCCATCTGCACACTAACAAACTCTAGCACATCTCAAGATGAGTTAAAGGTATTCCTTAGTGGTAAATAAGGTACAAGACTTAAGTCTAAGTTACCTATATATTCTGTTTCTCTGGTCTGCCACTTGCACAGTAATTTTGGTGACACATATTGTGCTATTCTCTCTCAATTGCTTATAGGAATTCACTGCTGGATCTTGTAAAAGACAAGTATTTTGTACTCAAACATACTGCTGTAGATACTAGATACCTCACGTTTTCTGCTTCAGAAAAAAATCTAACTCAAAAAGGTAACCCAAATCTAACTCCATGCTAACGTATACTTCTAAGTGGAGCCCTTATTTTCCAAAAGAGATCAATTCCAGGGAAAATGCTTGGTCCTGCCGTACTCTTTTTCTGTGACATTTCACATTTGTTCCTTTCTTTACTTGTGTACTATCTATATTGGCTGAGTTAAAATGGAATACAGTATTTTTCTGTGAGATCACAGTGATGGAAAACAGGCTCTTCCTCCACCAGTTGTTATAATGGTAATACCAGATTATGTTCCTGCAGTATTCCACTGTGACAGGGACAGGTGTTATGGATAAGTCATACGCAGGCACTAGAACTCTGTGGTCTCTTTTGAGTCCAGTGTGTGGTCTCTTACAGAGTCTATGTAGGTTTAATGCAATTCTACAAGTCTCTGACTTTCTCCTATCACTTAGGTTTGAAATATTTGCTAGTTGAATTTCACACGTCCTCTAAAAGCCCACAAACCACCTAAATGATATGGCAGAAACACAGCTCACCATCTTCAAGACGTCTTCCTTTTTGACTTCTAGGACTCCACCCATCATGTCATTAAGAGCACGCAGTCTGTCATTGTCCTGCAAACAACCACAAAAAACATTTTTGTTTGCAAAAGGAAGTGTAGTAATTGGAAGTTTTGAGAGGGATAATAGGGTAGTTCACATCTAGATCATCTGTACAATTATACGGTGTGTCACTAGTAGATTAATGCACTTCGGTGATGCCTGTGAAACATGATGAAAGTCTCAGAGTTTTTTCTGGTGGACGGATGTTCACGTACCAAATAACTTACTCAAACTGCCATTCTGGCATTCTAGAAAAGAATACACAGGTATAGACTACTCCTGTGCAGTTGGTAGGCTAGGCTGAAGGAGGCTATTGTGTTATTGTCTCATTGAGCATCTCTTTTGGGAACAGAACCATTTTAGGTTCTGCCCAGATGCATTTTAAAGCCAGAGGAAAGCATTACAACACCCTTGCCTTATCCCTGAAGAGCACAGGTCGCTCAGTTAACAAACACAGATAAAGCAGAAAGCTCTCTCTTGAGCAGCAGCATGCATTTAGAAATTTATCTAATCCCTAGTCACCTGATAGAGTATTTTTAACTGCCATTTTTTTTAGAAAATGTTGAGCCTAATACTAAATCTTTTCTCCCCCCGGCTGGTCTAGGTAGTTCCAATTGTAAACGATAATAAGAAGGAAAAGGCACACATCATCATTACCTACCATTTACACTTTATTCTCCCATGCTACATGACTGGAATATTTCAGTGCAGCATTAACTAAATAAGCCTGACCAGAGACAAAGGCCTACACAGTAAAAAAGGAAACTACTTTAAGTACCTTCTCAGCAAGACGTCTTTCCATTTCAAGCTTAGCCAGCATTTCTGCTTTCTCTCTCTCTTCTTGAGTCAAGTATTTTTCAACTTTAATCTGAAGGAAGAAAATGAGGGTCATATCAGGGTTCTTCTCTCCAAATGTGATCACATGCAGACTAAGAACCTTTGGAAAGAGGGGCAATACTAATTCTTGATGCTTTTTGTATCTCTGCTCCATGATAATACTCCTCAAGAGGACATTGTTCTTTCGAACACCCCTGAAAGCATATTTAAAAATGCTAAAATAGAAACTACCATCATTTTTGTTGAGATTAGTTGTATTTCTTGCATACCTTTTCTGACAGTGAATAACACGAACTGGTGAGAGAACAGAGAGAATTGGGAAAGACTGACCAAAAGAGCATGAGATTGGTGGAATATATTGTATAAGAAGCATGGTGCTTCTTTATAAATTATCATTTCAATTTATAATTACAGTACTAAGCACGGTTTAGTACCCACACACTTAGTCTAAAACTACTTAGTCTCAAAATGGTGCTCAGAATAAACAGAGAAACCCTTATCTATGGAAGTAAACCCTCCAAGCCTGGCTTGAATCTTACACTCAGGAACAGGGGGAATATCTACCTAATTTATAGCCAATTAAAAACTTAACATCAACGAATTAAGATTGTATACATCTTATTCATTTTGGATTGACTTATTATAAGTTTTCTCCCTAAAGAGTGAAGGGAAGCAAAAGAGACAAAAAGATGATTTTAAGTACACAGACACATCTGTTTTCAGCTTTTCAATGTCTGGCAATGACAGGAATTAAATAAATATATTTGAGTAGGTGAAAGAGAAAGATTCATTTTTCAAACACCTCTGAATCCTGAACTGTGAGTGCTCGCTCTGGTATCTCATCATCTGTAAGAGCTGGCTCCCACACTTCCAACTGCAGATCAAGTTGTTCCAAGATTTCTCGGATCCTCAGGTTTCTTTCTTTCACTCGTTCTATCTCCTGCTCCTTTTGTTGTGCAACTATGTCAAATTCCTTATTAAAAGCAGTTTTCAGTTTGTAAATGATGTCCTGAAATACCAAAAAGGGAAACAGCAATATGGCACAGGTCACATCCATCCATGATTATGGGACCACTCCTCAAGCCATCAAAACCATAAATGTGTGTAATTGTATGTGTGACAGGGAGATAAACTGGTAAAGCCCTTTAATGAAAATCATATAGGCAGAGTTCAAGCTTTGTTAAATAGAGGTGGGCAAACTATCATTCGTGGGGTTTTTTTCCCGCATAGAAATTTTTATTGCTGCATATTGCTGCAAACACTGGATAGAAAATTCTATTTGCTTGTTTTTGAATTCTTTGGCTGAAAGAAGGGGCCTCAAAGAAAAAAAACACATGACCTATAAATCTAGAGACTGTAAATCACAGGTAGAGGGGCATACTTTTAAGGGACATACACGCTAAGGACATATTTTCCTGATTTTTAAGTGATTCATCCTGCAGTTTCAATAATGCTTTTATGTGATTTTCTGCCTGGCATATGTAAGAAAAATTCCCTCATTAAATAAATAAACAGAAGTCGTAAACTATTTTTTTAAAACAGCTAAGACCTTACAATGATTTTAAAAATCATATATTCTCGGTGCTTAAATTCTTCCTTTAGCCTACAGAATTGACCTCAACAAAGCAGAATAGAATATTAAGAGAGAAAACTATGTGTGTCTCCTACTACATCAATTTAATAAAATGAAACATGGAAAGGATTTCAGTTCTCTCACCAGATTTTACATTTTGAGATGCTTAGCTGTCTGCAATTTGTATTACAATAAATATTTTTGTGGCCATGATTATTTCATTGGTTTCTAATACAATAATAAGTTATGATGTAGTAAGGCAGGATGGCAGATAACATAAAGTGTTGCTGGGAGACAAAAGGCTGTGCTCAAGTGTTTGTCAGCTACCTATCTAACTCTCAGCAAATTCACTGCACTGGCCAAGAACACAGCAGACTTGTCTGCTATTAGATATATCGTATGCATCTTGAAAGCCACACAGTAGAAAGATCTCGTTACATCCAAACTTACATCTAAAATTGCTCCTTGTGTTTCTTCCCCATCTGCTTTAAAAACTAGTGTATCTACTAGATTTTATGTATTACAACGCATAACTGTTGAGCTCTGCTACCAGTTGTAGCCTTAAAGAGCTCTGATGAGGCAATGCTTTACTGTTGTTTAACCACTTCTGCCCTTGCAGATCATCTTCATAAGAAGCCTTTTATGTAGCATGTTTACTGCTTAATAAACAGGCCAGGGTAAGAGAAGGGAGAGTCGGATAGTAAAGAATATTAAATAACAGAAACACTGAAGGCTCCAAATGAAGGGCTGATAAGACTGTAAAGAAATGAAATGGTGTGAGGATACAGCTGAACTTTCATTCAGCAGCAAATAGTATGGAAAGAGGTCATGTTTCCACAGGCATGCTGAGCTGTGCAAGCCAGCTATACAAACACCAGAGGACAAATAGAAATACTCTCAAACTGGGTAACCAATTTCATAAAAACGTTTTTCTTCCACACCTGAGCTGGCAAATCCACATGGTGCTTTGCTGCACGATGTGCATTTATCTGTAACACAGTGGCCTGTGCAACTCTCCATTGTAGTGTCAGTACACCCAAAATCTGAGCGTCTGTGACTGCTATGAGAACCCAAAGGTGTGGCAGTGCCACTACAGTAATACAAACTTGAAAAGACATCACCTTTAATAACACTATCTGATTGACTTTCTGCTCCCTACTGTGCAAGTCCAGTTGGTGGTACAGGATAGATGTATCTCCACCATACTGAGAGCTCAGACTTCCAATCAGGCAGGAAGATGCATTATCATCAGCCGTTACGTCTTCTGTCTTCTCTCGTTCTTCCTCAGGTAATACAGTCTCAGACTCAGTCTCAGGATTTTTCTTCTGAGCCTGAATATCACAAACATGACAACTGTGTTAATTTTGTATACGAACCAGTGGCACACGTATGAAAAAATTCTAGAGATCATATTCTGCAATTAAGCCCAGTGATCAAAAACCCACAAGTTGAAGTGAACGTATACAGAATATTTGGTCCAGTTGTAGGATCCCCAGTACAAGAAAGACACGGGCATTCCGGAGCAAACCCAGCGATAGGCCACTAATACAATTAAGGGTTTGAAGCACCTAATATGTGAAAAGAAGCTGAGCGTGCTGGGATTGTTTAGCCTCAAGAAGGAGAAGGCTTGGGGGGTGGTGTTTAATAACACATATAAAAACCTGAGGAGTAAGGACAACAGAGCCAGACTCTTCTCAGCGGTGTCGGTGACAGATTGAAAGGAAATGGTTATACATCAAAATACAGAACATCCAACTTAAATATAATGAAACACATTTCCTCTGAAGGTTGTCAAACATGGGAGAAGGTAGCCTATAGAGGTTATGGAATCCTCCATCCTTGGAGATATTCCAAACCTGACTGGACATGGAGCTGAGTAAATTGTTCTAGGTGGGCTGGAGTAGATGACTTCCAAATGGCTTATCTAACCTCAGCTCTTCTGTGATTCTTCAATACTAATGCATTTGTTCTAAGTAAAACCACAACATTTCATCTTTACGAATATCTTCAAATTTTTAGG
Source organism: Phaenicophaeus curvirostris (assembly GCF_032191515.1). Classification (NCBI taxonomy): domain Eukaryota; kingdom Metazoa; phylum Chordata; class Aves; order Cuculiformes; family Cuculidae; genus Phaenicophaeus; species Phaenicophaeus curvirostris. Next base: position 356,244 of record NW_027206669.1, read on the forward strand.
GAAGTATTTCTACAGCGAAAACGGACCCAAGAAATGTGTCTATGTAAAAAAGGGGTTAAGATGCCAACTCAGAGCATTCTGATCTGAAATGCCTATATGCAGTACTTCAAAGGGATTGTACCTCATCATCAGCTGTCTCAATCTTCTTTAACTGGAGAACTTTCTCCAGAATTTTCAGTTCTTCTTCAGTACGTTCCTTCATTGGATAATTTTTCACTTCAGAAGCTATATGGAAGCACTGTTCAATTATATTTTTTTTTTAGAAAACAAAAACACCCAAGGTAAAAACTTCTTCAGAACACATCTGTTAATTCATTTGTCCAAAAACTGAATGCTAAATAGTTACAGAGGCTTCTTAAAATCAGAAAGAATATTGATGATCAATTAATGTAGACAATCCAGCAAGAATATAGGAGTCAGAAAAAAACCACTTGCCTTTTTGGTAGTAAAAATGGTTGGTTTAAAATTTGCTGCCTTTATTTATTTTTTTTTTTAAATAACCTCTGGCTATGTCCTCTTTATTCACAGAATTCAACCAGGACAAGATTTTTGGTAAAATTACTCGGTCTTTAACCACCCTTGAGATAATCTAGTATCACTAGTTTGACTAATATCCCTCTGTTTAAAATAGGCAAAATCAGGGTTAAATTTTGCTTTTACATTCTGTGTTGCAGAAGTCCTACTGACCCAACACAGAAATATAATATTTACCTTCTCCTTTTAGCAACACTGCATGAAGATATTCTCTAGTATCTAGGAACTAAGGAGTTACTTATTTGCTTATTAGCACATTTATCCACTTTAAAAGGCAAAATCAGCCAGGCTCGGTCAAAATCAACAGAATGAAAGATTTGCATGAGCCCTGGAAAGAAGTGGTTTTTTTCCTCATACCATAAGCAAACCAGAAATGTGTTATACTTCTATTTATTTTGTTTCAGTACCTTAAGGAATCAATAAACTACTGCAGTAAGTGAGTTAGAAAGTGATGGTTACCTTAACAGCACGTCCTTTTACACACATTGGATCCCAGCACTCATGTTTGATGACACTCTGCAAATAGCAGTTGGCTAAATTCTCCATTTCAATCTCCTTCCTCACCTTTCAAGATACAGAAAAGAAAATAATGACATGTGGTGCAAACCAACAAGATATAGGCAATTTGTATTGAGTTGTTGAAACAAACCTGGCAGATTAAATGAATTACCCGTATTTCATAATCTTAGACTACTGCAGCTATCTTCTCCAAAAATGATATTGCATACTACTGCTACTGAAAGGTGTCATTTCATATGTGAAGAAAAGCATTCCAGAACTTAAGCAGCGCTGTACCCAAGGTCACAGTGTCAGATTTACAGTTTCTGGCATAGATCATATTCCAACTGGCAATATCTGCATTAGCAGATTCACCTGCTTCAAAAAGTGACTTAAAATACTTTTACGCTTTCCTGCTTCTCAACAGTGAACAACTTTGAGATCATCTTCTATTCTTCAGTTATTGCTTCTCCTTTTCACTGCTAGTTTTAAAATGTTCTCTTTCCACTCTATCATACCCTGGCCACTTCTTCTTCAGCCTTTTCTTGTGCTCTTTCCTGTTCTTCTACATCCAGGTTGAACTCCTGCTGCTCCAGTTTCTCAATGTCTGCCACCAGTTCATTTTCATGCATCATTTTCTGAATCTGTTTTTTTAAAAAATAAGTATAAGGAATAAAAAGTAATTCGAATGTGAATAGAGGAAACACTGGTTTTAACACTGTGGAACTTGATAACAGAGAAAATCATTTTAATTGCCTCCACTTTTAACTGCTTCATGGTAATTGGTAGAACGTGCTGCCTGTACCTAGTGACAGAGACTACTATGTGAATATATTTCATCCTTCCCTTAAAGCTCATTTGGATGTTATATGTGGAGTTGTGCATACTTTCTAAGAATCTGTAGCATGGAATTGTTCATTCTTTAGTTCTGAGAACTTTCAAAAGTTTTTATCTATCTCATGCAGTTCAACAAAGGGAAATGCAAAATCCTGCATCTGGGGAGGAACAGCCCCATGCAGCAGGATATGCTGGGAGCTGAGCAACTGGAAAACAAACTGGAGAAGGAAGAGGAGAGGATGACAGTTTCTATAACGGAAGGCTGTTAGACCAGCAGAAACTAGCCTGCTGAGGGGATAGATTGCTCAAGATATAAGGGTGGTACAAATTTTTTAGTTGGAGCAAAGGAACCTCAGAACCAGACAGTTGTTCCTGACAGGTTCAGCACGCTGTCCCTGAAGAGACAAATCTCTCTATTACCTGTCTGCTCAGTGTTTATGACAAAAATGTAACTAAGCACTAGAGCTGATAGTTGTAAAGGAAGTGTACATGTAAACAAAACTGTAAGCTAAGCCATTACACTTGTAAGAAACTCACAGTTTCATGCAGCTTTTTAATTCCCATTTGCAGCTCTTTCTTCTGGTTAGCAAACCTCTCAGTCTCTTCTCTAATGACCTGACATACAACAGATATATTTTTGAAAATAAAAAATAACCCAGGAAACGACTGAAGTGATCTAAAGGAACATTATCTGTACAGAAAACAAAACTCAGAAGGGATTAATAACTGAAATAGACATAAGCTTAATTCAATAGGTTGATTCTTAGAACTGCTAAAAAGAAAAATGATTGTACACCCAGTTCACACTGTAAACTGGTTATACAGAAACAGAGCTTAAAATAAGGAAAGAAAGAAAGTCACTCCTGAGATCACACAGAAAGCAATGATATTTCATCTTATCATTGAGCCCCAGAAGCTGGAGAATATATACAGCTCTGGTTCATAACAAAAAGAACCTGCTACCACCCATAATTCATATTTCTGAGGAAAAAAATTATCTATGCTAACATTAATATAGCAATTTCCAGACTCACAAAGCACTAAATCCCCTCTCTGCACACTATTAGATCTTTGATGAACTTTTACTCTTAAAAAACTTTGGTTCCACATCATACTCACCTCAACCTTAACCTGAAATAAACCTCAGGGGGTTTGCAATTAATGTCATATTGTTGACTATTGATTTATCAGTGCTGTAGAATTTTTTATTCTGGCCCTTGGGAAGAAGCACCTGCTTGGTTTCTGGTAATAATCTTCAGTGTAACTTCTTGACATTTAGAAGAAAAACATCTTTACAAGTTTCTAAAGGAAGCCGATTTCTCTGGCAATTTCTTTTTTTTTTCATTTACTCCTTGTGTAGAAGTGGCCTTTTGGCCTTTAGAGCTCCTATTGTGCTCAGTACCTGCTCTGGTGTGTTTATAACGTTGACCCTAACTTTTCTAAAGGTCTAGATGGCAACGCCTTAAAGGGAGGCCCAAATGTCAGAAGAGCTTTAGAAAGTAGATTACTTTACAGCACATAATTCAAATCACTACTGACTCTTGAAAACTCCTGTTTTGATTATTACTTGTTCTATCGAAGTACCTTCTTCATTTTCTGATCTATCCACGTCATTTCATTGGTATTGGCTGAATATGAACTGGTGACGTTTCCGTCTTCCTCTGTCACCTCTACATTGGAAGATTTAAGCGATGCATCCTGAAATTAAGGATATAAACATCCATCTCAGGTACTTAGAGAGAATAAGAGAGAGACCAAAATAAAATAAAAATTGGACTCGCATTAGAAGCACCACCACGTCATTAAAGAGAATGTTACAATATTTTTACTCCCTAACCAGGCTCCAGATTTGGTCCAGAAAACCCTTGCTGTTATGCAAAGCCTTTTGACTCAAATGGCCTGACATTACTAACTTCTGTAATTGCTGCTTTGCTTGATTTCAACAGGAAAACAAACAACACACAATGTATAGCAGTAATATCACACTGGAAATGACAAATAATTTCACATGAGGAGAAATTGACTTTCACAGAGTTTTCTGTGGCTGAAGAAACCATGTGAAACTGAAGCTGTGAATGCCATCTTCCCATAACTATTCCATTTCCTTGTTTATACTATTCTACAAATTAAGAATTAAGCATATTCAGCCTATCCTTGGGAGTATTTTGCTACTTCTGCAAAAGGATCAGAGTTTGTTTGGAGGACAGTTTTTATCATGTGCAATTTTAGGATAATGATCAAACCTTCCCCCCGCTTCCCTAAAAATAAAAAAAAACCCCACCTTAAATTTCCCTTCTGGAAGTGATTCTGCTGTGGATTCTGGGTCAAAATGCCGTTCTGCCATGGATTGTAAAACAGTATTTTCATTTGAAGTGGACTTGTTCAGTATAGCAAGAAGAGATCGCCAGTGAAGATCAGCTTCCTCAGCTTCAGTATTCTTTATCTTCCTAGTAAATAGAAAATAAATTGATGTATTTTTATGTCTTATAATAAAGGACAAATTATTAAATATTCCATATAACAAAATTACTAAGTTGTTCAAAAATGCCTATTCAATATTTTTACATATGATTTAATATTGTTTGAGTTCTAGCATTCATAATTAAGTGAAGTTTCTTCAGAATTAGAAATTCTGAAAGATTCATTACCCAGAGTAGAAATACCACTCTGGTGGACCCATCTTCCATTTATGCATCTGCCTGAACATTTGTTATACCACAGAAAAGCTGTAGTTTCACGTGTCCCTCACTCCTAATGTTTGCTAAGAGCTCTCTATGGGCACAGTTCAATTCCCTCCCGTTAAATCTGTAATGTCCCCTAATCACTGAAATAAAATGGTATCTCATGAGATTATATGGCTTAGATCCTCAGACACCCCATTCCAGATGGTTTATTTGAGAGTGATAAGCAGCTTATTATGGGTAATGCTTATCAGAAGACACTCCTTTATCTTGTATTGCAACCGCACCCAAAGTCCAAGACATTCTCCACAACACTGGTGGGAAGCTTTAAATGAGCTAGGGAAGCTACCTCTAAGGATGAGAGGAGTGACTTCATCTAATTCTTAACCTTACTTTGAGACTAATAAAAAGTCTAGAATCACAAATAGATGCAAAATTTGCCTGTCAGGATACAAAAATTCACACCATCAATATTATACATACTTCCATTTCAGGCACACCAGGGCACCATCATTTTTCCCAATAACAAGGATAAATTTGCTATCCAGAGAAAATACCGTGGATCTGATTCCTCCTCCTTGATATGAGTGACAATGCATACGAGCGAGTATATCCTAGAAAAGTCACAGAAGCAGTATGAGTAAATATGTTTTTGTAACAGGGTATGTCTATAAACTATGCTTCTGTATTTTCTTATAGAAGTCAATCCAAAATGTCAACACGAAGTATATAAAAGCCTAGGATTTATGATTTTGTGATTTTTGACTACAGATGGGACAAGTTTCTAGAATACTAATTTTGCAGGTGATGATAACGAAAAGTAGTAAAATTATCTACCCCAAGATTTGCTGGAGAAGAAAGTAAGTAGTTTGTATAATCATCAGTTATAAAAACAATTGTACTATATAATGTTATGACAGTTCATGTTCAACGTAAATTTTTCTGGAACACTTTATATTCAAGCAAAGAAAAGCTTCCAGTGAAAGAAAGTAGCTTGCACACCTCTTCCTCGCGTACACCAAACAAAGCCTGTACCTGGATGCCTACCTACCATAGTAGGAGTGTGATAGACGAACAAAACACCATCGTTCGCTGCTGATGCCAGCCACCGGCCGTTGGGTGATAAACAGAGGATCCCCGATCCAAACTGATTGCTACGAATCCTCTTCTCTGATAAAAATACTGATGGGTCTTCCGATATAGTCTGCCGAACAAAGAAAATGTTAGCAGCAGTTCAGATTATGGAGATGTCTATGCCATTTTGAGAAGGCTGATGGCAGTTTTGTGGGTTATCACATGTGGTGATTTACAATCCAAACACTTGGATTTCTGAGCTCAGGAAGCAGTAACATTGCTACGATGATTTGCTTCTCATCTCTTCAAAAGGGTCTGTGTGTTTTTATGTGCCTGGGCCCAGAGTTGTCAAGGACGAATGCCCACCTTTGGAATTCACCTTCTTCCTTGACCTGACTCAAACTGGGGGAGACCTATGAGCTACAGAGAGGTCCAGTTCATCAGCAGGCAATGACAGTGACCACTACTTCATTTCAGGCAGGGCTGAGCTGGGTTTGCAGTTGTGTCTTAGAGTCATGGGCTCACATGGGCTCAGTGCTTTTAAGAGCTGGATACTCCAGTTACTCAGCAGACTGCACAAAAGCACAGCTCCAACACAGAAGCTACACATGAAGTGCCTGCAAGCTGTACAAGTTTTAAGAAGCAACATTTGGCTTTCTCTGTAATCAAACAAGAAGATTGCTTTTGCCAGATTTCTGAGCAGGTGGTAGGATACTAAAAGTTGATGTTTATGGATGGAGTAGATATTTTGAGTGCAGAGATGACTTTTTATGATAATATCCTGCTATATTAACTTCAGCTACAGCCTTTGTTTGATGGTATTTAACCATCACCCAAAATAAAGCAGCTTCAGAAAATTACCTTTTCAGTGAGATGATATTTACAGATGAAAAGTCCAGAGGTACAGTAACCATACACAATATTATCCTTCAATCTGACTGCTGAGCTCAAAGGGCAATCCAGATCATAACGCTCCTGTTTAATGGCACTAGCATCAAACATTCCTTGGTCATTAACATACTCATCATTATCTAGAAGCGTGAAAAAAGAAACAGGGAGGAAAAGGCATCATTACCACTAATGCAGGTGCTTCACCCATCAAGTAATTAAGAAAATCAGTCTCAGCAAGGAGTGAGCATTATGTGAGTTTTCAAGGAGACTAGGAATTAAGACACCTAGGTTTGACACTTACTCTGGGGGTCGTGCCAATCTAGCACACTGCAGTGAAGCAGAGAGACAGCTCTAAAGAAGTCCTAGAAACGGTTTAACCACAGTGATGTAATTGTTTGCATACCCTGATTTACCCTGCTCTGCTGTGCCTTAGTTAAATTTATGCATTTAAGACCTCTCATGACAACTGAATTAGTTTTCCACCTGTTTCCAGAAAGTGCCCCGAACTGATCATTCCAAGAATATCAGTTTTCCAGAAGGTGAATGGAAGTTTGCCTTTCTTAGGCGTCCTTAACCCCCCCCCCCCCTTTTCCTCATAGTGACACTTTTCTCATAGAAAGTTTCTTTAACATTTCCTATTGGGACACAAGGTAATATTTTTTAAACACAGTAGACTTTTTCCTTGGTGCTTTTACACAGAAAAGCTATAACAAAGACAGGGAATCACTATTTTTTTAGATAGATCAACCTTTAATATTTTCCTTCTGAGCTATTACATACCTATAATAATTCTTTGAAGAGGCTGGTGGGATTGATTCCCCTTTGAACACCCGATATGCTAGTCTGCAAAAGGGTGATGCCTAGAACAAGGTCTCTGTGACTGGCTTCGGGCATTGCCCACTCAATAGTAATAATAACAGCAATAACAACCACCACCAGTAGAAGTAGTTGTTAAGCGATGGCTTTGTGAATCTGCAAATGAATTACTTCTTCCTTCCTTGGCCTTCCCTTAAAAGATCACATTTTGCAATGATTGAGCTGACTATAAAGCCTACCGAATGCTGTATGAGAAATGATGTCCCAGGAGAATGTACAGAGGAGATGAAGAAAGAGATTAAGATTTGTGTTAATGGATGGCAATAATATGATCTTCCCTTAGAAAAATATCACAGAATATATATTCTTACCTGTTGTGAGTTCTGAAGGTAGATAAAAAACTTCCAGTCTTGCTCTCTGGCCCGCTCCCACATTAAGAAGTGCCGCCACTTCAACTAAGTCCTTGTTGAAGTCAGAAACTACAGAGAGATCCAGCACTTCATCTGCTAAGGCTGAAGCAGGTAGGGAACATCAATGCAAATTGTTACTGAATCACGGTAACGTTTTTGCTGAGTTATCACATCAAACAAAGAGACCCATGTTCAGGACACATCTCAGCTCAACCACACAGTTTGGAACTTGCATGAAAATATCAGACAAGCCACAACCTGGTTTTGGAAAGTGCGGCACGCACACAACTTCAGCTAGAGGCATCCAGCACTGAGAGTGCTAAGTGTTACTATGACATTAAACATTCAAATATGACTTTACATCCAGCTTGAACTGTAGCAATTTTGAGGTTCTCTGCTGATAACCACCACTTAAAGTTATGATGAAGTTCTATACTTATAGATGCGATCTGTAAGTATAACGTTAGTGGAATTGAGAGGCTGCAAAAACAAATACACAAATTTCTGAAGAATTATTCTGTGACTTAAAATTCCATCATTTTTATTCTTTAGCATCCAGCAGCAAAGCTGACAGTTCCAGCAGTCCTCACGTTAAAGATGTCCGGGGCAGGCAATTGCACCCAGCTATCATGACCTATGGATTTTTACTCTAAATTCTCTCAAGATGAGCCACAAAAGTCTTAAGTTCTTTGCCACTACTATTCCTTTTGTGCTGGAGTTGTGATCAGCTGGTTAGCTAATCCATTCTCTTCCCTCTGACTGACCTGCTCCTTTGCTAACTAAAACTAAATAAAAAAAAAAAAAAAGCAAGTACACCTAAAATACAGTAAATAGTGAAAACACAGTGTAGTTAATGCTGTAACATTTATTACCTACATATCCAAGAACTTGGAATAATTTTGAAGGCCGGGCATCTAGAATAAAGATATGTCCTTCTGCAGCCCTAGTGATGAGGAACCGGCCACTCTGGTCATAACTAGGTGAAAAAAAAATCCAAATAGAAAACAGCTCAATAAAAAGAGTCAAATAATTCCACTCCAATAACTCTGCTGACTTCACTGAGGGCATAAACGCAACTGAAATTTCAGCTTCTAGGTTTACAGGATTAGGGTCTGATATAAAGTGCAGTTATGAGTGCAATTTCTAATTGTGTGGGTGGTCAATCTAAAGCTAACGATGCTCCATAGCAGTCTGTTAACAACTTCAGCAAATCTTTAATGAAGTTTATGTTTTTAAAAATAAAATGGCTATACAGATTTTGATATTATTTTTAATAGACATGGCTCTGTTTATATTGATTTGACCTTGAATGAGTTGCTTTCCGTATCTATTTTTAATGTTTTATCTTAGGTAGCTGTGGAAAGTGATCACATCTGAGTCTCCAAATAACAGGCAGACTAATATTAAAGTTTAACTGTTCAATATCCATTTTGTTTTTTAAAAAGTAGAAGTAAAATACTCTCAGATTTTTCAATAATGGAAAAAAGCAACCAACCAAACAAAAAAAGCCTTTTACATCACTAGAGCTTATTACAGGAGGACTGGTAAATTCCAGAACAGTGAGCAAATGAATAATTAACAATGGTAATAAAAATCCACCGTATAAAAAGGGATGACCAAAAGGCTTATACTTAATTTCACAAAAACTTAAATTTACTTCTAGTGAGAAATGGCCCTCTAAAGTTGGATACATGGAATTGTGCATAATTATTGCACACAGTGATCTGCCAGAAAGGATCTTATACATGAGTATTTTCAGTGCTCAGTTAAACCTTCTTAAAATACAGGTTTATTATATTTCTCTCATATAAATCCTGCCACTACCTCTCTTGCAAGCAATTCAGAATATGTTGGAAAATAATTGAAACCATCAAAATATTTTACTTTGTTATTTTTGGAATCAAAGCTTGAACAGTTTTTTTGTTCAACTAACAGCGTTACTCAAGAAACAGATTGACAATATTACTGCCCCTGCTGCTTCATACTTACTGCAAAGACAACACTGGAAATTTGGAAAGAAAAATTCTGTGAACAACCCGTGGAGCTTCAGCTTTGGTAACATCAAGAAAATAAGATTTGACCTCTTATGGTCCCAACAGCAACGCTGCTGGAGGAGGGACAGCAAGCCATAGCTGTTGCCTAGTTGAGAAACAAAATATGATTAACAGTTCCATACCTTTTTTTACAACTATTCTGTATGTTAGTATGCGACTTCTTTTACTATTTAGAAGTCCCTAAAATTTGAAGAAGAAACCTCAAATGGTTCAGCTAAAAAACTTGTTTTTAACAAAGTATTTTAGAGACGTCTTGGCTTTTTTCCCTATGCTCTGTATCTACATATCAAAAGCCAATTCTGCACTCCTCAGAAAAAAATCATTATATCCACATTTAAAGTGAAATAAGTCCCACCTCAATGAAACAGTGAGTGCATTGTTATGTGTACAGCTCTTACAGAAAGGGATGAGTCTCTTACTGTGTCAGATTTCAGGGTTTGAATGCATCTTAAATCAGGACAAAGCATTAACAGTTTTAAATACTTTTATCAACTCAGTTTCAAGAGCCTGGTCATTCAAGGCATTTAGTTTTTACAGACTCAAAACTTTTCCATTCAGTTCTGACACTCATTAAAAATAAATATTTCATCAAATATTATAAAAATTTAGATTGTTATTTACAAATATGTGCTTAAAGACACATCACTACAACAACCCAAACCATTCAATGATTCTATGACATGAGGTTGACATGTTGCCTCTGCTTTATGGCCCAGTTCAATAGACGATTAGTTCAAGTAAACGTAATATTTTTAAATCTCTTTCATGGGTTGTACAGAGACACTACTGATCTTTCCTCACCACAGGTTGATCCAAATCTGTGGAATATTATGCTATGAATTAAGAAATACTAAAGAAAACTTCAAGCATCAGTCACTAAATGAGCTCCTGGTTGCGTGTACCTGAATATCAAGGTTGAGCTTGCTGAGGCAAGTTCCATCTTCCAGGAACCAAACTTGTACTTCACCTGAAATTGTTACAGACTATTGAACAGAGAAAAAAACATAGTCAAAAGAGAGTGGAATAACCAAATAGTCTGGAAATGACTAGTGATCTTTTATAGAATATAAATTCAAATAGTGTCTGAGCAGAGCAGATCAAGGATTACTAGTTTTGCTTGAAATTACCTTGAATTCCCTTTAAGTCCAGTTGCTGCAAGGTACGCCTACCTACGGAAAATGTGTAATCATTTCTGTGAATTGATGCAAATACAGGAATGTTTTTTAAGCAGAATGAGACAATCTAGGGCAAAACATGTAAGCTTGATCAATATTAGCACTCCCACCATTCAGCCTGCAATAGAAAACCTGCTTATAATTTTGTTTGCACAGGAAAGGGCTTAAGGTGACATCTGGTTTTCTCACATGAAAAATTATGTGTATCATGTTTTTGAGGCCTTCTTATAACCAGGAAATTTTATAATTCCACAGTGAAGTGTGGCTAGAGATCAATCAACCCTCACATCACTCATTCAGACTCAGGTAAAATTTGTCATTCCCATGTTACTGACAAACAAACAGATTATCAGCAAAACTAATTGATTCACACCCCAGAATTTCAGGGCTGGCTACTTGAAGAATTCATGGCCTTGAGATGAATCAGAGTTGCAGGAATCCAAGACACAGGAGGAAAGCAAGGAATATTTCAGAATGAACAGATCCATGAGTAATGCCTCGTTGTCCCTGGACCTGGGACAAAGGCATCTCTCAGGCTGTTCCAGTTTGTGCTGGAGGCTGAAAAGATCAGCAGGGATTCCTTGTTCCGACATCTGTTCTCTGAATTGAATCAACCGTTTGCTCAGCTGTGTTCCTGACCACTAGTGAGACAGCAAATAAACAGCAGAACCATACAACATTTTAGCAGCCTGCGAATTATCCACCCTGCATTCCAGGGCAAGTTCTGACCCTTCTATAGGCCATACCTGAATTAATGCCATTTAATTCCGTAATGAGAAGGTTTTCCACAACTGTAACAAACACCAGAACAGTCACGATCTCTGCAAGGCTTTTGATTTTGTGTCTTACCAACGTTTTGGTCATCTGAAAAGAGCCACAATTATATATAAGGAAGAAAATAATTTCTTACCACACAGTACTTGTCCCCTGGAGTAAGAAAATCAGCTGTCAGGAAACAACTACTGCATGTGTCCAGGAGTTTGACAGCTTCTCCACTGTGGGCAGGTTTGTAAGCATAGATTGTCCCCTGACAGACAGAGAGAGATAATCCATCCCTGGGCTATGAGACTTCTCATTAAAAGCTGTCAAAGACTTCAAGAAAAAATACTCATCTTCCTGAGCTCTTTAAAGTTTCATACTCTACTCTAAATTGAGGTAAAAAGTGCCCAGTAGAATTCAACTGAATTTAGTAAATTATATAAATTTACACTAGCTGAAAATCAGGATGGTTCATTTGAGAGTGATCCAGCTAGTCACGTTTCCAAGTTTTGTTTCTCATAACTGCTTTAATTTAAAACCACCCTATTTCGTATTGCTCCAGAAACCAATCAATATTCTAAAGCAACATAAAACACAAATAATAAATCTTAAGCTTCAAAAGATGTTTTTATCTAAAGACCTCAAAACCTTTTAGAAACAATTCATAACTAATGTAGACATAGATTTTAGAACTTCTCTACGCATTTTACAAAAGGAGAGTGAAATCAGAGACAAAGTGTGACCAAAGTTACCCCCACAAAAAAACCCAAACAAACCACATTTAAATGCCAATTTAAATTATTAAAGGTCTGGAAAACCAGGGATAATTTGAGGATTTGGGACTCTTGTGTAAGATTTCTGGACATCAGGCTGGTCAAAGAAGGATCTTTGACTGGGTGGCCAGACAAATTCAGATAGATGCACAGAACAAGTCTCCCGCATAGCCACAGTAGGTCTGATGTACCCAAGGCCCAAGATTTCATTGCAAACACAAGATGGGCTAAGTTTACCTCTGGTATAATTTGTTGACTTGTGTGATTACATTACAGACATTTCATACTGGCAGTGCCAGCATGCACATACAGAATAAAAGGAACATGCCATTATATAATGCCGTTATCTCAAATGCTATACCTGGTCAGTGACAAGCAGAAGCACAGCGTAATCAGGTGAGAATATGAGGCTGGATATGGGTTTTAAGATATCAACGCAGATTTTCGTCTCATACTGCAGATCTTTGATGTGATAAAAGAATAAAACGCCCCCCTGTGCAGAAAAGTACAAATCCACATCAGGTCAAGGTCAATTATCCCAGCCTGAAGGTCAATTATCCCACCCACTCTGGCAAACTGAACTGGCAAAACCTTCTGAAATTCTCTGGAGCAAGTGTGTTTAACTGTATCCCATTGCTAATGGTCTCATCTGCCTTCATGACGTTTAAATCCAGATGACTCTTATCCTGCATAACGCATTTTTTGAAAAATCAAGGTGTTTTTTAATACAAGTCTTACTAACAGTCCATGTTTGACAACAGACTCTCTCATTAGTAAACACTTGAGATTCCACATTGTTTCTTTTGTGACAGTATAGGGATTTGTCCCTCTCTTAAGCAGCACTGTATAATGTAATCATCATTTTGGATTAAATATTGAGTGAGATTCAGCACAAAACAATTTGGTGGTTCTCTTGGTCATTTTTTTCTCCTCTCCTATTTTTTGTCCATCCTTCTTTCCTGTTCCTCTAGAACTCTCTTTGCCTTTTGTTAAAAATAGTATTGTCCTCTTTGGTTCCTTCTTTGACTTAAAAAATGGAATCTCTTCCCTCCCTGCTCCTTTCTGAGTTCTTGTCTCAAGTTCTAACAAAGAAGATATATGACAAAACCAGAGAGGACCTCCACTTTTTTTCTGACTTCTGTCTTTGCAGTGAGCTCTGCAAATACACTCCATTTGAATGCTTTTTGATTTTCACACAATAAGTTACAAGCATAAAGGATGCCTTACATTTCCAGCTGCATACAGTCCCCCGTTACAAAATGCCACGGCAAATAAAACTGATTGTTGTGGATCCTCTGGTTTGCCACCTGAAAGCACAAAGGCAACAAGAAACATCAAGTTTAATTCATTGCAACCATGTGTCCCAACTTCAAATCTGAGATGATTTACTACTTGTGAGTAAAAAGGCTCAACGGGCTATATATTCTTTGGACTTTGTGCTGTGATGATGAAGGACAAGGCTGGTACACATAATTTAAAGTGACAGTACTACTGTGGTCTGATGAATTAGAAATTAATTTGAGAAATCAAAACTTGTCCCAATGTCTGGCAACCTTCACTGTGGAAGTATTTTTTTTCCCTAATTTCTACTCAGAATTTCCATTGATGCAAACTGTGCCCTTTGCCTGTCAGGTTCCATCCTGTCTGTAACCTTTCATGAGTAGCTGAAGCAACAGTAAAATCCCCCATTTCCTTTCCACTGGGCTGAAGAGAGTTCTCACAGCCCATCTTTGTATGACACACGCAGACTCTGCAATAATCTTTGTGGCCCTGTGCTGAACTTTGTCCACTACGTGAATGCCTTTTTTGTATTGTGGAGCCCAAAACAAAACATTTGAAACAAACCCTAAATCCTAACTCAACTAAATCACAAGTGATTGCAGTTCTAAACAAAGTTACTAAAACTAAGCAGTAGAGAACCCATTCTAGCATCACTTATTCCAATTTAAACTAGAATGAACAGAAATTATTTCCCTGCCACTGTTTTTCCAGAGGCTATTCATTTGGCTGTCTACTAGCACAAAAGCTATTAATCATTTCTCCTGTAAACATATAAAAGGTTGCCATTGATGTGTCTTACAGAGGTCAGTGTGAGCTGAGGTTTTTCTAACCAGTGGCTTCCTGCTGTACTCACATATTATTACTCCCAGACATCATTGATGCTGGCTAAAAATCAATTAGCTTGATTTGAACATGGAAATACCTTTCTTTTTCTGCGCTCCTCGAACATATGACACGATGTCTGACACTTTACACACGTATTCTGCACAAAAGAAAACAATATATAACGTCAACCTTGTTTATATGTCAGTATTGCAATAAAAGCCAGTTATAGCCCAGTCTACTGAACAAAAGGTGAAGTTTGGTATATTGAATCAAAAATGTGCATTCTTCTCCAATATCCACCATCTCTGTCATTTATGCATCTGAGCTGGCACAGTCGTTACGTGGTTCAGCTTACAGCTATAAAAGGGAGATAGTCATACATGGACTGTGATCCAGATGCAGATTTATCTATCTTCTAGTGCTAAGTTCTGGTTTTGTTATTTCCATTCATAATTTTTTAATTAGATTTACTTACAAAGGAAAGTTTAGCCAGCCTGAAAATTGCCCAAGTGAAATGTTGTGGCTGCTTACGGTTCTGTTTGCAAAACCATAACAGGAGCTTGGCACGTGCTTCGAGTTGGACACACATGTAAGCATTCTGCTGAGCAGATACAGATTGCAGTACATCTTAAATTAAGCAGAAGCTTCAGTAAAATACGAATACACACAGTGTTCTCACACAGATTTAGGACAGGACTCAAAGAATACACAAGTGGAGGAAAATCCCAAATGGCAAAAATTCTTATTGCCTTCTAACGAACTGGCAAACCATTTCTGGTCACGCCTCAGCTTTATATTTGTTTGTGATTTTCAGCTCTTGATATGGCAAACTTAAGAGTTTGATGGTTTCAAAAACAGAGGAATAGTGCTGGTTTGCTGATTTTTTTTTCAGAGCTGCCTTCCATTTCTGTGCTGACTATCAAAACTGGATAGAGATACAGAACTTTGGGAAAGTCAGGGATATTTACAGCAGCTTAAAAAAATAATGTATTACATGGCAAAAGAAGAAAACAAGATTATCATCAGCCTGTCCATTAACACTGATTCAGTGTTTATTAAACATTGCTATGCTGGTCTACAGAAGGATATTATCCAGTTCTAGTGATAGAAATAATAATTTTTCACGGAAAGGGTCATTGGGCACTGGCAGAGGCTGCCCAGGGAGGGGGTTGAGTCACCTTCCTTGGAGGGGTTTAAGGGACGGGTGGATGAGGTGCTGAGGGACATGGGTTAGTGATTGATGGGAATGGTTGGACTCAGTGATCTGGTGGGTCTTTTCCAACCTGGTGATTCTATGATTCTATGAAGTCAAAGACGTCTTCTGTTCACTTTCTGTGCTTCATATGTAATGCATTAATGCCTGATAATCTTTATAGACTTGTTTTGAATACAAAATAGTTCCTATAATTGCTGACCTTAAGGAATTCTATTAAGCAATATTACGTCAAATTTGGTTTCGTTTTTTAAAGATTCATCATGAGCTCATCTGTTCTAACATCATCTACCGTATCAGAGGAGGACAGTCCAATATTTCATGCAAAATAAAATGCATTACTGGTGCTTAACTAACAGTAAAAATACATATAGCTGGTATATTAATAGTTTATTGTTAACCTAGTAGGGCTGGTTAATAAGATCAGGACTGCTGTAACTATTGTTCATTTTATCAATTTTGATGTATTTAGAAGTTTTTCTTTTTTTTTTTTCCAAAAAAAAATGAAAGCAAATTGTTGGGTGCTAAAGAAACCCACCCAGAAGTTCTGAATGTTTATCCTACTAATAAAAGAAATATGTCTTTACAATTTCTGTAAGATATACAATAGCAGAACAGCAGAAAGCAAAAAAAGCTTTCACCTATCCTTTTTCCTCCCTACTTGAATAAAAGACACCACACAGCTATTTCTTACCAGGGAGAGGTTTTTGTTGAAGAACAGAAACACTGCCTCTCTCAGCATCAATTGCCATAACATATCCTTCCTTACGGCCCAAGTAAATCTCTGAGGTCGCAGTCCAGCAGTGGGCAGTAGGATGCACTGACGGCTTAGCAGAATCTCTTGGCTTCAGCAAAAAAAATAAACAAGTTCAATTAACGATTGACAAATATCTGTACAAGCAGTTACGTACATTTTACAGCAAAAAAAAAAAAAAAAAAGAGCACTCCCTCATAGAGCCTGAGCACCTGTATAACTTCAGTCCTATTTATTCAGTTAGTCCTTCACTGAGGGGAGTAATTTGAAAAACGAGAACATTCTCCAGAGAAGTCTGTCTGGAGACAGTGGTGGAGAACTCACCTCTCTCTCTAGAAGCTTGTCTGAATGATGAATTATATTTTCATTTTAAAATTACATATTTTAAAATTTGAATTTATCTGAATTTATTCTCCAGCGCTTGTGTCTGTTACAGGTTTGTCCCCTAGCTTGGAATCCATCCGGTACTTTCCCTACCCTTGCAACAATGCTGACCCACCATAACCAATATTTTAATGATAAAATTATGATAAAATTCAACACTCTGAGACCCCAGAAGTTTGTTGTGGTTTTTTTTTAATGTCAGAATAGCACTGGAAGCCCAAATTGAAACGGTTACCCACTATTATCTCACCCTGACAAATGTTTTTCAAATTACTTTTCAACATAGTCTTCCACTGCATAGACATTACTTGCACATGTGGTCTTGCATACTTGGCAGTACTAAAGCACACTTTGTTTGAATAGTTTAGCGTATCATATAATCCAAATTACTCTGTAAAACAGCTCTGTCAACCTTTGTGTCATCTGCAAATTAGTTCCAGAAATATCCTTGCCACAGACTTTGCATGTGCCTTGAATTTCATTTCACTGAAATAAATCTCATAAATCTATCATTCTCAAATCAGGAAGAACAGAAATTCACCATCAAATGTTATTAAAGACAGTGATCTGCTCAAATACAATAGTAATAGGGGTCATATAAATACCACGATAGAAAGAAATAGATGGAACAGGGTTTGGGGAGGGGAAAAGGGGAAGAAAACACAAGAAAACCTTGTAAGAACATTTAAGAGAAGATCCAAAGCATGTGAGCAGAAGTGGTGAGGAACACTAGACAATAAGATGGATGAAAAAGAATGAAGAGTCTATAATTCTATAAAACAACACCTGCTGTCTCAATAAAGGTTCTATAAAAAGGAAATATAGGTGGACTTGGGATGAAAACATAGGACAGAGATTCATAAGCGCCTAGATGTTGCTAGTAAAATATGCCAAGGGCTGGCTACATGATTCTGGGTAAGAAGCCTACTCTCTATTTATGCTTACAAAGCATTTTGAATTTCTCAGCGGGGAAATGTTACAGAAATAAAGTATATTAATATTTACTTTATAAATCAAATAGGACTAACAGTAATAAATCTATAACAAATGGGGCTTTACATCACCCAGAAAAACATTTAATATAGGCATTTTTGCTGATTTTATGACTCTTGAAGATCACAAATCTTTGGGAAGGCTGCAACTGAGCTCCTGTGAATCAGGAGCTTTCTGTGTAAAGATGAGTTCTATAATATTCCTTTGTACCTGCTGCCATGACTGTCTTAACACATAAACTAAATAAAATATGGAAAACTGAGGATGAGATTGTGTAAATTCTAAACTAGGTTGCTTCCTGAACTGCGCATTAGTAAGGTGGTGTATAAAATTATAATAATGATGATGATGATAATGCTGTCTTTCTTTGAGCTTCTCTCCCTTTTAAGTAGCAACTCTTCAGAGAAAAAAAATCCATGATGGATCCTTGTAATGAAAAGTTTTATAAAAGGACAATTAAATAAAATTGGTACTGGAGGCCAAGAGGACTCAAGTATTTTTAACTGCCATTTTTTTTAGAAAATGTTGAGCCTAATACTAAATCTTTTCTCCCCCCGGCTGGTCTAGGTAGTTCCAATTGTAAACGATAATAAGAAGGAAAAGGCACACATCATCATTACCTACCATTTACACTTTATTCTCCCATGCTACATGACTGGAATATTTCAGTGCAGCATTAACTAAATAAGCCTGACCAGAGACAAAGGCCTACACAGTAAAAAGGAAACTACTTTAAGTACCTTCTCAGCAAGACGTCTTTCCATTTCAAGCTTAGCCAGCATTTCTGCTTTCTCTCTCTCTTCTTGAGTCAAGTATTTTTCAACTTTAATCTGAAGGAAGAAAATGAGGGTCATATCAGGGTTCTTCTCTCCAAATGTGATCACATGCAGACTAAGAACCTTTGGAAAGAGGGGCAATACTAATTCTTGATGCTTTTTGTATCTCTGCTCCATGATAATACTCCTCAAGAGGACATTGTTCTTTCGAACACCCCTGAAAGCATATTTAAAAATGCTAAAATAGAAACTACCATCATTTTTGTTGAGATTAGTTGTATTTCTTGCATACCTTTTCTGACAGTGAATAACACGAACTGGTGAGAGAACAGAGAGAATTGGGAAAGACTGACCAAAAGAGCATGAGATTGGTGGAATATATTGTATAAGAAGCATGGTGCTTCTTTATAAATTATCATTTCAATTTATAATTACAGTACTAAGCACGGTTTAGTACCCACACACTTAGTCTAAAACTACTTAGTCTCAAAATGGTGCTCAGAATAAACAGAGAAACCCTTATCTATGGAAGTAAACCCTCCAAGCCTGGCTTGAATCTTACACTCAGGAACAGGGGGAATATCTACCTAATTTATAGCCAATTAAAAACTTAACATCAACGAATTAAGATTGTATACATCTTATTCATTTTGGATTGACTTATTATAAGTTTTCTCCCTAAAGAGTGAAGGGAAGCAAAAGAGACAAAAAGATGATTTTAAGTACACAGACACATCTGTTTTCAGCTTTTCAATGTCTGGCAATGACAGGAATTAAATAAATATATTTGAGTAGGTGAAAGAGAAAGATTCATTTTTCAAACACCTCTGAATCCTGAACTGTGAGTGCTCGCTCTGGTATCTCATCATCTGTAAGAGCTGGCTCCCACACTTCCAACTGCAGATCAAGTTGTTCCAAGATTTCTCGGATCCTCAGGTTTCTTTCTTTCACTCGTTCTATCTCCTGCTCCTTTTGTTGTGCAACTATGTCAAATTCCTTATTAAAAGCAGTTTTCAGTTTGTAAATGATGTCCTGAAATACCAAAAAGGGAAACAGCAATATGGCACAGGTCACATCCATCCATGATTATGGGACCACTCCTCAAGCCATCAAAACCATAAATGTGTGTAATTGTATGTGTGACAGGGAGATAAACTGGTAAAGCCCTTTAATGAAAATCATATAGGCAGAGTTCAAGCTTTGTTAAATAGAGGTGGGCAAACTATCATTCGTGGGGTTTTTTTCCCGCATAGAAATTTTTATTGCTGCATATTGCTGCAAACACTGGATAGAAAATTCTATTTGCTTGTTTTTGAATTCTTTGGCTGAAAGAAGGGGCCTCAAAGAAAAAAAACACATGACCTATAAATCTAGAGACTGTAAATCACAGGTAGAGGGGCATACTTTTAAGGGACATACACGCTAAGGACATATTTTCCTGATTTTTAAGTGATTCATCCTGCAGTTTCAATAATGCTTTTATGTGATTTTCTGCCTGGCATATGTAAGAAAAATTCCCTCATTAAATAAATAAACAGAAGTCGTAAACTATTTTTTTAAAACAGCTAAGACCTTACAATGATTTTAAAAATCATATATTCTCGGTGCTTAAATTCTTCCTTTAGCCTACAGAATTGACCTCAACAAAGCAGAACAGAATATTAAGAGAGAAAACTATGTGTGTCTCCTACTACATCAATTTAATAAAATGAAACATGGAAAGGATTTCAGTTCTATCACCAGATTTTACATTTTGAGATGCTTTAGCTGTCTGCAATTTGTATTACAATAAATATTTTTGTGGCCATGATTATTTCATTGGTTTCTAATATAATAATAAGTTATGATGTAGTAAGGCAGGATGGCAGATAACATAAAGTGTTGCTGGGAGACAAAAGGCTGTGCTCAAGTGTTTGTCAGCTACCTATCTAACTCTCAGCAAATTCACTGCACTGGCCAAAAACACAGCAGACTTGTCTGCTATTAGATATATCGTATGCATCTTGAAAGCCACACAGTAGAAAGATCTCGTTACATCCAAACTTACATCTAAAATTGCTCCTTGTGTTTCTTCCCCATCTGCTTTAAAAACTAGTGTATCTACTAGATTTTATGTATTACAACGCATAACTGTTGAGCTCTGCTACCAGTTGTAGCCTTAAAGAGCTCTGATGAGGCAATGCTTTACTGTTGTTTAACCACTTCTGCCCTTGCAGATCATCTTCATAAGAAGCCTTTTATGTAGCATGTTTACTGCTTAATAAACAGGCCAGGGTAAGAGAAGGGAGAGTCG
Source organism: Phaenicophaeus curvirostris (assembly GCF_032191515.1). Lineage (NCBI taxonomy): Eukaryota > Metazoa > Chordata > Aves > Cuculiformes > Cuculidae > Phaenicophaeus > Phaenicophaeus curvirostris. Next base: position 377,265 of record NW_027206669.1, read on the forward strand.
GATAGTAAAGAATATTAAATAACAGAAACACTGAAGGCTCCAAATGAAGGGCTGATAAGACTGTAAAGAAATGAAATGGTGTGAGGATACAGCTGAACTTTCATTCAGCAGCAAATAGTATGGAAAGAGGTCATGTTTCCACAGGCATGCTGAGCTGTGCAAGCCAGCTATACAAACACCAGAGGACAAATAGAAATACTCTCAAATTGGGTAACCAATTTCATAAAAACGTTTTTCTTCCACACCTGAGCTGGCAAATCCACATGGTGCTTTGCTGCACGATGTGCATTTATCTGTAACACAGTGGCCTGTGCAACTCTCCATTGTAGTGTCAGTACACCCAAAATCTGAGCGTCTGTGACTGCTATGAGAACCCAAAGGTGTGGCAGTGCCACTACAGTAATACAAACTTGAAAAGACATCACCTTTAATAACACTATCTGATTGACTTTCTGCTCCCTACTGTGCAAGTCCAGTTGGTGGTACAGGATAGATGTATCTCCACCATACTGAGAGCTCAGACTTCCAATCAGGCAGGAAGATGCATTATCATCAGCCGTTACGTCTTCTGTCTTCTCTCGTTCTTCCTCAGGTAATACAGTCTCAGACTCAGTCTCAGGATTTTTCTTCTGAGCCTGAATATCACAAACATGACAACTGTGTTAATTTTGTATACGAACCAGTGGCACACGTATGAAAAAATTCTAGAGATCATATTCTGCAATTAAGCCCAGTGATCAAAAACCCACAAGTTGAAGTGAACATATACAGAGTATTTGGCCCAGTTGTAGGATCCCCAGTACAAGAAAGACACAGGCATTCCGGAGCAAACCCAGCGATAGGCCACTAATACAATTAAGGGTTTGAAGCACCTAATACGTGAAAAGAAGCGGAGGGTGCTGGGATTGTTTAGCCTCAAGAAGGAGAAGGCTTGGGGGGTGGTGTTTAGTAACACATATAAAAACCTGAGGAGTAAGGACAACAGAGCCAGACTCTTCTCAGCGGTGTCGCTGACAGATTGAAAGGAAATGGTTATACATCAAAATACAGAACATCCAACTTAAGTATAATGAAACACATTTCCTCTGAAGGTTGTCAAACATGGGAGAAGGTAGCCTATAGAGGTTATGGAATCCTCCATCCTTGGAGATATTCCAAACCTGACTGGACGTGGAGCTGAGTAAATTGTTCTAGGTGGGCTGGAGTAGATGACTTCCAAATGGCTTATCTAACCTCAGCTCTTCTGTGATTCTTCAATACTAATGCATTTGTTCTAAGTAAAACCACAACATTTCATCTTTACGAATATCTTCAAATTTTTAGGGAAGTATTTCTACAGCGAAAACGGACCCAAGAAATGTGTCTATGTAAAAAAGGGGTTAAGATGCCAACTCAGAGCATTCTGATCTGAAATGCCTATATGCAGTACTTCAAAGGGATTGTACCTCATCATCAGCTGTCTCAATCTTCTTTAACTGGAGAACTTTCTCCAGAATTTTCAGTTCTTCTTCAGTACGTTCCTTCATTGGATAATTTTTCACTTCAGAAGCTATATGGAAGCACTGTTCAATTATATTTTTTTTTAGAAAACAAAAACACCCAAGGTAAAAACTTCTTCAGAACACATCTGTTAATTCATTTGTCCAAAAACTGAATGCTAAATAGTTACAGAGGCTTCTTAAAATCAGAAATAATATTGATGATCAATTAATGTAGACAATCCAGCAAGAATATAGGAGTCAGAAAAAAACCATTTGCCTTTTTGGTAGTAAAAATGGTTGGTTTAAAATTTGCTGCCTTTATTTATTTTTTTTTTTAAATAACCTCTGGCTATGTCCTCTTTATTCACAGAATTCAACCAGGACAAGATTTTTGGTAAAATTACTCGGTCTTTAACCACCCTTGAGATAATCTAGTATCACTAGTTTGACTAATATCCCTCTGTTTAAAATAGGCAAAATCAGGGTTAAATTTTGCTTTTACATTCTGTGTTGCAGAAGTCCTACTGACCCAACACAGAAATATAATATTTACCTTCTCCTTTTAGCAACACTGCATGAAGATATTCTCTAGTATCTAGGAACTAAGGAGTTACTTATTTGCTTATTAGCACATTTATCCACTTTAAAAGGCAAAATCAGCCAGGCTCGGTCAAAATCAACAGAATGAAAGATTTGCATGAGCCCTGGAAAGAAGTGGTTTTTTTCCTCATACCATAAGCAAACCAGAAATGTGTTATACTTCTATTTATTTTGTTTCAGTACCTTAAGGAATCAATAAACTACTGCAGTAAGTGAGTTAGAAAGTGATGGTTACCTTAACAGCACGTCCTTTTACACACATTGGATCCCAGCACTCATGTTTGATGACACTCTGCAAATAGCAGTTGGCTAAATTCTCCATTTCAATCTCCTTCCTCACCTTTCAAGATACAGAAAAGAAAATAATGACATGTGGTGCAAACCAACAAGATATAGGCAATTTGTATTGAGTTGTTGAAACAAACCTGGCAGATTAAATGAATTACCCGTATTTCATAATCTTAGACTACTGCAGCTATCTTCTCCAAAAATGATATTGCATACTACTGCTACTGAAAGGTGTCATTTCATATGTGAAGAAAAGCATTCCAGAACTTAAGCAGCGCTGTACCCAAGGTCACAGTGTCAGATTTACAGTTTCTAGCATAGATCATATTCCAACTGGCAATATCTGCATTAGCAGATTCACCTGCTTCAAAAAGTGACTTAAAATACTTTTACGCTTTCCTGCTTCTCAACAGTGAACAACTTTGAGATCATCTTCTATTCTTCAGTTATTGCTTCTCCTTTTCACTGCTAGTTTTAAAATGTTCTCTTTCCACTCTATCATACCCTGGCCACTTCTTCTTCAGCCTTTTCTTGTGCTCTTTCCTGTTCTTCTACATCCAGGTTGAACTCCTGCTGCTCCAGTTTCTCAATGTCTGCCACCAGTTCATTTTCATGCATCATTTTCTGAATCTGTTTTTTTAAAAAATAAGTATAAGGAATAAAAAGTAATTCGAATGTGAATAGAGGAAACACTGGTTTTAACACTGTGGAACTTGATAACAGAGAAAATCATTTTAATTGCCTCCACTTTTAACTGCTTCATGGTAATTGGTAGAACGTGCTGCCTGTACCTAGTGACAGAGACTACTATGTGAATATATTTCATCCTTCCCTTAAAGCTCATTTGGATGTTATATGTGGAGTTGTGCATACTTTCTAAGAATCTGTAGCATGGAATTGTTCATTCTTTAGTTCTGAGAACTTTCAAAAGTTTTTATCTATCTCATGCAGTTCAACAAAGGGAAATGCAAAATCCTGCATCTGGGGAGGAACAGCCCCATGCAGCAGGATATGCTGGGAGCTGAGCAACTGGAAAACAAACTGGAGAAGGAAGAGGAGAGGATGACAGTTTCTATAACGGAAGGCTGTTAGACCAGCAGAAACTAGCCTGCTGAGGGGATAGATTGCTCAAGATATAAGGGTGGTACAAATTTTTTAGTTGGAGCAAAGGCACCTCAGAACCAGACAGTTGTTCCTGACAGGTTCAGCACGCTGTCCCTGAAGAGACAAATCTCTCTATTACCTGTCTGCTCAGTGTTTATGACAAAAATGTAACTAAGCACTAGAGCTGATAGTTGTAAAGGAAGTGTACATGTAAACAAAACTGTAAGCTAAGCCATTACACTTGTAAGAAACTCACAGTTTCATGCAGCTTTTTAATTCCCATTTGCAGCTCTTTCTTCTGGTTAGCAAACCTCTCAGTCTCTTCTCTAATGACCTGACATACAACAGATATATTTTTGAAAATAAAAAATAACCCAGGAAACGACTGAAGTGATCTAAAGGAACATTATCTGTACAGAAAACAAAACTCAGAAGGGATTAATAACTGAAATAGACATAAGCTTAATTCAATAGGTTGATTCTTAGAACTGCTAAAAAGAAAAATGATTGTACACCCAGTTCACACTGTAAACTGGTTATACAGAAACAGAGCTTAAAGTAAGGAAAGAAAGAAAGTCACTCCTGAGATCACACAGAAAGCAATGATATTTCATCTTATCATTGAGCCCCAGAAGCTGGAGAATGTATACAGCTCTGGTTCATAACAAAAAGAACCTGCTACCACCCATAATTCATATTTCTGAGGAAAAAAATTATCTATGTTAACATTAATATAGCAATTTCCAGACTCACAAAGCACTAAATCCCCTCTCTGCACACTATTAGATCTTTGATGAACTTTTACTCTTAAAAAACTTTGGTTCCACATCATACTCACCTCAACCTTAACCTGAAACAAACCTCAGGGGGTTTGCAATTAATGTCATATTGTTGACTATTGATTTATCAGTGCTGTAGAATTTTTTATTCTGGCCCTTGGGAAGAAGCACCTGCTTGGTTTCTGGTAATAATCTTCAGTGTAACTTCTTGACATTTAGAAGAAAAACATCTTTACAAGTTTCTAAAGGAAGCCGATTTCTCTGGCAATTTCTTTTTTTTTTCATTTACTCCTTGTGTAGAAGTGGCCTTTTGGCCTTTAGAGCTCCTATTGTGCTCAGTACCTGCTCTGGTGTGTTTATAACGTTGACCCTAACTTTTCTAAAGGTCTAGATGGCAACGCCTTAAAGGGAGGCCCAAATGTCAGAAGAGCTTTAGAAAGTAGATTACTTTACAGCACATAATTCAAATCACTACTGACTCTTGAAAACTCCTGTTTTGATTATTACTTGTTCTATCGAAGTACCTTCTTCATTTTCTGATCTATCCACGTCATTTCATTGGTATTGGCTGAATATGAACTGGTGACGTTTCCGTCTTCCTCTGTCACCTCTACATTGGAAGATTTAAGCGATGCATCCTGAAATTAAGGATATAAACATCCATCTCAGGTACTTAGAGAGAATAAGAGAGAGACCAAAATAAAATAAAAATTGGACTCGCATTAGAAGCACCACCACGTCATTAAAGAGAATGTTACAATATTTTTACTCCCTAACCAGGCTCCAGATTTGGTCCAGAAAACCCTTGCTGTTATGCAAAGCCTTTTGACTCAAATGGCCTGACATTACTAACTTCTGCTTTGCTTGATTTCAACAGGAAAACAAACAACACACAATGTATAGCAGTAATATCACACTGGAAATGACAAATAATTTCACATGAGGAGAAATTGACTTTCACAGAGTTTTCTGTGGCTGAAGAAACCATGTGAAACTGAAGCTGTGAATGCCATCTTCCCATAACTATTCCATTTCCTTGTTTATACTATTCTACAAATTAAGAATTAAGCATATTCAGCCTATCCTTGGGAGTATTTTGCTACTTCTGCAAAAGGATCAGAGTTTGTTTGGAGGACAGTTTTTATCATGTGCAATTTTAGGATAATGATCAAACCTTCCCCCCGCTTCCCTAAAAATAAAAAAAACCCCCACCTTAAATTTCCCTTCTGGAAGTGATTCTGCTGTGGATTCTGGGTCAAAATGCCGTTCTGCCATGGATTGTAAAACAGTATTTTCATTTGAAGTGGACTTGTTCAGTATAGCAAGAAGAGATCGCCAGTGAAGATCAGCTTCCTCAGCTTCAGTATTCTTTATCTTCCTAGTAAATAGAAAATAAATTGATGTATTTTTATGTCTTATAATAAAGGACAAATTATTAAATATTCCATATAACAAAATTACTAAGTTGTTCAAAAATGCCTATTCAATATTTTTACATATGATTTAATATTGTTTGAGTTCTAGCATTCATAATTAAGTGAAGTTTCTTCAGAATTAGAAATTCTGAAAGATTCATTACCCAGAGTAGAAATACCACTCTGGTGGACCCATCTTCCATTTATGCATCTGCCTGAACATTTGTTATACCACAGAAAAGCTGTAGTTTCACGTGTCCCTCACTCCTAATGTTTGCTAAGAGCTCTCTATGGGCACAGTTCAATTCCCTCCCGTTAAATCTGTGATGTCCCCTAATCACTGAAATAAAATGGTATCTCATGAGATTATATGGCTTAGATCCTCAGACACCCCATTCCAGATGGTTTATTTGAGAGTGATAAGCAGCTTATTATGGGTAATGCTTATCAGAAGACACTCCTTTATCTTGTATTGCAACCGCACCCAAAGTCCAAGACATTCTCCACAACACTGGTGGGAAGCTTTAAATGAGCTAGGGAAGCTACCTCTAAGGATGAGAGGAGTGACTTCATCTAATTCTTAACCTTACTTTGAGACTAATAAAAAGTCTAGAATCACAAATAGATGCAAAATTTGCCTGTCAGGATACAAAAATTCACACCATCAATATTATACATACTTCCATTTCAGGCACACCAGGGCACCATCATTTTTCCCAATAACAAGGATAAATTTGCTATCCAGAGAAAATACCGTGGATCTGATTCCTCCTCCTTGATATGAGTGACAATGCATACGAGCGAGTATATCCTAGAAAAGTCACAGAAGCAGTATGAGTAAATATGTTTTTGTAACAGGGTATGTCTATAAACTATGCTTCTGTATTTTCTTATAGAAGTCAATCCAAAATGTCAACACGAAGTATATAAAAGCCTAGGATTTATGATTTTGTGATTTTTGACTACAGATGGGACAAGTTTCTAGAATACTAATTTTGCAGGTGATGATAACGAAAAGTAGTAAAATTATCTACCCCAAGATTTGCTGGAGAAGAAAGTAAGTAGTTTGTATAATCATCAGTTATAAAAACAATTGTACTATATAATGTTATGACAGTTCATGTTCAACGTAAATTTTTCTGGAACACTTTATATTCAAGCAAAGAAAAGCTTCCAGTGAAAGAAAGTAGCTTGCACACCTCTTCCTCGCGTACACCAAACAAAGCCTGTACCTGGATGCCTACCTACCATAGTAGGAGTGTGATAGACGAACAAAACACCATCGTTCGCTGCTGATGCCAGCCACCGGCCGTTGGGTGATAAACAGAGGATCCCCGATCCAAACTGATTGCTACGAATCCTCTTCTCTGATAAAAATACTGATGGGTCTTCCGATATAGTCTGCCGAACAAAGAAAATGTTAGCAGCAGTTCAGATTATGGAGATGTCTATGCCATTTTGAGAAGGCTGATGGCAGTTTTGTGGGTTATCACATGTGGTGATTTACAATCCAAACACTTGGATTTCTGAGCTCAGGAAGCAGTAACATTGCTACGATGATTTGCTTCTCATCTCTTCAAAAGGGTCTGTGTGTTTTTATGTGCCTGGGCCCAGAGTTGTCAAGGACGAATGCCCACCTTTGGAATTCACCTTCTTCCTTGACCTGACTCAAACTGGGGGAGACCTATGAGCTACAGAGAGGTCCAGTTCATCAGCAGGCAATGACAGTGACCACTACTTCATTTCAGGCAGGGCTGAGCTGGGTTTGCAGTTGTGTCTTAGAGTCATGGGCTCACATGGGCTCAGTGCTTTTAAGAGCTGGATACTCCAGTTACTCAGCAGACTGCACAAAAGCACAGCTCCAACACAGAAGCTACACATGAAGTGCCTGCAAGCTGTACAAGTTTTAAGAAGCAACATTTGGCTTTCTCTGTAATCAAACAAGAAGATTGCTTTTGCCAGATTTCTGAGCAGGTGGTAGGATACTAAAAGTTGATGTTTATGGATGGAGTAGATATTTTGAGTGCAGAGATGACTTTTTATGATAATATCCTGCTATATTAACTTCAGCTACAGCCTTTGTTTGATGGTATTTAACCATCACCCAAAATAAAGCAGCTTCAGAAAATTACCTTTTCAGTGAGATGATATTTACAGATGAAAAGTCCAGAGGTACAGTAACCATACACAATATTATCCTTCAATCTGACTGCTGAGCTCAAAGGGCAATCCAGATCATAACGCTCCTGTTTAATGGCACTAGCATCAAACATTCCTTGGTCATTAACATACTCATCATTATCTAGAAGCGTGAAAAAAGAAACAGGGAGGAAAAGGCATCATTACCACTAATGCAGGTGCTTCACCCATCAAGTAATTAAGAAAATCAGTCTCAGCAAGGAGTGAGCATTATGTGAGTTTTCAAGGAGACTAGGAATTAAGACACCTAGGTTTGACACTTACTCTGGGGGTCGTGCCAATCTAGCACACTGCAGTGAAGCAGAGAGACAGCTCTAAAGAAGTCCTAGAAACGGTTTAACCACAGTGATGTAATTGTTTGCATACCCTGATTTACCCTGCTCTGCTGTGCCTTAGTTAAATTTATGCATTTAAGACCTCTCATGACAACTGAATTAGTTTTCCACCTGTTTCCAGAAAGTGCCCCGAACTGATCATTCCAAGAATATCAGTTTTCCAGAAGGTGAATGGAAGTTTGCCTTTCTTAGGCGTCCTTAACCCCCCCCCCCCCTTTTCCTCATAGTGACACTTTTCTCATAGAAAGTTTCTTTAACATTTCCTATTGGGACACAAGGTAATATTTTTTAAACACAGTAGACTTTTTCCTTGGTGCTTTTACACAGAAAAGCTATAACAAAGACAGGGAATCACTATTTTTTTAGATAGATCAACCTTTAATATTTTCCTTCTGAGCTATTACATACCTATAATAATTCTTTGAAGAGGCTGGTGGGATTGATTCCCCTTTGAACACCCGATATGCTAGTCTGCAAAAGGGTGATGCCTAGAACAAGGTCTCTGTGACTGGCTTCGGGCATTGCCCACTCAATAGTAATAATAACAGCAATAACAACCACCACCAGTAGAAGTAGTTGTTAAGCGATGGCTTTGTGAATCTGCAAATGAATTACTTCTTCCTTCCTTGGCCTTCCCTTAAAAGATCACATTTTGCAATGATTGAGCTGACTATAAAGCCTACCGAATGCTGTATGAGAAATGATGTCCCAGGAGAATGTACAGAGGAGATGAAGAAAGAGATTAAGATTTGTGTTAATGGATGGCAATAATATGATCTTCCCTTAGAAAAATATCACAGAATATATATTCTTACCTGTTGTGAGTTCTGAAGGTAGATAAAAAACTTCCAGTCTTGCTCTAAGACTTGCAACTAAGTCCTTGTTGAAGTCAGAAACTACAGAGAGATCCAGCACTTCATCTGCTAAGGCTGAAGCAGGTAGGGAACATCAATGCAAATTGTTACTGAATCACGGTAACGTTTTTGCTGAGTTATCACATCAAACAAAGAGACCCATGTTCAGGACACATCTCAGCTCAACCACACAGTTTGGAACTTGCATGAAAATATCAGACAAGCCACAACCTGGTTTTGGAAAGTGCGGCACGCACACAACTTCAGCTAGAGGCATCCAGCACTGAGAGTGCTAAGTGTTACTATGACATTAAACATTCAAATATGACTTTACATCCAGCTTGAACTGTAGCAATTTTGAGGTTCTCTGCTGATAACCACCACTTAAAGTTATGATGAAGGTCTATACTTATAGATGCGATCTGTAAGTATAACGTTAGTGGAATTGAGAGGCTGCAAAAACAAATACACAAATTTCTGAAGAATTATTCTGTGACTTAAAATTCCATCATTTTTATTCTTTAGCATCCAGCAGCAAAGCTGACAGTTCCAGCAGTCCTCACGTTAAAGATGTCCGGGGCAGGCAATTGCACCCAGCTATCATGACCTATGGATTTTTACTCTAAATTCTCTCAAGATGAGCCACAAAAGTCTTAAGTTCTTTGCCACTACTATTCCTTTTGTGCTGGAGTTGTGATCAGCTAGTTAGCTAATCCATTCTCTTCCCTCTGACTTACCTGCTCCTTTGCTAACTAAAACTAAATAAAAAAAAAAAGAAAGCAAGTACACCTAAAATACAGTAAATAGTGAAAACACAGTGTAGTTAATGCTGTAACATTTATTACCTACATATCCAAGAACTTGGAATAATTTTGAAGGCCGGGCATCTAGAATAAAGATATGTCCTTCTGCAGCCCTAGTGATGAGGAACCGGCCACTCTGGTCATAACTAGGTGAAAAAAAAATCCAAATAGAAAACAGCTCAATAAAAAGAGTCAAATAATTCCACTCCAATAACTCTGCTGACTTCACTGAGGGCATAAACGCAACTGAAATTTCAGCTTCTAGGTTTACAGGATTAGGGTCTGATATAAAGTGCAGTTATGAGTGCAATTTCTAATTGTGTGGGTGGTCAATCTAAAGCTAACGATGCTCCATAGCAGTCTGTTAACAACTTCAGCAAATCTTTAATGAAGTTTATGTTTTTAAAAATAAAACGGCTATACAGATTTTGATATTATTTTTAATAGACATGGCTCTGTTTATATTGATTTGACCTTGAATGAGTTGCTTTCCGTATCTATTTTTAATGTTTTATCTTAGGTAGCTGTGGAAAGTGATCACATCTGAGTCTCCAAATAACAGGCAGACTAATATTAAAGTTTAACTGTTCAATATCCATTTTATTTTTTAAAAAGTAGAAGTAAAATACTCTCAGATTTTTCAATAATGGAAAAAAGCAACCAACCAAACAAAAAAAGCCTTTTACATCACTAGAGCTTATTACAGGAGGACTGGTAAATTCCAGAACAGTGAGCAAATGAATAATTAACAATGGTAATAAAAATCCACCGTATAAAAAGGGATGACCAAAAGGCTTATACTTAATTTCACAAAAACTTAAATTTACTTCTAGTGAGAAATGGCCCTCTAAAGTTGGATACATGGAATTGTGCATAATTATTGCACACAGTGATCTGCCAGAAAGGATCTTATACATGAGTATTTTCAGTGCTCAGTTAAACCTTCTTAAAATACAGGTTTATTATATTTCTCTCATATAAATCCTGCCACTACCTCTCTTGCAAGCAATTCAGAATATGTTGGAAAATAATTGAAACCATTAAAATATTTTACTTTGTTATTTTTGGAATCAAAGCTTGAACAGTTTTTTTGTTCAACTAACAGCGTTACTCAAGAAACAGATTGACAATATTACTGCCCCTGCTGCTTCATACTTACTGCAAAGACAACACTGGAAATTTGGAAAGAAAAATTCTGTGAACAACCCGTGGAGCTTCAGCTTTGGTAACATCAAGAAAATAAGATTTGACCTCTTATGGTCCCAACAGCAACGCTGCTGGAGGAGGGACAGCAAGCCATAGCTGTTGCCTAGTTGAGAAACAAAATATGATTAACAGTTCCATACCTTTTTTTACAACTATTCTGTATGTTAGTATGCGACTTCTTTTACTATTTAGAAGTCCCTAAAATTTGAAGAAGAAACCTCAAATGGTTCAGCTAAAAAACTTGTTTTTAACAAAGTATTTTAGAGACGTCTTGGCTTTTTTCCCTATGCTCTCTATCTACATATCAAAAGCCAATTCTGCACTCCTCAGAAAAAAATCATTATATCCACATTTAAAGTGAAATAAGTCCCACCTCAATGAAACAGTGAGTGCATTGTTATGTGTACAGCTCTTACAGAAAGGGATGAGTCTCTTACTGTGTCAGATTTCAGGGTTTGAATGCATCTTAAATCAGGACAAAGCATTAACAGTTTTAAATACTTTTATCAACTCAGTTTCAAGAGCCTGGTCATTCAAGGCATTTAGTTTTTACAGACTCAAAACTTTTCCATTCAGTTCTGACACTCATTAAAAATAAATATTTCATCAAATATTATAAAAATTTAGATTGTTATTTACAAATATGTGCTTAAAGACACATCACTACAACAACCCAAACCATTCAATGATTCTATGACATGAGGTTGACATGTTGCCTCTGCTTTATGGCCCAGTTCAATAGACGATTAGTTCAAGTAAACGTAATATTTTTAAATCTCTTTCATGGGTTGTACAGAGACACTACTGATCTTTCCTCACCACAGGTTGATCCAAATCTGTGGAATATTATGCTATGAATTAAGAAATACTAAAGAAAACTTCAAGCATCAGTCACTAAATGAGCTCCTGGTTGCGTGTACCTGAATATCAAGGTTGAGCTTGCTGAGGCAAGTTCCATCTTCCAGGAACCAAACTTGTACTTCACCTGAAATTGTTACAGACTATTGAACAGAGAAAAAAACATAGTCAAAAGAGAGTGGAATAACCAAATAGTCTGGAAATGACTAGTGATCTTTTATAGAATATAAATTCAAATAGTGTCTGAGCAGAGCAGATCAAGGATTACTAGTTTTGCTTGAAATTACCTTGAATTCCCTTTAAGTCCAGTTGCTGCAAGGTACGCCTACCTACGGAAAATGTGTAATCATTTCTGTGAATTGATGCAAATACAGGAATGTTTTTTAAGCAGAATGAGACAATCTAGGGCAAAACATGTAAGCTTGATCAATATTAGCACTCCCACCATTCAGCCTGCAATAGAAAACCTGCTTATCATTTTCTTTGCACAGGAAAGGGCTTAAGGTGACATCTGGTTTTCTCACATGAAAAATTATGTGTATCATGTTTTTGAGGCCTTCTTATAACCAGGAAATTTTATAATTCCACAGTGAAGTATGGCTAGAGATCAATCAACCCTCACATCACTCATTCAGACTCAGGTAAAATTTGTCATTCCCATGTTACTGACAAACAAACAGATTATCAGCAAAACTAATTGATTCACACCCCAGAATTTCAGGGCTGGCTACTTGAAGAATTCATGGCCTTGAGATGAATCAGTTGCAGGAGTCCAAGACACAGGAGGAAAGCAAGGAATATTTCAGAATGAACAGATCCATGAGTAATGCCTCGTTGTCCCTGGACCTGGGACAAAGGCATCTCTCAGGCTATTCCAGTTTGTGCTGGAGGCTGAAAAGATCAGCAGGGATTCCTTGTTCCGACATCTGTTCTCTGAATTGAATCAACCTTTTGCTCAGCTGTGTTCCTGACCACTAGTGAGACAGCAAATAAACAGCAGAACCATACAACATTTTAGCAGCCTGCGAATTATCCACCCTGCATTCCAGGGCAAGTTCTGACCCTTCTATAGGCCATACCTGAATTAATGCCATTTAATTCCGTAATGAGAAGGTTTTCCACAACTGTAACAAACACCAGAACAGTCACGATCTCTGCAAGGCTTTTGATTTTGTGTCTTACCAACGTTTTGGTCATCTGAAAAGAGCCACAATTATATATAAGGAAGAAAATAATTTCTTACCACACAGTACTTGTCCCCTGGAGTAAGAAAATCAGCTGTCAGGAAACAACTACTGCATGTGTCCAGGAGTTTGACAGCTTCTCCACTGTGGGCAGGTTTGTAAGCATAGATTGTCCCCTGACAGACAGAGAGAGATAATCCATCCCTGGGCTATGAGACTTCTCATTAAAAGCTGTCAAAGACTTCAAGAAAAAATACTCATCTTCCTGAGCTCTTTAAAGTTTCAAACTCTACTCTAAATTGAGGTAAAAAGTGCCCAGTAGAATTCAACTGAATTTAGTAAATTATATAAATTTACACTAGCTGAAAATCAGGATGGTTCATTTGAGAGTGATCCAGCTAGTCACGTTTCCAAGTTTTGTTTCTCATAACTGCTTTAATTTAAAACCACCCTATTTCGTATTGCTCCAGAAACCAATCAATATTCTAAAGCAACATAAAACACAAATAATAAATCTTAAGCTTCAAAAGATGTTTTTATCTAAAGACCTCAAAACCTTTTAGAAACAATTCATAACTAATGTAGACATAGATTTTAGAACTTCTCTACGCATTTTACAAAAGGAGAGTGAAATCAGAGACAAAGTGTGACCAAAGTTACCCCCACAAAAAAACCCAAACAAACCACATTTAAATGCCAATTTAAATTATTAAAGGTCTGGAAAACCAGGGATAATTTGAGGATTTGGGACTCTTGTGTAAGATTTCTGGACATCAGGCTGGTCAAAGAAGGATCTTTGACTGGGTGGCCAGACAAATTCAGATAGATGCACAGCACAAGTCTCCCGCATAGCCACAGTAGGTCTGATGTACCCAAGGCCCAAGATTTCATTGCAAACACAAGATGGGCTAAGTTTACCTCTGGTATAATTTGTTGACTTGTGTGATTACATTACAGACATTTCATACTGGCAGTGCCAGCATGCACATACAGAATAAAAGGAACATGCCATTATATAATGCCGTTATCTCAAATGCTATACCTGGTCAGTGACAAGCAGAAGCACAGCGTAATCAGGTGAGAATATGAGGCTGGATATGGGTTTTAAGATATCAACGCAGATTTTCGTCTCATACTGCAGATCTTTGATGTGATAAAAGAATAAAACGCCCCCCTGTGCAGAAAAGTACAAATCCACATCAGGTCAAGGTCAATTATCCCAGCCTGAAGGTCAATTATCCCACCCACTCTGGCAAACTGAACTGGCAAAACCTTCTGAAATTCTCTGGAGCAAGTGTGTTTAACTGTATCCCATTGCTAATGGTCTCATCTGCCTTCATGACGTTTAAATCCAGATGACTCTTATCCTGCATAACGCATTTTTTGAAAAATCAAGGTGTTTTTTAATACAAGTCTTACTAACAGTCCATGTTTGATAACAGACTCTCTCATTAGTAAACACTTGAGATTCCACATTGTTTCTTTTGTGACAGTATAGGGATTTGTCCCTCTCTTAAGCAGCACTGTATAATGTAATCATCATTTTGGATTAAATATTGAGTGAGATTCAGCACAAAACAATTTGGTGGTTCTCTTGGTCATTTTTTTCTCCTCTCCTATTTTTTGTCCATCCTTCTTTCCTGTTCCTCTAGAACTCTCTTTGCCTTTTGTTAAAAATAGTATTGTCCTCTTTGGTTCCTTCTTTGACTTAAAAAATGGAATCTCTTCCCTCCCTGCTCCTTTCTGAGTTCTTGTCTCAAGTTCTAACAAAGAAGATATATGACAAAACCAGAGAGGACCTCCACTTTTTTTCTGACTTCTGTCTTTGCAGTGAGCTCTGCAAATACACTCCATTTGAATGCTTTTTGATTTTCACACAATAAGTTACAAGCATAAAGGATGCCTTACATTTCCAGCTGCATACAGTCCCCCGTTACAAAATGCCACGGCAAATAAAACTGATTGTTGTGGATCCTCTGGTTTGCCACCTGAAAGCACAAAGGCAACAAGAAACATCAAGTTTAATTCATTGCAACCATGTGTCCCAACTTCAAATCTGAGATGATTTACTACTTGTGAGTAAAAAGGCTCAACGGGCTATATATTCTTTGGACTTTGTGCTGTGATGATGAAGGACAAGGCTGGTACACATAATTTAAAGTGACAGTACTACTGTGGTCTGATGAATTAGAAATTAATTTGAGAAATCAAAACTTGTCCCAATGTCTGGCAACCTTCACTGTGGAAGTATTTTTTTTCCCTAATTTCTACTCAGAATTTCCATTGATGCAAACTGTGCCCTTTGCCTGTCAGGTTCCATCCTGTCTGTAACCTTTCATGAGTAGCTGAAGCAACAGTAAAATCCCCCATTTCCTTTCCACTGGGCTGAAGAGAGTTCTCACAGCCCATCTTTGTATGACACACGCAGACTCTGCAATAATCTTTGTGGCCCTGTGCTGAACTTTGTCCACTACGTGAATGCCTTTTTTGTATTGTGGAGCCCAAAACAAAACATTTGAAACAAACCCTAAATCCTAACTCAACTAAATCACAAGTGATTGCAGTTCTAAACAAAGTTACTAAAACTAAGCAGTAGAGAACCCATTCTAGCATCACTTATTCCAATTTAAACTAGAATGAACAGAAATTATTTCCCTGCCACTGTTTTTCCAGAGGCTATTCATTTGGCTGTCTACTAGCACAAAAGCTATTAATCATTTCTCCTGTAAACATATAAAAGGTTGCCATTGATGTGTCTTACAGAGGTCAGTGTGAGCTGAGTTTTTCTAACCAGTGGCTTCCTGCTGTACTCACATATTATTACTCCCAGACATCATTGATGCTGGCTAAAAATCAATTAGCTTGATTTGAACATGGAAATACCTTTCTTTTTCTGCGCTCCTCGAACATATGACACGATGTCTGACACTTTACACACGTATTCTGCACAAAAGAAAACAATATATAACGTCAACCTTGTTTATATGTCAGTATTGCAATAAAAGTCAGTTATAGCCCAGTCTACTGAACAAAAGGTGAAGTTTGGTATATTGAATCAAAAATGTGCATTCTTCTCCAATATCCACCATCTCTGTCATTTATGCATCTGAGCTGGCACAGTCGTTACGTGGTTCAGCTTACAGCTATAAAAGGGAGATAGTCATACATGGACTGTGATCCAGATGCAGATTTATCTATCTTCTAGTGCTAAGTTCTGGTTTTGTTATTTCCATTCATAATTTTTTAATTAGATTTACTTACAAAGGAAAGTTTAGCCAGCCTGAAAACTGCCCAAGTGAAATGTTGTGGCTGCTTACGGTTCTGTTTGCAAAACCATAACAGGAGCTTGGCACGTGCTTCGAGTTGGACACACATGTAAGCATTCTGCTGAGCAGATACAGATTGCAGTACATCTTAAATTAAGCAGAAGCTTCAGTAAAATACGAATACAGACAGTGTTCTCACACAGATTTAGGACAGGACTCAAAGAATACACAAGTGGAGGAAAATCCCAAATGGCAAAAATTCTTATTGCCTTCTAACGAACTGGCAAACCATTTCTGGTCACGCCTCAGCTTTATATTTGTTTGTGATTTTCAGCTCTTGATATGGCAAACTTAAGAGTTTGATGGTTTCAAAAACAGAGGAATAGTGCTGGTTTGCTGATTTTTTTTTCAGAGCTGCCTTCCATTTCTGTGCTGACTATCAAAACTGGATAGAGATACAGAACTTTGGGAAAGTCAGGGATATTTACAGCAGCTTAAAAAAATAATGTATTACATGGCAAAAGAAGAAAACAAGATTATCATCAGCCTGTCCATTAACACTGATTCAGTGTTTATTAAACATTGCTATGCTGGTCTACAGAAGGATATTATCCAGTTCTAGTGATAGAAATAATAATTTTTCACGGAAAGGGTCATTGGGCACTGGCAGAGGCTGCCCAGGGAGGGGGTTGAGTCACCTTCCTTGGAGGGGTTTAAGGGACGGGTGGATGAGGTGCTGAGGGACATGGGTTAGTGATTGATGGGAATGGTTGGACTCGATGATCCGATGGGTCTCTTCCAATCTGGTTATTCTATGATTCTATAATTCTATAATTCTATAATTTGAAAAACGAGAACATTCTCCAGAGAAGTCTGTCTGGAGACAGTGGTGGAGAACTCACCTCTCTCTCTAGAAGCTTGTCTGAATGATGAATTATATTTTCATTTTAAAATTACATATTTTAAAATTTGAATTTATCTGAATTTATTCTCCAGCGCTTGTGTCTGTTACAGGTTTGTCCCCTAGCTTGGAATCCATCCGGTACTTTCCCTACCCTTGCAACAATGCTGACCCACCATAACCAATATTTTAATGATAAAATTATGATAAAATTCAACACTCTGAGACCCCAGAAGTTTGTTGTGGTTTTTTTTTAATGTCAGAATAGCACTGGAAGCCCAAATTGAAATGGTTACCCACTATTATCTCACCCTGACAAATGTTTTTCAAATTACTTTTCAACATAGTCTTCCACTGCATAGACATTACTTGCACATGTGGTCTTGCATACTTGGCAGTACTAAAGCACACTTTGTTTGAATAGTTTAGCGTATCATATAATCCAAATTACTCTGTAAAACAGCTCTGTCAACCTTTGTGTCATCTGCAAATTAGTTCCAGAAATATCCTTGCCACAGACTTTGCATGTGCCTTGAATTTCATTTCACTGAAATAAATCTCATAAATCTATCATTCTCAAATCAGGAAGAACAGAAATTCACCATCAAATGTTATTAAAGACAGTGATCTGCTCAAATACAATAGTAATAGGGGTCATATAAATACCACGATAGAAAGAAATAGATGGAACAGGGTTTGGGGAGGGGAAAAGGGGAAGAAAACACAAGAAAACCTTGTAAGAACATTTAAGAGAAGATCCAAAGCATGTGAGCAGAAGTGGTGAGGAACACTAGACAATAAGATGGATGAAAAAGAATGAAGAGTCTATAATTCTATAAAACAACACCTGCTGTCTCAATAAAGGTTCTATAAAAAGGAAATATAGGTGGACTTGGGATGAAAACATAGGACAGAGATTCATAAGCGCCTAGATGTTGCTAGTAAAATATGCCAAGGGCTGGCTACATGATTCTGGGTAAGAAGCCTACTCTCTATTTATGCTTACAAAGCATTTTGAATTTCTCAGCGGGGAAATGTTACAGAAATAAAGTATATTAATATTTACTTTATAAATCAAATAGGACTAACAGTAATAAATCTATAACAAATGGGGCTTTACATCACCCAGAAAAACATTTAATATAGGCATTTTTGCTGATTTTATGACTCTTGAACATCACAAATCTTTGGGAAGGCTGCAACTGAGCTCCTGTGAATCAGGAGCTTTCTGTGTAAAGATGACTTCTATAATATTCCTTTGTACCTGCTGCCATGACTGTCTTAACACATAAACTAAATAAAATATGGAAAACTGAGGATGAGATTGTGTAAATTCTAAACTAGGTTGCTTCCTGAACTGCGCATTAGTAAGGTGGTGTATAAAATTATAATAATGATGATGATGATAATGCTGTCTTTCTTTGAGCTTCTCTCCCTTTTAAGTAGCAACTCTTCAGAGAAAAAAAATCCATGATGGATCCTTGTAATGAAAAGTTTTATAAAAGGACAATTAAATAAAATTGGTACTGGATGCCAAGAGGACTCAAGTGGTTGTGTCATGGCAAAGCATATTCAGAAACCTCAGGTCCCAAATGTAAGAAATATTGTAACAAAACTAAATTAATCTAATGGAAGAAAGAATAAGATTGAAAGCTGTAGGATAGTTCCATTCCTTTCCCCCTGCTGCCCCGTTGTGGTTAACACTTTGGTAAATACCCAGCCACAGGGTCTTGTTCTAGAGCCTGGAATCCTAACACATTTCAAAGGAGCCAACGAGAGCATTGGCAGTGGTCTTGCTTTTCTTTCTTGCCTCTCACACATTCTTTAGGAGTTGGCTACAGCTTCTAAGGGCCATGGACTACAGGTTGAGGACAAATCCCTTAAATGACAATCTAAATAATTGGTCCTCCACTTTGGATGCTTACATCAATGGGGAAAACATTGATCTCAGGGGACACTAATAGTGGTGCCATTTAGGGTATTATAAAGGGAACAAGTCCCCCACACCACTGGTGGGTTATCACACTTCACTGCCAGGGCCACCCTGGGGTCTCGCCCCCAGAGGGTGGTCCTTGCTGTCCCTGAGATATGGGCAGGTTCGACTGGACCGCTGGTTGAGCCATAAAGTTGGTTGCTTGTCGGGGGGGCTGCAGGTTCAGGGGTGCTTCGCCCCATTCGGGGTTGGCATAGTTGGGCCGCCTGGTGTCCCAAGTGGGAGAGAGCCGTGCGCGGCCCAGGTGCCCTCTCCCCCTCCCGTTTCCCTGAGTTTTAGAGCTGCATTCCTTGGCAAAGTGCCCTTGCTTCCCGCAGACCCAACACGGTCCTCTGGGTCGATTCTGGCGCAGGGGGAATGCTGTTGGCAAGTCATGAAACCGAGGGCAGTTTGTTACAACGTGACCCACCTGGCCACATTTAGAGCATGCCATCACGTTGGCTATTGCAGTGCTAACGGCCATCTGGATTGGGGCTAGACGCTCTTCCTTCGCGACATGCTTGATCATGTCTGCGATACTCGACCCCACCGGCAATGACCGCAGAATTTCTTTGGTTGCCGAGTTGCACTGCTGACGCAAGCATTCTGCTACCACCGGGCCTTTTGCTTCCGCAGGCAGGCTCGAAGAGTCGACTGCTGCCTGGAGACGGTCCACGAATTGTGTGAAACTCTCACTTTCACTTTGTTTTATCGTGGACCATGATGATGGCTTGGCGATGACTCTAGAAGCTGTGCGAATGGCTTCTCTGGCCGCACGGGTAGTTGCCATGACTTCATGGGCCCGCAGGCCCTGAGCTTGCGCCTGAGGGGTGATCATGGTTGGGTCTGTTCCCATGAGCCGCTGCAGGCTGGAGCCGTGCAGTGGGTGATCTGCCCCAGCTACTTGGGCCAGCTGCTTTACGCAGTTGTCCTCCCATTCTTGTTTGAACACAATCATCCCTGCCCCGTCCAATATTAATCTGCAAGCTTGTTTTATATCAAAGGGCAGCATGTCATCTCCACCGAAAACGCTGTCTATGAGGGTGGAGACCATGGCAGAATTAAGTCCTTTATCTGCAATTGCTTTAACAATTGCTTGTATGTCCTTAGGGTTTATTGGTGAGTGGACCCTCTGTCCCCCGTCTGTGACCCGAACCGGGAATGCTAGCTTGGCCGATGGGGCCCAATCGGCACATGCCATCTTTATTTTTCTCCAATCCGTGAGAGGGATTTGTCCCCCTCTCGGCTTTTCTTTAATTTGAGTGGGGATGCGTCGGCTTTTAACTCTATGCACCCCCACTTCCTCCTCCTCTGAGCTCGAGTCGGTTGTGACCCACCCGCCCGGACTAGCGTCCGAGCCGGAGTCAGAACTCGACTGACCGGTCACTTCCGGGCCCCGAGCTCCTTCTGTCGGGCCCCGGCCCCGCCCACCTCCCTTGCGGGTGGGGCCGCCCCCTCCCCGCGGCTCGCCCCGCCTGCTGCTCGGAGCAGACGGGCGCTGACTGGCTCTCCGCCCCTCGCGGGCACCACCCTTCTCTTTTATGTTCTCCTCCCCCTCACGCTCGCACGCGCCGTTCAATTCCAGCGCTACCTCCCTGTTCCCGCCGCGAGCGTTCTCACCCCGCCTTTCCCGCTCGGCGCCATCTTGGGCCGCATAAGGTGGCGGCCTTTCCGAGATTGCCTCGGGCTCCGCTTTTCCAGCGGCGCCCCCGGCCTCCCCGGCCAACCCGCCCCAGAAGGATTCCGCTCGTTTCTGTCCCTCCGTAAGCGGGCCGGGGTTTGAGGATTGAGGGGACGCATCCCCCTCTCGCAAACATTTAGATTCTGCATAATCATCACCACGTGGGGGGGGCAGAGTCCGCGGGGCCGGGGTGGAGAATATCCACCGGCTGGTCAATGACCCCAAGCTCTAAAAGTCTCGCAACGGCGAGAATAAAATCTTTAGGCTTACACTCTGTCTTATATAATTGCGATACGACCTTCACAAGGGCTTCCATCTTCCTTGCGGGTCCGGGAGCGTCCTCCCCGCCGGGCTGGTCCAGCCGCACCGGCCGTCGTTCACCCGATTCCAAGCGACTTCCCGATTCCCGGAGCTCCTTCCCGGCCCCCGGGTTTCGGCACCACCCCCGCCTTCGGGGGGCGTTGCCTCCGGAGGCGTGGCGACCTGGTTCAGTTTCCTGGATGGAAGCTTTAAGTTTCTTCAGTTCATCTTGCAGTGCCTGGAGAAGGGAAGGACAAGAGCAGCAATATCATATCTAGAAGAACAAAGAAGCTCAGATACTGTAGAATGAAAATATGGAATTGTATCCTTTAGCCAAAAGGTCCCAGAAATTATTTGTTTGGAAGGAGAGTGCTGCCAGGCTACCGAGTTATGTTGTCCAAATACGACTTCGAAGAATAAAAAGAGTTGTATCATTTGCGTATGGCATCAGCAACTCTGGGAATGGAACCTGAAAAAAATTTTAGGAATACTGGTACATTTGTGAAGGAAAGTTACTGTCTGTGAGATGCCACAGGCCTTGGCTTGTATTACTTGGTATAAGTAGAGATTGTCTAGTCTAAGCTAGGACTTCTTTCATATGCCACATGATCTTTGTTCTTCATTTGTTCTTCATTTATTCTGTGTATTAGCATTTTCAGAAGTAGCTCCTGAAACTCTGGTGATGAGCATGTTAACAAAACCACTCCTTTTCTCATTTTAATTTACCCTTCTATATTCCTCTTTTTCTTCATTCAGTTCCTTGACTTTTATCTCATATTCTCTAAATATTCTCTTTTCTTCTTCATTCCAAAGATGCTCAGGCTTGGAAAGAAAAGGAGGTGGAGGAATATCCTGGAAGCATTAAAGATAAATATGTTTCAAAAGCAACATTAAGTCCCCATCTGCACACTAACAAACTCTAGCACATCTCAAGATGAGTTAAAGGTATTCCTTAGTGGTAAATAAGGTACAAGACTTAAGTCTAAGTTACCTATATATTCTGTTTCTCTGGTCTGTCACTTGCACAGTAATTTTGGTGACACATATTGTGCTATTCTCTCTCAATTGCTTATAGGAATTCACTGCTGGATCTTGTAAAGGACAAGTATTTTGTACTCAAACATACTGCTGTAGATACTAGATACCTCACGTTTTCTGCTTCAGAAAAAAATCTAACTCAAAAAGGTAACCCAAATCTAACTCCATGCTAACGTATACTTCTAAGTGGAGCCCTAATTTTCCAAAAGAGATCAATTCCAGGGAAAATGCTTGGTCCTGCCGTACTCTTTTTCTGTGACATTTCACATTTGTTCCTTTCTTTACTTGTGTACTATCTATATTGGCTGAGTTAAAATGGAATACAGTATTTTTCTGTGAGATCACAGTGATGGAAAACAGGCTCTTCCTCCACCAGTTGTTATAATGGTAATACCAGATTATGTTCCTGCAGTATTCCACTGTGACAGGGACAGGTGTTATGGATAAGTCATATGCAGGCACTAGAACTCTGTGGTCTCTTTTGAGTCCAGTGTGTGGTCTCTTACAGAGTCTATGTAGGTTTAATGCAATTCTACAAGTCTCTGACTTTCTCCTATCACTTAGGTTTGAAATATTTGCTAGTTGAATTTCACACGTCCTCTAAAAGCCCACAAACCACCTAAATGATATGGCAGAAACACAGCTCACCATCTTCAAGACGTCTTCCTTTTTGACTTCTAGGACTCCACCCATCATGTCATTAAGAGCACGCAGTCTGTCATTGTCCTGCAAACAACCACAAAAAATATTTTTGTTTGCAAAAGGAAGTGTAGTAATTGGAAGTTTTGAGAGGGATAATAGGGTAGTTCACATCTAGATCATCTGTACAATTATACGGTGTGTCACTAGTAGATTAATGCACTTCGGTGATGCCTGTGAAACATGATGAAAGTCTCAGAGTTTTTTCTGGTGGACGGATGTTCACGTACCAAATAACTTACTCAAACTGCCATTCTGGCATTCTAGAAAAGAATACACAGGTATAGACTACTCCTGTGCAGTTGGTAGGCTAGGCTGAAGGAGGCTATTGTGTTATTGTCTCATTGAGCATCTCTTTTGGGAACAGAACCATTTTAGGTTCTGCCCAGATGCATTTTAAAGCCAGAGGAAAGCATTACAACACCCTTGCCTTATCCCTGAAGAGCACAGGTCGCTCAGTTAACAAACACAGATAAAGCAGAAAGCTCTCTCTTGAGCAGCAGCATGCATTTAGAAATTTATCTAATCCCTAGTCACCTGATAGAGTATTTTTAACTGCCATTTTTTTTAGAAAATGTTGAGCCTAATACTAAATCTTTTCTCCCCCCGGCTGGTCTAGGTAGTTCCAATTGTAAACGATAATAAGAAGGAAAAGGCACACATCATCATTACCTACCATTTACACTTTATTCTCCCATGCTACATGACTGGAATATTTCAGTGCAGCATTAACTAAATAAGCCTGACCAGAGACAAAGGCCTACACAGTAAAAAAGGAAACTACTTTAAGTACCTTCTCAGCAAGACGTCTTTCCATTTCAAGCTTAGCCAGCATTTCTGCTTTCTCTCTCTCTTCTTGAGTCAAGTATTTTTCAACTTTAATCTGAAGGAAGAAAATGAGGGTCATATCAGGGTTCTTCTCTCCAAATGTGATCACATGCAGACTAAGAACCTTTGGAAAGAGGGGCAATACTAATTCTTGATGCTTTTTGTATCTCTGCTCCATGATAATACTCCTCAAGAGGACATTGTTCTTTCGAACACCCCTGAAAGCATATTTAAAAATGCTAAAATAGAAACTACCATCATTTTTGTTGAGATTAGTTGTATTTCTTGCATACCTTTTCTGACAGTGAATAACACGAACTGGTGAGAGAACAGAGAGAATTGGGAAAGACTGACCAAAAGAGCATGAGATTGGTGGAATATATTGTATAAGAAGCATGGTGCTTCTTTATAAATTATCATTTCAATTTATAATTACAGTACTAAGCACGGTTTAGTACCCACACACTTAGTCTAAAACTACTTAGTCTCAAAATGGTGCTCAGAATAAACAGAGAAACCCTTATCTATGGAAGTAAACCCTCCAAGCCTGGCTTGAATCTTACACTCAGGAACAGGGGGAATATCTACCTAATTTATAGCCAATTAAAAACTTAACATCAACGAATTAAGATTGTATACATCTTATTCATTTTGGATTGACTTATTATAAGTTTTCTCCCTAAAGAGTGAAGGGAAGCAAAAGAGACAAAAAGATGATTTTAAGTACACAGACACATCTGTTTTCAGCTTTTCAATGTCTGGCAATGACAGGAATTAAATAAATATATTTGAGTAGGTGAAAGAGAAAGATTCATTTTTCAAACACCTCTGAATCCTGAACTGTGAGTGCTCGCTCTGGTATCTCATCATCTGTAAGAGCTGGCTCCCACACTTCCAACTGCAGATCAAGTTGTTCCAAGATTTCTCGGATCCTCAGGTTTCTTTCTTTCACTCGTTCTATCTCCTGCTCCTTTTGTTGTGCAACTATGTCAAATTCCTTATTAAAAGCAGTTTTCAGTTTGTAAATGATGTCCTGAAATACCAAAAAGGGAAACAGCAATATGGCACAGGTCACATCCATCCATGATTATGGGACCACTCCTCAAGCCATCAAAACCATAAATGTGTGTAATTGTATGTGTGACAGGGAGATAAACTGGTAAAGCCCTTTAATGAAAATCATATAGGCAGAGTTCAAGCTTTGTTAAATAGAGGTGGGCAAACTATCATTCGTGGGGTTTTTTTCCCGCATAGAAATTTTTATTGCTGCATATTGCTGCAAACACTGGATAGAAAATTCTATTTGCTTGTTTTTGAATTCTTTGGCTGAAAGAAGGGGCCTCAAAGGAAAAAAACACATGACCTATAAATCTAGAGACTGTAAATCACAGGTAGAGGGGCATACTTTTAAGGGACATACACGCTAAGGACATATTTTCCTGATTTTTAAGTGATTCATCCTGCAGTTTCAATAATGCTTTTATGTGATTTTCTGCCTGGCATATGTAAGAAAAATTCCCTCATTAAATAAATAAACAAAAGTCGTAAACTATTTTTTTAAAACAGCTAAGACCTTACAATGATTTTAAAAAGCATATATTCTCGGTGCTTAAATTCTTCCTTTAGCCTACAGAATTGACCTCAACAAAGCAGAACAGAATATTAAGAGAGAAAACTATGTGTGTCTCCTACTACATCAATTTAATAAAATGAAACATGGAAAGGATTTCAGTTCTATCACCAGATTTTACATTTTGAGATGCTTAGCTGTCTGCAATTTGTATTACAATAAATATTTTTGTGGCCATGATTATTTCATTGGTTTCTAATATAATAATAAGTTATGATGTAGTAAGGCAGGATGGCAGATAACATAAAGTGTTGCTGGGAGACAAAAGGCTGTGCTCAAGTGTTTGTCAGCTACCTATCTAACTCTCAGCAAATTCACTGCACTGGCCAAGAACACAGCAGACTTGTCTGCTATTAGATAGATCGTATGCATCTTGAAAGCCACACAGTAGAAAGATCTCGTTACATCCAAACTTACATCTAAAATTGCTCCTTGTGTTTCTTCCCCATCTGCTTTAAAAACTAGTGTATCTACTAGATTTTATGTATTACAACGCATAACTGTTGAGCTCTGCTACCAGTTGTAGCCTTAAAGAGCTCTGATGAGGCAATGCTTTACTGTTGTTTAACCACTTCTGCCCTTGCAGATCATCTTCATAAGAAGCCTTTTATGTAGCATGTTTACTGCTTAATAAACAGGCCAGGGTAAGAGAAGGGAGAGTCGGATAGTAAAGAATATTAAATAACAGAAACACTGAAGGCTCCAAATGAAGGGCTGATAAGACTGTAAAGAAATGAAATGGTGTGAGGATACAGCTGAACTTTCATTCAGCAGCAAATAGTATGGAAAGAGGTCATGTTTCCACAGGCATGCTGAGCTGTGCAAGCCAGCTATACAAACACCAGAGGACAAATAGAAATACTCTCAAACTGGGTAACCAATTTCATAAAAACGTTTTTCTTCCACACCTGAGCTGGCAAATCCACATGGTGCTTTGCTGCACGATGTGCATTTATCTGTAACACAGTGGCCTGTGCAACTCTCCATTGTAGTGTCAGTACACCCAAAATCTGAGCGTCTGTGACTGCTATGAGAACCCAAAGGTGTGGCAGTGCCACTACAGTAATACAAACTTGAAAAGACATCACCTTTAATAACACTATCTGATTGACTTTCTGCTCCCTACTGTGCAAGTCCAGTTGGTGGTACAGGATAGATGTATCTCCACCATACTGAGAGCTCAGACTTCCAATCAGGCAGGAAGATGCATTATCATCAGCCGTTACGTCTTCTGTCTTCTCTCGTTCTTCCTCAGGTAATACAGTCTCAGACTCAGTCTCAGGATTTTTCTTCTGAGCCTGAATATCACAAACATGACAACTGTGTTAATTTTGTATACGAACCAGTGGCACACGTATGAAAAAATTCTAGAGATCATATTCTGCAATTAAGCCCAGTGATCAAAAACCCACAAGTTGAAGTGAACGTATACAGAATATTTGGTCCAGTTGTAGGATCCCCAGTACAAGAAAGACACGGGCATTCCGGAGCAAACCCAGCGATAGGCCACTAATACAATTAAGGGTTTGAAGCACCTAATATGTGAAAAGAAGCTGAGCGTGCTGGGATTGTTTAGCCTCAAGAAGGAGGAGGCTTGGGGGGTGGTGTTTAATAACACATATAAAAACCTGAGGAGTAAGGACAACAGAGCCAGACTCTTCTCAGCGGTGTCGGTGACAGATTGAAAGGAAATGGTTATACATCAAAATACAGAACATCCAACTTAAATATAATGAAACACATTTCCTCTGAAGGTTGTCAAACATGGGAGAAGGTAGCCTATAGAGGTTATGGAATCCTCCATCCTTGGAGATATTCCAAACCTGACTGGACATGGAGCTGAGTAAATTGTTCTAGGTGGGCTGGAGTAGATGACTTCCAAATGGCTTATCTAACCTCAGCTCTTCTGTGATTCTTCAATACTAATGCATTTGTTCTAAGTAAAACCACAACATTTCATCTTTACGAATATCTTCAAATTTTTAGGGAAGTATTTCTACAGCGAAAACGGACCCAAGAAATGTGTCTATGTAAAAAAGGGGTTAAGATGCCAACTCAGAGCATTCTGATCTGAAATGCCTATATGCAGTACTTCAAAGGGATTGTACCTCATCATCAGCTGTCTCAATCTTCTTTAACTGGAGAACTTTCTCCAGAATTTTCAGTTCTTCTTCAGTACGTTCCTTCATTGGATAATTTTTCACTTCAGAAGCTATATGGAAGCACTGTTCAATTATATTTTTTTTTTAGAAAACAAAAACACCCAAGGTAAAAACTTCTTCAGAACACATCTGTTAATTCATTTGTCCAAAAACTGAATGCTAAATAGTTACAGAGGCTTCTTAAAATCAGAAGTAATATTGATGATCAATTAATGTAGACAATCCAGCAAGAATATAGGAGTCAGAAAAAAACCACTTGCCTTTTTGGTAGTAAAAATGGTTGGTTTAAAATTTGCTGCCTTTATTTATTTTTTTTTTTAAATAACCTCTGGCTATGTCCTCTTTATTCACAGAATTCAACCAGGACAAGATTTTTGGTAAAATTACTCGGTCTTTAACCACCCTTGAGATAATCTAGTATCACTAGTTTGACTAATATCCCTCTGTTTAAAATAGGCAAAATCAGGGTTAAATTTTGCTTTTACATTCTGTGTTGCAGAAGTCCTACTGACCCAACACAGAAATATAATATTTACCTTCTCCTTTTAGCAACACTGCATGAAGATATTCTCTAGTATCTAGGAACTAAGGAGTTACTTATTTGCTTATTAGCACATTTATCCACTTTAAAAGGTAAAATCAGCCAGGCTCGGTCAAAATCAACAGAATGAAAGATTTGCATGAGCCCTGGAAAGAAGTGGGTTTTTTCCTCATACCATAAGCAAACCAGAAATGTGTTATACTTCTATTTATTTTGTTTCAGTACCTTAAGGAATCAATAAACTACTGCAGTAAGTGAGTTAGAAAGTGATGGTTACCTTAACAGCACGTCCTTTTACACACATTGGATCCCAGCACTCATGTTTGATGACACTCTGCAAATAGCAGTTGGCTAAATTCTCCATTTCAATCTCCTTCCTCACCTTTCAAGATACAGAAAAGAAAATAATGACATGTGGTGCAAACCAACAAGATATAGGCAATTTGTATTGAGTTGTTGAAACAAACCTGGCAGATTAAATGAATTACCCGTATTTCATAATCTTAGACTACTGCAGCTATCTTCTCCAAAAATGATATTGCATACTACTGCTACTGAAAGGTGTCATTTCATATGTGAAGAAAAGCATTCCAGAACTTAAGCAGCGCTGTACCCAAGGTCACAGTGCCAGATTTACAGTTTCTGGCATAGATCATATTCCAACTGGCAATATCTGCATTAGCAGATTCACCTGCTTCAAAAAGTGACTTAAAATACTTTTACGCTTTCCTGCTTCTCAACAGTGAACAACTTTGAGATCATCTTCTATTCTTCAGTTATTGCTTCTCCTTTTCACTGCTAGTTTTAAAATGTTCTCTTTCCACTCTATCATACCCTGGCCACTTCTTCTTCAGCCTTTTCTTGTGCTCTTTCCTGTTCTTCTACATCCAGGTTGAACTCCTGCTGCTCCAGTTTCTCAATGTCTGGCACCAGTTCATTTTCATGCATCATTTTCTGAATCTGTTTTTTTAAAAAATAAGTATAAGGAATAAAAAGTAATTCGAATGTGAATAGAGGAAACACTGGTTTTAACACTGTGGAACTTGATAACAGAGAAAATCATTTTAATTGCCTCCACTTTTAACTGCTTCATGGTAATTGGTAGAACGTGCTGCCTGTACCTAGTGACAGAGACTACTATGTGAATATATTTCATCCTTCCCTTAAAGCTCATTTGGATGTTATATGTGGAGTTGTGCATACTTTCTAAGAATCTGTAGCATGGAATTGTTCATTCTTTAGTTCTGAGAACTTTCAAAAGTTTTTATCTATCTCATGCAGTTCAACAAAGGGAAATGCAAAATCCTGCATCTGGGGAGGAACAGCCCCATGCAGCAGGATATGCTGGGAGCTGAGCAACTGGAAAACAAACTGGAGAAGGAAGAGGAGAGGATGACAGTTTCTATAACGGAAGGCTGTTAGACCAGCAGAAACTAGCCTGCTGAGGGGATAGATTGCTCAAGATATAAGGGTGGTACAAATTTTTTAGTTGGAGCAAAGGAACCTCAGAACCAGACAGTTGTTCCTGACAGGTTCAGCACGCTGTCCCTGAAGAGACAAATCTCTCTATTACCTGTCTGCTCAGTGTTTATGACAAAAATGTAACTAAGCACTAGAGCTGATAGTTGTAAAGGAAGTGTACATGTAAACAAAACTGTAAGCTAAGCCATTACACTTGTAAGAAACTCACAGTTTCATGCAGCTTTTTAATTCCCATTTGCAGCTCTTTCTTCTGGTTAGCAAACCTCTCAGTCTCTTCTCTAATGACCTGACATACAACAGATATATTTTTGAAAATAAAAAATAACCCAGGAAACGACTGAAGTGATCTAAAGGAACATTATCTGTACAGAAAACAAAACTCAGAAGGGATTAATAACTGAAATAGACATAAGCTTAATTCAATAGGTTGATTCTTAGAACTGCTAAAAAGAAAAATGATTGTACACCCAGTTCACACTGTAAACTGGTTATACAGAAACAGAGCTTAAAGTAAGGAAAGAAAGAAAGTCACTCCTGAGATCACACAGAAAGCAATGATATTTCATCTTATCATTGAGCCCCAGAAGCTGGAGAATATATACAGCTCTGGTTCATAACAAAATGAACCTGCTACCACCCATAATTCATATTTCTGAGGAAAAAAATTATCTATGTTAACATTAATATAGCAATTTCCAGACTCACAAAGCACTAAATCCCCTCTCTGCACACTATTAGATCTTTGATGAACTTTTACTCTTAAAAAACTTTGGTTCCACATCATACTCACCTCAACCTTAACCTGAAACAAACCTCAGGGGGTTTGCAATTAATGTCATATTGTTGACTATTGATTTATCAGTGCTGTAGAATTTTTTATTCTGGCCCTTGGGAAGAAGCACCTGCTTGGTTTCTGGTAATAATCTTCAGTGTAACTTCTTGACATTTAGAAGAAAAACATCTTTACAAGTTTCTAAAGGAAGCCGATTTCTCTGGCAATTTCTTTTTTTTTTCATTTACTCCTTGTGTAGAAGTGGCCTTTTGGCCTTTAGAGCTCCTATTGTGCTCAGTACCTGCTCTGGTGTGTTTATAACGTTGACCCTAACTTTTCTAAAGGTCTAGATGGCAACGCCTTAAAGGGAGGCCCAAATGTCAGAAGAGCTTTAGAAAGTAGATTACTTTACAGCACATAATTCAAATCACTACTGACTCTTGAAAACTCCTGTTTTGATTATTACTTGTTCTATCAAAGTACCTTCTTCATTTTCTGATCTATCCACGTCATTTCATTGGTATTGGCTGAATATGAACTGGTGACGTTTCCGTCTTCCTCTGTCACCTCTACATTGGAAGATTTAAGCGATGCATCCTGAAATTAAGGATATAAACATCCATCTCAGGTACTTAGAGAGAATAAGAGAGAGACCAAAATAAAATAAAAATTGGACTCACATTAGAAGCACCACCACGTCATTAAAGAGAATGTTACAATATTTTTACTCCCTAACCAGGCTCCAGATTTGGTCCAGAAAACCCTTGCTGTTATGCAAAGCCTTTTGACTCAAATGGCCTGACATTACTAACTTCTGCTTTGCTTGATTTCAACAGGAAAACAAACAACACACAATGTATAGCAGTAATATCACACTGGAAATGACAAATAATTTCACATGAGGAGAAATTGACTTTCACAGAGTTTTCTGTGGCTGAAGAAACCATGTGAAACTGAAGCTGTGAATGCCATCTTCCCATAACTATTCCATTTCCTTGTTTATGCTATTCTACAAATTAAGAATTAAGCATATTCAGCCTATCCTTGGGAGTATTTTGCTACTTCTGCAAAAGGATCAGAGTTTGTTTGGAGGACAGTTTTTATCATGTGCAATTTTAGGAGAATGATCAAACCTTCCCCCCGCTTCCCTAAAAATAAAAAAAACACCCCACCTTAAATTTCCCTTCTGGAAGTGATTCTGCTGTGGATTCTGGGTCAAAATGCCGTTCTGCCATGGATTGTAAAACAGTATTTTCATTTGAAGTGGACTTGTTCAGTATAGCAAGAAGAGATCGCCAGTGAAGATCAGCTTCCTCAGCTTCAGTATTCTTTATCTTCCTAGTAAATAGAAAATAAATTGATGTATTTTTATGTCTTATAATAAAGGACAAATTATTAAATATTCCATATAACAAAATTACTAAGTTGTTCAAAAATGCCTATTCAATATTTTTACATATGATTTAATATTGTTTGAGTTCTAGCATTCATAATTAAGTGAAGTTTCTTCAGAATTAGAAATTCTGAAAGATTCATTACCCAGAGTAGAAATACCACTCTGGTGGACCCATCTTCCATTTATGCATCTGCCTGAACATTTGTTATACCACAGAAAAGCTGTAGTTTCATGTGTCCCTCACTCCTAATGTTTGCTAAGAGCTCTCTATGGGCACAGTTCAATTCCCTCCCATTAAATCTGTAATGTCCCCTAATCACTGAAATAAAATGGTATCTCATGAGATTATATGGCTTAGATCCTCAGACACCCCATTCCAGATGGTTTATTTGAGAGTGATAAGCAGCTTATTATGGGTAATGCTTATCAGAAGACACTCCTTTATCTTGTATTGCAACTGCACCCAAAGTCCAAGACATTCTCCACAACACTGGTGGGAAGCTTTAAATGAGCTAGGGAAGCTACCTCTAATGATGAGAGGAGTGACTTCATCTAATTCTTAACCTTACTTTGAGACTAATAAAAAGTCTAGAATCACAAATAGATGCAAAATTTGCCTGTCAGGATACAAAAATTCACACCATCAATATTATACATACTTCCATTTCAGGCACACCAGGGCACCATCATTTTTCCCAATAACAAGGATAAATTTGCTATCCAGAGAAAATACCGTGGATCTGATTCCTCCTCCTTGATATGAGTGACAATGCATACGAGCGAGTATATCCTAGAAAAGTCACAGAAGCAGTATGAGTAAATATGTTTTTGTAACAGGGTATGTCTATAAACTATGCTTCTGTATTTTCTTATAGAAGTCAATCCAAAATGTCAACACGAAGTATATAAAAGCCTAGGATTTATGATTTTGTGATTTTTGACTACAGATGGGACAAGTTTCTAGAATACTAATTTTGCAGGTGATGATAACGAAAAGTAGTAAAATTATCTACCCCAAGATTTGCTGGAGAAGAAAGTAAGTAGTTTGTATAATCATCAGTTATAAAAACAATTGTACTATATAATGTTATGACAGTTCATGTTCAACGTAAATTTTTCTGGAACACTTTATATTCAAGCAAAGAAAAGCTTCCAGTGAAAGAAAGTAGCTTGCACACCTCTTCCTCGCGTACACCAAACAAAGCCTGTACCTGGATGCCTACCTACCATAGTAGGAGTGTGATAGACGAACAAAACACCATCGTTCGCTGCTGATGCCAGCCACCGGCCGTTGGGTGATAAACAGAGGATCCCCGATCCAAACTGATTGCTACGAATCCTCTTCTCTGATAAAAATACTGATGGGTCTTCCGATATAGTCTGCCGAACAAAGAAAATGTTAGCAGCAGTTCAGATTATGGAGATGTCTATGCCATTTTGAGAAGGCTGATGGCAGTTTTGTGGGTTATCACATGTGGTGATTTACAATCCAAACACTTGGATTTCTGAGCTCAGGAAGCAGTAACATTGCTACGATGATTTGCTTCTCATCTCTTCAAAAGGGTCTGTGTGTTTTTATGTGCCTGGGCCCAGAGTTGTCAAGGAGGAATGCCCACCTTTGGAATTCACCTTCTTCCTTGACCTGACTCAAACTGGGGGAGACCTATGAGCTACAGAGAGGTCCAGTTCATCAGCAG
Organism: Phaenicophaeus curvirostris; assembly: GCF_032191515.1. NCBI lineage: Eukaryota > Metazoa > Chordata > Aves > Cuculiformes > Cuculidae > Phaenicophaeus > Phaenicophaeus curvirostris. The sequence continues at coordinate 410,736 of NW_027206669.1, forward strand.
GCAATGACAGTGACCACTACTTAATTTCAGGCAGGGCTGAGCTGGGTTTGCAGTTGTGTCTTAGCGTCATGGGCTCACATGGGCTCAGTGCTTTTAAGAGCTGGATACTCCAGTTACTCAGCAGACTGCACAAAAGCACAGCTCCAACACAGAAGCTACACATGAAGTGCCTGCAAGCTGTACAAGTTTTAAGAAGCAACATTTGGCTTTCTCTGTAATCAAACAAGAAGATTGCTTTTGCCAGATTTCTGAGCAGGTGGTAGGATACTAAAAGTTGATGTTTATGGATGGAGTAGATATTTTGAGTGCAGAGATGACTTTTTATGATAATATCCTGCTATATTAACTTCAGCTACAGCCTTTGTTTGATGGTATTTAACCATCACCCAAAATAAAGCAGCTTCAGAAAATTACCTTTTCAGTGAGATGATATTTACAGATGAAAAGTCCAGAGGTACAGTAACCATACACAATATTATCCTTCAATCTGACTGCTGAGCTCAAAGGGCAATCCAGATCATAACGCTCCTGTTTAATGGCACTAGCATCAAACATTCCTTGGTCATTAACATACTCATCATTATCTAGAAGCGTGAAAAAAGAAACAGGGAGGAAAAGGCATCATTACCACTAATGCAGGTGCTTCACCCATCAAGTAATTAAGAAAATCAGTCTCAGCAAGGAGTGAGCATTATGTGAGTTTTCAAGGAGACTAGGAATTAAGACACCTAGGTTTGACACTTACTCTGGGGGTCGTGCCAATCTAGCACACTGCAGTGAAGCAGAGAGACAGCTCTAAAGAAGTCCTAGAAACGGTTTAACCACAGTGATGTAATTGTTTGCATACCCTGATTTACCCTGCTCTGCTGTGCCTTAGTTAAATTTATGCATTTAAGACCTCTCATGACAACTGAATTAGTTTTCCACCTGTTTCCAGAAAGTGCCCCGAACTGATCATTCCAAGAATATCAGTTTTCCAGAAGGTGAATGGAAGTTTGCCTTTCTTAGGCGTCCTTAACCCACCCCCCCCTTTTCCTCATAGTGACACTTTTCTCATAGAAAGTTTCTTTAACATTTCCTATTGGGACACAAGGTAATATTTTTTAAACACAGTAGACTTTTTCCTTGGTGCTTTTACACAGAAAAGCTATAACAAAGACAGGGAATCACTATTTTTTTAGATAGATCAACCTTTAATATTTTCCTTCTGAGCTATTACATACCTATAATAATTCTTTGAAGAGGCTGGTGGGATTGATTCCCCTTTGAACACCCGATATGCTAGTCTGCAAAAGGGTGATGCCTAGAACAAGGTCTCTGTGACTGGCTTCGGGCATTGCCCACTCAATAGTAATAATAACAGCAATAACAACCACCACCAGTAGAAGTAGTTGTTAAGCGATGGCTTTGTGAATCTGCAAATGAATTACTTCTTCCTTCCTTGGCCTTCCCTTAAAAGATCACATTTTGCAATGATTGAGCTGACTATAAAGCCTACCGAATGCTGTATGAGAAATGATGTCCCAGGAGAATGTACAGAGGAGATGAAGAAAGAGATTAAGATTTGTGTTAATGGATGGCAATAATATGATCTTCCCTTAGAAAAATATCACAGAATATATATTCTTACCTGTTGTGAGTTCTGAAGGTAGATAAAAAACTTCCAGTCTTGCTCTCTGGCCCGCTCCCACATTAAGAAGTGCCGCCACTTCAACTAAGTCCTTGTTGAAGTCAGAAACTACAGAGAGATCCAGCACTTCATCTGCTAAGGCTGAAGCAGGTAGGGAACATCAATGCAAATTGTTACTGAATCACGGTAACGTTTTTGCTGAGTTATCACATCAAACAAAGAGACCCATGTTCAGGACACATCTCAGCTCAACCACACAGTTTGGAACTTGCATGAAAATATCAGACAAGCCACAACCTGGTTTTGGAAAGTGCGGCACGCACACAACTTCAGCTAGAGGCATCCAGCACTGAGAGTGCTAAGTGTTACTATGACATTAAACATTCAAATATGACTTTACATCCAGCTTGAACTGTAGCAATTTTGAGGTTCTCTGCTGATAACCACCACTTAAAGTTATGATGAAGTTCTATACTTATAGATGCGATCTGTAAGTATAACGTTAGTGGAATTGAGAGGCTGCAAAAACAAATACACAAATTTCTGAAGAATTATTCTGTGACTTAAAATTCCATCATTTTTATTCTTTAGCATCCAGCAGCAAAGCTGACAGTTCCAGCAGTCCTCACGTTAAAGATGTCCGGGGCAGGCAATTGCACCCAGCTATCATGATTTTTACTCTAAATTCTCTCAAGATGAGCCACAAAAGTCTTAAGTTCTTTGCCACTACTATTCCTTTTGTGCTGGAGTTGTGATCAGCTGGTTAGCTAATCCATTCTCTTCCCTCTGACTTACCTGCTCCTTTGCTAACTAAAACTAAATAAAAAAAAAAAAAAAGCAAGTACACCTAAAATACAGTAAATAGTGAAAACACAGTGTCGTTAATGCTGTAACATTTATTACCTACATATCCAAGAACTTGGAATAATTTTGAAGGCCGGGCATCTAGAATAAAGATATGTCCTTCTGCAGCCCTAGTGATGAGGAACCGGCCACTCTGGTCATAACTAGGTGAAAAAAAAAATCCAAATAGAAAACAGCTCAATAAAAAGAGTCAAATAATTCCACTCCAATAACTCTGCTGACTTCACTGAGGGCATAAACGCAACTGAAATTTCAGCTTCTAGGTTTACAGGATTAGGGTCTGATATAAAGTGCAGTTATGAGTGCAATTTCTAATTGTGTGGGTGGTCAATCTAAAGCTAACGATGCTCCATAGCAGTCTGTTAACAACTTCAGCAAATCTTTAATGAAGTTTATGTTTTTAAAAATAAAACGGCTATACAGATTTTGATATTATTTTTAATAGACATGGCTCTGTTTATATTGATTTGACCTTGAATGAGTTGCTTTCCGTATCTATTTTTAATGTTTTATCTTAGGTAGCTGTGGAAAGTGATCACATCTGAGTCTCCAAATAACAGGCAGACTAATATTAAAGTTTAACTGTTCAATATCCATTTTATTTTTTAAAAAGTAGAAGTAAAATACTCTCAGATTTTTCAATAATGGAAAAAAGCAACCAACCAAACAAAAAAAGCCTTTTACATCACTAGAGCTTATTACAGGAGGACTGGTAAATTCCAGAACAGTGAGCAAATGAATAATTAACAATGGTAATAAAAATCCACCGTATAAAAAGGGATGACCAAAAGGCTTAAACTTAATTTCACAAAAACTTAAATTTACTTCTAGTGAGAAATGGCCCTCTAAAGTTGGATACATGGAATTGTGCATAATTATTGCACACAGTGATCTGCCAGAAAGGATCTTATACATGAGTATTTTCAGTGCTCAGTTAAACCTTCTTAAAATACAGGTTTATTATATTTCTCTCATATAAATCCTGCCACTACCTCTCTTGCAAGCAATTCAGAATATGTTGGAAAATAATTGAAACCATCAAAATATTTTACTTTGTTATTTTTGGAATCAAAGCTTGAACAGTTTTTTTGTTCAACTAACAGTGTTACTCAAGAAACAGATTGACAATATTACTGCCCCTGCTGCTTCATACTTACTGCAAAGACAACACTGGAAATTTGGAAAGAAAAATTCTGTGAACAACCCGTGGAGCTTCAGCTTTGGTAACATCAAGAAAATAAGATTTGACCTCTTATGGTCCCAACAGCAACGCTGCTGGAGGAGGGACAGCAAGCCATAGCTGTTGCCTAGTTGAGAAACAAAATATGATTAACAGTTCCATACCTTTTTTTACAACTATTCTGTATGTTAGTATGCGACTTCTTTTACTATTTAGAAGTCCCTAAAATTTGAAGAAGAAACCTCAAATGGTTCAGCTAAAAAACTTGTTTTTAACAAAGTATTTTAGAGACGTCTTGGCTTTTTTCCCTATGCTCTGTATCTACATATCAAAAGCCAATTCTGCACTCCTCAGAAAAAAATCATTATATCCACATTTAAAGTGAAATAAGTCCCACCTCAATGAAACAGTGAGTGCATTGTTATGTGTACAGCTCTTACAGAAAGGGATGAGTCTCTTACTGTGTCAGATTTCAGGGTTTGAATGCATCTTAAATCAGGACAAAGCATTAACAGTTTTAAATACTTTTATCAACTCAGTTTCAAGAGCCTGGTCATTCAAGGCATTTAGTTTTTACAGACTCAAAACTTTTCCATTCAGTTCTGACACTCATTAAAAATAAATATTTCATCAAATATTATAAAAATTTAGATTGTTATTTACAAATATGTGCTTAAAGACACATCACGACAACAACCCAAACCATTCAATGATTCTATGACATGAGGTTGACATGTTGCCTCTGCTTTATGGCCCAGTTCAATAGATGATTAGTTCAAGTAAACGTAATATTTTTAAATCTCTTTCATGGGTTGTACAGAGACACTACTGATCTTTCCTCACCACAGGTTGATCCAAATCTGTGGAATATTATGCTATGAATTAAGAAATACTAAAGAAAACTTCAAGCATCAGTCACTAAATGAGCTCCTGGTTGCGTGTACCTGAATATCAAGGTTGAGCTTGCTGAGGCAAGTTCCATCTTCCAGGAACCAAACTTGTACTTCACCTGAAATTGTTACAGACTATTGAACAGAGAAAAAAACATAGTCAAAAGAGAGTGGAATAACCAAATAGTCTGGAAATGACTAGTGATCTTTTATAGAATATAAATTCAAATAGTGTCTGAGCAGAGCAGATCAAGGATTACTAGTTTTGCTTGAAATTACCTTGAATTCCCTTTAAGTCCAGTTGCTGCAAGGTACGCCTACCTACGGAAAATGTGTAATCATTTCTGTGAATTGATGCAAATACAGGAATGTTTTTTAAGCAGAATGAGACAATCTAGGGCAAAACATGTAAGCTTGATCAATATTAGCACTCCCACCATTCAGCCTGCAATAGAAAACCTGCTTATCATTTTGTTTGCACAGGAAAGGGCTTAAGGTGACATCTGGTTTTCTCACATGAAAAATTATGTGTATCATGTTTTTGAGGCCTTCTTATAACCAGGAAATTTTATAATTCCACAGTGAAGTGTGGCTAGAGATCAATCAACCCTCACATCACTCATTCAGACTCAGGTAAAATTTGTCATTCCCATGTTACTGACAAACAAACAGATTATCAGCAAAACTAATTGATTCACACCCCAGAATTTCAGGGCTGGCTACTTGAAGAATTCATGGCCTTGAGATGAATCAGAGTTGCAGGAGTCCAAGACACAGGAGGAAAGCAAGGAATATTTCAGAATGAACAGATCCATGAGTAATGCCTCGTTGTCCCTGGACCTGGGACAAAGGCATCTCTCAGGCTATTCCAGTTTGTGCTGGAGGCTGAAAAGATCAGCAGGGATTCCTTGTTCCGACATCTGTTCTCTGAATTGAATCAACCTTTTGCTCAGCTGTGTTCCTGACCACTAGTGAGACAGCAAATAAACAGCAGAACCATACAACATTTTAGCAGCCTGCGAATTATCCACCCTGCATTCCAGGGCAAGTTCTGACCCTTCTATAGGCCATACCTGAATTAATGCCATTTAATTCCGTAATGAGAAGGTTTTCCACAACTGTAACAAACACCAGAACAGTCACGATCTCTGCAAGGCTTTTGATTTTGTGTCTTACCAACGTTTTGGTCATCTGAAAAGAGCCACAATTATATATAAGGAAGAAAATAATTTCTTACCACACAGTACTTGTCCCCTGGAGTAAGAAAATCAGCTGTCAGGAAACAACTACTGCATGTGTCCAGGAGTTTGACAGCTTCTCCACTGTGGGCAGGTTTGTAAGCATAGATTGTCCCCTGACAAACAGAGAGAGATAATCCATCCCTGGGCTATGAGACTTCTCATTAAAAGCTGTCAAAGACTTCAAGAAAAAATACTCATCTTCCTGAGCTCTTTAAAGTTTCATACTCTACTCTAAATTGAGGTAAAAAGTGCCCAGTAGAATTCAACTGAATTTAGTAAATTATATAAATTTACACTAGCTGAAAATCAGGATGGTTCATTTGAGAGTGATCCAGCTAGTCACGTTTCCAAGTTTTGTTTCTCATAACTGCTTTAATTTAAAACCACCCTATTTCGTATTGCTCCAGAAACCAATCAATATTCTAAAGCAACATAAAACACAAATAATAAATCTTAAGCTTCAAAAGATGTTTTTATCTAAAGACCTCAAAACCTTTTAGAAACAATTCATAACTAATGTAGACATAGATTTTAGAACTTCTCTACGCATTTTACAAAAGGAGAGTGAAATCAGAGACAAAGTGTGACCAAAGTTACCCCCACAAAAAAACCCAAACAAACCACATTTAAATGCCAATTTAAATTATTAAAGGTCTGGAAAACCAGGGATAATTTGAGGATTTGGGACTCTTGTGTAAGATTTCTGGACATCAGGCTGGTCAAAGAAGGATCTTTGACTGGGTGGCCAGACAAATTCAGATAGATGCACAGAACAAGTCTCCCGCATAGCCACAGTAGGTCTGATGTACCCAAGGCCCAAGATTTCATTGCAAACACAAGATGGGCTAAGTTTACCTCTGGTATAATTTGTTGACTTGTGTGATTACATTACAGACATTTCATACTGGCAGTGCCAGCATGCACATACAGAATAAAAGGAACATGCCATTATATAATGCCGTTATCTCAAATGCTATACCTGGTCAGTGACAAGCAGAAGCACAGCGTAATCAGGTGAGAATATGAGGCTGGATATGGGTTTTAAGATATCAACGCAGATTTTCGTCTCATACTGCAGATCTTTGATGTGATAAAAGAATAAAACGCCCCCCTGTGCAGAAAAGTACAAATCCACATCAGGTCAAGGTCAATTATCCCAGCCTGAAGGTCAATTAACCCACCCACTCTGGCAAACTGAACTGGCAAAACCTTCTGAAATTCTCTGGAGCAAGTGTGTTTAACTGTATCCCATTGCTAATGGTCTCATCTGCCTTCATGACGTTTAAATCCAGATGACTCTTATCCTGCATAACGCATTTTTTGAAAAATCAAGGTGTTTTTTAATACAAGTCTTACTAACAGTCCATGTTTGATAACAGACTCTCTCATTAGTAAACACTTGAGATTCCACATTGTTTCTTTTGTGACAGTATAGGGATTTGTCCCTCTCTTAAGCAGCACTGTATAATGTAATCATCATTTTGGATTAAATATTGAGTGAGATTCAGCACAAAACAATTTGGTGGTTCTCTTGGTCATTTTTTTCTCCTCTCCTATTTTTTGTCCATCCTTCTTTCCTGTTCCTCTAGAACTCTCTTTGCCTTTTGTTAAAAATAGTATTGTCCTCTTTGGTTCCTTCTTTGACTTAAAAAATGGAATCTCTTCCCTCCCTGCTCCTTTCTGAGTTCTTGTCTCAAGTTCTAACAAAGAAGATATATGACAAAACCAGAGAGGACCTCCACTTTTTTTCTGACTTCTGTCTTTGCAGTGAGCTCTGCAAATACACTCCATTTGAATGCTTTTTGGTTTTCACACAATAAGTTACAAGCATAAAGGATGCCTTACATTTCCAGCTGCATACAGTCCCCCGTTACAAAATGCCACGGCAAATAAAACTGATTGTTGTGGATCCTCTGGTTTGCCACCTGAAAGCACAAAGGCAACAAGAAACATCAAGTTTAATTCATTGCAACCATGTGTCCCAACTTCAAATCTGAGATGATTTACTACTTGTGAGTAAAAAGGCTCAACGGGCTATATATTCTTTGGACTTTGTGCTGTGATGATGAAGGACAAGGCTGGTACACATAATTTAAAGTGACAGTACTACTGTGGTCTGATGAATTAGAAATTAATTTGAGAAATCAAAACTTGTCCCAATGTCTGGCAACCTTCACTGTGGAAGTATTTTTTTTCCCTAATTTCTACTCAGAATTTCCATTGATGCAAACTGTGCCCTTTGCCTGTCAGGTTCCATCCTGTCTGTAACCTTTCATGAGTAGCTGAAGCAACAGTAAAATCCCCCATTTCCTTTCCACTGGGCTGAAGAGAGTTCTCACAGCCCATCTTTGTATGACACACGCAGACTCTGCAATAATCTTTGTGGCCCTGTGCTGAACTTTGTCCACTACGTGAATGCCTTTTTTGTATTGTGGAGCCCAAAACAAAACATTTGAAACAAACCCTAAATCCTAACTCAACTAAATCACAAGTGATTGCAGTTCTAAACAAAGTTACTAAAACTAAGCAGTAGAGAACCCATTCTAGCATCACTTATTCCAATTTAAACTAGAATGAACAGAAATTATTTCCCTGCCACTGTTTTTCCAGAGGCTATTCATTTGGCTGTCTACTAGCACAAAAGCTATTAATCATTTCTCCTGTAAACATATAAAAGGTTGCCATTGATGTGTCTTACAGAGGTCAGTGTGAGCTGAGTTTTTCTAACCAGTGGCTTCCTGCTGTACTCACATATTATTACTCCCAGACATCATTGATGCTGGCTAAAAATCAATTAGCTTGATTTGAACATGGAAATACCTTTCTTTTTCTGCGCTCCTCGAACATATGACACGATGTCTGACACTTTACACACGTATTCTGCACAAAAGAAAACAATATATAACGTCAACCTTGTTTATATGTCAGTATTGCAATAGAAGTCAGTTATAGCCCAGTCTACTGAACAAAAGGTGAAGTTTGGTATATTGAATCAAAAATGTGCATTCTTCTCCAATATCCACCATCTCTGTCATTTATGCATCTGAGCTGGCACAGTCGTTACGTGGTTCAGCTTACAGCTATAAAAGGGAGATAGTCATACATGGACTGTGATCCAGATGCAGATTTATCTATCTTCTAGTGCTAAGTTCTGGTTTTGTTATTTCCATTCATAATTTTTTAATTAGATTTACTTACAAAGGAAAGTTTAGCCAGCCTGAAAATTGCCCAAGTGAAATGTTGTGGCTGCTTACGGTTCTGTTTGCAAAACCATAACAGGAGCTTGGCACGTGCTTCGAGTTGGACACACATGTAAGCATTCTGCTGAGCAGATACAGATTGCAGTACATCTTAAATTAAGCAGAAGCTTCAGTAAAATACGAATACAGACAGTGTTCTCACACAGATTTAGGACAGGACTCAAAGAATACACAAGTGGAGGAAAATCCCAAATGGCAAAAATTCTTATTGCCTTCTAACGAACTGGCAAACCATTTCTGGTCATGCCTCAGCTTTATATTTGTTTGTGATTTTCAGCTCTTGATATGGCAAACTTAAGAGTTTGATGGTTTCAAATACAGAGGAATAGTGCTGGTTTGCTGATTTTTTTTTCAGAGCTGCCTTCCATTTCTGTGCTGACTATCAAAACTGGATAGAGATACAGAACTTTGGGAAAGTCAGGGATATTTACAGCAGCTTAAAAAAATAATGTATTACATGGCAAAAGAAGAAAACAAGATTATCATCAGCCTTCAAAATGTCTGCAGTTGCATATTGCAGACTAAGGATGTACAAGCACACCTCACCTGTTCTTCTATCAGTCTACAATTTCTTGCACCATTTGTTTTCTGTAATGAGTGATGTGGTTTATAAAATCAAAAGAGCAGAAATAAATCTCACGAGTTGAAATATAATGGGGATAAGACTAGGTATAAATTGTACAAAATGGACAAACAGGTATCTCTCAAACTGAAGTTATTTTTAAAGAAGTTACAGAAGAAATTGTTTGTGGAAAGAAAAGTTCAGAGAGAAAAGGCAGACATACAAGATCTTTTTCTCAGACAAGACCACGGTATTATACATCTACCTGGACTTTGATTACTAAAAGATAGGAAATGTTCTTAATCTCCATCTTTCTGCTTCTGCCTGAAGAGTTTCAAACTGTTCTTCCTGTTCCTTTACAAGATCCCGTAAGTGTTTCTGCTTCAAAATCTCCTGGTAGCGCTGCTTTGCAATCTCATTAGAAATGTGCTGTGTGTCTGCATAAAATGAAATATAAGGGTTAGCCTGTATTTGCAGATGATGTATAGTTTGTATTTATATGGCCCTGTCCTGGGGTTCTTCTAAGTTTTGTATAGAATAAGCAAGCATTTTAAAAGAGACTCACAGTTCGGCTGAAGAGTCTTTACAGTTCCGAATAAAGCAGAAAAATTCAAAAGGCACTGGAATGCTTCCTTTAGTTTCTGGCAAGTACCCACAGTTTTGAAAATCTTTTGCTACGGGAAAGATCTCTACAGTTTTACCAATGGTGAATACCCTTCACCTTACTTCCTCCATTCCCTTGAATGGGTGGAAAGAAGTGAAAGAATGATGCCCTGTTGCCTACTGAAGGTATTAATGACTATAAATAGTTTCAGCAATTTAGTCAATTAACTTTGGTTACAAGGGCATGCTCTTAAGTAAACATTGTGGTAGAAAAAGTACTACTAGTAGTGCACATAAAATAAGAAGTAGGTGCTCCTTGTCCCTTAGCTGATGCTGATGGAGAACAGGACCATCTGGCCTTGGCAATATCTTCTGAACGTTCTTTGCTTGTAACTTAAATTGTGACTCACCAGCTGCCTCAAAGATGTGCCTCCTTTCTGAGACAGAGACAAGCATTTCTTTCAGCTGCAGGCTGAGGTTGTAGTTTGCTTGCTCTTCTAAACTGATGCACTTTTCCAACTCTTTAATTCTTTTCTGACGTTTCTTCACGTTCTTCTTGTGCAGCTGTCCGTTCCCAAATGAATACAGAAAACATATGAGATTATACAAAAGACATACTTATGATGGAAACCTATAATCTTAATGACTTCCTTGTACCTCAGTAAACTTTGGCGTATTTGGATGTAACTAGTAGCACATTTTGGCTTTACTTTGTCTTTCACAAATATTTCAATATGCTTTGTAAAGTTCTGATTAAGGAGCTGACAAGAGGTCAGGGTAAGAGATATATTAAAGATAAAACTTGAAAGGCAAAGAGAGCAAAGAAAGTCAATGGAATGTGTGAGCTGAGAACATTCTCTTGGCTGCTCTGAGCTGCTGAAAAAAGGGTTGTTGTGCTGAAGCTGTCAGATGGGCTGTAAGGTGACAACACAAATATTGAAGCTTGAAGAGGATGAGGAGGCTGATGCCAGCTACAGCAACCTGGAGAAAATCCAGTGGAATCACTTAAAATCAAGGATAATCGTCATCTGAATATTGAAATAGATGAGAGAGCCAGCAAATCAGATTGTTGTGTCTGTGTTATTTTGAAAACAGAGGGGCAGTGGTATTATGAACAGGCTGGCACTCCTGGAGAGACACAGTAAGGAGTGAAGATTTGGAAGAATGCTTCATTAGAAATGGAAGAGTGACTTTTATAGGCAAAGCTGTGCAAAAAGTGTTAAGCAGATCTGCATTCGGATCAGGAAGGAAAGCATTTAATTCCGGTAACAAAGCAAGTAGATTTCTCTCCATAGGGTTGATCTATGCAGCAATCAATGAATGCAGACTGCTTCGAAAGACTCTAGAGAACTGCTGCTCTAGACAGCTCAGCAGAAGCTGAAAAAACTACTGAAAGGCGATTATTAATGAATAAATACCTGGACAGGCCGGAGCAGTGGGCCTACGCAAACCTCATGAGGTTCTACAAGGCCAAGTGCAAGATCCTGCAGCTGGGCCGGGGCAATCCCTGATTTCAGTACAGGATGGGGGATGATGTGATTGAGAGATGCCCCGCAGAGAAGGACTCGGGGGTGCAGGTTGATGAGAAGCTTGACATGAGCCCATGGCAGAGGGGTTGGAACTGGATGATCTTTAAGATCCCTTCCAACCCAAACTATTCTATGATTCTGAGATATATATTCACCTGTGTGTGCTGTTCTGGCTATGCTCCAGCAGTCCTTGAGTTAGCTGAAGAGTCATTATGCCTGTATCAGTTGCAGTTATTTCTTACCAACACCTCTTGCTAATGAAGGAGAGGACTTGCATTTAAACTAAAAATGTGCCTCTCAGACGTGGTGGTTCTCTTAGGATTTACCTTATCCATGATGCCAAGACTCTGCTCCATCGCTGAAATCTGGTGGGTGATGTGGGTGTCGTAGTTCATCATACTTAGGAACTGAAGAATTAAAAGCAGAAAGAAGCCATCTCATTAAGCCTGTTTGTTCTTAACCATTTCATAATTTTGTAAAGACAATCATACATTGCAAAACTCAAAAAACTAGAAGTCTGCACATTGGAAAGTTTTACTAATGATCATAAATGGACATGGTAAATATATTCTTGGATGCTGTGTGACTACTAGACTGTAGAGCTGTTAAAAATAATGTTATCTATTATGTGTTAATGAAACCAAGACCAACCTAATTTGTTGTGAGTTGATCCAAAAACCTCAGCTACATTTTTGCTTATAAGGTAGTCTAACCTAACACAGCTGGAGGCCAAGGTGCTATACAGTCTGTGTTTAGACCAGAGAGGAAAGTGATTGTTTTCTTTTGAGTGGTTTCTCCGTAGTTCTGTTTTATTGTTCTTGTATCTGCATAGTAATTCAGGTTGCACAGAAGTTATTAAAGATGTGTTTCTTCAGCACACTGCTACTAAAATATCCCTTTATCGATTGACAAAGGATAAACAGCCTGTGTAACCCATAATGGGCAGTAAAAAGGTTTTTGTAGATGTAGATCTATCCTTTCAGGATACTGTCCCACCGAAGTGACATGTAAAATTTTGTGAACTGCTCTGGTCAGAAAAGGAGAAACAGGAAAGGCCCAGCAGACCTTCAGCACAAAACTGCTTTCACTCACTGCTTCACAAATAGTCCTTATTCCAGGTGGTCTCTGGGTTTTGTCCCACTCTGTCGCCGTTTATATAAGCCACCATTCTTTCTATTCTTGTTGTTGGGGTCTCTGTTGCCTTGTCTTTCCTGCTAGCCCCACATTTCTACTCAGAGAGTGAAGTCAAGCCCCTCAAAGCATTCAAATTCTGATTAAACTGGTATTTGCCTTTGTTATGGGCAAGCCTAACTCTCTAAAGAGCAACAGTTCTGCTCATCAGTTAAAATGTAGTTTAAAAGCTAACACATAACAGCAACACTGGTGACTAATTTGCTACAAGAACTTTTCAGTGTGTTGTCACATCACCTCTTTGGAAGGCTGTTTTGTGGGTGGCAGTTACAGAAAGTCCCTTGGCTCTGATTCAGAAGTGAACAAGCAGTTTGGAGGGCAGCAAAATGAAGCCTGACTAAAACAGGTGTTTAGGATTTTCTTTTAATCTTTTGATTGAATTGCAATATCCTTACTTGCCCTCCAACATTCTTCATTTTCTCTGTGCTTTATAGCTCTCCCCACTGCAATATCCATAGCTTACCCATCCTCCAACAACTCTTACTCCAAACCTTTATGCCCCTCACCTCAGCACAACAAAACCATCAGCTTTCCTTGCAGTCCTCTATATCCCATACTGCAATATGCTCAGGCTTCCCCTACAAGCTGTCTTCATCCTCTCCTCTCCCACTGGTATCCTTGGCTCTTACCTTTTCCTACAGTTTTTGGCCTGCCAGCTGGGCTTGTTCAAAGCCCAGTGAGATACCAGATGGGAGCACCTCAGACCTTTCACTTTAAAGGAAGTTATAGTCTTTTATTTAAAGGATCTGTCTTCTGAGGCTGCAAAATCCTCATTCCTTAATCTCGGTGCCGATTTTGAAACAGTGAGAGTTAGGGCTAATTTTGCCTTTGTTTACAGCTGAACATACCAAACAGCCACATCACTGATCACTCTCAAGAATAAAACTTTACTCTGAAAACTAAATTGTTGACTTAGTGGGCATCAGGTTTCTCCATAGGAGTAAGGGACTTAAGAGGTATAAATGATCTTACAGGTATAGCCAGCAAAATTTTCTGTGGTCAAAATATAAAGAAAGTAACTCACTAGCTGGCGGTCTTTTGAAATAGATAGCGTTGCTATATCCCGAGCCTTCTGTTCCAGATCTTCTATCTGCATTCTCATTTTCTTGTGCTCCCATTCCAGATGAAATATCACTTTAGAGAAGTCTTTACATTCCACCACGCTAGCAATCTTTTTTCTTCCTTGAGCCTGAAAAAATAGATTAATCTTCATTAACATATTTTGCAAATTATGGAATAATTATTTGCAACAAGTTGGACAAGCTTCCAAAGTTATAATTTTAGTAAGAAGAACGTGCTATACTGCAGTCTCTTTCTAGACTTTGCTCCAGATGGTTATCTTTTGTAGAATTTTTTCCCTTTTATGCTCTGTGCCACAGCCTTAGATCAGAGGAGGAGATGGAGAAAATTACAGCTAACCTCTCTCTCCACCTTTCTGTCTTTTGAACATGAAGGCATTTTAGCTCTACAGAATACAAATCAGCCCTCTATAAGGTATTCTGCAGTCATTGCTGAAGGCTTTGTCCAGTAGCAGTTTTTGTACAGCTAGAATGCCTAAGAAAAGAACCTTTTAATGGGAGTATGAAGCACTGTTTTAAGTAGCATCACCATTTTCACCTTACATAAAAAAGTGTATTATTTTTTAAATCTTAATGTAAGCTACTGTTCAAATGCTTCTTAACTGTGCCTTTGCCTTGAGGGAGTTTTCAGACTGGATTAGCATTTTCTGTTTACAGCGTGTGTAAGTGATGGTGTGTCTAAAAACTGTTGCCATTTTATTGGTCTGAATTATATTGATCAAACATCAAGAAAGCAATCTATATTGCAATCTGTACATCGTGATAAGAGACATTACGGAATCCTTAATAGCTTCTTGATTACAATTGAGCCTCCTGGTGTGTAGTAATGAATTGAAACTAGATGTCAAACTGGAGAAAAAGCAGAGCCCCTGAAGGACAATACATTTGTTTAAAAAGCTTAGATTTCCTTCAGATAATGCAAATTACCATGATAGAGGAATTCAGTTCTTCAATAACACTCCTATTAATGAGAATGGCATCACTGTAGTCTGGGATCCCAGTACTTTCCAATTCCACCTGTCCTTGCTTTAGCAAAAACTGGACAGTCAAATTCCTTTGAAATTTCTTCTTCTCTTCCTGCACCCTATAATGGCAGAAAACAAGAAGTTAGTGATTTCAACAGGTTTGCATAAATCCTCCTATGATTCTCAGAATGTTTTTATTTATTACTGGTGAGAGGTATTTTCATGTAGGGGTTACTCTTTAAGAGCCTGTCTTGTACTTGCGCCCAAAGCGACTACAGAATTTGCAACTTATTTCCATACATGAAGTTTTCAACCACTGATTCAGTTTGACATACTCCAGCTCATGTTCTGAGAGAAGGTGTCTGTTACTGAACAGAAGTTTTAATAACAACTGAGAAGGATATGGAGAAGACTCCAGCCAGCACCCTTTTTCTTGTATAATTTATCCCCAGATTTAGAATTATAGAATCATAGAATAACCAGATTGGAAGAGACCCATCGGATCATCGAGTCCAACCATTCCCATCAATCACTAACCCATGTCCCTCAGCGCCTCGTCCACCCGTCCCTTAAACCCCTCCAGGGAAGGTGACACAACCCCCTCCCTGGGCAGCCTCTGCCAGTGCCCAATGACCCTTTCTGTGAAAAATTTTGGTTTGGCCTGCTCACATGTGGTGCAATCGCACCTCATTTCTGAAATATTGTAGGTCTCTAGGATGGATCCTAGAGAAAAGAGTGTTGGAGAACACCACTGCATAATTTTGTATGTAACTTTCAGCTCTGTGTCGGTAGAGTAGTAAAACATAGCAAAATATAGGAAAAGAAAAAAAAATACCATCTAAGTTCTTGGAAAATGCCTTCTAGTTCTGACTTAACCTTCTCATCGTCATCCATTCTTCTCTGGAGAAAGGCCTGCATCTCTGCCAGTGTTCGGTCTTTCTGTTTCACCTAAGCAAGCAATATTGTGACATTCTGAATTTTTTCAACTTTGTCAGTATGGCAGGGCAAGACTCTTCAAGAACAGAGAAGACAAGTTCTTAAGAAGACAAACATATGTATAAATACATAGCCTGGTATTTTGAGAATCTCAGCACATGCACAAGGAGGTTACAATCATAGAATCATAGAATGGTTGCCCTGGAAGGGATCATGAAGATAGCTAGTCCAACCCCCCTGCAGTGAGCACGGACATCTTCAACTCGATATCAGAGTCCCATCCAACCTGACCTTGAATGTTTCCAGTGTTGGGGCATCTTTATACACTGCTCAGAAAATAATTTATTCATTTACACGTATTTTATTCACATGAAAGGAAATCTGTATACCTTTTGCTCAAAGCTCATGTATCTCTGTCTCTGGAAAACTGAGATTTACACCTTCATGCTTTTAAGCTGAACAAACAGCTTGCTAGAACTTTTCCACACCATCTGTTAGGAATTGCTCTTGACATTCTAAAACAATATGGGAATGCATGGCTGCAAATGTAGACTGATAAAGGGAGAGAACAACTCCAACAGATGATGAAAACCGAATGCCTTAATATTTTTCTTGGTATGGACAGAGGAAAGGTAATTTTTTTTTTTTTTTGTAATGAAACCACACCAAAATCATAATCATTCTGATAAAATCCATTCACATTAATATGCTAATTTTTCCTGTGAAGGAGAACTAGATCCCATTTCCCTTCATAGCATTTCTATTATTCTGAACTGAATGTGGTCAGAAGCAACCTTCAAACTCAAATGCAGCTTGTGTGTGTGCTGCATTGTTGTTTCACCATTACCTTGACCCTGCACTTGAACTCCGTAGAACTATCAGATCCGAAAATATCAAGAAGTATACTGGAAAAATAAAGAATTTTACATACCAGCTCCTCAGTTTCCATTTTATTTCTTCTAGCTAGACAAAAGCGTTCCCATATAGATGGGTCTAAGCCATTAGGCATGTACTCAGGACTATCCAGTTCATCCATGGATTTCCTTAACAGGGTACGTGCATCTTTGTAATCTTCAGCTGAGCCTGAACAATTGCCATACGGGTTTGCAGTGTCAAAGGCCATTTCTGTCACTGGGGCCCTAGTCCACATATAGAGTACATAAAATATTTACTTTTTATTATCTCTTGCACAAAAGAAGTGCAAAAACAACTATGAACATTTCATTCTTTCAAGTTCCTAGCAAACAACAAATAGGTAAGACTGCATCTTACACAAAATAAGAATATATGTTTTTGAAACCTCATGATTATTTAGATTGCATTTAAAATAGATTGTGGGGGGTGAATGAGGAAATATAAGTACTCAAAAAAGCAATTGTTAAATAGCCAATAAAAAGCAGGCAGCCCACTGATTATCAAAATAATTTTGACCATTGAAATAAATAGCATTCTCATTCTTGACTCCCAAGAAACACCAATATTTAAGCAGATGGCATCAGGAGGATCTTACTCTGGTCGACGTTTGTAAAGTTGGGAAAGCTCATTAAGGAGATCAGCAGGTAGGTCAGCAAACTCCTTTGTAAAACCACATTCCAGTTTCTAGGAGGGAAACAGAAAGCTTTCTTGTTACCAAAACGTTATTTTTAAAAAAGCATTAACCTGCTCATACCTTAGAAATATAGAACATGGTGCTCTTCCAAGCACTGTCAAGCATCACAGGAATCCGGGATACTTCATTAATTTTTCTCTGCACATACTCTCCTTTACAACTGAATTTCAGCAATCAGCAAGTTGACCAGAACTCATCCCATGCTCACAGTGAAGTACATTCTTCTTGTTATCAAGACACAGCATTAACTTTTTAATTTGTGAACCTCCTTGTGTTTGTCAAGAGTCTCACCTTCTCTTCAACTATTGCATTTTCATAGGTGTCCATGTAAGCCACAATTTTATGTTCTGTAGTCTGGAGTGTTTTCGTTGTCTTGTCCTATAGCAAAACCAAAACATTTCAGGAATGAAACTCACCCAGCAGAAGCACCAAGCAGCCACTCATTTACACTGATGAAGCTGACGCTTTCTTATTTCTAGAGAAAAACATGTGAGCTGTTTTCACTAACAAGTCAATGCCTTCTTCTGCAGGTTAATTGTAGATACTGCTAATGGGTGAGCAGGTGTGAAATTAAATTAGTCCCCTGCTTAAGACAGTAAGAAATTTGTGGAAGAAATATACAAATGCTTACAAGTCTTCATATTAAAATCTGAATGTAAGGACCTTTGTTGATAGTTGTTTTCACTTGCACAAAGATTTCCTTTTCCTTTCACATCATCACAGGTAACACAGTGCAAAAATTCACAAATGCTGTTCAATGGAGTGTTTTAATTTGAGAATGCAGCTTCCCTTTCGTCATAACATAGTTCTGCTACCTGTCAGGATACTACGTCTTACTGAGGCTGTTAAATGCCTCTACTCTGCTGGGGAGATCCTTCTCCTGTATTTCACAGTTTGTATGGACCAAAAGATCTACCTATGGGAAGAGTTAGAATTTTTTTTTTTTATATGATTTGGCAGGGATGGGTAAACACTTCAGGAGACTAAATTGGTCAATAAGATTATAAACACTTTGTGCTCAAGGGTATGTGTGTCAGATACTCAAAAGCAACCTCTGTCTATGCTTTGAACTGGCAAACACAAGTCAGCATGGCCCTCACTTCAGTGAAAAACGTGATGGCATTACACATCTTCATGTCCTAAAAGCATCATAGTTGCTGCTTCCAGCTTGACACTGGATACTGAAAAATACTATATATAACAACCATTAGCAGCATGCCCTTCTGAATGCATAGAATTTTACCAAACAACTCCAGCTGAACCAAAATGAGTATATCTATTAAAAAACATATGTATTTATAAAGTATGTCACCTGTACAAGTTGAAAAATATATCAGTGACCCTGTAAATTGTCAGAAAATAATCTACAGCAAAATTTTTATTTGGAAAGAGCAGTCCTCACAAGAAACTGTTTTGTAAATACTACACTTTTCCTAAGAACAGCATTCCAAATGACTACTTACTTTTTCTTTCTCCTTTTTCACAAGAAAATTATGAAGTCCAGCTTTTCTAGTGTCCAACTCCTCATCCAACAGTAAAGCGTAAACAAGATTGACTATTTTGAGTTCTTCCTGTAAAATGATTGTATTAAAAAATGTTAACTTTCCTGATGCACAGTGACAGAGAAGAAAAATCAATGTTCTCTGCAATACCTGGTAGACGACCATCTCTGATTTCACTTTCCTTTCAGAGAGTTTACACACAATCTCATCAAAATTTCGTGTTGTTTCCTGGATGGAAGCTTTAAGTTTCTTCAGTTCATCTTCCAGTGCCTGGAGAAGGGAAGGACAAGAGCAGCAATATCACATCTAGAAGAACAAAGAAGCTCAGATATTGTAGAATGAAAATATGGAATTGTATCCTTTAGCCAAAAGGTCCCAGAAATTATTTGTTTGGAAGGAGGTGCTGCCAGGCTACCGAGTTATGTTGTCCAAATATGACTTCGAAGAATAAAAAGAGTTGTATCATTTGCGTATGGCATCAGCAACTCTGGGAATGGAACCTGAAAAAAATTTTAGGAATACTGGTACATTTGTGAAGGAAAGTTACTGTCTGTGAGATGCCACAGGCTTTGGCTTGTATTACTTGGTATAAGTAGATATTGTCTAGTCTAAGCTAGGACTTCTTTCATATGCCACATGATCTTTGTTCTTCATTTGTTCTCCATTTATTCTGTGTATTAGCATTTTCAGAAGTAGCTCCTGAAACTCTGGTGATGAGCATGTTAACAAAACCACTCCTTTTCTCATTTTAATTTACCCTTCTATATTCCTCTTTTTCTTCATTCAGTTCCTTGACTTTTATCTCATATTCTCTAAATATTCTCTTTTCTTCTTCATTCCAAAGATGCTCAGGCTTGGACAGAAAAGGAGGTGGAGGAATATCCTGGAAGAATTAAAGACAAATATGTTTCAAAAGCAACATTAAGTCCCCATCTGCACACTAACAAACTCTAGCACATCTCAAGATGAGTTAAAGGTATTCCTTAGTGGTAAATAAGGTACAAGACTTAAGTCTAAGTTACCTATATATTCTGTTTCTCTGGTCTGTCACTTGCACAGTAATTTTGGTGACACATATTGTGCTATTCTCTCTCAATTGCTTATAGGAATTCACTGCTGGATCTTGTAAAAGACAAGTATTTTGTACTCAAACATACTGCTGTAGATACTAGATACCTCACGTTTTCTGCTTCAGAAAAAAATCTAACTCAAAAAGGTAACCCAAATCTAACTCCATGCTAACGTATACTTCTAAGTGGAGCCCTTATTTTCCAAAAGAGATCAATTCCAGGGAAAATGCTTGGTCCTGCCGTACTCTTTTTCTGTGACATTTCACATTTGTTCCTTTCTTTACTTGTGTACTATCTATATTGGCTGAGTTAAAATGGAATACAGTATTTTTCTGTGAGATCACAGTGATGGAAAACAGGCTCTTCCTCCACCAGTTGTTATAATGGTAATACCAGATTATGTTCCTGCAGTATTCCACTGTGACAGGGACAGGTGTTATGGATAAGTCATATGCAGGCACTAGAACTCTGTGGTCTCTTTTGAGTCCAGTGTGTGGTCTCTTACAGAGTCTATGTAGGTTTAATGCAATTCTACAAGTCTCTGACTTTCTCCTATCACTTAGGTTTGAAATATTTGCTAGTTGAATTTCACACGTCCTCTAAAAGCCCACAAACCACCTAAATGATATGGCAGAAACACAGCTCACCATCTTCAAGACGTCTTCCTTTTTGACTTCTAGGACTCCACCCATCATGTCATTAAGAGCACGCAGTCTGTCATTGTCCTGCAAACAACCACAAAAAATATTTTTGTTTGCAAAAGGAAGTGTAGTAATTGGAAGTTTTGAGAGGGATAATAGGGTAGTTCACATCTAGATCATCTGTACAATTATACGGTGTGTCACTAGTAGATTAATGCACTTCGGTGATGCCTGTGAAACATGATGAAAGTCTCAGAGTTTTTTCTGGTGGACGGATGTTCACGTACCAAATAACTTACTCAAACTGCCATTCTGGCATTCTAGAAAAGAATACACAGGTATAGACTACTCCTGTGCAGTTGGTAGGCTAGGCTGAAGGAGGCTATTGTGTTATTGTCTCATTGAGCATCTCTTTTGGGAACAGAACCATTTTAGGTTCTGCACAGATGCATTTTAAAGCCAGAGGAAAGCATTACAACACCCTTGCCTTATCCCTGAAGAGCACAGGTCGCTCAGTTAACAAACACAGATAAAGCAGAAAGCTCTCTCTTGAGCAGCAGCATGCATTTAGAAATTTATCTAATCCCTGGTCACCTGATAGAGTATTTTTAACTGCCATTTTTTTTAGAAAATGTTGAGCCTAATACTAAATCTTTTCTCCCCCCGGCTGGTCTAGGTAGTTCCAATTGTAAACGATAATAAGAAGGAAAAGGCACACATCATCATTACCTACCATTTACACTTTATTCTCCCATGCTACATGACTGGAATATTTCAGTGCAGCATTAACTAAATAAGCCTGACCAGAGACAAAGGCCTACACAGTAAAAAAGGAAACTACTTTAAGTACCTTCTCAGCAAGACGTCTTTCCATTTCAAGCTTAGCCAGCATTTCTGCTTTCTCTCTCTCTTCTTGAGTCAAGTATTTTTCAACTTTAATCTGAAGGAAGAAAATGAGGGTCATATCAGGGTTCTTCTCTCCAAATGTGATCACATGCAGACTAAGAACCTTTGGAAAGAGGGGCAATACTAATTCTTGATGCTTTTTGTATCTCTGCTCCATGATAATACTCCTCAAGAGGACATTGTTCTTTCGAACACCCCTGAAAGCATATTTAAAAATGCTAAAATAGAAACTACCATCATTTTTGTTGAGATTAGTTGTATTTCTTGCATACCTTTTCTGACAGTGAATAACACGAACTGGTGAGAGAACAGAGAGAATTGGGAAAGACTGACCAAAAGAGCATGAGATTGGTGGAATATATTGTATAAGAAGCATGGTGCTTCTTTATAAATTATCATTTCAATTTATAATTACAGTACTAAGCACGGTTTAGTACCCACACACTTAGTCTAAAACTACTTAGTCTCAAAATGGTGCTCAGAATAAACAGAGAAACCCTTATCTATGGAAGTAAACCCTCCAAGCCTGGCTTGAATCTTACACTCAGGAACAGGGGGAATATCTACCTAATTTATAGCCAATTAAAAACTTAACATCAACGAATTAAGATTGTATACATCTTATTCATTTTGGATTGACTTATTATAAGTTTTCTCCCTAAAGAGTGAAGGGAAGCAAAAGAGACAAAAAGATGATTTTAAGTACACAGACACATCTGTTTTCAGCTTTTCAATGTCTGGCAATGACAGGAATTAAATAAATATATTTGAGTAGGTGAAAGAGAAAGATTCATTTTTCAAACACCTCTGAATCCTGAACTGTGAGTGCTCGCTCTGGTATCTCATCATCTGTAAGAGCTGGCTCCCACACTTCCAACTGCAGATCAAGTTGTTCCAAGATTTCTCGGATCCTCAGGTTTCTTTCTTTCACTCGTTCTATCTCCTGCTCCTTTTGTTGTGCAACTATGTCAAATTCCTTATTAAAAGCAGTTTTCAGTTTGTAAATGATGTCCTGAAATACCAAAAAGGGAAACAGCAATATGGCACAGGTCACATCCATCCATGATTATGGGACCACTCCTCAAGCCATCAAAACCATAAATGTGTGTAATTGTATGTGTGACAGGGAGATAAACTGGTAAAGCCCTTTAATGAAAATCATATAGGCAGAGTTCAAGCTTTGTTAAATAGAGGTGGGCAAACTATCATTCGTGGGGTTTTTTTCCCGCATAGAAATTTTTATTGCTGCATATTGCTGCAAACACTGGATAGAAAATTCTATTTGCTTGTTTTTGAATTCTTTGGCTGAAAGAAGGGGCCTCAAAGAAAAAAAACACATGACCTATAAATCTAGAGACTGTAAATCACAGGTAGAGGGGCAAACTTTTAAGGGACATACACGCTAAGGACATATTTTCCTGATTTTTAAGTGATTCATCCTGCAGTTTCAATAATGCTTTTATGTGATTTTCTGCCTGGCATATGTAAGAAAAATTCCCTCATTAAATAAATAAACAAAAGTCGTAAACTATTTTTTTAAAACAGCTAAGACCTTACAATGATTTTAAAAATCATATATTCTCGGTGCTTAAATTCTTCCTTTAGCCTACAGAATTGACCTCAACAAAGCAGAACAGAATATTAAGAGAGAAAACTATGTGTGTCTCCTACTACATCAATTTAATAAAATGAAACATGGAAAGGATTTCAGTTCTATCACCAGATTTTACATTTTGAGATGCTTTAGCTGTCTGCAATTTGTATTACAATAAATATTTTTGTGGCCATGATTATTTCATTGGTTTCTAATACAATAATAAGTTATGATGTAGTAAGGCAGGATGGCAGATAACATAAAGTGTTGCTGGGAGACAAAAGGCTGTGCTCAAGTGTTTGTCAGCTACCTATCTAACTCTCAGCAAATTCACTGCACTGGCCAAGAACACAGCAGACTTGTCTGCTATTAGATATATCGTATGCATCTTGAAAGCCACACAGTAGAAAGATCTCGTTACATCCAAACTTACATCTAAAATTGCTCCTTGTGTTTCTTCCCCATCTGCTTTAAAAACTAGTGTATCTACTAGATTTTATGTATTACAACGCATAACTGTTGAGCTCTGCTACCAGTTGTAGCCTTAAAGAGCTCTGATGAGGCAATGCTTTACTGTTGTTTAACCACTTCTGCCCTTGCAGATCATCTTCATAAGAAGCCTTTTATGTAGCATGTTTACTGCTTAATAAACAGGCCAGGGTAAGAGAAGGGAGAGTCGGATAGTAAAGAATATTAAATAACAGAAACACTGAAGGCTCCAAATGAAGGGCTGATAAGACTGTAAAGAAATGAAATGGTGTGAGGATACAGCTGAACTTTCATTCACCAGCAAATAGTATGGAAAGAGGTCATGTTTCCACAGGCATGCTGAGCTGTGCAAGCCAGCTATACAAACACCAGAGGACAAATAGAAATACTCTCAAATTGGGTAACCAATTTCATAAAAACGTTTTTCTTCCACACCTGAGCTGGCAAATCCACATGGTGCTTTGCTGCACGATGTGCATTTATCTGTAACACAGTGGCCTGTGCAACTCTCCATTGTAGTGTCAGTACACCCAAAATCTGAGCGTCTGTGACTGCTATGAGAACCCAAAGGTGTGGCAGTGCCACTACAGTAATACAAACTTGAAAAGACATCACCTTTAATAACACTATCTGATTGACTTTCTGCTCCCTACTGTGCAAGTCCAGTTGGTGGTACAGGATAGATGTATCTCCACCATACTGAGAGCTCAGACTTCCAATCAGGCAGGAAGATGCATTATCATCAGCCGTTACGTCTTCTGTCTTCTCTCGTTCTTCCTCAGGTAATACAGTCTCAGACTCAGTCTCAGGATTTTTCTTCTGAGCCTGAATATCACAAACATGACAACTGTGTTAATTTTGTATACGAACCAGTGGCACACGTATGAAAAAATTCTAGAGATCATATTCTGCAATTAAGCCCAGTGATCAAAAACCCACAAGTTGAAGTGAACGTATACAGAATATTTGGTCCAGTTGTAGGATCCCCAGTACAAGAAAGACACGGGCATTCCGGAGCAAACCCAGCGATAGGCCACTAATACAATTAAGGGTTTGAAGCACCTAATATGTGAAAAGAAGCTGAGCGTGCTGGGATTGTTTAGCCTCAAGAAGGAGGAGGCTTGGGGGGTGGTGTTTAATAACACATATGAAAACCTGAGGAGTAAGGACAACAGAGCCAGACTCTTCTCAGCGGTGTCGGTGACAGATTGAAAGGAAATGGTTATACATCAAAATACAGAACATCCAACTTAAATATAATGAAACACATTTCCTCTGAAGGTTGTCAAACATGGGAGAAGGTAGCCTATAGAGGTTATGGAATCCTCCATCCTTGGAGATATTCCAAACCTGACTGGACATGGAGCTGAGTAAATTGTTCTAGGTGGGCTGGAGTAGATGACTTCCAAATGGCTTATCTAACCTCAGCTCTTCTGTGATTCTTCAATACTAATGCATTTGTTCTAAGTAAAACCACAACATTTCATCTTTACGAATATCTTCAAATTTTTAGGGAAGTATTTCTACAGCGAAAACGGACCCAAGAAATGTGTCTATGTAAAAAAGGGGTTAAGATGCCAACTCAGAGCATTCTGATCTGAAATGCCTATATGCAGTACTTCAAAGGGATTGTACCTCATCATCAGCTGTCTCAATCTTCTTTAACTGGAGAACTTTCTCCAGAATTTTCAGTTCTTCTTCAGTACGTTCCTTCATTGGATAATTTTTCACTTCAGAAGCTATATGGAAGCACTGTTCAATTATATTTTTTTTTTAGAAAACAAAAACACCCAAGGTAAAAACTTCTTCAGAACACATCTGTTAATTCATTTGTCCAAAAACTGAATGCTAAATAGTTACAGAGGCTTCTTAAAATCAGAAATAATATTGATGATCAATTAATGTAGACAATCCAGCAAGAATATAGGAGTCAGAAAAAAACCACTTGCCTTTTTGGTAGTAAAAATGGTTGGTTTAAAATTTGCTGCCTTTATTTATTTTTTTTTTTAAATAACCTCTGGCTATGTCCTCTTTATTCACAGAATTCAACCAGGACAAGATTTTTGGTAAAATTACTCGGTCTTTAACCACCCTTGAGATAATCTAGTATCACTAGTTTGACTAATATCCCTCTGTTTAAAATAGGCAAAATCAGGGTTAAATTTTGCTTTTACATTCTGTGTTGCAGAAGTCCTACTGACCCAACACAGAAACATAATATTTACCTTCTCCTTTTAGCAACACTGCATGAAGATATTCTCTAGTATCTAGGAACTAAGGAGTTACTTATTTGCTTATTAGCACATTTATCCACTTTAAAAGGCAAAATCAGCCAGGCTCGGTCAAAATCAACAGAATGAAAGATTTGCATGAGCCCTGGAAAGAAGTGGGTTTTTTCCTCATACCATAAGCAAACCAGAAATGTGTTATACTTCTATTTATTTTGTTTCAGTACCTTAAGGAATCAATAAACTACTGCAGTAAGTGAGTTAGAAAGTGATGGTTACCTTAACAGCACGTCCTTTTACACACATTGGATCCCAGCACTCATGTTTGATGACACTCTGCAAATAGCAGTTGGCTAAATTCTCCATTTCAATCTCCTTCCTCACCTTTCAAGATACAGAAAAGAAAATAATGACATGTGGTGCAAACCAACAAGATATAGGCAATTTGTATTGAGTTGTTGAAACAAACCTGGCAGATTAAATGAATTACCCGTATTTCATAATATTAGACTACTGAAGCTATCTTCTCCAAAAATGATATTGCATACTACTGCTACTGAAAGGTGTCATTTCATATGTGAAGAAAAGCATTCCAGAACTTAAGCAGCGCTGTACCCAAGGTCACAGTGTCAGATTTACAGTTTCTGGCATAGATCATATTCCAACTGGCAATATCTGCATTAGCAGATTCACCTGCTTCAAAAAGAGACTTAAAATACTTTCACGCTTTCCTGTTTCTCAACAGTGAACAACTTTGAGATCATCTTCTATTCTTCAGTTATTGCTTCTCCTTTTCACTGCTAGTTTTAAAATGTTCTCTTTCCACTCTATCATACCCTGGCCACTTCTTCTTCAGCCTTTTCTTGTGCTCTTTCCTGTTCTTCTACATCCAGGTTGAACTCCTGCTGCTCCAGTTTCTCAATGTCTGGCACCAGTTCATTTTCATGCATCATTTTCTGAATCTGTTTTTTTAAAAAATAAGTATAAGGAATAAAAAGTAATTCGAATGTGAATAGAGGAAACACTGGTTTTAACACTGTGGAACTTGATAACAGAGAAAATCATTTTAATTGCCTCCACTTTTAACTGCTTCATGGTAATTGGTAGAACGTGCTGCCTGTACCTAGTGACAGAGACTACTATGTGAATATATTTCATCCTTCCCTTAAAGCTCATTTGGATGTTATATGTGGAGTTGTGCATACTTTCTAAGAATCTGTAGCATGGAATTGTTCATTCTTTAGTTCTGAGAACTTTCAAAAGTTTTTATCTATCTCATGCAGTTCAACAAAGGGAAATGCAAAATCCTGCATCTGGGGAGGAACAGCCCCATGCAGCAGGATATGCTGGGAGCTGAGCAACTGGAAAACAAACTGGAGAAGGAAGAGGAGAGGATGACAGTTTCTATAACGGAAGGCTGTTAGACCAGCAGAAACTAGCCTGCTGAGGGGATAGATTGCTCAAGATATAAGGGTGGTACAAATTTTTTAGTTGGAGCAAAGGAACCTCAGAACCAGACAGTTGTTCCTGACAGGTTCAGCACGCTGTCCCTGAAGAGACAAATCTCTCTATTACCTGTCTGCTCAGTGTTTATGACAAAAATGTAACTAAGCACTAGAGCTGATAGTTGTAAAGGAAGTGTACATGTAAACAAAACTGTAAGCTAAGCCATTACACTTGTAAGAAACTCACAGTTTCATGCAGCTTTTTAATTCCCATTTGCAGCTCTTTCTTCTGGTTAGCAAACCTCTCAGTCTCTTCTCTAATGACCTGACATACAACAGATATATTTTTGAAAATAAAAAATAACCCAGGAAACGACTGAAGTGATCTAAAGGAACATTATCTGTACAGAAAACAAAACTCAGAAGGGATTAATAACTGAAATAGACATAAGCTTAATTCAATAGGTTGATTCTTAGAACTGCTAAAAAGAAAAATGATTGTACACCCAGTTCACACTGTAAACTGGTTATACAGAAACAGAGCTTAAAATAAGGAAAGAAAGAAAGTCACTCCTGAGATCACACAGAAAGCAATGATATTTCATCTTATCATTGAGCCCCAGAAGCTGGAGAATATATACAGCTCTGGTTCATAACAAAAAGAACCTGCTACCTCCCATAATTCATATTTCTGAGGAAAAAAATTATCTATGCTAACATTAATATAGCAATTTCCAGACTCACAAAGCACTAAATCCCCTCTCTGCACACTATTAGATCTTTGATGAACTTTTACTCTTAAAAAACTTTGGTTCCACATCATACTCACCTCAACCTTAACCTGAAACAAACCTCAGGGGGTTTGCAATTAATGTCATATTGTTGACTATTGATTTATCAGTGCTGTAGAATTTTTTATTCTGGCCCTTGGGAAGAAGCACCTGCTTGGTTTCTGGTAATAATCTTCTGTGTAACTTCTTGACATTTAGAAGAAAAACATCTTTACAAGTTTCTAAAGGAAGCCGATTTCTCTGGCAATTTCTTTTTTTTTTTCATTTACTCCTTGTGTAGAAGTGGCCTTTTGGCCTTTAGAGCTCCTATTGTGCTCAGTACCTGCTCTGGTGTGTTTATAACGTTGACCCTAACTTTTCTAAAGGTCTAGATGGCAACGCCTTAAAGGGAGGCCCAAATGTCAGAAGAGCTTTAGAAAGTAGATTACTTTACAGCACATAATTCAAATCACTACTGACTCTTGAAAACTCCTGTTTTGATTATTACTTGTTCTATCGAAGTACCTTCTTCATTTTCTGATCTATCCACGTCATTTCATTGGTATTGGCTGAATATGAACTGGTGACGTTTCCGTCTTCCTCTGTCACCTCTACATTGGAAGATTTAAGCGATGCATCCTGAAATTAAGGATATAAACATCCATCTCAGGTACTTAGAGAGAATAAGAGAGAGACCAAAATAAAATAAAAATTGGACTCGCATTAGAAGCACCACCACGTCATTAAAGAGAATGTTACAATATTTTTATTCCCTAACCAGGCTCCAGATTTGTTCCAGAAAACCCTTGCTGTTATGCAAAGCCTTTTGACTCAAATGGCCTGACATTACTAACTTCTGCTTTGCTTGATTTCAACAGGAAAACAAACAACACACAATGTATAGCAGTAATATCACACTGGAAATGACAAATAATTTCACATGAGGAGAAATTGACTTTCACAGAGTTTTCTGTGGCTGAAGAAACCATGTGAAACTGAAGCTGTGAATGCCATCTTCCCATAACTATTCCATTTCCTTGTTTATGCTATTCTACAAATTAAGAATTAAGCATATTCAGCCTATCCTTGGGAGTATTTTGCTACTTCTGCAAAAGGATCAGAGTTTGTTTGGAGGACAGTTTTTATCATGTGCAATTTTAGGAGAATGATCAAACCTTCCCCCCGCTTCCCTAAAAATAAAAAAAACACCCCACCTTAAATTTCCCTTCTGGAAGTGATTCTGCTGTGGATTCTGGGTCAAAATGCCGTTCTGCCATGGATTGTAAAACAGTATTTTCATTTGAAGTGGACTTGTTCAGTATAGCAAGAAGAGATCGCCAGTGAAGATCAGCTTCCTCAGCTTCAGTATTCTTTATCTTCCTAGTAAATAGAAAATAAATTGATGTATTTTTATGTCTTATAATAAAGGACAAATTATTAAATATTCCATATAACAAAATTACTAAGTTGTTCAAAAATGCCTATTCAATATTTTTACATATGATTTAATATTGTTTGAGTTCTAGCATTCATAATTAAGTGAAGTTTCTTCAGAATTAGAAATTCTGAAAGATTCATTACCCAGAGTAGAAATACCACTCTGGTGGACCCATCTTCCATTTATGCATCTGCCTGAACATTTGTTATACCACAGAAAAGCTGTAGTTTCATGTGTCCCTCACTCCTAATGTTTGCTAAGAGCTCTCTATGGGCACAGTTCAATTCCCTCCCGTTAAATCTGTGATGTCCCCTAATCACTGAAATAAAATGGTATCTCATGAGATTATATGGCTTAGATCCTCAGACACCCCATTCCAGATGGTTTATTTGAGAGTGATAAGCAGCTTATTATGGGTAATGCTTATCAGAAGACACTCCTTTATCTTGTATTGCAACCGCACCCAAAGTCCAAGACATTCTCCACAACACTGGTGGGAAGCTTTAAATGAGCTAGGGAAGCTACCTCTAATGATGAGAGGAGTGACTTCATCTAATTCTTAACCTTACTTTGAGACTAATAAAAAGTCTAGAATCACAAATAGATGCAAAATTTGCCTGTCAGGATACAAAAATTCACACCATCAATATTATACATACTTCCATTTCAGGCACACCAGGGCACCATCATTTTTCCCAATAACAAGGATAAATTTGCTATCCAGAGAAAATACCGTGGATCTGATTCCTCCTCCTTGATATGAGTGACAATGCATACGAGCGAGTATATCCTAGAAAAGTCACAGAAGCAGTATGAGTAAATATGTTTTTGTAACAGGGTATGTCTATAAACTATGCTTCTGTATTTTCTTACAGAAGTCAATCCAAAATGTCAACACGAAGTATATAAAAGCCTAGGATTTATGATTTTGTGATTTTTGACTACAGATGGGACAAGTTTCTAGAATACTAATTTTGCAGGTGATGATAACGAAAAGTAGTAAAATTATCTACCCCAAGATTTGCTGGAGAAGAAAGTAAGTAGTTTGTATAATCATCAGTTATAAAAACAATTGTACTATATAATGTTATGACAGTTCATGTTCAACGTAAATTTTTCTGGAACACTTTATATTCAAGCAAAGAAAAGCTTCCAGTGAAAGAAAGTAGCTTGCACACCTCTTTCTCGCGTACACCAAACAAAGCCTGTACCTGGATGCCTACCTACCATAGTAGGAGTGTGATAGACGAACAAAACACCATCGTTCGCTGCTGATGCCAGCCACCGGCCGTTGGGTGATAAACAGAGGATCCCCGATCCAAACTGATTGCTACGAATCCTCTTCTCTGATAAAAATACTGATGGGTCTTCCGATATAGTCTGCCGAACAAAGAAAACGTTAGCAGCAGTTCAGATTATGGAGATGTCTATGCCATTTTGAGAAGGCTGATGGCAGTTTTGTGGGTTATCACATGTGGTGATTTACAATCCAAACACTTGGATTTCTGAGCTCAGGAAGCAGTAACATTGCTACGATGATTTGCTTCTCATCTCTTCAAAAGGGTCTGTGTGTTTTTATGTGCCTGGGCCCAGAGTTGTCAAGGAGGAATGCCCACCTTTGGAATTCACCTTCTTCCTTGACCTGACTCAAACTGGGGGAGACCTATGAGCTACAGAGAGGTCCAGTTCATCAGCAGGCAATGACAGTGACCACTACTTCATTTCAGGCAGGGCTGAGCTGGGTTTGCAGTTGTGTCTTAGAGTCATGGGCTCACATGGGCTCAGTGCTTTTAAGAGCTGGATACTCCAGTTACTCAGCAGACTGCACAAAAGCACAGCTCCAACACAGAAGCTACACATGAAGTGCCTGCAAGCTGTACAAGTTTTAAGAAGCAACATTTGGCTTTCTCTGTAATCAAACAAGAAGATTGCTTTTGCCAGATTTCTGAGCAGGTGGTAGGATACTAAAAGTTGATGTTTATGGATGGAGTAGATATTTTGAGTGCAGAGATGACTTTTTATGATAATATCCTGCTATATTAACTTCAGCTACAGCCTTTGTTTGATGGTATTTAACCATCACCCAAAATAAAGCAGCTTCAGAAAATTACCTTTTCAGTGAGATGATATTTACAGATGAAAAGTCCAGAGGTACAGTAACCATACACAATATTATCCTTCAATCTGACTGCTGAGCTCAAAGGGCAATCCAGATCATAACGCTCCTGTTTAATGGCACTAGCATCAAACATTCCTTGGTCATTAACATACTCATCATTATCTAGAAGCGTGAAAAAAGAAACAGGGAGGAAAAGGCATCATTACCACTAATGCAGGTGCTTCACCCATCAAGTAATTAAGAAAATCAGTCTCAGCAAGGAGTGAGCATTATGTGAGTTTTCAAGGAGACTAGGAATTAAGACACCTAGGTTTGACACTTACTCTGGGGGTCGTGCCAATCTAGCACACTGCAGTGAAGCAGAGAGACAGCTCTAAAGAAGTCCTAGAAACGGTTTAACCACAGTGATGTAATTGTTTGCATACCCTGATTTACCCTGCTCTGCTGTGCCTTAGTTAAATTTATGCATTTAAGACCTCTCATGACAACTGAATTAGTTTTCCACCTGTTTCCAGAAAGTGCCCCGAACTGATCATTCCAAGAATATCAGTTTTCCAGAAGGTGAATGGAAGTTTGCCTTTCTTAGGCGTCCTTAACCCCCACCCCTTTTCCTCATAGTGACACTTTTCTCATAGAAAGTTTCTTTAACATTTCCTATTGGGACACAAGGTAATATTTTTTAAACACAGTAGACTTTTTCCTTGGTGCTTTTACACAGAAAAGCTATAACAAAGACAGGGAATCACTATTTTTTTAGATAGATCAACCTTTAATATTTTCCTTCTGAGCTATTACATACCTATAATAATTCTTTGAAGAGGCTGGTGGGATTGATTCCCCTTTGAACACCCGATATGCTAGTCTGCAAAAGGGTGATGCCTAGAACAAGGTCTCTGTGACTGGCTTCGGGCATTGCCCACTCAATAGTAATAATAACAGCAATAACAACCACCACCAGTAGAAGTAGTTGTTAAGCGATGGCTTTGTGAATCTGCAAATGAATTACTTCTTCCTTCCTCGGCCTTCCCTTAAAAGATCACATTTTGCAATGATTGAGCTGACTATAAAGCCTACCGAATGCTGTATGAGAAATGATGTCCCAGGAGAATGTACAGAGGAGATGAAGAAAGAGATTAAGATTTGTGTTAATGGATGGCAATAATATGATCTTCCCTTAGAAAAATATCACAGAATATATATTCTTACCTGTTGTGAGTTCTGAAGGTAGATAAAAAACTTCCAGTCTTGCTCTCTGGCCCGCTCCCACATTAAGAAGTGCCGCCACTTCAACTAAGTCCTTGTTGAAGTCAGAAACTACAGAGAGATCCAGCACTTCATCTGCTAAGGCTGAAGCAGGTAGGGAACATCAATGCAAATTGTTACTGAATCACGGTAACGTTTTTGCTGAGTTATCACATCAAACAAAGAGACCCATGTTCAGGACACATCTCAGCTCAACCACACAGTTTGGAACTTGCATGAAAATATCAGACAAGCCACAACCTGGTTTTGGAAAGTGCGGCACGCACACAACTTCAGCTAGAGGCATCCAGCACTGAGAGTGCTAAGTGTTACTATGACATTAAACATTCAAATATGACTTTACATCCAGCTTGAACTGTAGCAATTTTGAGGTTCTCTGCTGATAACCACCACTTAAAGTTATGATGAAGGTCTATACTTATAGATGCGATCTGTAAGTATAACGTTAGTGGAATTGAGAGGCTGCAAAAACAAATACACAAATTTCTGAAGAATTATTCTGTGACTTAAAATTCCATCATTTTCATTCTTTAGCATCCAGCAGCAAAGCTGACAGTTCCAGCAGTCCTCACGTTAAAGATGTCCGGGGCAGGCAATTGCACCCAGCTATCATGACCTACGGATTTTTACTCTAAATTCTCTCAAGATGAGCCACAAAAGTCTTAAGTTCTTTGCCACTACTATTCCTTTTGTGCTGGAGTTGTGATCAGCTGGTTAGCTAATCCATTCTCTTCCCTCTGACTTACCTGCTCCTTTGCTAACTAAAACTAAATAAAAAAAAAAAAAAAGCAAGTACACCTAAAATACAGTAAATAGTGAAAACACAGTGTAGTTAATGCTGTAACATTTATTACCTACATATCCAAGAACTTGGAATAATTTTGAAGGCCGGGCATCTAGAATAAAGATATGTCCTTCTGCAGCCCTAGTGATGAGGAACCGGCCACTCTGGTCATAACTAGGTGAAAAAAAAATCCAAATAGAAAACAGCTCAATAAAAAGAGTCAAATAATTCCACTCCAATAACTCTGCTGACTTCACTGAGGGCATAAACGCAACTGAAATTTCAGCTTCTAGGTTTACAGGATTAGGGTCTGATATAAAGTGCAGTTATGAGTGCAATTTCTAATTGTGTGGGTGGTCAATCTAAAGCTAACGATGCTCCATAGCAGTCTGTTAACAACTTCAGCAAATCTTTAATGAAGTTTATGTTTTTAAAAATAAAACGGCTATACAGATTTTGATATTATTTTTAATAGACATGGCTCTGTTTATATTGATTTGACCTTGAATGAGTTGCTTTCCGTATCTATTTTTAATGTTTTATCTTAGGTAGCTGTGGAAAGTGATCACATCTGAGTCTCCAAATAACAGGCAGACTAATATTAAAGTTTAACTGTTCAATATCCATTTTATTTTTTAAAAAGTAGAAGTAAAATACTCTCAGATTTTTCAATAATGGAAAAAAGCAACCAACCAAACAAAAAAAGCCTTTTACATCACTAGAGCTTATTACAGGAGGACTGGTAAATTCCAGAACAGTGAGCAAATGAATAATTAACAATGGTAATAAAAATCCACCGTATAAAAAGGGATGACCAAAAGGCTTATACTTAATTTCACAAAAACTTAAATTTACTTCTAGTGAGAAATGGCCCTCTAAAGTTGGATACATGGAATTGTGCATAATTATTGCACACAGTGATCTGCCAGAAAGGATCTTATACATGAGTATTTTCAGTGCTCAGTTAAACCTTCTTAAAATACAGGTTTATTATATTTCTCTCATATAAATCCTGCCACTACCTCTCTTGCAAGCAATTCAGAATATGTTGGAAAATAATTGAAACCATCAAAATATTTTACTTTGTTATTTTTGGAATCAAAGCTTGAACAGTTTTTTTGTTCAACTAACAGCGTTACTCAAGAAACAGATTGACAATATTACTGCCCCTGCTGCTTCATACTTACTGCAAAGACAACACTGGAAATTTGGAAAGAAAAATTCTGTGAACAACCCGTGGAGCTTCAGCTTTGGTAACATCAAGAAAATAAGATTTGACCTCTTATGGTCCCAACAGCAACGCTGCTGGAGGAGGGACAGCAAGCCATAGCTGTTGCCTAGTTGAGAAACAAAATATGATTAACAGTTCCATACCTTTTTTTACAACTATTCTGTATGTTAGTATGCGACTTCTTTTACTATTTAGAAGTCCCTAAAATTTGAAGAAGAAACCTCAAATGGTTCAGCTAAAAAACTTGTTTTTAACAAAGTATTTTAGAGACGTCTTGGCTTTTTTCCCTATGCTCTGTATCTACATATCAAAAGCCAATTCTGCACTCCTCAGAAAAAAATCATTATATCCACATTTAAAGTGAAATAAGTCCCACCTCAATGAAACAGTGAGTGCATTGTTATGTGTACAGCTCTTACAGAAAGGGATGAGTCTCTTACTGTGTCAGATTTCAGGGTTTGAACGCATCTTAAATCAGGACAAAGCATTAACAGTTTTAAATACTTTTATCAACTCAGTTTCAAGAGCCTGGTCATTCAAGGCATTTAGTTTTTACAGACTCAAAACTTTTCCATTCAGTTCTGACACTCATTAAAAATAAATATTTCATCAAATATTATAAAAATTTAGATTGTTATTTACAAATATGTGCTTAAAGACACATCACTACAACAACCCAAACCATTCAATGATTCTACGACATGAGGTTGACATGTTGCCTCTGCTTTATGGCCCAGTTCAATAGATGATTAGTTCAAGTAAACGTAATATTTTTAAATCTCTTTCATGGGTTGTACAGAGACACTACTGATCTTTCCTCACCACAGGTTGATCCAAATCTGTGGAATATTATGCTATGAATTAAGAAATACTAAAGAAAACTTCAAGCATCAGTCACTAAATGAGCTCCTGGTTGCGTGTACCTGAATATCAAGGTTGAGCTTGCTGAGGCAAGTTCCATCTTCCAGGAACCAAACTTGTACTTCACCTGAAATTGTTACAGACTATTGAACAGAGAAAAAAACATAGTCAAAAGAGAGTGGAATAACCAAATAGTCTGGAAATGACTAGTGATCTTTTATAGAATATAAATTCAAATAGTGTCTGAGCAGAGCAGATCAAGGATTACTAGTTTTGCTTGAAATTACCTTGAATTCCCTTTAAGTCCAGTTGCTGCAAGGTACGCCTACCTACGGAAAATGTGTAATCATTTCTGTGAATTGATGCAAATACAGGAATGTTTTTTAAGCAGAATGAGACAATCTAGGGCAAAACATGTAAGCTTGATCAATATTAGCACTCCCACCATTCAGCCTGCAATAGAAAACCTGCTTATCATTTTGTTTGCACAGGAAAGGGCTTAAGGTGACATCTGGTTTTCTCACATGAAAAATTATGTGTATCATGTTTTTGAGGCCTTCTTATAACCAGGAAATTTTATAATTCCACAGTGAAGTGTGGCTAGAGATCAATCAACCCTCACATCACTCATTCAGACTCAGGTAAAATTTGTCATTCCCATGTTACTGACAAACAAACAGATTATCAGCAAAACTAATTGATTCACACCCCAGAATTTCAGGGCTGGCTACTTGAAGAATTCATGGCCTTGAGATGAATCAGAGTTGCAGGAGTCCAAGACACAGGAGGAAAGCAAGGAATATTTCAGAATGAACAGATCCATGAGTAATGCCTCGTTGTCCCTGGACCTGGGACAAAGGCATCTCTCAGGCTATTCCAGTTTGTGCTGGAGGCTGAAAAGATCAGCAGGGATTCCTTGTTCCGACATCTGTTCTCTGAATTGAATCAACCTTTTGCTCAGCTGTGTTCCTGACCACTAGTGAGACAGCAAATAAACAGCAGAACCATACAACATTTTAGCAGCCTGCGAATTATCCACCCTGCATTCCAGGGCAAGTTCTGACCCTTCTATAGGCCATACCTGAATTAATGCCATTTAATTCCGTAATGAGAAGGTTTTCCACAACTGTAACAAACACCAGAACAGTCACGATCTCTGCAAGGCTTTTGATTTTGTGTCTTACCAACGTTTTGGTCATCTGAAAAGAGCCACAATTATATATAAGGAAGAAAATAATTTCTTACCACACAGTACTTGTCCCCTGGAGTAAGAAAATCAGCTGTCAGGAAACAACTACTGCATGTGTCCAGGAGTTTGACAGCTTCTCCACTGTGGGCAGGTTTGTAAGCATAGACTGTCCCCTGACAGACAGAGAGAGATAATCCATCCCTGGGCTATGAGACTTCTCATTAAAAGCTGTCAAAGACTTCAAGAAAAAATACTCATCTTCCTGAGCTCTTTAAAGTTTCATACTCTACTCTAAATTGAGGTAAAAAGTGCCCAGTAGAATTCAACTGAATTTAGTAAATTATATAAATTTACACTAGCTGAAAATCAGGATGGTTCATTTGAGAGTGATCCAGCTAGTCACGTTTCCAAGTTTTGTTTCTCATAACTGCTTTAATTTAAAACCACCCTATTTCGTATTGCTCCAGAAACCAATCAATATTCTAAAGCAACATAAAACACAAATAATAAATCTTAAGCTTCAAAAGATGTTTTTATCTAAAGACCTCAAAACCTTTTAGAAACAATTCATAACTAATGTAGACATAGATTTTAGAACTTCTCTACGCATTTTACAAAAGGAGAGTGAAATCAGAGACAAAGTGTGACCAAAGTTACCCCCACAAAAAAACCCAAACAAACCACATTTAAATGCCAATTTAAATTATTAAAGGTCTGGAAAACCAGGGATAATTTGAGGATTTGGGACTCTTGTGTAAGATTTCTGGACATCAGGCTGGTCAAAGAAGGATCTTTGACTGGGTGGCCAGACAAATTCAGATAGATGCACAGAACAAGTCTCCCGCATAGCCACAGTAGGTCTGATGTACCCAAGGCCCAAGATTTCATTGCAAACACAAGATGGGCTAAGTTTACCTCTGGTATAATTTGTTGACTTGTGTGATTACATTACAGACATTTCATACTGGCAGTGCCAGCATGCACATACAGAATAAAAGGAACATGCCATTATATAATGCCGTTATCTCAAATGCTATACCTGGTCAGTGACAAGCAGAAGCACAGCGTAATCAGGTGAGAATATGAGGCTGGATATGGGTTTTAAGATATCAACGCAGATTTTCGTCTCATACTGCAGATCTTTGATGTGATAAAAGAATAAAACGCCCCCCTGTGCAGAAAAGTACAAATCCACATCAGGTCAAGGTCAATTATCCCAGCCTGAAGGTCAATTATCCCACCCACTCTGGCAAACTGAACTGGCAAAACCTTCTGAAATTCTCTGGAGCAAGTGTGTTTAACTGTATCCCATTGCTAATGGTCTCATCTGCCTTCATGACGTTTAAATCCAGATGACTCTTATCCTGCATAACGCATTTTTTGAAAAATCAAGGTGTTTTTTAATACAAGTCTTACTAACAGTCCATGTTTGATAACAGACTCTCTCATTAGTAAACACTTGAGATTCCACATTGTTTCTTTTGTGACAGTATAGGGATTTGTCCCTCTCTTAAGCAGCACTGTATAATGTAATCATCATTTTGGATTAAATATTGAGTGAGATTCAGCACAAAACAATTTGGTGGTTCTCTTGGTCATTTTTTTCTCCTCTCCTATTTTTTGTCCATCCTTCTTTCCTGTTCCTCTAGAACTCTCTTTGCCTTTTGTTAAAAATAGTATTGTCCTCTTTGGTTCCTTCTTTGACTTAAAAAATGGAATCTCTTCCCTCCCTGCTCCTTTCTGAGTTCTTGTCTCAAGTTCTAACAAAGAAGATATATGACAAAACCAGAGAGGACCTCCACTTTTTTTCTGACTTCTGTCTTTGCAGTGAGCTCTGCAAATACACTCCATTTGAATGCTTTTTGATTTTCACACAATAAGTTACAAGCATAAAGGATGCCTTACATTTCCAGCTGCATACAGTCCCCCGTTACAAAATGCCATGGCAAATAAAACTGATTGTTGTGGATCCTCTGGTTTGCCACCTGAAAGCACAAAGGCAACAAGAAACATCAAGTTTAATTCATTGCAACCATGTGTCCCAACTTCAAATCTGAGATGATTTACTACTTGTGAGTAAAAAGGCTCAACGGGCTATATATTCTTTGGACTTTGTGCTGTGATGATGAAGGACAAGGCTGGTACACATAATTTAAAGTGACAGTACTACTGTGGTCTGATGAATTAGAAATTAATTTGAGAAATCAAAACTTGTCCCAATGTCTGGCAACCTTCACTGTGGAAGTATTTTTTTTCCCTAATTTCTACTCAGAATTTCCATTGATGCAAACTGTGCCCTTTGCCTGTCAGGTTCCATCCTGTCTGTAACCTTTCATGAGTAGCTGAAGCAACAGTAAAATCCCCCATTTCCTTTCCACTGGGCTGAAGAGAGTTCTCACAGCCCATCTTTGTATGACACACGCAGACTCTGCAATAATCTTTGTGGCCCTGTGCTGAACTTTGTCCACTACGTGAATGCCTTTTTTGTATTGTGGAGCCCAAAACAAAACATTTGAAACAAACCCTAAATCCTAACTCAACTAAATCACAAGTGATTGCAGTTCTAAACAAAGTTACTAAAACTAAGCAGTAGAGAACCCATTCTAGCATCACTTATTCCAATTTAAACTAGAATGAACAGAAATTATTTCCCTGCCACTGTTTTTCCAGAGGCTATTCATTTGGCTGTCTACTAGCACAAAAGCTATTAATCATTTCTCCTGTAAACATATAAAAGGTTGCCATTGATGTGTCTTACAGAGGTCAGTGTGAGCTGAGGTTTTTCTAACCAGTGGCTTCCTGCTGTACTCACATATTATTACTCCCAGACATCATTGATGCTGGCTAAAAATCAATTAGCTTGATTTGAACATGGAAATACCTTTCTTTTTCTGCGCTCCTCGAACATATGACACGAT
Organism: Phaenicophaeus curvirostris; assembly: GCF_032191515.1. Classification (NCBI taxonomy): domain Eukaryota; kingdom Metazoa; phylum Chordata; class Aves; order Cuculiformes; family Cuculidae; genus Phaenicophaeus; species Phaenicophaeus curvirostris. The sequence continues at coordinate 450,723 of NW_027206669.1, forward strand.
GTCTGACACTTTACACACGTATTCTGCACAAAAGAAAACAATATATAACGTCAACCTTGTTTATATGTCAGTATTGCAATAAAAGTCAGTTATAGCCCAGTCTACTGAACAAAAGGTGAAGTTTGGTATATTGAATCAAAAATGTGCATTCTTCTCCAATATCCACCATCTCTGTCATTTATGCATCTGAGCTGGCACAGTCGTTACGTGGTTCAGCTTACAGCTATAAAAGGGAGATAGTCATACATGGACTGTGATCCAGATGCAGATTTATCTATCTTCTAGTGCTAAGTTCTGGTTTTGTTATTTCCATTCATAATTTTTTAATTAGATTTACTTACAAAGGAAAGTTTAGCCAGCCTGAAAATTGCCCAAGTGAAATGTTGTGGCTGCTTACGGTTCTGTTTGCAAAACCATAACAGGAGCTTGGCACGTGCTTCGAGTTGGACACACATGTAAGCATTCTGCTGAGCAGATACAGATTGCAGTACATCTTAAATTAAGCAGAAGCTTCAGTAAAATACGAATACAGACAGTGTTCTCACACAGATTTAGGACAGGACTCAAAGAATACACAAGTGGAGGAAAATCCCAAATGGCAAAAATTCTTATTGCCTTCTAACGAACTGGCAAACCATTTCTGGTCACGCCTCAGCTTTATATTTGTTTGTGATTTTCAGCTCTTGATATGGCAAACTTAAGAGTTTGATGGTTTCAAAAACAGAGGAATAGTGCTGGTTTGCTGATTTTTTTTTCAGAGCTGCCTTCCATTTCTGTGCTGACTATCAAAACTGGATAGAGATACAGAACTTTGGGAAAGTCAGGGATATTTACAGCAGCTTAAAAAAATAATGTATTACATGGCAAAAGAAGAAAACAAGATTATCATCAGCCTGTCCATTAACACTGATTCAGTGTTTATTAAACATTGCTATGCTGGTCTACAGAAGGATATTATCCAGTTCTAGTGATAGAAATAATAATTTTTCACGGAAAGGGTCATTGGGCACTGGCAGAGGCTGCCCGGGGAGGGGGTTGAGTCACCTTCCTTGGAGGGGTTTAAGGGACGGGTGGATGAGGTGCTGAGGGACATGGGTTAGTGATTGATGGGAATGGTTGGACTCAGTGATCTGGTGGGTCTTTTCCAACCTGGTGATTCTATGATTCTATGAAGTCAAAGACGTCTTCTGTTCACTTTCTGTGCTTCATATGTAATGCATTAATGCCTGATAATCTTTATAGACTTGTTTTGAATACAAAATAGTTCCTATAATTGCTGACCTTAAGGAATTCTATTAAGCAATATTACGTCAAATTTGGTTTCGTTTTTTAAAGATTCATCATGAGCTCATCTGTTCTAACATCATCTACCGTATCAGAGGAGGACAGTCCAATATTTCATGCAAAATAAAATGCATTACTGGTGCTTAACTAACAGTAAAAATACATATAGCTGGTATATTAATAGTTTATTGTTAACCTAGTAGGGCTGGTTAATAAGATCAGGACTGCTGTAACTATTGTTCATTTTATCAATTTTGATGTATTTAGAAGTTGTTTTTTTTTTCCAAAAAAAAATGAAAGCAAATTGTTGGGTGCTAAAGAAACCCACCCAGAAGTTCTGAATGTTTATCCTACTAATAAAAGAAATATGTCTTTACAATTTCTGTAAGATATACAATAGCAGAACAGCAGAAAGCAAAAAAAGCTTTCACCTATCCTTTTTCCTCCCTACTTGAATAAAAGACACCACACAGCTATTTCTTACCAGGGAGAGGTTTTTGTTGAAGAACAGAAACACTGCCTCTCTCAGCATCAATTGCCATAACATATCCTTCCTTACAGCCCAAGTAAATCTCTGAGGTCGCAGTCCAGCAGTGGGCAGTAGGATGCACTGACGGCTTAGCAGAATCTCTTGGCTTCAGCAAAAAAAATAAACAAGTTCAATTAACGATTGACAAATATCTGTACAAGCAGTTACGTACATTTTACAGCAAAAAAAAAAAAAAAAAAGAGCACTCCCTCATAGAGCCTGAGCACCTGTATAACTTCAGTCCTATTTATTCAGTTAGTCCTTCACTGAGGGGAGTAATTTGAAAAACGAGAACATTCTCCAGAGAAGTCTGTCTGGAGACAGTGGTGGAGAACTCACCTCTCTCTCTAGAAGCTTGTCTGAATGATGAATTATATTTTCATTTTAAAATTACATATTTTGAAATTTGAATTTATCTGAATTTATTCTCCAGCGCTTGTGTCTGTTACAGGTTTGTCCCCTAGCTTGGAATCCATCCGGTACTTTCCCTACCCTTGCAACAATGCTGACCCACCATAACCAATATTTTAATGATAAAATTATGATAAAATTCAACACTCTGAGACCCCAGAAGTTTGTTGTGTTTTTTTTTTAATGTCAGAATAGCACTGGAAGCCCAAATTGAAATGGTTACCCACTATTATCTCACCCTGACAAATGTTTTTCAAATTACTTTTCAACATAGTCTTCCACTGCATAGACATTACTTGCACATGTGGTCTTGCATACTTGGCAGTACTAAAGCACACTTTGTTTGAATAGTTTAGCGTATCATATAATCCAAATTACTCTGTAAAACAGCTCTGTCAACCTTTGTGTCATCTGCAAATTAGTTCCAGAAATATCCTTGCCACAGACTTTGCATGTGCCTTGAATTTCATTTCACTGAAATAAATCTCATAAATCTATCGTTCTCAAATCAGGAAGAACAGAAATTCACCATCAAATGTTATTAAAGACAGTGATCTGCTCAAATACAATAGTAATAGGGGTCATATAAATACCACGATAGAAAGAAATAGATGGAACAGGGTTTGGGGAGGGGAAAAGGGGAAGAAAACACAAGAAAACCTTGTAAGAACATTTAAGAGAAGATCCAAAGCATGTGAGCAGAAGTGGTGAGGAACACTAGACAATAAGATGGATGAAAAAGAATGAAGAGTCTGTAATTCTATAAAACAACACCTGCTGTCTCAATAAAGGTTCTATAAAAAGGAAATATAGGTGGACTTGGGATGAAAACATAGGACAGAGATTCATAAGCGCCTAGATGTTGCTAGTAAAATATGCCAAGGGCTGGCTACATGATTCTGGGTAAGAAGCCTACTCTCTATTTATGCTTACAAAGCATTTTGAATTTCTCAGCGGGGAAATGTTACAGAAATAAAGTATATTAATATTTACTTTATAAATCAAATAGGACTAACAGTAATAAATCTATAACAAATGGGGCTTTACATCACCCAGAAAAACATTTAATATAGGCATTTTTGCTGATTTTATGACTCTTGAACATCACAAATCTTTGGGAAGGCTGCAACTGAGCTCCTGTGAATCAGGAGCTTTCTGTGTAAAGATGACTTCTATAATATTCCTTTGTACCTGCTGCCATGACTGTCTTAACACATAAACTAAATAAAATATGGAAAACTGAGGATGAGATTGTGTAAATTCTAAACTAGGTTGCTTCCTGAACTGCGCATTAGTAAGGTGGTGTATAAAATTATAATAATGATGATGATGATAATGCTGTCTTTCTTTGAGCTTCTCTCCCTTTTAAGTAGCAACTCTTCAGAGAAAAAAAATCCATGATGGATCCTTGTAATGAAAAGTTTTATAAAAGGACAATTAAATAAAATTGGTACTGGATGCCAAGAGGACTCAAGTATTTTTAACTGCCATTTTTTTTAGAAAATGTTGAGCCTAATACTAAATCTTTTCTCCCCCCGGCTGGTCTAGGTAGTTCCAATTGTAAACGATAATAAGAAGGAAAAGGCACACATCATCATTACCTACCATTTACACTTTATTCTCCCATGCTACATGACTGGAATATTTCAGTGCAGCATTAATAAGCCTGACCAGAGACAAAGGCCTACACAGTAAAAAAGGAAACTACTTTAAGTACCTTCTCAGCAAGACGTCTTTCCATTTCAAGCTTAGCCAGCATTTCTGCTTTCTCTCTCTCTTCTTGAGTCAAGTATTTTTCAACTTTAATCTGAAGGAAGAAAATGAGGGTCATATCAGGGTTCTTCTCTCCAAATGTGATCACATGCAGACTAAGAACCTTTGGAAAGAGGGGCAATACTAATTCTTGATGCTTTTTGTATCTCTGCTCCATGATAATACTCCTCAAGAGGACATTGTTCTTTCGAACACCCCTGAAAGCATATTTAAAAATGCTAAAATAGAAACTACCATCATTTTTGTTGAGATTAGTTGTATTTCTTGCATACCTTTTCTGACAGTGAATAACACGAACTGGTGAGAGAACAGAGAGAATTGGGAAAGACTGACCAAAAGAGCATGAGATTGGTGGAATATATTGTATAAGAAGCATGGTGCTTCTTTATAAATTATCATTTCAATTTATAATTACAGTACTAAGCACGGTTTAGTACCCACACACTTAGTCTAAAACTACTTAGTCTCAAAATGGTGCTCAGAATAAACAGAGAAACCCTTATCTATGGAAGTAAACCCTCCAAGCCTGGCTTGAATCTTACACTCAGGAACAGGGGGAATATCTACCTAATTTATAGCCAATTAAAAACTTAACATCAACGAATTAAGATTGTATACATCTTATTCATTTTGGATTGACTTATTATAAGTTTTCTCCCTAAAGAGTGAAGGGAAGCAAAAGAGACAAAAAGATGATTTTAAGTACACAGACACATCTGTTTTCAGCTTTTCAATGTCTGGCAATGACAGGAATTAAATAAATATATTTGAGTAGGTGAAAGAGAAAGATTCATTTTTCAAACACCTCTGAATCCTGAACTGTGAGTGCTCGCTCTGGTATCTCATCATCTGTAAGAGCTGGCTCCCACACTTCCAACTGCAGATCAAGTTGTTCCAAGATTTCTCGGATCCTCAGGTTTCTTTCTTTCACTCGTTCTATCTCCTGCTCCTTTTGTTGTGCAACTATGTCAAATTCCTTATTAAAAGCAGTTTTCAGTTTGTAAATGATGTCCTGAAATACCAAAAAGGGAAACAGCAATATGGCACAGGTCACATCCATCCATGATTATGGGACCACTCCTCAAGCCATCAAAACCATAAATGTGTGTAATTGTATGTGTGACAGGGAGATAAACTGGTAAAGCCCTTTAATGAAAATCATATAGGCAGAGTTCAAGCTTTGTTAAATAGAGGTGGGCAAACTATCATTCGTGGGGTTTTTTTCCCGCATAGAAATTTTTATTGCTGCATATTGCTGCAAACACTGGATAGAAAATTCTATTTGCTTGTTTTTGAATTCTTTGGCTGAAAGAAGGGGCCTCAAAGAAAAAAAACACATGACCTATAAATCTAGAGACTGTAAATCACAGGTAGAGGGGCATACTTTTAAGGGACATACACGCTAAGGACATATTTTCCTGATTTTTAAGTGATTCATCCTGCAGTTTCAATAATGCTTTTATGTGATTTTCTGCCTGGCATATGTAAGAAAAATTCCCTCATTAAATAAATAAACAAAAGTCGTAAACTATTTTTTTAAAACAGCTAAGACCTTACAATGATTTTAAAAATCATATATTCTCGGTGCTTAAATTCTTCCTTTAGCCTACAGAATTGACCTCAACAAAGCAGAACAGAATATTAAGAGAGAAAACTATGTGTGTCTCCTACTACATCAATTTAATAAAATGAAACATGGAAAGGATTTCAGTTCTATCACCAGATTTTACATTTTGAGATGCTTTAGCTGTCTGCAATTTGTATTACAATAAATATTTTTGTGGCCATGATTATTTCATTGGTTTCTAATACAATAATAAGTTATGATGTAGTAAGGCAGGATGGCAGATAACATAAAGTGTTGCTGGGAGACAAAAGGCTGTGCTCAAGTGTTTGTCAGCTACCTATCTAACTCTCAGCAAATTCACTGCACTGGCCAAGAACACAGCAGACTTGTCTGCTATTAGATATATCGTATGCATCTTGAAAGCCACACAGTAGAAAGATCTCGTTACATCCAAACTTACATCTAAAATTGCTCCTTGTGTTTCTTCCCCATCTGCTTTAAAAACTAGTGTATCTACTAGATTTTATGTATTACAACGCATAACTGTTGAGCTCTGCTACCAGTTGTAGCCTTAAAGAGCTCTGATGAGGCAATGCTTTACTGTTGTTTAACCACTTCTGCCCTTGCAGATCATCTTCATAAGAAGCCTTTTATGTAGCATGTTTACTGCTTAATAAACAGGCCAGGGTAAGAGAAGGGAGAGTCGGATAGTAAAGAATATTAAATAACAGAAACACTGAAGGCTCCAAATGAAGGGCTGATAAGACTGTAAAGAAATGAAATGGTGTGAGGATACAGCTGAACTTTCATTCAGCAGCAAATAGTATGGAAAGAGGTCATGTTTCCACAGGCATGCTGAGCTGTGCAAGCCAGCTATACAAACACCAGAGGACAAATAGAAATACTCTCAAATTGGGTAACCAATTTCATAAAAACGTTTTTCTTCCACACCTGAGCTGGCAAATCCACATGGTGCTTTGCTGCACGATGTGCATTTATCTGTAACACAGTGGCCTGTGCAACTCTCCATTGTAGTGTCAGTACACCCAAAATCTGAGCGTCTGTGACTGCTATGAGAACCCAAAGGTGTGGCAGTGCCACTACAGTAATACAAACTTGAAAAGACATCACCTTTAATAACACTATCTGATTGACTTTCTGCTCCCTACTGTGCAAGTCCAGTTGGTGGTACAGGATAGATGTATCTCCACCATACTGAGAGCTCAGACTTCCAATCAGGCAGGAAGATGCATTATCATCAGCCGTTACGTCTTCTGTCTTCTCTCGTTCTTCCTCAGGTAATACAGTCTCAGACTCAGTCTCAGGATTTTTCTTCTGAGCCTGAATATCACAAACATGACAACTGTGTTAATTTTGTATACGAACCAGTGGCACACGTATGAAAAAATTCTAGAGATCATATTCTGCAATTAAGCCCAGTGATCAAAAACCCACAAGTTGAAGTGAACGTATACAGAATATTTGGTCCAGTTGTAGGATCCCCAGTACAAGAAAGACACGGGCATTCCGGAGCAAACCCAGCGATAGGCCACTAATACAATTAAGGGTTTGAAGCACCTAATATGTGAAAAGAAGCTGAGCGTGCTGGGATTGTTTAGCCTCAAGAAGGAGAAGGCTTGGGGGGTGGTGTTTAATAACACATATAAAAACCTGAGGAGTAAGGACAACAGAGCCAGACTCTTCTCAGCGGTGTCGCTGACAGATTGAAAGGAAATGGTTATACATCAAAATACAGAACATCCAACTTAAGTATAATGAAACACATTTCCTCTGAAGGTTGTCAAACATGGGAGAAGGTAGCCTATAGAGGTCATGGAATCCTCCATCCTTGGAGATATTCCAAACCTGACTGGACATGGAGCTGAGTAAATTGTTCTAGGTGGGCTGGAGTAGATGACTTCCAAATGGCTTATCTAACCTCAGCTCTTCTGTGATTCTTCAATACTAATGCATTTGTTCTAAGTAAAACCACAACATTTCATCTTTACGAATATCTTCAAATTTTTAGGGAAGTATTTCTACAGCGAAAACGGACCCAAGAAATGTGTCTATGTAAAAAAGGGGTTAAGATGCCAACTCAGAGCATTCTGATCTGAAATGCCTATATGCAGTACTTCAAAGGGATTGTACCTCATCATCAGCTGTCTCAATCTTCTTTAACTGGAGAACTTTCTCCAGAATTTTCAGTTCTTCTTCAGTACGTTCCTTCATTGGATAATTTTTCACTTCAGAAGCTATATGGAAGCACTGTTCAATTATATTTTTTTTTTAGAAAACAAAAACACCCAAGGTAAAAACTTCTTCAGAACACATCTGTTAATTCATTTGTCCAAAAACTGAATGCTAAATAGTTACAGAGGCTTCTTAAAATCAGAAATAATATTGATGATCAATTAATGTAGACAATCCAGCAAGAATATAGGAGTCAGAAAAAAACCACTTGCCTTTTTGGTAGTAAAAATGGTTGGTTTAAAATTTGCTGCCTTTATTTATTTTTTTTTTTAAATAACCTCTGGCTATGTCCTCTTTATTCACAGAATTCAACCAGGACAAGATTTTTGGTAAAATTACTCGGTCTTTAACCACCCTTGAGATAATCTAGTATCACTAGTTTGACTAATATCCCTCTGTTTAAAATAGGCAAAATCAGGGTTAAATTTTGCTTTTACATTCTGTGTTGCAGAAGTCCTACTGACCCAACACAGAAATATAATATTTACCTTCTCCTTTTAGCAACACTGCATGAAGATATTCTCTAGTATCTAGGAACTAAGGAGTTACTTATTTGCTTATTAGCACATTTATCCACTTTAAAAGGCAAAATCAGCCAGGCTCGGTCAAAATCAACAGAATGAAAGATTTGCATGAGCCCTGGAAAGAAGTGGTTTTTTTCCTCATACCATAAGCAAACCAGAAATGTGTTATACTTCTATTTATTTTGTTTCAGTACCTTAAGGAATCAATAAACTACTGCAGTAAGTGAGTTAGAAAGTGATGGTTACCTTAACAGCACGTCCTTTTACACACATTGGATCCCAGCACTCATGTTTGATGACACTCTGCAAATAGCAGTTGGCTAAATTCTCCATTTCAATCTCCTTCCTCACCTTTCAAGATACAGAAAAGAAAATAATGACATGTGGTGCAAACCAACAAGATATAGGCAATTTGTATTGAGTTGTTGAAACAAACCTGGCAGATTAAATGAATTACCCATATTTCATAATCTTAGACTACTGCAGCTATCTTCTCCAAAAATGATATTGCATACTACTGCTACTGAAAGGTGTCATTTCATATGTGAAGAAAAGCATTCCAGAACTTAAGCAGCGCTGTACCCAAGGTCACAGTGTCAGATTTACAGTTTCTGGCATAGATCATATTCCAACTGGCAATATCTGCATTAGCAGATTCACCTGCTTCAAAAAGTGACTTAAAATACTTTTACGCTTTCCTGCTTCTCAACAGTGAACAACTTTGAGATCATCTTCTATTCTTCAGTTATTGCTTCTCCTTTTCACTGCTAGTTTTAAAATGTTCTCTTTCCACTCTATCATACCCTGGCCACTTCTTCTTCAGCCTTTTCTTGTGCTCTTTCCTGTTCTTCTACATCCAGGTTGAACTCCTGCTGCTCCAGTTTCTCAATGTCTGCCACCAGTTCATTTTCATGCATCATTTTCTGAATCTGTTTTTTTAAAAAATAAGTATAAGGAATAAAAAGTAATTCGAATGTGAATAGAGGAAACACTGGTTTTAACACTGTGGAACTTGATAACAGAGAAAATCATTTTAATTGCCTCCACTTTTAACTGCTTCATGGTAATTGGTAGAACGTGCTGCCTGTACCTAGTGACAGAGACTACTATGTGAATATATTTCATCCTTCCCTTAAAGCTCATTTGGATGTTATATGTGGAGTTGTGCATACTTTCTAAGAATCTGTAGCATGGAATTGTTCATTCTTTAGTTCTGAGAACTTTCAAAAGTTTTTATCTATCTCATGCAGTTCAACAAAGGGAAATGCAAAATCCTGCATCTGGGGAGGAACAGCCCCATGCAGCAGGATATGCTGGGAGCTGAGCAACTGGAAAACAAACTGGAGAAGGAAGAGGAGAGGATGACAGTTTCTATAACGGAAGGCTGTTAGACCAGCAGAAACTAGCCTGCTGAGGGGATAGATTGCTCAAGATATAAGGGTGGTACAAATTTTTTAGTTGGAGCAAAGGAACCTCAGAACCAGACAGTTGTTCCTGACAGGTTCAGCACGCTGTCCCTGAAGAGACAAATCTCTCTATTACCTGTCTGCTCAGTGTTTATGACAAAAATGTAACTAAGCACTAGAGCTGATAGTTGTAAAGGAAGTGTACATGTAAACAAAACTGTAAGCTAAGCCATTACACTTGTAAGAAACTCACAGTTTCATGCAGCTTTTTAACTCCCATTTGCAGCTCTTTCTTCTGGTTAGCAAACCTCTCAGTCTCTTCTCTAATGACCTGACATACAACAGATATATTTTTGAAAATAAAAAATAACCCAGGAAACGACTGAAGTGATCTAAAGGAACATTATCTGTACAGAAAACAAAACTCAGAAGGGATTAATAACTGAAATAGACATAAGCTTAATTCAATAGGTTGATTCTTAGAACTGCTAAAAAGAAAAATGATTGTACACCCAGTTCACACTGTAAACTGGTTATACAGAAACAGAGCTTAAAATAAGGAAAGAAAGAAAGTCACTCCTGAGATCACACAGAAAGCAATGATATTTCATCTTATCATTGAGCCCCAGAAGCTGGAGAATATATACAGCTCTGGTTCATAACAAAAAGAACCTGCTACCACCCATAATTCATATTTCTGAGGAAAAAAATTATCTATGCTAACATTAATATAGCAATTTCCAGACTCACAAAGCACTAAATCCCCTCTCTGCACACTATTAGATCTTTGATGAACTTTTACTCTTAAAAAACTTTGGTTCCACATCATACTCACCTCAACCTTAACCTGGAATAAACCTCAGGGGGTTTGCAATTAATGTCATATTGTTGACTATTGATTTATCAGTGCTGTAGAATTTTTTATTCTGGCCCTTGGGAAGAAGCACCTGCTTGGTTTCTGGTAATAATCTTCTGTGTAACTTCTTGACATTTAGAAGAAAAACATCTTTACAAGTTTCTAAAGGAAGCCGATTTCTCTGGCAATTTCTTTTTTTTTTCATTTACTCCTTGTGTAGAAGTGGCCTTTTGGCCTTTAGAGCTCCTATTGTGCTCAGTACCTGCTCTGGTGTGTTTATAACGTTGACCCTAACTTTTCTAAAGGTCTAGATGCAACGCCTTAAAGGGAGGCCCAAATGTCAGAAGAGCTTTAGAAAGTAGATTACTTTACAGCACATAATTCAAATCACTACTGACTCTTGAAAACTCCTGTTTTGATTATTACTTGTTCTATCGAAGTACCTTCTTCATTTTCTGATCTATCCACGTCATTTCATTGGTATTGGCTGAATATGAACTGGTGACGTTTCCGTCTTCCTCTGTCACCTCTACATTGGAAGATTTAAGCGATGCATCCTGAAATTAAGGATATAAACATCCATCTCAGGTACTTAGAGTGAATAAGAGAGAGACCAAAATAAAATAAAAATTGGACTCGCATTAGAAGCACCACCACGTCATTAAAGAGAATGTTACAATATTTTTATTCCCTAACCAGGCTCCAGATTTGTTCCAGAAAACCCTTGCTGTTATGCAAAGCCTTTTGACTCAAATGGCCTGACATTACTAACTTCTGTAATTGCTGCTTTGCTTGATTTCAACAGGAAAACAAACAACACACAATGTATAGCAGTAATATCACACTGGAAATGACAAATAATTTCACATGAGGAGAAATTGACTTTCACAGAGTTTTCTGTGGCTGAAGAAACCATGTGAAACTGAAGCTGTGAATGCCATCTTCCCATAACTATTCCATTTCCTTGTTTATACTATTCTACAAATTAAGAATTAAGCATATTCAGCCTATCCTTGGGAGTATTTTGCTACTTCTGCAAAAGGATCAGAGTTTGTTTGGAGGACAGTTTTTATCATGTGCAATTTTAGGATAATGATCAAACCTTCCCCCCGCTTCCCTAAAAATAAAAAAAACCCCCACCTTAAATTTCCCTTCTGGAAGTGATTCTGCTGTGGATTCTGGGTCAAAATGCCGTTCTGCCATGGATTGTAAAACAGTATTTTCATTTGAAGTGGACTTGTTCAGTATAGCAAGAAGAGATCGCCAGTGAAGATCAGCTTCCTCAGCTTCAGTATTCTTTACCTTCCTAGTAAATAGAAAATAAATTGATGTATTTTTATGTCTTATAATAAAGGACAAATTATTAAATATTCCATATAACAAAATTACTAAGTTGTTCAAAAATGCCTATTCAATATTTTTACATATGATTTAATATTGTTTGAGTTCTAGCATTCATAATTAAGTGAAGTTTCTTCAGAATTAGAAATTCTGAAAGATTCATTACCCAGAGTAGAAATACCACTCTGGTGGACCCATCTTCCATTTATGCATCTGCCTGAACATTTGTTATACCACAGAAAAGCTGTAGTTTCACGTGTCCCTCACTCCTAATGTTTGCTAAGAGCTCTCTATGGGCACAGTTCAATTCCCTCCCATTAAATCTGTAATGTCCCCTAATCACTGAAATAAAATGGTATCTCATGAGATTATATGGCTTAGATCCTCAGACACCCCATTCCAGATGGTTTATTTGAGAGTGATAAGCAGCTTATTATGGGTAATGCTTATCAGAAGACACTCCTTTATCTTGTATTGCAACCGCACCCAAAGTCCAAGACATTCTCCACAACACTGGTGGGAAGCTTTAAATGAGCTAGGGAAGCTACCTCTAATGATGAGAGGAGTGACTTCATCTAATTCTTAACCTTACTTTGAGACTAATAAAAAGTCTAGAATCACAAATAGATGCAAAATTTGTCTGTCAGGATACAAAAATTCACACCATCAATATTATACATACTTCCATTTCAGGCACACCAGGGCACCATCATTTTTCCCAATAACAAGGATAAATTTGCTATCCAGAGAAAATACCGTGGATCTGATTCCTCCTCCTTGATATGAGTGACAATGCATACGAGCGAGTATATCCTAGAAAAGTCACAGAAGCAGTATGAGTAAATATGTTTTTGTAACAGGGTACGTCTATAAACTATGCTTCTGTATTTTCTTATAGAAGTCAATCCAAAATGTCAACACGAAGTATATAAAAGCCTAGGATTTATGATTTTGTGATTTTTGACTACAGATGGGACAAGTTTCTAGAATACTAATTTTGCAGGTGATGATAACGAAAAGTAGTAAAATTATCTACCCCAAGATTTGCTGGAGAAGAAAGTAAGTAGTTTGTATAATCATCAGTTATAAAAACAATTGTACTATATAATGTTATGACAGTTCATGTTCAACGTAAATTTTTCTGGAACACTTTATATTCAAGCAAAGAAAAGCTTCCAGTGAAAGAAAGTAGCTTGCACACCTCTTCCTCGCGTACACCAAACAAAGCCTGTACCTGGATGCCTACCTACCATAGTAGGAGTGTGATAGACGAACAAAACACCATCGTTCGCTGCTGATGCCAGCCACCGGCCGTTGGGTGATAAACAGAGGATCCCCGATCCAAACTGATTGCTACGAATCCTCTTCTCTGATAAAAATACTGATGGGTCTTCCGATATAGTCTGCCGAACAAAGAAAACGTTAGCAGCAGTTCAGATTATGGAGATGTCTATGCCATTTTGAGAAGGCTGATGGCAGTTTTGTGGGTTATCACATGTGGTGATTTACAATCCAAACACTTGGATTTCTGAGCTCAGGAAGCAGTAACATTGCTACGATGATTTGCTTCTCATCTCTTCAAAAGGGTCTGTGTGTTTTTATGTGCCTGGGCCCAGAGTTGTCAAGGAGGAATGCCCACCTTTGGAATTCACCTTCTTCCTTGACCTGACTCAAACTGGGGGAGACCTATGAGCTACAGAGAGGTCCAGTTCATCAGCAGGCAATGACAGTGACCACTACTTCATTTCAGGCAGGGCTGAGCTGGGTTTGCAGTTGTGTCTTAGAGTCATGGGCTCACATGGGCTCAGTGCTTTTAAGAGCTGGATACTCCAGTTACTCAGCAGACTGCACAAAAGCACAGCTCCAACACAGAAGCTACACATGAAGTGCCTGCAAGCTGTACAAGTTTTAAGAAGCAACATTTGGCTTTCTCTGTAATCAAACAAGAAGATTGCTTTTGCCAGATTTCTGAGCAGGTGGTAGGATACTAAAAGTTGATGTTTATGGATGGAGTAGATATTTTGAGTGCAGAGATGACTTTTTATGATAATATCCTGCTATATTAACTTCAGCTACAGCCTTTGTTTGATGGTATTTAACCATCACCCAAAATAAAGCAGCTTCAGAAAATTACCTTTTCAGTGAGATGATATTTACAGATGAAAAGTCCAGAGGTACAGTAACCATACACAATATTATCCTTCAATCTGACTGCTGAGCTCAAAGGGCAATCCAGATCATAACGCTCCTGTTTAATGGCACTAGCATCAAACATTCCTTGGTCATTAACATACTCATCATTATCTAGAAGCGTGAAAAAAGAAACAGGGAGGAAAAGGCATCATTACCACTAATGCAGGTGCTTCACCCATCAAGTAATTAAGAAAATCAGTCTCAGCAAGGAGTGAGCATTATGTGAGTTTTCAAGGAGACTAGGAATTAAGACACCTAGGTTTGACACTTACTCTGGGGGTCGTGCCAATCTAGCACACTGCAGTGAAGCAGAGAGACAGCTCTAAAGAAGTCCTAGAAACGGTTTAACCACAGTGATGTAATTGTTTGCATACCCTGATTTACCCTGCTCTGCTGTGCCTTAGTTAAATTTATGCATTTAAGACCTCTCATGACAACTGAATTAGTTTTCCACCTGTTTCCAGAAAGTGCCCCGAACTGATCATTCCAAGAATATCAGTTTTCCAGAAGGTGAATGGAAGTTTGCCTTTCTTAGGCGTCCTTAACGCCCCCCCCCCCTTTTCCTCATAGTGACACTTTTCTCATAGAAAGTTTCTTTAACATTTCCTATTGGGACACAAGGTAATATTTTTTAAACACAGTAGACTTTTTCCTTGGTGCTTTTACACAGAAAAGCTATAACAAAGACAGGGAATCACTATTTTTTTAGATAGATCAACCTTTAATATTTTCCTTCTGAGCTATTACATACCTATAATAATTCTTTGAAGAGGCTGGTGGGATTGATTCCCCTTTGAACACCCGATATGCTAGTCTGCAAAAGGGTGATGCCTAGAACAAGGTCTCTGTGACTGGCTTCGGGCATTGCCCACTCAATAGTAATAATAACAGCAATAACAACCACCACCAGTAGAAGTAGTTGTTAAGCGATGGCTTTGTGAATCTGCAAATGAATTACTTCTTCCTTCCTTGGCCTTCCCTTAAAAGATCACATTTTGCAATGATTGAGCTGACTATAAAGCCTACCGAATGCTGTATGAGAAATGATGTCCCAGGAGAATGTACAGAGGAGATGAAGAAAGAGATTAAGATTTGTGTTAATGGATGGCAATAATACGATCTTCCCTTAGAAAAATATCACAGAATATATATTCTTACCTGTTGTGAGTTCTGAAGGTAGATAAAAAACTTCCAGTCTTGCTCTCTGGCCCGCTCCCACATTAAGAAGTGCCGCCACTTCAACTAAGTCCTTGTTGAAGTCAGAAACTACAGAGAGATCCAGCACTTCATCTGCTAAGGCTGAAGCAGGTAGGGAACATCAATGCAAATTGTTACTGAATCACGGTAACGTTTTTGCTGAGTTATCACATCAAACAAAGAGACCCATGTTCAGGACACATCTCAGCTCAACCACACAGTTTGGAACTTGCATGAAAATATCAGACAAGCCACAACCTGGTTTTGGAAAGTGCGGCACGCGCACAACTTCAGCTAGAGGCATCCAGCACTGAGAGTGCTAAGTGTTACTATGACATTAAACATTCAAATATGACTTTACATCCAGCTTGAACTGTAGCAATTTTGAGGTTCTCTGCTGATAACCACCACTTAAAGTTATGATGAAGGTCTATACTTATAGATGCGATCTGTAAGTATAACGTTAGTGGAATTGAGAGGCTGCAAAAACAAATACACAAATTTCTGAAGAATTATTCTGTGACTTAAAATTCCATCATTTTCATTCTTTAGCATCCAGCAGCAAAGCTGACAGTTCCAGCAGTCCTCACGTTAAAGATGTCCGGGGCAGGCAATTGCACCCAGCTATCATGACCTACGGATTTTTACTCTAAATTCTCTCAAGATGAGCCACAAAAGTCTTAAGTTCTTTGCCACTACTATTCCTTTTGTGCTGGAGTTGTGATCAGCTGGTTAGCTAATCCATTCTCTTCCCTCTGACTTACCTGCTCCTTTGCTAACTAAAACTAAATAAAAAAAAAAAAAAAGCAAGTACACCTAAAATACAGTAAATAGTGAAAACACAGTGTAGTTAATGCTGTAACATTTATTACCTACATATCCAAGAACTTGGAATAATTTTGAAGGCCGGGCATCTAGAATAAAGATATGTCCTTCTGCAGCCCTAGTGATGAGGAACCGGCCACTCTGGTCATAACTAGGTGAAAAAAAAATCCAAATAGAAAACAGCTCAATAAAAAGAGTCAAATAATTCCACTCCAATAACTCTGCTGACTTCACTGAGGGCATAAACGCAACTGAAATTTCAGCTTCTAGGTTTACAGGATTAGGGTCTGATATAAAGTGCAGTTATGAGTGCAATTTCTAATTGTGTGGGTGGTCAATCTAAAGCTAACGATGCTCCATAGCAGTCTGTTAACAACTTCAGCAAATCTTTAATGAAGTTTATGTTTTTAAAAATAAAACGGCTATACAGATTTTGATATTATTTTTAATAGACATGGCTCTGTTTATATTGATTTGACCTTGAATGAGTTGCTTTCCGTATCTATTTTTAATGTTTTATCTTAGGTAGCTGTGGAAAGTGATCACATCTGAGTCTCCAAATAACAGGCAGACTAATATTAAAGTTTAACTGTTCAATATCCATTTTATTTTTTAAAAAGTAGAAGTAAAATACTCTCAGATTTTTCAATAATGGAAAAAAGCAACCAACCAAACAAAAAAAGCCTTTTACATCACTAGAACTTATTACAGGAGGACTGGTAAATTCCAGAACAGTGAGCAAATGAATAATTAACAATGGTAATAAAAATCCACCGTATAAAAAGGGATGACCAAAAGGCTTATACTTAATTTCACAAAAACTTAAATTTACTTCTAGTGAGAAATGGCCCTCTAAAGTTGGATACATGGAATTGTGCATAATTATTGCACACAGTGATCTGCCAGAAAGGATCTTATACATGAGTATTTTCAGTGCTCAGTTAAACCTTCTTAAAATACAGGTTTATTATATTTCTCTCATATAAATCCTGCCACTACCTCTCTTGCAAGCAATTCAGAATATGTTGGAAAATAATTGAAACCATTAAAATATTTTACTTTGTTATTTTTGGAATCAAAGCTTGAACAGTTTTTTTGTTCAACTAACAGCGTTACTCAAGAAACAGATTGACAATATTACTGCCCCTGCTGCTTCATACTTACTGCAAAGACAACACTGGAAATTTGGAAAGAAAAATTCTGTGAACAACCCGTGGAGCTTCAGCTTTGGTAACATCAAGAAAATAAGATTTGACCTCTTATGGTCCCAACAGCAACGCTGCTGGAGGAGGGACAGCAAGCCATAGCTGTTGCCTAGTTGAGAAACAAAATATGATTAACAGTTCCATACCTTTTTTTACAACTATTCTGTATGTTAGTATGCGACTTCTTTTACTATTTAGAAGTCCCTAAAATTTGAAGAAGAAACCTCAAATGGTTCAGCTAAAAAACTTGTTTTTAACAAAGTATTTTAGAGACGTCTTGGCTTTTTTCCCTATGCTCTGTATCTACATATCAAAAGCCAATTCTGCACTCCTCAGAAAAAAATCATTATATCCACATTTAAAGTGAAATAAGTCCCACCTCAATGAAACAGTGAGTGCATTGTTATGTGTACAGCTCTTACAGAAAGGGATGAGTCTCTTACTGTGTCAGATTTCAGGGTTTGAATGCATCTTAAATCAGGACAAAGCATTAACAGTTTTAAATACTTTTATCAACTCAGTTTCAAGAGCCTGGTCATTCAAGGCATTTAGTTTTTACAGACTCAAAACTTTTCCATTCAGTTCTGACACTCATTAAAAATAAATATTTCATCAAATATTATAAAAATTTAGATTGTTATTTACAAATATGTGCTTAAAGACACATCACTACAACAACCCAAACCATTCAATGATTCTATGACATGAGGTTGACATGTTGCCTCTGCTTTATGGCCCAGTTCAATAGATGATTAGTTCAAGTAAACGTAATATTTTTAAATCTCTTTCATGGGTTGTACAGAGACACTACTGATCTTTCCTCACCACAGGTTGATCCAAATCTGTGGAATATTATGCTATGAATTAAGAAATACTAAAGAAAACTTCAAGCATCAGTCACTAAATGAGCTCCTGGTTGCGTGTACCTGAATATCAAGGTTGAGCTTGCTGAGGCAAGTTCCATCTTCCAGGAACCAAACTTGTACTTCACCTGAAATTGTTACAGACTATTGAACAGAGAAAAAAACATAGTCAAAAGAGAGTGGAATAACCAAATAGTCTGGAAATGACTAGTGATCTTTTATAGAATATAAATTCAAATAGTGTCTGAGCAGAGCAGATCAAGGATTACTAGTTTTGCTTGAAATTACCTTGAATTCCCTTTAAGTCCAGTTGCTGCAAGGTACGCCTACCTACGGAAAATGTGTAATCATTTCTGTGAATTGATGCAAATACAGGAATGTTTTTTAAGCAGAATGAGACAATCTAGGGCAAAACATGTAAGCTTGATCAATATTAGCACTCCCACCATTCAGCCTGCAATAGAAAACCTGCTTATCATTTTGTTTGCACAGGAAAGGGCTTAAGGTGACATCTGGTTTTCTCACATGAAAAATTATGTGTATCATGTTTTTGAGGCCTTCTTATAACCAGGAAATTTTATAATTCCACAGTGAAGTGTGGCTAGAGATCAATCAACCCTCACATCACTCATTCAGACTCAGGTAAAATTTGTCATTCCCATGTTATTGACAAACAAACAGATTATCAGCAAAACTAATTGATTCACACCCCAGAATTTCAGGGCTGGCTACTTGAAGAATTCATGGCCTTGAGATGAATCAGAGTTGCAGGAATCCAAGACACAGGAGGAAAGCAAGGAATATTTCAGAATGAACAGATCCATGAGTAATGCCTCGTTGTCCCTGGACCTGGGACAAAGGCATCTCTCAGGCTATTCCAGTTTGTGCTGGAGGCTGAAAAGATCAGCAGGGATTCCTTGTTCCGACATCTATTCTCTGAATTGAATCAACCTTTTGCTCAGCTGTGTTCCTGACCACTAGTGAGACAGCAAATAAACAGCAGAACCATACAACATTTTAGCAGCCTGCGAATTATCCACCCTGCATTCCAGGGCAAGTTCTGACCCTTCTATAGGCCATACCTGAATTAATGCCATTTAATTCCGTAATGAGAAGGTTTTCCACAACTGTAACAAACACCAGAACAGTCACGATCTCTGCAAGGCTTTTGATTTTGTGTCTTACCAACGTTTTGGTCATCTGAAAAGAGCCACAATTATATATAAGGAAGAAAATAATTTCTTACCACACAGTACTTGTCCCCTGGAGTAAGAAAATCAGCTGTCAGGAAACAACTACTGCATGTGTCCAGGAGTTTGACAGCTTCTCCACTGTGGGCAGGTTTGTAAGCATAGACTGTCCCCTGACAGACAGAGAGAGATAATCCATCCCTGGGCTATGAGACTTCTCATTAAAAGCTGTCAAAGACTTCAAGAAAAAATACTCATCTTCCTGAGCTCTTTAAAGTTTCATACTCTACTCTAAATTGAGGTAAAAAGTGCCCAGTAGAATTCAACTGAATTTAGTAAATTATATAAATTTACACTAGCTGAAAATCAGGATGGTTCATTTGAGAGTGATCCAGCTAGTCACGTTTCCAAGTTTTGTTTCTCATAACTGCTTTAATTTAAAACCACCCTATTTCGTATTGCTCCAGAAACCAATCAATATTCTAAAGCAACATAAAACACAAATAATAAATCTTAAGCTTCAAAAGATGTTTTTATCTAAAGACCTCAAAACCTTTTAGAAACAATTCATAACTAATGTAGACATAGATTTTAGAACTTCTCTACGCATTTTACAAAAGGAGAGTGAAATCAGAGACAAAGTGTGACCAAAGTTACCCCCACAAAAAAACCCAAACAAACCACATTTAAATGCCAATTTAAATTATTAAAGGTCTGGAAAACCAGGGATAATTTGAGGATTTGGGACTCTTGTGTAAGATTTCTGGACATCAGGCTGGTCAAAGAAGGATCTTTGACTGGGTGGCCAGACAAATTCAGATAGATGCACAGAACAAGTCTCCCGCATAGCCACAGTAGGTCTGATGTACCCAAGGCCCAAGATTTCATTGCAAACACAAGATGGGCTAAGTTTACCTCTGGTATAATTTGTTGACTTGTGTGATTACATTACAGACATTTCATACTGGCAGTGCCAGCATGCACATACAGAATAAAAGGAACATGCCATTATATAATGCCGTTATCTCAAATGCTATACCTGGTCAGTGACAAGCAGAAGCACAGCGTAATCAGGTGAGAATATGAGGCTGGATATGGGTTTTAAGATATCAACGCAGATTTTCGTCTCATACTGCAGATCTTTGATGTGATAAAAGAATAAAACGCCCCCCTGTGCAGAAAAGTACAAATCCACATCAGGTCAAGGTCAATTATCCCAGCCTGAAGGTCAATTAACCCACCCACTCTGGCAAACTGAACTGGCAAAACCTTCTGAAATTCTCTGGAGCAAGTGTGTTTAACTGTATCCCATTGCTAATGGTCTCATCTGCCTTCATGACGTTTAAATCCAGATGACTCTTATCCTGCATAACGCATTTTTTGAAAAATCAAGGTGTTTTTTAATACAAGTCTTACTAACAGTCCATGTTTGATAACAGACTCTCTCATTAGTAAACACTTGAGATTCCACATTGTTTCTTTTGTGACAGTATAGGGATTTGTCCCTCTCTTAAGCAGCACTGTATAATGTAATCATCATTTTGGATTAAATATTGAGTGAGATTCAGCACAAAACAATTTGGTGGTTCTCTTGGTCATTTTTTTCTCCTCTCCTATTTTTTGTCCATCCTTCTTTCCTGTTCCTCTAGAACTCTCTTTGCCTTTTGTTAAAAATAGTATTGTCCTCTTTGGTTCCTTCTTTGACTTAAAAAATGGAATCTCTTCCCTCCCTGCTCCTTTCTGAGTTCTTGTCTCAAGTTCTAACAAAGAAGATATATGACAAAACCAGAGAGGACCTCCACTTTTTTTCTGACTTCTGTCTTTGCAGTGAGCTCTGCAAATACACTCCATTTGAATGCTTTTTGATTTTCACACAATAAGTTACAAGCATAAAGGATGCCTTACATTTCCAGCTGCATACAGTCCCCCGTTACAAAATGCCATGGCAAATAAAACTGATTGTTGTGGATCCTCTGGTTTGCCACCTGAAAGCACAAAGGCAACAAGAAACATCAAGTTTAATTCATTGCAACCATGTGTCCCAACTTCAAATCTGAGATGATTTACTACTTGTGAGTAAAAAGGCTCAACGGGCTATATATTCTTTGGACTTTGTGCTGTGATGATGAAGGACAAGGCTGGTACACATAATTTAAAGTGACAGTACTACTGTGGTCTGATGAATTAGAAATTAATTTGAGAAATCAAAACTTGTCCCAATGTCTGGCAACCTTCACTGTGGAAGTATTTTTTTTCCCTAATTTCTACTCAGAATTTCCATTGATGCAAACTGTGCCCTTTGCCTGTCAGGTTCCATCCTGTCTGTAACCTTTCATGAGTAGCTGAAGCAACAGTAAAATCCCCCATTTCCTTTCCACTGGGCTGAACAGAGTTCTCACAGCCCATCTTTGTATGACACACGCAGACTCTGCAATAATCTTTGTGGCCCTGTGCTGAACTTTGTCCACTACGTGAATGCCTTTTTTGTATTGTGGAGCCCAAAACAAAACATTTGAAACAAACCCTAAATCCTAACTCAACTAAATCACAAGTGATTGCAGTTCTAAACAAAGTTACTAAAACTAAGCAGTAGAGAACCCATTCTAGCATCACTTATTCCAATTTAAACTAGAATGAACAGAAATTATTTCCCTGCCACTGTTTTTCCAGAGGCTATTCATTTGGCTGTCTACTAGCACAAAAGCTATTAATCATTTCTCCTGTAAACATATAAAAGGTTGCCATTGATGTGTCTTACAGAGGTCAGTGTGAGCTGAGTTTTTCTAACCAGTGGCTTCCTGCTGTACTCACATATTATTACTCCCAGACATCATTGATGCTGGCTAAAAATCAATTAGCTTGATTTGAACATGGAAATACCTTTCTTTTTCTGCGCTCCTCGAACATATGACACGATGTCTGACACTTTACACACGTATTCTGCACAAAAGAAAACAATATATAACGTCAACCTTGTTTATATGTCAGTATTGCAATAAAAGTCAGTTATAGCCCAGTCTACTGAACAAAAGGTGAAGTTTGGTATATTGAATCAAAAATGTGCATTCTTCTCCAATATCCACCATCTCTGTCATTTATGCATCTGAGCTGGCACAGTCGTTACGTGGTTCAGCTTACAGCTATAAAAGGGAGATAGTCATACATGGACTGTGATCCAGATGCAGATTTATCTATCTTCTAGTGCTAAGTTCTGGTTTTGTTATTTCCATTCATAATTTTTTAATTAGATTTACTTACAAAGGAAAGTTTAGCCAGCCTGAAAATTGCCCAAGTGAAATGTTGTGGCTGCTTACGGTTCTGTTTGCAAAACCATAACAGGAGCTTGGCACGTGCTTCGAGTTGGACACACATGTAAGCATTCTGCTGAGCAGATACAGATTGCAGTACATCTTAAATTAAGCAGAAGCTTCAGTAAAATACGAATACAGACAGTGTTCTCACACAGATTTAGGACAGGACTCAAAGAATACACAAGTGGAGGAAAATCCCAAATGGCAAAAATTCTTATTGCCTTCTAACGAACTGGCAAACCATTTCTGGTCACGCCTCAGCTTTATATTTGTTTGTGATTTTCAGCTCTTGATATGGCAAACTTAAGAGTTTGATGGTTTCAAAAACAGAGGAATAGTGCTGGTTTGCTGATTTTTTTTTCAGAGCTGCCTTCCATTTCTGTGCTGACTATCAAAACTGGATAGAGATACAGAACTTTGGGAAAGTCAGGGATATTTACAGCAGCTTAAAAAAATAATGTATTACATGGCAAAAGAAGAAAACAAGATTATCATCAGCCTGTCCATTAACACTGACTCAGTGTTTATCAAACATTGCTATGCTGGTCTACAGAAGGATATTATCCAGTTCTAGTGATAGAAATAATAATTTTTCACGGAAAGGGTCATTGGGCACTGGCAGAGGCTGCCCAGGGAGGGGGTTGAGTCACCTTCCTTGGAGGGGTTTAAGGGACGGGTGGATGAGGTGCTGAGGGACATGGGTTAGTGCTTGATGGGAATGGTTGGACTCAGTGATCTGGTGGGTCTTTTCCAACCTGGTGATTCTATGATTCTATGAAGTCAAAGACGTCTTCTGTTCACTTTCTGTGCTTCATATGTAATGCATTAATGCCTGATAATCTTTATAGACTTGTTTTGAATACAAAATAGTTCCTATAATTGCTGACCTTAAGGAATTCTATTAAGCAATATTACGTCAAATTTGGTTTCGTTTTTTAAAGATTCATCATGAGCTCATCTGTTCTAACATCATCTACCGTATCAGAGGAGGACAGTCCAATATTTCATGCAAAATAAAATGCATTACTGGTGCTTAACTAACAGTAAAAATACATATAGCTGGTATATTAATAGTTTATTGTTAACCTAGTAGGGCTGGTTAATAAGATCAGGACTGCTGTAACTATTGTTCATTTTATCAATTTTGATGTATTTAGAAGTTTTTCTTTTTTTTTTTCCAAAAAAAAATGAAAGCAAATTGTTGGGTGCTAAAGAAACCCACCCAGAAGTTCTGAATGTTTATCCTACTAATAAAAGAAATATGTCTTTACAATTTCTGTAAGATATACAATAGCAGAACAGCAGAAAGCAAAAAAAGCTTTCACCTATCCTTTTTCCTCCCTACTTGAATAAAAGACACCACACAGCTATTTCTTACCAGGGAGAGGTTTTTGTTGAAGAACAGAAACACTGCCTCTCTCAGCATCAATTGCCATAACATATCCTTCCTTACAGCCCAAGTAAATCTCTGAGGTCGCAGTCCAGCAGTGGGCAGTAGGATGCACTGACGGCTTAGCAGAATCTCTTGGCTTCAGCAAAAAAAATAAACAAGTTCAATTAACGATTGACAAATATCTGTACAAGCAGTTACGTACATTTTACAGCAAAAAAAAAAAAAAAAGAGCACTCCCTCATAGAGCCTGAGCACCTGTATAACTTCAGTCCTATTTATTCAGTTAGTCCTTCACTGAGGGGAGTAATTTGAAAAACGAGAACATTCTCCAGAGAAGTCTGTCTGGAGACAGTGGTGGAGAACTCACCTCTCTCTCTAGAAGCTTGTCTGAATGATGAATTATATTTTCATTTTAAAATTACATATTTTAAAATTTGAATTTATCTGAATTTATTCTCCAGCGCTTGTGTCTGTTACAGGTTTGTCCCCTAGCTTGGAATCCATCCGGTACTTTCCCTACCCTTGCAACAATGCTGACCCACCATAACCAATATTTTAATGATAAAATTATGATAAAATTCAACACTCTGAGACCCCAGAAGTTTGTTGTGGTTTTTTTTTAATGTCAGAATAGCACTGGAAGCCCAAATTGAAACGGTTACCCACTATTATCTCACCCTGACAAATGTTTTTCAAATTACTTTTCAACATAGTCTTCCACTGCATAGACATTACTTGCACATGTGGTCTTGCATACTTGGCAGTACTAAAGCACACTTTGTTTGAATAGTTTAGCGTATCATATAATCCAAATTACTCTGTAAAACAGCTCTGTCAACCTTTGTGTCATCTGCAAATTAGTTCCAGAAATATCCTTGCCACAGACTTTGCATGTGCCTTGAATTTCATTTCACTGAAATAAATCTCATAAATCTATCATTCTCAAATCAGGAAGAACAGAAATTCACCATCAAATGTTATTAAAGACAGTGATCTGCTCAAATACAATAGTAATAGGGGTCATATAAATACCACGATAGAAAGAAATAGATGGAACAGGGTTTGGGGAGGGGAAAAGGGGAAGAAAACACAAGAAAACCTTGTAAGAACATTTAAGAGAAGATCCAAAGCATGTGAGCAGAAGTGGTGAGGAACACTAGACAATAAGATGGATGAAAAAGAATGAAGAGTCTGTAATTCTATAAAACAACACCTGCTGTCTCAATAAAGGTTCTATAAAAAGGAAATATAGGTGGACTTGGGATGAAAACATAGGACAGAGATTCATAAGCGCCTAGATGTTGCTAGTAAAATATGCCAAGGGCTGGCTACATGATTCTGGGTAAGAAGCCTACTCTCTATTTATGCTTACAAAGCATTTTGAATTTCTCAGCGGGGAAATGTTACAGAAATAAAGTATATTAATATTTACTTTATAAATCAAATAGGACTAACAGTAATAAATCTATAACAAATGGGGCTTTACATCACCCAGAAAAACATTTAATATAGGCATTTTTGCTGATTTTATGACTCTTGAAGATCACAAATCTTTGGGAAGGCTGCAACTGAGCTCCTGTGAATCAGGAGCTTTCTGTGTAAAGATGAGTTCTATAATATTCCTTTGTACCTGCTGCCATGACTGTCTTAACACATAAACTAAATAAAATATGGAAAACTGAGGATGAGATTGTGTAAATTCTAAACTAGGTTGCTTCCTGAACTGCGCATTAGTAAGGTGGTGTATAAAATTATAATAATGATGATGATGATAATGCTGTCTTTCTTTGAGCTTCTCTCCCTTTTAAGTAGCAACTCTTCAGAGAAAAAAAATCCATGATGGATCCTTGTAATGAAAAGTTTTATAAAAGGACAATTAAATAAAATTGGTACTGGATGCCAAGAGGACTCAAGTGGTTGTGTCATGGCAAAGCATATTCAGAAACCTCAGGTCCCAAATGTAAGAAATATTGTAACAAAACTAAATTAATCTAATGGAAGAAAGAATAAGATTGAAAGCTGTAGGATAGTTCCATTCCTTTCCCTCTGCTGCCCCGTTGTGGTTAACACTTTGGTAAATACCCAGCCACAGGGTCTTGTTCTAGAGCCTGGAATCCTAACACATTTCAAAGGAGCCAACGAGAGCATTGGCAGTGGTCTTGCTTTTCTTTCTTGCCTCTCACACATTCTTTAGGAGTTGGCTACAGCTTCTAAGGGCCATGGACTACAGGTTGAGGACAAATCCCTTAAATGACAATCTAAATAATTGGTCCTCCACTTTGGATGCTTACATCAATGGGGAAAACATTGATCTCAGGGGACACTAATAGTGGTGCCATTTAGGGTATTATAAAGGGAACAAGTCCCCCACACCACTGGTGGGTTATCACACTTCACTGCCAGGGCCACCCTGGGGTCTCGCCCCCAGAGGGTGGTCCTTGCTGTCCCTGAGATATGGGCAGGTTCGACTGGACCGCTGGTTGAGCCATAAAGTTGGTTGCTTGTCGGGGGGGCTGCAGGTTCAGGGGTGCTTCGCCCCATTCGGGGTTGGCATAGTTGGGCCGCCTGGTGTCCCAAGTGGGAGAGAGCCGTGCGCGGCCCAGGTGCCCTCTCCCCCTCCCGTTTCCCTGAGTTTTAGAGCTGCATTCCTTGGCAAAGTGCCCTTGCTTCCCGCAGACCCAACACGGTCCTCTGGGTCGATTCTGGCGCAGGGGGAATGCTGTTGGCAAGTCATGAAACCGAGGGCAGTTTGTTACAACGTGACCCACCTGGCCACATTTAGAGCATGCCATCACGTTGGCTATTGCAGTGCTAACGGCCATCTGGATTGGGGCTAGACGCTCTTCCTTCGCGACATGCTTGATCATGTCTGCGATACTCGACCCCACCGGCAATGACCGCAGAATTTCTTTGGTTGCCGAGTTGCACTGCTGACGCAAGCATTCTGCTACCACCGGGCCTTTTGCTTCCGCAGGCAGGCTCGAAGAGTCGACTGCTGCCTGGAGACGGTCCACGAATTGTGTGAAACTCTCACTTTCACTTTGTTTTATCGTGGACCATGATGATGGCTTGGCGATGACTCTAGAAGCTGTGCGAATGGCTTCTCTGGCCGCACGGGTAGTTGCCATGACTTCATGGGCCCGCAGGCCCTGAGCTTGCGCCTGAGGGGTGATCATGGTTGGGTCTGTTCCCATGAGCCGCTGCAGGCTGGAGCCGTGCAGTGGGTGATCTGCCCCAGCTACTTGGGCCAGCTGCTTTACGCAGTTGTCCTCCCATTCTTGTTTGAACACAATCATCCCTGCCCCGTCCAATATTAATCTGCAAGCTTGTTTTATATCAAAGGGCAGCATGTCATCTCCACCGAAAACGCTGTCTATGAGGGTGGAGACCATGGCAGAATTAAGTCCTTTATCTGCAATTGCTTTAACAATTGCTTGTATGTCCTTAGGGTTTATTGGTGAGTGGACCCTCTGTCCCCCGTCTGTGACCCGAACCGGGAATGCTAGCTTGGCCGATGGGGCCCAATCGGCACATGCCATCTTTATTTTTCTCCAATCCGTGAGAGGGATTTGTCCCCCTCTCGGCTTTTCTTTAATTTGAGTGGGGATGCGTCGGCTTTTAACTCTATGCACCCCCACTTCCTCCTCCTCTGAGCTCGAGTCGGTTGTGACCCACCCGCCCGGACTAGCGTCCGAGCCGGAGTCAGAACTCGACTGACCGGTCACTTCCGGGCCCCGAGCTCCTTCTGTCGGGCCCCGGCCCCGCCCACCTCCCTTGCGGGTGGGGCCGCCCCCTCCCCGCGGCTCGCCCCGCCTGCTGCTCGGAGCAGACGGGCGCTGACTGGCTCTCCGCCCCTCGCGGGCACCACCCTTCTCTTTTATGTTCTCCTCCCCCTCACGCTCGCACGCGCCGTTCAATTCCAGCGCTACCTCCCTGTTCCCGCCGCGAGCGTTCTCACCCCGCCTTTCCCGCTCGGCGCCATCTTGGGCCGCATAAGGTGGCGGCCTTTCCGAGATTGCCTCGGGCTCCGCTTTTCCAGCGGCGCCCCCGGCCTCCCCGGCCAACCCGCCCCAGAAGGATTCCGCTCGTTTCTGTCCCTCCGTAAGCGGGCCGGGGTTTGAGGATTGAGGGGACGCATCCCCCTCTCGCAAACATTTAGATTCTGCATAATCATCACCACGTGGGGGGGGCAGAGTCCGCGGGGCCGGGGTGGAGAATATCCACCGGCTGGTCAATGACCCCAAGCTCTAAAAGTCTCGCAACGGCGAGAATAAAATCTTTAGGCTTACACTCTGTCTTATATAATTGCGATACGACCTTCACAAGGGCTTCCATCTTCCTTGCGGGTCCGGGAGCGTCCTCCCCGCCGGGCTGGTCCAGCCGCACCGGCCGTCGTTCACCCGATTCCAAGCGACTTCCCGATTCCCGGAGCTCCTTCCCGGCCCCCGGGTTTCGGCACCACCCCCGCCTTCGGGGGGCGTTGCCTCCGGAGGCGTGGCGACCTGGTTCAGTTTCCTGGATGGAAGCTTTAAGTTTCTTCAGTTCATCTTCCAGTGCCTGGAGAAGGGAAGGACAAGAGCAGCAATATCATATCTAGAAGAACAAAGAAGCTCAGATACTGTAGAATGAAAATATGGAATTGTATCCTTTAGCCAAAAGGTCCCAGAAATTATTTGTTTGGAAGGAGAGTGCTGCCAGGCTACCGAGTTATGTTGTCCAAATACGACTTCGAAGAATAAAAAGAGTTGTAAGCAAGCAATATTGTGACATTCTGAATTTTTTCAACTTTGTCAGTATGGCAGGGCAAGCCTCTTCAAGAACAGAGAAGACAAGTTCTTAAGAAGACAAACATATGTATAAATACATAGCCTGGTATTTTGAGAATCTCAGCACATGCACAAGGAGGTTACAATCATAGAATCATAGAATGGTTGCCCTGGAAGGGATCATGAAGATAGCTAGTCCAACCCCCCTGCAGTGAGCACGGACATCTTCAACTCGATATCAGAGTCCCATCCAACCTGACCTTGAATGTTTCCAGTGTTGGGGCATCTTTATACACTGCTCAGAAAATAATTTATTCATTTACACGTATTTTATTCACATGAAAGGAAATCTGTATATCTTTTGGTCAAAGCTCATGTATCTCTGTCTCTGGAAAACTGAGATTTACACCTTCATGCTTTTAAGCTGAACAAACAGCTTGCTAGAACTTTTCCACACCATCTGTTAGGAATTGCTCTTGACATTCTAAAACAATATGGGAATGCATGGCTGCAAATGTAGACTGATAAAGGGAGAGAACAACTCCAACAGATGATGAAAACCGAATGCCTTAATATTTTTTTTGGTATGGACAGAGGAAAGGTAGTTTTTTTTTTTTTTTGTAATGAAACCACACCAAAATCATAATCATTCTGATAAAATCCATTCACATTAATATGCTAATTTTTCCTGTGAAGGAGAACTAGATCCCATTTCCCTTCATAGCATTTCTATTATTCTGAACTGAATGTGGTCAGAAGCAACCTTCAAACTCAAATGCAGCTTGTGTGTGTGCTGCATTGTTGTTTCACCATTACCTTGACCCTGCACTTGAACTCCGTAGAACTATCAGATCCGAAAATATCAAGAAGTATACTGGAAAAATAAAGAATTTTACATACCAGCTCCTCAGTTTCCATTTTATTTCTTCTAGCTAGACAAAAGCGTTCCCATATAGATGGGTCTAAGCCATTAGGCATGTACTCAGGACTATCCAGTTCATCCATGGATTTCCTTAACAGGGTACGTGCATCTTTGTAATCTTCAGCTGAGCCTGAACAATTGCCATACGGGTTTGCAGTGTCAAAGGCCATTTCTGTCACTGGGGCCCTAGTGCACATATAGAGTACATAAAATATTTACTTTTTATTATCTCTTGCACAAAAGAAGTGCAAAAACAACTATGAACATTTCATTCTTTCAAGTTCCTAGCAAAGAACAAATAGGTAAGACTGCATCTTACACAAAATAAGAATATATGTTTTTGAAACCTCATGATTATTTAGATTGCATTTAAAATAGATCGTGGGGGGTGAATGAGGAAATATAAGTACTCAAAAAAGCAATTGTTAAATAGCCAATAAAAAGCAGGCAGCCCACTGATTATCAAAATAATTTTGACCATTGAAATAAATAGCATTCTCATTCTTGACTCCCAAGAAACACCAATATTTAAGCAGATGGCATCAGGAGGATCTTACTCTGGTCGACGTTTGTAAAGTTGGGAAAGTTCATTAAGGAGATCAGCAGGTAGGTCAGCAAACTCCTTTGTAAAACCACATTCCAGTTTCTAGGAGGGAAACAGAAAGCTTTCTTGTTACCAAAACGTTATTTTTAAAAAAGCATTAACCTGCTCATACCTTAGAAATATAGAACATGGTGCTCTTCCAAGCACTGTCAAGCATCACAGGAATCCGGGATACTTCATTAATTTTTCTCTGCACATACTCTCCTTTACAACTGAATTTCAGCAATCAGCAAGTTGACCAGAACTCATCCCATGCTCACAGTGAAGTACATTCTTCTTGTTATCAAGACACAGCATTAACTTTTTAATTTGTGAACCTCCTTGTGTTTGTCAAGAGTCTCACCTTCTCTTCAACTATTGCATTTTCATAGGTGTCCATGTAAGCCACAATTTTATGTTCTGTAGTCTGGAGTGTTTTCGTAGTCTTGTCCTATAGCAAAACCAAAACATTTCAGGAATGAAACTCACCCAGCAGAAGCACCAACCAGCCACTCATTTACACTGATGAAGCTGACGCTTTCTTATTTCTAGAGAAAAACATGTGAGCTGTTTTCACTAACAAGTCAATGCCTTCTTCTGCAGGTTAATTGTAGATACTGCTAATGGGTGAGCAGGTGTGAAATTAAATTAGTCCCCTGCTTAAGACAGTAAGAAATTTGTGGAAGAAATATACAAATGCTTACAAGTCTTCATATTAAAATCTGAATGTAAGGACCTTTGTTGATAGTTGTTTTCACTTGCACAAAGATTTCCTTTTCCTTTCACATCATCACAGGTAACACAGTGCAAAAATTCACAAATGCTGTTCAATGGAGTGTTTTAATTTGAGAATGCAGCTTCCCTTTCGTCATAACATAGTTCTGCTACCTGTCAGGATACTACGTCTTACTGAGGCTGTTAAATGCCTCTACTCTGCTGGGGAGATCCTTCTCCTGTATTTCACAGTTTGTATGGACCAAAAGATCTACCTATGGGAAGAGTTAGAATTTTTTTTTTTATATGATTTGGCAGGGATGGGTAAACACTTCAGGAGACTAAATTGGTCAATAAGATTATAAACACTTTGTGCTCAAGGGTATGTGTGTCAGATACTCAAAAGCAACCTCTGTCTATGCTTTGAACTGGCAAACACAAGTCAGCATGGCCCTCACTTCAGTGAAAAACTTGATGGCATTACACATCTTCATGTCCTAAAAGCATCATAGTTGCTGCTTCCAGCTTGACACTGGATACTGAAAAATACTATATATAACAACCATTAGCAGCATGCCCTTCTGAATGCATAGAATTTTACCAAACAACTCCAGCTGAACCAAAATGAGTATATCTATTAAAAAACATATGTATTTATAAAGTATGTCACCTGTACAGGTTGAAAAATATATCAGTGACCCTGTAAATTGTCAGAAAATAATCTACAGCAAAATTTTTATTTGGAAAGAGCAGTCCTCACAAGAAAATGTTTTGTAAATATTACACTTTTCCTAAGAACAGCATTCCAAATGACTACTTACTTTTTCTTTCTCCTTTTTCACAAGAAAATTATGAAGTCCAGCTTTTCTAGTGTCCAACTCCTCATCCAACAGTAAAGCGTAAACAAGATTGACTATTTTGAGTTCTTCCTGTAAAATGATTGTATTAAAAAATGTTAACTTTCCTGATGCACAGTGACAGAGAAGAAAAATCAATGTTCTCTGCAATACCTGGTAGACGACCATCTCTGATTTCACTTTCCTTTCAGAGAGTTTACACACAATCTCATCAAAATTTCGTGTTGTTTCCTGGATGGAAGCTTTAAGTTTCTTCAGTTCATCTTCCAGTGCCTGGAGAAGGGAAGGACAAGAGCAGCAATATCACATCTAGAAGAACAAAGAAGCTCAGATACTGTAGAATGAAAATATGGAATTGTATCCTTTAGCCAAAAGGTCCCAGAAATTATTTGTTTGGAAGGAGGTGCTGCCAGGCTACCGAGTTATGTTGTCCAAATATGACTTCGAAGAATAAAAAGAGTTGTATCATTTGCGTATGGCATCAGCAACTCTGGGAATGGAACCTGAAAAAAATTTTAGGAATACTGGTACATTTGTGAAGGAAAGTTACTGTCTGTGAGATGCCACAGGCCTTGGCTTGTATTACTTGGTATAAGTAGAGATTGTCTAGTCTAAGCTAGGACTTCTTTCATATGCCACATGATCTTTGTTCTTCACTTGTTCTCCATTTATTCTGTGTATTAGCATTTTCAGAAGTAGCTCCTGAAACTCTGGTGATGAGCATGTTAACAAAACCACTCCTTTTCTCATTTTAATTTACCCTTCTATATTCCTCTTTTTCTTCATTCAGTTCCTTGACTTTTATCTCATATTCTCTAAATATTCTCTTTTCTTCTTCATTCCAAAGATGCTCAGGCTTGGAGAGAAAAGGAGGTGGAGGAATATCCTGGAAGAATTAAAGACAAATATGTTTCAAAAGCAACATTAAGTCCCCATCTGCACACTAACAAACTCTAGCACATCTCAAGATGAGTTAAAGGTATTCCTTAGTGGTAAATAAGGTACAAGACTTAAGTCTAAGTTACCTATATATTCTGTTTCTCTGGTCTGTCACTTGCACAGTAATTTTGGTGACACATATTGTGCTATTCTCTCTCAATTGCTTATAGGAATTCACTGCTGGATCTTGTAAAGGACAAGTATTTTGTACTCAAACATACTGCTGTAGATACTAGATACCTCACGTTTTCTGCTTCAGAAAAAAATCTAACTCAAAAAGGTAACCCAAATCTAACTCCATGCTAACGTATACTTCTAAGTGGAGCCCTTATTTTCCAAAAGAGATCAATTCCAGGGAAAATGCTTGGTCCTGCCGTACTCTTTTTCTGTGACATTTCACATTTGTTCCTTTCTTTACTTGTGTACTACCTATATTGGCTGAGTTAAAATGGAATACAGTATTTTTCTGTGAGATCACAGTGATGGAAAACAGGCTCTTCCTCCACCAGTTGTTATAATGGTAATACCAGATTATGTTCCTGCAGTATTCCACTGTGACAGGGACAGGTGTTATGGATAAGTCATATGCAGGCACTAGAACTCTGTGGTCTCTTTTGAGTCCAGTGTGTGGTCTCTTACAGAGTCTATGTAGGTTTAATGCAATTCTACAAGTCTCTGACTTTCTCCTATCACTTAGGTTTGAAATATTTGCTAGTTGAATTTCACACGTCCTCTAAAAGCCCACAAACCACCTAAATGATATGGCAGAAACACAGCTCACCATCTTCAAGACGTCTTCCTTTTTGACTTCTAGGACTCCACCCATCATGTCATTAAGAGCACGCAGTCTGTCATTGTCCTGCAAACAACCACAAAAAATATTTTTGTTTGCAAAAGGAAGTGTAGTAATTGGAAGTTTTGAGAGGGATAATAGGGTAGTTCACATCTAGATCATCTGTACAATTATACGGTGTGTCACTAGTAGATTAATGCACTTCGGTGATGCCTGTGAAACATGATGAAAGTCTCAGAGTTTTTTCTGGTGGACGGATGTTCACGTACCAAATAACTTACTCAAACTGCCATTCTGGCATTCTAGAAAAGAATACACAGGTATAGACTACTCCTGTGCAGTTGGTAGGCTAGGCTGAAGGAGGCTATTGTGTTATTGTCTCATTGAGCATCTCTTTTGGGAACAGAACCATTTTAGGTTCTGCACAGATGCATTTTAAAGCCAGAGGAAAGCATTACAACACCCTTGCCTTATCCCTGAAGAGCACAGGTCGCTCAGTTAACAAACACAGATAAAGCAGAAAGCTCTCT
Organism: Phaenicophaeus curvirostris; assembly: GCF_032191515.1. NCBI lineage: Eukaryota > Metazoa > Chordata > Aves > Cuculiformes > Cuculidae > Phaenicophaeus > Phaenicophaeus curvirostris. The sequence goes on from NW_027206669.1 coordinate 484,948, forward strand.
CTTGAGCAGCAGCATGCATTTAGAAATTTATCTAATCCCTAGTCACATGATAGAGTATTTTTAACTGCCATTTTTTTTAGAAAATGTTGAGCCTAATACTAAATCTTTTCTCCCCCCGGCTGGTCTAGGTAGTTCCAATTGTAAACGATAATAAGAAGGAAAAGGCACACATCATCATTACCTACCATTTACACTTTATTCTCCCATGCTACATGACTGGAATATTTCAGTGCAGCATTAACTAAATAAGCCTGACCAGAGACAAAGGCCTACACAGTAAAAAAGGAAACTACTTTAAGTACCTTCTCAGCAAGACGTCTTTCCATTTCAAGCTTAGCCAGCATTTCTGCTTTCTCTCTCTCTTCTTGAGTCAAGTATTTTTCAACTTTAATCTGAAGGAAGAAAATGAGGGTCATATCAGGGTTCTTCTCTCCAAATGTGATCACATGCAGACTAAGAACCTTTGGAAAGAGGGGCAATACTAATTCTTGATGCTTTTTGTATCTCTGCTCCATGATAATACTCCTCAAGAGGACATTGTTCTTTTGAACACCCCTGAAAGCATATTTAAAAATGCTAAAATAGAAACTACCATCATTTTTGTTGAGATTAGTTGTATTTCTTGCATACCTTTTCTGACAGTGAATAACACGAACTGGTGAGAGAACAGAGAGAATTGGGAAAGACTGACCAAAAGAGCATGAGATTGGTGGAATATATTGTATAAGAAGCATGGTGCTTCTTTATAAATTATCATTTCAATTTATAATTACAGTACTAAGCACGGTTTAGTACCCACACACTTAGTCTAAAACTACTTAGTCTCAAAATGGTGCTCAGAATAAACAGAGAAACCCTTATCTATGGAAGTAAACCCTCCAAGCCTGGCTTGAATCTTACACTCAGGAACAGGGGGAATATCTACCTAATTTATAGCCAATTAAAAACTTAACATCAACGAATTAAGATTGTATACATCTTATTCATTTTGGATTGACTTATTATAAGTTTTCTCCCTAAAGAGTGAAGGGAAGCAAAAGAGACAAAAAGATGATTTTAAGTACACAGACACATCTGTTTTCAGCTTTTCAATGTCTGGCAATGACAGGAATTAAATAAATATATTTGAGTAGGTGAAAGAGAAAGATTCATTTTTCAAACACCTCTGAATCCTGAACTGTGAGTGCTCGCTCTGGTATCTCATCATCTGTAAGAGCTGGCTCCCACACTTCCAACTGCAGATCAAGTTGTTCCAAGATTTCTCGGATCCTCAGGTTTCTTTCTTTCACTCGTTCTATCTCCTGCTCCTTTTGTTGTGCAACTATGTCAAATTCCTTATTAAAAGCAGTTTTCAGTTTGTAAATGATGTCCTGAAATACCAAAAAGGGAAACAGCAATATGGCACAGGTCACATCCATCCATGATTATGGGACCACTCCTCAAGCCATCAAAACCATAAATGTGTGTAATTGTATGTGTGACAGGGAGATAAACTGGTAAAGCCCTTTAATGAAAATCATATAGGCAGAGTTCAAGCTTTGTTAAATAGAGGTGGGCAAACTACCATTCGTGGGGCTTTTTTCCCGCATAGAAATTTTTATTGCTGCATATTGCTGCAAACACTGGATAGAAAATTCTATTTGCTTGTTTTTGAATTCTTTGGCTGAAAGAAGGGGCCTCAAAGAAAAAAAACACATGACCTATAAATCTAGAGACTGTAAATCACAGGTAGAGGGGCATACTTTTAAGGGACATACACGCTAAGGACATATTTTCCTGATTTTTAAGTGATTCATCCTGCAGTTTCAATAATGCTTTTATGTGATTTTCTGCCTGGCATATGTAAGAAAAATTCCCTCATTAAATAAATAAACAAAAGTCGTAAACTATTTTTTTAAAACAGCTAAGACCTTACAATGATTTTAAAAATCATATATTCTCGGTGCTTAAATTCTTCCTTTAGCCTACAGAATTGACCTCAACCAAGCAGAATAGAATATTAAGAGAGAAAACTATGTGTGTCTCCTACTACATCAATTTAATAAAATGAAACATGGAAAGGATTTCAGTTCTATCACCAGATTTTACATTTTGAGATGCTTAGCTGTCTGCAATTTGTATTACAATAAATATTTTTGTGGCCATGATTATTTCATTGGTTTCTAATACAATAATAAGTTATGATGTAGTAAGGCAGGATGGCAGATAACATAAAGTGTTGCTGGGAGACAAAAGGCTGTGCTCAAGTGTTTGTCAGCTACCTATCTAACTCTCAGCAAATTCACTGCACTGGCCAAGAACACAGCAGACTTGTCTGCTATTAGATATATCGTATGCATCTTGAAAGCCACACAGTAGAAAGATCTCGTTACATCCAAACTTACATCTAAAATTGCTCCTTGTGTTTCTTCCCCATCTGCTTTAAAAACTAGTGTATCTACTAGATTTTATGTATTACAACGCATAACTGTTGAGCTCTGCTACCAGTTGTAGCCTTAAAGAGCTCTGATGAGGCAATGCTTTACTGTTGTTTAACCACTTCTGCCCTTGCAGATCATCTTCATAAGAAGCCTTTTATGTAGCATGTTTACTGCTTAATAAACAGGCCAGGGTAAGAGAAGGGAGAGTCGGATAGTAAAGAATATTAAATAACAGAAACACTGAAGGCTCCAAATGAAGGGCTGATAAGACTGTAAAGAAATGAAATGGTGTGAGGATACAGCTGAACTTTCATTCAGCAGCAAATAGTATGGAAAGAGGTCATGTTTCCACAGGCATGCTGAGCTGTGCAAGCCAGCTATACAAACACCAGAGGACAAATAGAAATACTCTCAAACTGGGTAACCAATTTCATAAAAACGTTTTTCTTCCACACCTGAGCTGGCAAATCCACATGGTGCTTTGCTGCACGATGTGCATTTATCTGTAACACAGTGGCCTGTGCAACTCTCCATTGTAGTGTCAGTACACCCAAAATCTGAGCGTCTGTGACTGCTATGAGTATGTCTTGTGTGTGACTCACTATCCAATGTCTCCAGTATGTATCTTAACCAGCTCCTTCATGTTCTGTTAGTGTCAGATAGTAAAACAGAGTATTTAGCATTCAAATACTGAGACAGAGTTTTCTCTGGCTAACGGGGAATAAATGTGCACAAAGGAGACAAAAATCAGCAGGTATTTCAATAGATGACAAATATGGTATCACCTATTAAGAGCTATGGGAGGGGAAAGAAATAGTATTTATATAGGACATATATAGTGACTATTGCAGCTTAAGTTAGCTTCAATCTAACAATTTCCTTTCTCTCAGCTGAAGCTAGATAACTTTTCTACATGGCTAGAAGGCATATGCTTTCAAGCTCACGATGTGGGGTTTGTTTTAAAAAAAAAGACAGGAAAACATGATGCAATTTATATAATGAAGAAAGGTTTATTAATATTCAATAATTCTTACCAGTGACCCGGGCAAATCTAAATTCCATTAAAACATAAAATGTAGATCACTGTTGTTGCTGTGGCTTAGAAGATTTAAATTTTAGTGAAACTGATAATATGTTTTTCTTTGGAATGTATTTTGAAGCTGTTCTGAGGCAGAGGGTGGTCAGTAATTTGGAAAAGTACCCCAAATATAAAGTTTTCATTCTTTTTTTTCTTTGTTGCCACCACTATCAATTTCTCACATAGTCTAATTTTGATGTTTTAATAGGTTTTGTATGACTTGATAAATCTCTGGCCAACCACTCTTCTATGCTTAGAAAGTTTTTTGCCTTTAGCCTGAAAAGCACGATCTCATACTTAATATATCTACATTGCTGCTTCTGTTACCTATTGTATTACTATAGTTCTACAGTTTAGTGGCAATCCATCACAAACTTTCCCTTTTCCTTCTTTTGTTGATATTTAAGATATCTGGGCTTCTTTGAATCAGAATAAAGTGGATGCATTGTCATGTTTGTCCCTCATCTAGCCTAAAACTTCCTTAGATGATAGTAAGTCTTGAACATATATGTAGGCCGATAAACATGTAGTGAATTCAAATTGGCTTCCATCCTATGGGAAAGCCTCTGGAATGGTAACCATGGGCAGATTGGCTTGATTCATACCTCTGGTTTTGTAGGTAAATTGCTTCAGTTCTATGATACATACTGGATGTGGAGCAAATTGTGACTGCAAAAGTTTTTTTATTCCTGTAAGTTCGTCTTTGTTTGCTAACATTTTTATAGAGAGAAAGACATCTCTTCTTTCATAGCACGTACTTAATTGAATATAAATAAATCATGAATGTCCTCACTTCACATCTGTAAATGCATACTGAAATCCAAATACAAGACACACATTTTGTTAATGCAAGAAGCATAAATGCTGTGGAATTAATTTTAGCAGCTAAGTGTTCATTTTCAATAACCTCTGTTTCATAAATCTATAATAATTATCTAAATAACATCCCTGGTTATTGAGTGTTTAACATATTTTAATCATGAGAAGATTCATTAATTAAAAAGGAATGTGTGGTTTTCCTTATGGCTTGAGTCCTGTTCCTTCCTTGGTCATAGTGGATAAAAAGTGTAACAAAATTTAGACAAATAAAGAAGCGTTCAGCAGAACAGACAAATGTTCATGGTCCACCCATTAACCTCCTTCTCTCAATTCTTACTCCTTTTACTACTGAAGAATAAATCTCTGACTCTACCGTGTCTCAATATGCTCAAATACTACTTGGCCTCAGTTGTGTTCCCAGTCTGCAATTCTGTGTTTGGCAAATGTAGAACCTTCCTGTCTCATTGGGTTTGAGAGGGTTTATATAGAATAAAGAGCAAAGTATGGGATCTGTGCCACTGACTCCATCATAGATCACTGTGACAAAGAGCGAGCTTGAACAGTAGATTGCATCTTAATAAATCAGCTCGTAGGTAGCATTGCGTGATTTTTTTTTGTCCACTGTAGTATTGTGCTTATAGGATCCCATGCTTTCTTGGTTTAGTTTTAGGATATGTAGGAAAAAGAACATTCATGTGGATCTGAATGTGTGTGCTAGTTAGCTTTATTTTTTACAACCTTTTTAAAAAGCTGAGCTTTTTCCAGTTTCTCTCCTGATTGTTATTTTTGCAATACTAGGTCATGATCGTTGGTTAGTTTCACCAATATGCTCCAACACCTCCTGCTAATGAGCTGTCTTCTAATATGGATGTTGAGGCCAGGCACAACTGGACCTTGTGCTCTAGGGTTTCAACATGATATTGCAATAGAGAAGGTTCTTACCATTAGTTTTAAGAAGTTAAACACAAATCTATTCATATTCTGTATTACAGGGTTCTGGAATACAAGGAGGTGGCATGACTGAATGTAAAATGACTAAATAAAACTCTTTGATTTAAAAACTAGAGTTTTGTAGGTAGCTGTCTCCCAAAATAAATAAACTGAACTATTGAAGTTAGATTTTTTAACAGAAACATCAATATTCATCACAATACCAGTCTTAAATCATTAATTCAATATCATTATAACACCCAGCTGTGATAATACATTATTGATGTTAACTTACTAAATTTTACCTGGTCTTCAGCATCCAAATAATCTGCCAGCTCCCAAAATTTAATACACCTGAGATTTGACATATCATAAATAAACATGAAGTATCAGTTTCCTTAAGCTGCAGCAAAGATGCAACCCAATTTTTAATATGAAAAATTCTCTATCTCCATTATTAAAGAATGCCTTAAACTTTTTTTTATACACTCTGTATTACCAAGCTTAAAAATGTTATTAAGAAGAGTTCTTGTTAACAAATATATATGTGTTTCTACCTGAATTTTTAAATAATTTTAGGCTTAGTGCTAAGCGGATAATCCATTTTTTTTTCTTATCTAGTAGGTAGGAAATTGGTTGGATGGTTGTATTCAGAGAATAATGGTCAACAGCTCGACGTCCAGATGGAGATCTGTGACAAGTGTTGTCCCTCAGGGGTCCGCACTGGGACCGGTGCTGTTTAATATCTTCATCAATGATATTGACAGCAAGATTGAGGGCACCCTCAGCAAGTCTGCAGATGACACCAAGCTGAGTGGTGTAGTTGCCACACAGGAAGGACGGACTGTTATTCAAGGGACCTGGACAGGCTGGAGAAGTGGGCCTGTGAGAACCTCACGAGGTTCAACAAGCTCAAGTGCAATGTCCTACACCTGTGTCAGGGAAATCCCCAATTTCAGTACAGGATGGGGGATGATGTGACTGAGAGCTGCCCTGCAGAGGAGGAGTTGGGGGTGCTGGTCAATGAGAAGCTCGACATAATCTGGCAATGTGCGCTCGCAGCCCAGAAGGCCAACTGTATCCTGGGCTGCATCAAAAGAAGCGTGGCCAGCAAGTCGAGGGAGGTGATTCTACACCTCTATTTCTCTCTTGTGAGACCCCACCTGGAGTTCTGGAATCCTCACCATAAGGAGGATATGGAACTGTTGGAACGAGTCCAGAGGAGGGCTACAAAGATGATCAGAGGGCTGGAGCACCTCCTACATGAGGGCAGGCTGAGAGAGTTGGGCTTATTCAGCCTGGAGAAGAGAAGGCTCCAAGATCTTATAGCGACCTTCTAGTACCTGAAAGGAGCCTACAAGAAAGCTGGAAAGGGACTGTTCATAAAGGCTTGTGGCGATAGGACAAGGGGGAATGGATATGGGCAGATTTAGACTAGACATTAGGAAGAATTTCTTCACCATGAAAGTGGTGAGGCACTGGAACAGGTTGCCTAGGGAAGTTGTGGATGCTCCAATCCCTGGAAGTGTTCAAGGCCAGGTTGGATGGGGCCTTGTGCAGCCTAGTCTAGTGGGACGTGTGCCCCCCATGGCAGGGGGTTTGGACTAGATGATCTTTAATGTCCCTTCCAACCAAAACTATTCTATGATTCTATGATTTTTTATTCAGTAGCTAAAACGAAATTAAGAAAAATAGATGATCTCTTGAACTGGAACTTTTTTTCCTAAAGCTTTGTTATAAAAAAGCTGCTACACTGCCAACAAAACTACTTTGGATAAATGCAGAGGATACTTAATTTCTTGATATGGAATGTTATTGTCTTGAAATATTTTTGCAAGATAAAAAAAAATCTGTGTCAAAATCTAAAAAAAAGAGCTTTGGTTTGCTGATTTTAAAAGGAAAAATTTTACTGTAATAAAATTAAACATTCCACTTTGAACAATGCTGAAATGAAATTATTTTAACATTTTCAGAAATTCTTCTAATTACTCCTTCTTATGGCTGAACCTTTTATTGTTGTTATTGTGAATTAGTGTTAAAAATATTTTAAATCATCCTGCATTAGATAACATGTATCTAAAGCACAGAATTTGTATGGAGAGACCTATTCTGTTCTTTTCTATTTGGTCTATCTAAAACTCGCTCTTTCTGCACAACCTCTTCAGGTCCAGAGAAGTCTTCTGACGCCCCAGTCATTTGCTGTCTCTGTGATGTACAAGAAACTCTATTTTCATTGATTTGTTGTTCTAAAATCTTAGAAGAAAAAGTTGTATAGATAAAAACCTCTGCTGTTAGGAGAACTACCTCATAGATACTTCTTGTACCAGGAAACCAGATCTAACCTGACACTTAATATAGCCATGTATTTTTTATAAAGATCTGACAACTCCTGGGTACGTATGTGGAAGCAACACTTCAGACTTAGATGTTTGTGAAATATATTAGGAAGATAGGATTATTTGCTTATGATACTGAAGACAGGTTGGCTGTACTGCCTTCTCATCCACTAACAGACAAACATCAATTCTTTCCACTGTGAGGAATGAGAGCAGGCTAGGATGTATCCAAGTCAATTGATTGTATTTACTTGAGATGATTTTGCCAATGTATGAAATGGAAAATATGTGGAAGGACAAAGGACAACATAGTCCATATAAGTATTACTGGGTGAATCAAAAACTTATTTTCTTGTCTTCCTTTTTTTGTTTTATGACCCAACTACTATATTATGTATTTCTGATGCCTCTGTCTAGATTTTGAACTGGGTTATGGGTTCATTTCATGAAAAATAGATAGAAGAATAGCCAGTGCAATTGCTGATGCAACTTTGTTTGTCTGTCTCCTTTCTCTAAAGGACATGAGCTGTCTGCTGTAGGCATAAGCTGCTTGTTATCTGAGTTCAGCAGAAGGTCAGTTCTTTTCTCAGAAGGTTTCATTACAGCAAGACTGAGCTACCACAGGGCTTTTTTGTTTCTTTTCCCAAGAGAAAGAATTAAAGAAACCTAAAAGCACAATTAAGGTTAAACAAGAGGATTCGGACCAAGGGCACAGATCTGCAGAATGACAGGTTGGCCAGTGTTTGTACCATATTGCAGAAATATTCTCCACGAAAGTGGAGCTTTCAGACAACATTACAGATGTATGCATAATTTGAAGAATTTAGATGTCTGTTTCAAATCTTATTGTCATACTCCAAAACGAGGTCAAACCCACTGATGATATCTTTGAGGCTTACACCATCCTATCTACTGCAACAAGCTCTAATTTACCCATGTTTACTATCCTAAGCTCCTTCCCCAAGGAAGAAGGTAGTATTTCCTCATTATATTTAGCTATATTTCTATATACAAAAATCGTCAGACATCTTCACACCCATATTTTAAGGAAGAAATTACATTCGCCTTGGTGATTGTGAGATCGCATCCTGGATCATTCCCTTCTCTTCCTGCTGTTCATTTGTGTTCATTACTGGGTTTTCTCTCTTCAGTCCTAACAGAAAAGATCATACAACACTTCTCCCATCTTTTCTGTCACAAAGTCAGTCGTTTCATCTCAATCTAGTTTAAGACACTAGTGACTGAACATATTCCAGAGACTGGGCTACCTTGTTCTCTCCGTGTTATCCCTCACACTGACTTTTTTGAAGGTTGCCTTGTGTCTCCTTCCCTGCTTTTTATCTTTCCACCGTATTTTTGATATTTGGCAGTGGTTTTGCTTTTAATAACAGGTTGCTCTACTGTTTGTCTTCAAAATCCAGGGAGGGAATGACCTCATTGCAGTTAATGGGACCCCTAGACTAATTCTATTAAAGCAACTTTACTGACTGGGGTCAATATTTTTTCCTCATTAAAATTTGTCTTTCTTCTCGCATGTTCAGAAGTGTGTGAGGAGGATCTCTAGCTTTCCAACATTCTTCTGGAGGTTTATAATACTATATCTTTCACAGGGAAGGAAAGTGGGAATTGAGGACTTTACATCCAACTAGCACCAGAAGATTCTACTATCAACGTTAAGTTTCTCACATTCCTTACCTGCAAGTTGCAGGTTTTTTGGCTATTATGAAAAAGTAAATAGCATAGTGTGGGTTTTTTTTTCACTGAATTCTCATCATTGCTATTAAGGAAGCTGCATTTCTTATATATGTCTAATACGTAGATACTTTTCTTATCTAAAGGGTGAGGTTTTTTTTTTTGTTGTTGATTTCCTTAATAGCAAGCCCAGAAAGTGACATAACTTAAAAGACAAATATTAAGTTTTATATATGTGGAATGAGTTCATCATTTGGATTAATAAATACCTCACTAGACTGAACCCTTTTTTATTTCTGGTATTGTAATAGGTTTGGACTGAACTTGAAATATTTCCTAAAGTTTATGTGCTCATAGTGTATGAATTTATGGCTGGGATACATTTTTATGGCCACTAATTATAGTTTGATCTAATAACCTTTGTTCATATTGATGGGATCTTTGCCTAAGTGGTAACTATTCAACTGAGAGGTGATTAAGTACATATAGTATAATTTAAAATGGCCAAAATACTTTTTAAACCAGGCAAATGGAGCCAAAATCTATCTAAAGGAAATGAAGTTGCTTAGAGTGGGACTATTAATCCACAACATCAGCAGGAGTTTTGTTATATCAAAGGAACCTTTCCAGATATCAGGCTAGTTATTCAGGCTATCGGTCTGCATGGATTCAAAATAGAAGTAGGGTGGGTTTTTTTGTTGTTGTTGTTTATCAAAACAACTGTATTGCATTGGTATGCATTCTAATTATACTGCACGAATCACAGAATCACTAGGTTGGAAGAAGACCCACAGGATCATTGAGTCCAATCATTCCTATCAACCATTAAACCGTGACCCTCAGCACCTCATCCATCTGTCTTGTAAATTCCTCCAGGGAAGGTGGCTCAACCACCTCCCTGGGCAGCCTGTTCCAGTGCCCAGTGACCCTTTCCATGAAAAATGCCTAAACCTCCCCTGGCGGAGCTTGAGGCCATTCCCTCTTGTCCTGTCCCCTGTCACTTGGGAGAAGAGGCCAGGTCCCTCCTCTCCACAACCTCCTTTCAGGTGTTATAGACAGCAATAAGGTCTCCCCTCAGCCTTCTCTTCTCTAAGCTAAATAACCCCAGCTCTCTCAGCCGCTCCTCGTAAGACCTGTTCTCCAGCCCCTTCACCAGCTTCGTCAATCTTCTCTGGACACGGTCCAGAGCCTCAACATCCTTCTTGTGGTGAGGGGCCAGAACTGAACACAGTATTCAAGGAGCCGTCTCACAAGTACCAAGTACAGAGGGAGAATAACCTCCCTGGACCTGCTGGTCATACCATTTCTGATACAAGCCAAGATGCCATTGGCCTTCTTGGCCACCTGGGCACACTGCTGGCTCATGTTCAGTCGGCTGTCAACCAACACCCCCAGGTCCCTCTCCTCCAGGCAGCTTTCTAGACAGACTTCTCCTAGTCTGTAGCACTGCACAGGGTTGTTGTGCCCCAAGTGCAGGACCCGGCATTTGGCCTTGTTAAACTCATCCCATTGGACTCTGCCCAGTGGTCCAGCCTGTTCAGATCCCTTTGCAGAGCCTCCCTACCCTCCAGCAGATCCACACTTCCACCCAGCTTAGTGTCATCTGCAAACTCAATGCCTTCATCCAGGTCATTGATAAAGACATTGACCAGGGCTGGACCCAGCACTGAGCCCTGGGGAACCCCACTTGTCACTAGCCTCCAGCTGGATTTCACACCATTTCCCACCACTTTCTGGGCCCGGCCATCCAACCAGTTTTCCACCCAGGAGAGTGTGCGCCTGTCCAGGCCAGAGGCTGACAGTTTCTGAAGCAGAATGCTGTGAGGAACTGTGTCAAAGGCTTTACTGAAGTCCAAGTACAGCCTTTCCCTCATCCAGTAGGCAGGTCACTTTATCATAGAAGGCTCAGTGCTGGATCCTGCCCTGTTCAATGTCTTTATCAATAACCTGGATGTAGGCATTGAGTGAACCCATAGCAAGTTTGCAGATGACACTAAGCTGTAAGGAAGTGTCGGTCTGCTGGAGGGTAGGGAGGCTTAACATAATATTACTTTCAAAAAGTTTTGTTTTAAGACTTCTTACATAACAATTTTCATATTTGTCTGGCTAACTGGGATCTGATCATGACCCTCTGAGTCTGAACAGTCTTGAAAAAGTTATTCCGTTAGCCCTCCAGGCTCATTAAAAAAAGAGAACCCAAAAAGTGCAAGGGAAAATTGGTCTGCAAAGGACTCTTACATGCTGGAATACGTGGCTTACACGGTCTCATGAAACACTGACAGTTCATCATTGTTAAAATCAACCTATATTCATAGAATAGTCTTTTCTCTGGAATGATTTTCTTTGCCTCTTTAGAAACAGAGAAAAGGAAAGACAGAAAGTTGTCATCAGTAGAGGTTTTACATAGTAACTGTCAGACCTAAAATACAGGAAAGAAGAAGGGACACTGAAGTTCATATTAGATGGTTTTGCCTTTTCTTTCTTTTGATATTCAGTGATAGCTATATAATGCTCATGTTGCCATCTTGGAAACTCAATTACTTCCTCAAAAATAAAAACATTTTTCTGGCCATTCACACAGATCTAAGACTGAGGTACTCATCTAATATACATGTAAAAGTAACATGAACCTTACTTTCTGCTCAGAAAAGTTAGGCTACGACCAGGAAGCAGCATTCAACCCAAAAGAAATATCTTCTGCAACAAATCCGTAACTTTAAAACAAGAAGTGTAACTCGCCAACAAGATGAATAATGCTTTTGTCTTAGAGACTGATAGGTACCACACAACCTTAACTTGACCAAAAAATGTGCTAAAAAATAAAACACTGCTTATTTTACCAGATCACCAACCACGATGAGCAGACTCTTAAGACCATGTTCTAGGGTAGCATTGTCATAACAACAATGGTCAGGTACATGGGAAAGAAAATACTATCATGTTCTGAAGCTGAGTTACACTATGAACTATTATATCATAATAATGAAACCGTTTAAAAAAAATTAAAAAAGTTTACTGTCATTATGAATAGTTATCCAGATGTGACTATAATGGTTGTTGTGTGTAAGGGATTTGTTGTAGTAAGGCATGCGAGTGCAGGTAAACCTTTGTTGCTATTAGTAGCTGTCAATGGAATTTACAAATTACCAGCATTTTGACTGAAGGGGCTTGACTGGTTACAATTATCCTTTTCTCTCATTTCTAATAGCAACCATGGAGATGGTACAATACGGTATAAAGATGGAAGGCAGACTACAGCTTGAGCTTTTATTTCTTACTAGCCAATAGAAAAATGACACAGTGGTCTGGCATATAGACCATTTATAATTATAAGGTAGCTAAAAGTGGGTAAATTGTCAGTAACTGCAGAACATTTGGACAAAACCACTGCAATTTGAGTTAATTATCTCTCCAGAGTTCTTGTTCTGAGCAAAACACATGTGTTTATGTAAGACTATTGTATTGGGGTTTTATTTAATTGCTTTTTGCATAACCTTATAAAAAATAAAAATAGAGAGATCTGGAAACAGTTTAAAAAGTTTGTTAAAATAGATCAACGGATATTAAACAGACATTGCAATGCAAAACATTTCTACCAGCCAGTTTTCAAGTAGCTACAGCAAAATGCAAAATAGAGTTTTGGGGGAATGAGGCATGTTGCATAATCCTGACTGCATCCTAAAGCAGTGCAAGGGCATATACCTTTGCTGAATCAAGTGAAGCTCCACCTGCTCTAAGCAGCTAAGTGTCTGGATAATAATGATCTGAAGCAGTGCTGTTGTCCTACTTTGTTTTTCTTTTCCCACTCTTTTAAGAAATGTCTTGTTTTTAAAACTGTGGAAAGGACAGGAGCTTTGAACCTTTGAGTTATGCCATTTTTTAACATAATCAAATGTGGATTTTCCAATAAAATGCAATCAAATTGGAAGAATCACTTGTCTTAATGTAAATATAAGTAAGCAGACCTAAATATTTCATGCTATAGTGACAAACCCCAAATTGCTAATTCCTTGTTTAAGCTAAGGTGGACAAAACTACTAAAGCACGGAGCAAACTTTGAAAATAAAGTTCAGTAAACACTATGTAAAGTGAGTGTGAATTTAACAGCTATCCATGACTGAAAATGTTGTCTTCTATTATGTGTAGCAGCACTGCTGTTTTGATGAACTGTAAACTGTAATTATAGTCAATATGCACGAAATATAACTAGAAAATACAAAATTAGAACATAAAAGCATCTTTCTAAAAGATTTCTTGATTTTATTTATGATCATAAATGAAGGAGTCCTAATCTAGAATCATGAGAAAAATAGCATACTCTTGCCTGACATAACCAGGCAAGCAAAAAGCCTTAGGTAGATGATCAAAGCTATCATTTTTAATTTGTCAGACTTTAACCACAAAAGCAGTGACAATTACAGGAAAAAAAGAGCTGAGGGATATTCTGATTTTTCCCAGGATGCTATCTCCACATCTTTCAATAACAGAGGGCTGGACTCAAAAGGAATAGTATACTGTAGTAAAACAGAGCTATACATCTATCCTCTGCTAGAGCTGCTGGTGGTAAGTTACGCAGTGTTTTGAGCATATTATTAGAGTGATTTAATTTTTTTATAGAGTTCAGGAATTGGAGCTCTATTTTACAGTCTATCGGCCAATGTGTTATTCATTTATGTCTCAAAATCACTGATATTTTCTATGCTTTTTCTAGTGTAATCCTTCAATTGAACAAGACAATGTTCTTGTTCATTCCCTGTTTTCCTGAGAGAACCTTTAGCATTTGAGTTTATCCTCTTAGATTGTACAATCCTACATAGGTCACAGCTTGTTCTTGTGGTGATTCTCCATGGTTGGCCAACATAAATATTTTGGTTAAGGTTAGACATGCACTTTTAAAGGAATTTCCCCATACTTGTTGGCTGGTTTTGTGGTCTCACAGTGGACTCCTTTCAAGTAAAACTAAACAACAAGATATACTCCAGTAGCTCTCCTAGTGCACTCCAACTACTAATGGATGCTCCATGTACAGGACCACACCAGAGCAATTTGAGAGTAAACTTCCCCTGAATCATGTGCAGTGTGGTGATGAGGTCCTCTGTACCAACTATTCCACACCATGCATCCATTGCTATTGGACTACACTGGTTGCTAATGAAGATACAGTCTGCAAAGGCAACATTGGGAAGAAAGTTCTCAGCAAGAGGGGTTGGTATGAGTTGAGGATAGGGATGGATCTTTTATTTATCCAATGTTGTAGCAGTATCTGTACTCTACACTGGGGACCTGATGAAACTTTCTAATTCTCAAACAATTATAATGGCGCAATCAAAAAGTGCTCTACCTCTAACTGACAAAAAATCCTTATGTGGATGCCAGCAATGAGTCATTGTCATGTTTTAGGCTTAGATTATTTATGTTAGAAAACTACTGCTTTTAGGGAGAAATAAATCTATACTTCCATCATGGAAATATTTTGGAACAGGAAATGATTTTCCTTGTTTTGCAATGGAAACTGTCTAGCCATGTCACATATCGAAGAGGCCAAACAAATTAGTCCTGCTGAAGGGCAGAGAGTATAGCAGTATGGCTGTGCATTCTTGGGTCCAAAGCTGATATACTCCTTTGTGTATTGATATAATATGTCAAGGGAGGTAATTTTTGTTTCTTTGTTGCTCTGATATGTGAAGTGCCTATCTTATATGCATGTATATATCTTGTATATTTGAATGCTGATTGCTTTTACCATATTTTTACAAATATTTTTGCCAACCAGTAGCATGTTGGATTTATCATTTTGCACTTGCGTGATCATACCTTTTTTCTTTTCTTGCCATCTTCTGAGATCTGCTCAGGCTATTCTGGGTGGACTTTCAACAATTAACTATTTTATTATCATGATATTTCTCAAGCTATTAAGGTCTCTTTTGTCTTTCTTTTCCAAAAAGTATGTGGTTGTATTGTTGGGAAACTGCAGTTTGAATGGGTGGCTTGTTAGTGGCACTATTTGCTATAAGGTAAGTACAAGGGAAATTGAATCACGGTTGTGTTGTTCAGATCAATCTTCTTTCTACAAGTGAGAAAGTGCTACGTAGGGAGATTTCTTTAGAGAGGGTATGAGTGGTCTGGCATGCCATTATACACAATTGTATATATGAGCTTGGGCTACTTCCACACTCACATCAGGCCTGATATAACATTGCTTTACTTTACAGAAAGTAACCAGAGACTTTTTTTGTCTGTTCAACCCAGACAAATTCATTCATTTCTGGTTATTGAACCTGAAAACAAAAATAAACAGCAGGAAAAAAAAAAAAAAGGCCAATCTCTTGTCAAAGGAAATGTAAACTAGGAAAAGTTGAAGATTTTCTAGTTCAGATCAGTTCAGTCTCAAATAACCAATTCTGTTTGCAGATTCTTTGGGACAGGAAAAATTACTGCTGATGTCCAGCAAAGAGAGCAGTGGAACTGTGCTGACCTTTATTGTATAGTGTAACTGAAGAAAGCTGAAACTCCACTTGAGCTCAAATGGTAATATTCATATTGATGTGGATTTCCCTCCTCAATGTCTATCTGCTAGCAGTATTAGAACCCTCCAGTCTACCTTAGGCTGTATAACTATGTAAATCAATATTCTCTAAAGCCGAACAAAACAAGGCTCTTGATCTGGAAGGTATGTGCAGAAGAAATACAGTGCGCCGAACTTCACTTCTGTTTTGTTTGAATATGTCTTTTTTAGTTTCCGTTTATAGATCTTGATTCCACTCTAGTTTATTACAACCAAATACTTGCAAAAGCAAGTTATGACCCATTGCTACTGCTGAATAGTTAAAACAAAATTGCAAACAGTCTCAGTATAATAAACTTCTCCAGTTCTTAGAGGTTTTAACATATTAGCAAAAAAGTTCAAATACGGCACAAATAGCCAGGTACCAGTGGACATCAATGCAATTCATCGAGAAAGAATTTTAGATGAACAACAAGTCATCTTAGAGGACAGTTTATCATAAGCAGTATGAAAAGAATCTCAAAATATGTGAATAATTAGCACTAAATACTCATTAGGTCTTTGGAGGACCAAGGCTTAAATGCTTGGATGTGTATCATGAAATGGGGCTGTAATATTTTTTAAACCGCAAATTTCTCCTGTGTGGTGTAGCCATGGTATTTCAGTTAGATAACAACGGGATTTCAGCAGTCTTTTCTAGAAGGGTTTTCCTTGTTAGATGGAAGTGGTAGTCTCTCACCAGCAGAAAGTGGTTTGTAGTAGCTTGCTAGGAAAAAAGGAATGTATATATTTAAGATAAGCACATTTTTAAGACTGTCTATAGGCTGCTGGATGGATATTTGTGCTGTGTGCATGTATTCCTGATGTGATTTTACATAAAATCCTTCAGCAACACAACTTTATTCTGTGACAGGCTAAAGAGAGTTTTTTCATTAGATAATTTAAGACCAATCTTTTCCTCTGTAGGAGGAAAAGGAGAAACACTGAAGTATCTTGTTCTGGCTTTTTGTACAAAATATTTTTCGCTTTCAAGCAAGACTTCCATCTATCAAGATGCCAAAATTCAGATTAAAGATTCTCAAATATTTTTTTTCTTTTCTAAAGAAATACCCATAAAGAATGTTTTCCATCTGACTTGAAATATTTTTTTCACTTCCTTCTTTTTTTTTTTTTCTGTTACTGCTACTGTAGTGAGTGACTAGTGAACTGAAAAATTAATTATTTACACAGCTGTAGGGTTGAGTGAACAGCAGAGCTCTGGGTTCTTCTTCCTCTGAAGTCTGTAGAAGGAGATTGAGAATCTTCCTTTCTTTTATTTTTTACTTTTAATTTCATTCATTTAATATACTCTCTCAACAAATCTAGTCAGGCATAACATGCCAGAGTTTGCAAACTTTTTAGTGGGTTTAGTGGTTTACTGTCTTTGAATGCTGAAGGTGGGTTGTTTTAAACTTCATTACGCAGTTTTCTTCTCTTAAGTTATCATTAGATATGCCGTCTCTTTTTCACATTGATTTTAAAAAAGAAAATTCTAATTTCTACATATCAACATTGTTTTGCTACTGCAACTTGTTTAATCCTATTTAATTATGATGTACATTTCCTCAATTCCAGAATTAATATTGGTGACATTGATTTTTTCAATGTTTTAAGCAAAAAAGTATTTAAGCAAAGCATTTTCCACATTAAAAGTAGAAAAGCTGATAAAGTTATTATTCCTGAAATTCTTTTTAGATTTCTTTAATGCAAAAAATATATTCACGTGTTGGCATGAATATTTCTTCGGATTTGATATCCTGGAGACCTTCATATGATGCCTGTGACAGATGTTAGTAATACCTGTCTGTAATTTTCTTCTTAATAAGATGGTTTTAAAAGGCTGGGTTTTTTTCCTCCCCACCATTCACAGTTTTGTTTACTGAACCCACATAAGTAGTGGTAGTCTTTCAGTTAGATACTTAGGTTTATCAGAACCATGAAGGTTTGGATATTTGCAAATTTTTCACTTGTTTTTGTTACTTCACTTTGGAATGATTTTTGAGTCTTAAGAAGCACATTAAAAGAGATGTTTTTCACATTATCCTGTTCCTTATGTTTCTTCCTAACATTTACAAAACAAGCTTTCCATTCTCTTAATAGATGACACTATATTTCCTCCACAAAGTGCATAGTCATGCATTTTAGTATTTAAGCAAAATCTAGGTGCAAACCATTTTTATTTTAGCTTTAAATCAATAAAAATGTGTGGCTTTAGTGCAAGTACTTGAGTTTCAAAAAAGTGTCTAAATATTTGTCTGTAGCTTCCATCACCTTCTTATTTCAAAACAAAACCGTGTGTCTTTAGGAAAATATTTCTACATTTGTTTGGAAGGCTTTGCATTCTAGTAAACTTTCTTTGATATGTCATCTGCTGTTTTGTAAAGCATTTTTAATGAATTCTTTCTTTAGATTCATATATCATACTGCATTCACGTTACTGCAACAGTTCTTATTTATTTTTAATCTTTTAAGTTAAATATCGGAAACAATAATTTTGACTACCTTCCTGAGGAAAGTATCTTCGGTGAGAGTCTCCATATAAAAAAATTGTCTCAACAGCGAGGAGAACAGGGAAGAATATGTTAAAAATATGTTGTGCATGCACGTGTGTGTGTGTCTGGATAGATGTTTATTAACCTGTGGTGTAGTTCTTGATGGTAACATCCCCATTAGGATCTAGCAGTAAATTCCTTTGGCTACTGCTTCAGTTTTTGTCAGAAATATCCGTTATCTTTTTTCTTTTGCAATGTGTTTTGGCATGGCTGCATCTTGTCTCTTGTTTTACATATTTTGCACAAACCCTTGCAGGCCTTTGTCGGTCAGGCTGTCATATTACTGATGTCTGTGTGCCCTTCCCTGCGCCACAAGTACAGTTTGCCAGCTTTTGAGTGTATTCCACATTTTCTAAGCCGTTTTTTCAGATACACATTTGCCTTTAGATTTGGCACATTTGTATATGTGTCAAATGCTCATATATTAATCTATTTTTTTCTGGAAAGCTCATTTAAAGTGCGTTAAGTTTTGGTGTCTAGCTTGAGCACACATTACAGGGATCTTATTTTCTGAACTGAAGAGTAATTATGTCGCAGAAATGTGTGTCTCATTAATTTGTGCATTTCTGCTTTGCTCCTACTTGTATGTTATTGTACTTTTGCAGCTAGAATTCAGTTCTTCTAAATCTATTGTGACAATCTCTGATCAAGTTGTCATTTCTTATTCCATTTGGTTTTTAGTTTCATAGCATTAGTTATTTTTTTGTTTGGTTTACTTTTTTTTTTCTTGTATACCTCTGTTATACTCCAGTTACTGCTATGTAATTATCAATTACATCTGGCTGTTAGGTTGGGCTACTGATCACCTGGAACATAGTCTGCAATCAAAAAATGTGTTAAATTTTTAGTTATCTTCTAGGCATTCCTGCTGCCACCTATTGTTTAAAGTGTAGAAATGCAGCGGGAACTGGGCCTAAAAGCTAAACTGACTGTGAAAATAACTATTGAAACCGTGTAATAATTAGCTAATTATCCCAATTCTTATATGTATGGAAGTCTATGGCAGAATCGCCATTTAGAGACATATACTAAATTGAGATATGTATTGATAATACGTAAATTACTAAAGGGAACCCATGTTACTAAGCACTAGCAGCTATGAAGTTTTAAAGTATTTTCTGTATTTAAAGCATTCAAATAAATATCATCACTCCTTCTCAATTGCAAAAATGCCATTTAAACATTATGAAAGCTAGATACGGCAGCATGTGATTATTTCTGTTAATTTGGCATTTTTATTAAAGACTGTGTATGAATTTTAAATGTCTTTCCCCTAACAGTTGTATAGACTCATTTCATTATGAAATATCTCCTTCATCTTAATCAGTGTTTTGAAATAGATTTTTTTTTTTTAATGAGGATATAAACACACTTATAGACTTTTTTCCTCTTTAATATGTAGATTTGCTAGTGGAGAAATTCTGTGCAGAAGGCTGTTAAATTACTGATCTATGTGCAAAATGCAACTTCATGTATTTTACCAACCAAGTCAAAGTAGATAGGAACAAGAAAGTCCAGTGTAGTGCATTTCCAAGCACAGTCAGTCTTACTTTACAGGCAGTGCAAAAATGATGCATTTATGGAGCTGCAAATACGGAGTCAGGAGGTGGAGTTGGTCTGTTCACTCTGGAACTATATCCCAGTTCATTAAAAAGAGACAATGAGCCACTCTGAAGTGCTATGGAGTAGATCTGGTAGGTGGTTCTGGAAACATCTAGATGCCTGGAAAATTTATTGTGGCAGCATTGCTTCCACAAGCAGCACCTCATGGCAAGAGGGATTTAGGATCAGGACAATGTACATTCCAGGCTATTAGATGGTTCCTTGCCCAAAGTTTTCAACAGTTATCAGAATTATTAATTATTAATGAAGCTGAATATAAAGCACAAAATCCTTCATAAATGTAGAGACTAAAAACTTCACGAGAATGAAAATCTGAGGGGTTGGTTGATCCTACTCCCACCCCAGTTTTTTTTATATTATGGGAGATTATTTTGGTTTGTTTGTTTACTTGTGAGACACTTCTACTGGATCGTACCATCTGGTGGGCCTGTCATCATTATAAGTTGGATTTGGGTGATTAAGTCTGTGTTAATAAGAGGAATTTATACATAATTGTGGTTGACAATTGAAGTCCTGGCAATGATGATAGATAATTAATTACCATTAAGTGCCTCTCTTGATTTACCTACACTATAAAATCAATTTTCTTTCACAAATATCTAATACTTAATTGGGTGAATTACCTAATTGTTTCATTCTCATCTAGAGTAAAATCTGGCTTGGTTCCTGAACTTGTTTGACCTCTTAGAAAGGTCTATGTGTGGATATTACGTGTCAGATAGATTGCTTCTCTCTATGAGACAGCATTTAAAAGTTAAGCTGAATAAGAAGTATTATTGGGAGTCTGAGATAAAATACTGCGTGAGAGGCTGCTTCTTCAGAAAAATCCATAAGCAAAGCAAAGCACAGAAAAGCCTTACTCTTCTATCCCTTGTGATTACTTTATGTACTCTCATTGTTTTCTAAGAGCAGAAAATTGTAGCACGCTCAATTTTCCAGTTTATTAGAATGACAAAAAAAGAAGTACCTAAGTCTTAGACCTTCTGTGCTTTACAGAAAGGAAAAATACAGTCACTGAAGGTCTGTTTGAAGTATCAAAGCCATGTTAGCACAGGTTTAGATAACACGGAGCCTGCCTCTAACTTTTTGTGTGACTTTAGACACGTCATTCTGTTGTCATTGTAGTCCTTTCCTTCTTGCTCTGCATTTTTGATCTTGTAAGTTCTTGAAGGCGGTGAACAGCACAATGGTCAGTCCTCCAATTTCAGTTGTGGAAACCTTTACATGAGCAGTAACTATAACAGGTTGGATTACAAAGTATTGCTAATGAATCAAAAGGTCTATTGAAATGATAAGCAACCCTGACCTACCCTTAATCTAGATATATTTTCATTTGGGGTTAATTTTTGTAATCAACAACCTGTAGTCTGAACACCTGGGCTGCTCGATTTGCATTGCACATTTTGTTCCTCTATGATGTGTTCACAAAATTAATCTGGGACATGAATAGTGTGTTATGTGAACAACTGTGCTTATTTTACACACATGCAAGAAGGCAGAATTTAGTTCTGCAGTCATCCAGTAAACTGCTTGCACTGAAAGGGCTTTTCTCACATAACTCACTTCATGGGCTCTTCTCATATAACAGGTCTGTTCCTTATGTGTATGAATGGTAAATCTATATAAATTGATGTCAGAAATAATTTTACTTCTTTCTCTCCCTCAGTCCTTGTGGTTAAGTAAGAAAGATTTGCCTCTTGTTCCTCCCTGAGGCATAGTCTGAGTGTTAGGGACCACCCTTCACTGGGGACCCATCCAAAGCAGTTTTCAAGTGTCACTTGGAACATAACTGAAACGCAGCGAGGCCCCTGCAGTCATAAATGCCTCCCTATAACTAAAAAATGCATAGAACATAATGGAATTGAAGAAGAGGATTAAGCAAAAAAAATTAGGGAGGAGGTAACAAGGTCTCTTGTCTGCCTGCATCCCTGGCTGTGTGACCTCTGTGGACTGTGCTCCGGTAGAGCTGGCAGCAGAGCCTGAGGGTGGCAGTGGAGCCCACCCTTGTCAGGCTGTCCCCTTTCCTCTGCCAGACTGAAAAACAATCTTGCAGGCTTGGCTCTTGAAAAGCAGTATCACAGAGAAATCCCAAACATAAAGCACCATAAAATCAACCTGTGGGTTACTTTTTTCTGTTTTAACCTCTCATCTGGGGCTCAGGATAATTACTTCCTTTCCTCATAGGGCTGTTGTGAGAATCAACTAGTTGACATTTGTATGGCAATTCCAAGATACAAAGTGCTACACATGTGCTAATTAGTTTGATTATTATTAGCTGTATGTCATTTGCACTGTCAGGAAACCCATGCAGGAGTAATCCAGTCCAACAGTTCAGTTTTATATACTGTATCCTAGCCAATAGATTAGGAATGCCGCTCATAAAAGAACCAGTAGAAGAAATAAAGGTGTGCACTGTGGAGCTAAAGAGGTTTGCCACCCAAGAGTGTCATTGTCATCCTGTAAACATTAAAAAAATACTACTCTAGTGGGTTTAAATTCTCAACACAACCATGAAAATCATTTTGCTACACAGGCACTCTGGACTATGAATCTTCAATTCCTCAATTCCAGGGAAAATTTAAGAGTATATAACAAGATGGCTTTTGGATTGGAGGTAGCATCCCATCAGATATGAACGTGCCTATACAACCAGGGTCATGGATTTGGACATAATTAAGCAATTGGCTGTGCATCTCTGTTGGTCCATACTTCCAGGGGTGCCATTCATAATGCTTGAGGCTAAAGACGCTTTGTAATGTCCTTACATGTCTAAGAAGAGCAAGAGTTCTCTGAGCATATGTCCCGGGGTAGCACTTCAGTGTTGTAGGAGAAAGAATGTATTAAAAGGAAAAGAATGAACTTCTGACAGAACTATAACAAATGAGAACTTATTTCATAGAGATACGTGGTCTCTACATCAGCCACAACACCCTTCTAAAAAGCAAAGACCAAAGCAATATTATGGATATACTAACTGGTCCAAAAAAAAAAAAAAAAGAGAGCAATATCTTACATAAATCACTCCAAAAAAGCAAGTCTGGCAAATGAAGTTCTTATAATCATTGATGCTCCCTATACTACCCTCTTTCATGACATTTTCATAATCAGAAGTAAGTGAAACTCATTCCTGTGTCCACTTTCTCTGGGCTTCCCGGTATCTTACAAATTCCCCTTGCCTAGTCTCATCATCTCTGTGTAACCCTTACATTTATTCTATTTTATCTTCATCCTCTCTTGATTCATGCTGTTTCTTGGTATTACTATGCTTTTCCTTTTCTTCTCCATAATGCCTTTTTATGTCTACAATTTTCTGCTATTCATGCTTTCCTGAGACTGCTTTGTGGCTTTCTTCTCCATTTTTCACATTCTTTTCCCTGGTATGAATCTGAATCTTTTTTCTTCTTAATTTTTTTTTCTTTCCCCCTTTTTCTCCCTTTCCCCTGCCCCCCCATTTCCTCTTTTCCCTTTTCCTCTTTTCCTTTTCCATTTCCTTTAGCCTTTTATTTTCCCTTGCTTTCCCTTCTCTTCCCCCACATAATAAATAAGCTGACTCTCCTGTAATAATCCTGTATTTAATGGAATACTAATATCACTTTGGGTTATGTTTTTATGTGTTGAAAGCACTCAGAGTTGTAGGAGGAGAACATTTTTTATAGTCATAAACTCTCTGGAGCTGGGAATGTAATTCCTTTCTCAGCTCTGTGCCTAAGCTGTCTCTGATTCAATCAGGGTAACCACATGCTTAAGGGTGATGTACGTGCTACAGTGTTGTGATGAAACAGCACTTCCATGATAAACCCACCTCACTACAACAGTTTAAATCTGTAGTATGTTTGGATGATTAATGTACAATAAATGGTAACTAAGTAGTATGGAAGCCTTTTTGGCTGTGAACATTTCTTCCCAAATAGCTCAGCTGAAGCTGTTATTATACAAACTGCTCACCCTCTAAGATATGATCTTCACTTAATAAATTGTGCCAGCGGCCACACCATTACTCAAGCCCTGTTCATGAAATGTCCTTTTGAAAAGGAGGAGGAAGGATTGAAAAGGAACTGGTGACTTCTGTGGGCACTGTTAATAAAGTTGATTTACTACCTGTTGTTCAATGCTAAGATGCTCCATCATCTAGAATATGATACAATGTGGTGCTCATGGTGGAAATCTGTCACCTAGAGGTGGCTGCTGGCATCTGTACTGTAAGGAGCAAATAGCTGTAGAAGCTGGAAACTAGCTAGATTGACTCTCCTAGCTCCATGAGAGCTGATTTCTCAGTTGTTTTTCACAAGTCTGTGAATGTTTTCTGTCGTGCTGATCAAACTTCCCTCTTTCTGTGCCTTGGATGAGAAATTAAAGGCAATAGGAAGTGTATGCTTGCTTATCTCATCATGAAGGTATGCATGTATGTGTATGAATGTATATGCATGTTTAATTTTCACTGCAAGAATGCGAGGTGAGAGTCTAATTTAGTATTCGGGTACTATTCACCCAGTCCAACGGAAAAACTTTTATTGTGGCTGCTGTTAGAAATACCCAGGCATTATTCTCTCTTGTTTCTGCTTAGTCGAGGACTTTGCCATAAATCCTTTTCCCTTTTGGCAAAATGGGAAAAGAATATGATGAATTAGTTTCTTTAAAAATAAAAAGAAAAGTGACCTCAGACTGCAAGTCAGTGAAAAGGAAACAAATTATTTTTCCAGTGGCTGAATCTCCTGGGAAATTTCGAATGAAATCTTTGTTCATGTGAGAATCATTTTCAGGAAACATTTTTACAATGTCACACCTACAGTTACTGAGATTTCTGAATCTAATCTTTGTTTTTAGTTTTTCAATTGGTGAGTCACACTTTTTTGAATATTTGTTTTTCAGCCAAATCCAGGATATCTATACTAAAAATTCAGAGTTTTGTTTGTATGAATTTATGATGCTTTCTTATGCATAGAAAAATCACCCCTGCATATATCAGTAATTTAAGTCACATTTGAGCACCTGTGACTTAAATACCTGCTCTTTGTGTTCAGTCACATGTCTTTTTCTGTATGTTTCCATGCTGAATTAGAAAAATAACCATCACGTCTCCTGTCTTGTGAAATAAATCTGAAATATCCTTATAATCAAATGGTGCCTTCAAGGAAAAATGTGAAAAACATGAGAAAACAGTGGTGTTACAAAAGCTGATTAATAGTCATTTCCCTGAGGATCCTACTCTCTGCAGTGCCAGTGTTAAGCACTTACAATGCTAGTATTAAGCACTTCCAAAAAAAACATGGAAAGAAACTCTCCTTTTAGCATGTGAAGTATTACCTGAGTAAGGGCACAGCTGCACAAGACTCATGCATTTCAAAGGCAACTTTCTCTGCTGCAAAACCTACTGGGTTCCTACTAAAAGACCACTAGTTTAAATTCCTGTCTACATTTTTTAATTTTGCTACATTTTTCTGTCTCCTTTCTTGATTGGTATTAATTTCTTAAGGATTTATGGTAATTTCACATATTTTACATTGTTGATCATCTTTTTGCTTTTGAAAACTACATGTTAAAGTGTTGTGGTTTAGACGGTAGCAGCCGAACTGCTTTTTTTAGGATGTCTGCAGGAATTTGTTATACCTTTGACCTCAACAGTGGGAAGACCACTATAATTTCAGCACCAGAAAGACTGAATTCTCATTCTGCAGATTTCTATGTAGCATTGCAGCAATGCTGCTGATGGA
This sequence comes from Phaenicophaeus curvirostris, assembly GCF_032191515.1. Lineage (NCBI taxonomy): Eukaryota > Metazoa > Chordata > Aves > Cuculiformes > Cuculidae > Phaenicophaeus > Phaenicophaeus curvirostris. The sequence goes on from NW_027206669.1 coordinate 510,653, forward strand.
GTTGACTTTTGCTCACTGGGAATCAAATGCGCAAATGTTTTCTAGATCTACTGTAGAGAAAAGTTCTAAGCTACAAATTTGCCCGCATTTATATACTTCACATCTTCTAACAAATTTTGCATTAATAGCTGAAAGTAGTTACTTTGGAACCCTTATCTATATTGATTTGTATTATATTAAGCCATGGATAACAGGAAACGCTACCAGAGCAGGGATTTAACTCAAAACCAAAGATGGCCTAACATCATGGATTCTCAGAATAAGAGAAAGCACAGAAATATTGAGATAAAACAGTAGTTTGTCAGTGCTTAATCTTTTCATGACTACAACAGTAAAAAGATAAGCACTGTGATGTTACTGGACTTATAGTTATTGTTCCAGTGAATAAAAATATTGTGTGGTTTTTTCACTTTTTTCCAAGGATCTGAGAATCCTGAATCTTTCTTCTTAAAAGAAGAAAGACAATAGCTTTAAAATTAGTGAAGTAGAGTTCCTTTTCTACCAAACATAAATATGCAAATTTTATCAATACATTTTTGAAAATAGATAGATTTGGGTTGTTTTTTAAAGAGCAGTCTTACTTAATGTTATCTTCCAAGAGAAACAGGACAGTAATGAATTACATTTGTAAGTAACAGCTGTACAACAGCCAAAGGCAAACCTAAAGAAAACATTTTCATGCCTGTTTTTATGGAAACCATAAGCATATGCAAGTCTGTTATTCACTGAAATAGGTTTATACTCACTTATGCAACAATTGATATGCAAATAATGATGACACACGACGTGAAGTCTTTTACAACTGGAATGCATTATTTGCCTTATCATATCTCCAAGAATCTACCTTCAACTTTGACCCTTTTCATTAGGTAGAATAAAATGGAAGTTACTTTACAAAACAATAACAATAAAAAGGAATCAGAACAGAATAGGAATTTTAGTGAAACACGCAATAAAAATGACTAAGTAACCAGTAACCTTGATTAGTGTAGCTTTTAACCTGACTTTTGTATTTTGTAGTAGTTCTGCCTGAATTAAAATGTGGATAAGAAAATTTGCATTTACTGTAGAATTATTGGCTTTTTTTTCCTTTTTTTTTCCTGCTGATTTTTAACAAGTTAATGCAGGCAATTAGAATCTTTGGATATTATAATCTCAGTTGTGGGAAAAACAGTAATGGTAATTTTGAGGTATTATGCATCACACATCTTTTATGAGTGATCAAGTATACATTCTTCATCATTGCATTCAAAACTTCTTTGAACAAAGCATGCTAGAGTGGAAAGGAGATATGTATTGTTTCTTCTTCACTTCATAATTTCAAAGTGAATATGTTGTTGAAAACCAGAAAAAAGCACATTTCAACCTGTGAAGCTTTCTTTTGTTTTACATTTTGTGGCAAAGTTACATTTCTCCTTTTTTTAGTGGAAATTATAAAATATTTTGGAAATATTCTAACCATTCTGTAGTACTGAAAAAGAGGTAATTTGGGAAAATACTGCAATTATTTCATAGAGACAGGTTCTCATATTTTGAGAGTCTGTTCTTCAGATAATCCAGCAGAGTGTTATTATGTATTACTCTAATAACACAACTAGATTTTATTCACATTGTTTCAGAAAGACTGTTGTTATTGTTGTTTTCCAGGAAACTTAAATCTGGGTTTTTTTCCAGAGTTAAAGACACCTTAAAAATAACATTTAAATACTTGTAAGCTAGAGCCAGCCTCTTCCTCCTAGCTGTTGTTCGATTTAGGAAGGACTTTCCCACATAATAAATCAAGTATAGGTATGCAAAGATACCACATGGCAGTCAAGATAACTGAAAGCATTAACACATGCAGATCGATACATGAGCTTAGAGAACCTTGAGTCAAAGGCAAATGTGTTCAATTAAGAAATTACAGGTAAAATCTTGGCCTAATGGACAGTGCTAAGAAAATTTCTATTACTGTCAGTAGAAATGAACACTCCAGCATCACTATGTAGGCTGTGGTATATTACAGGTGTAGCTGCTCTAAGGTGTGCTGAGCCCAGAACAACAATGCATCACCACACATTTCTGACACATTTTCTGTTTAAAAACAGTTGAAAGTTCAGAGATCTGGTGAGCTGGACTGAGCATAAACATAAAAGAATGCATAAAAGAAAAAGAGTTGTTACAGTTTAATTGCATTAGGCAGTCCCCGCAGAAGACATGATTTCTTAGTGGAGATACATTGAGGGCTATTTTGGCACCAGCTTGGCTGAGACTGGCTTTAAGTGCACCAAAAACTCAAAAGAGCTACAGTGCATGTAATGCATGCTTGTATGTAGATAACCATTAATTGAGTTTCTGAGCTTCCTTAAACTTGGTAAGTATTTGAATATTCAAATTCTACAGCAATCAGCAAGATATTACTCAAACACACTGTTCTGGGACAGGCGTTGGCATGTGCTGCAGTGAAAACAAGTCACAGTTTTCTTTTCACCTTTCTTCAAAATCAGCAGAAAGTTGACCAGTCATGCTCTTTTTTTTCTGATGCTAATCTAAGTGATCTTGAGAGCATTTTGGTTTGTGATTAAAAAGGAATGATATTTTAATTTGACAGCAGAGCATGTCTCTAGCTATTCATACGCTCTCCAAGTTCAATTACTCTTCAAGGGACGCTGTCCTTTTTTCCTAAAAAGCTAAATATTTTTTGCTTTGTTCAAGTCCTAACTTCATTGTGAAATTCAGCCAGCAAATTCTATAGCATTTATAGTTGATGGGATTTATGATGGAAATATGAAATCCTGTTACATTTTTGATGCAAATTAAAATAATTTTAATTATTTTTTCCAAAGGAAAATTGTTCAAATTGTAATATTTTATTTGATCAAGAATCAGTTTAGCTATTCCCAATTTGCTGCACCTTTAAAGAAATGTCCTGTGATTTTTGAAGTTTGGGGAAAGAATTCCTGTTCCTGTGGCTGAGTAGATTTTTCTCCTTTGGGAAGTTGCTTTGTTTAATTGGTTTCTTTATGTCACACTTCTGCAAATCAATACAGTGACTTTAACATGCATTCTGTGTGCCTTCCGCCCAGGAATCGCACTCACTAAAGTAATTTAATCACTTATCCTGCATAAGGGATCATGATCTGCAACTTGTTTCACCACCGTCTCCCTCGTTTACCTGTCTGAATGAGCCCAAACAAAAACTAGTGAAATAATATGGAATGCCATATAGGATGTTTAATTAAGTTAATGTGGCATGCAGTGTGATAGCAGGTGGATTTAAGGACATGGTATGTGCTTTTACTCCTTAAAATCTCATATAGAATATTTCTAATTTAAAAAATGTAAATGCAAATTAATTCAAATGTCCAGGGGTGGAGGGGTGGGGAGGGGGTCGCAAAGAGTTGTGTAAAAGCATATGGAAGTGTTTCCATGAAACAAGAACACTTGGATCATGTTTTGTGCTCTAAAACAGAACACAAGAAGATTTTCTCATTCATACAAAATCTTTGTGTATCTATACTATCTTCCCTGATGGATGGAAGAGGATGGTTTCCTTCACAGTGCATAGAAGGAAACAAATGATGACTGGGGTGAAGCTTGTTTGCTGACTCCCTCTATAATACACACAAGGACCAGGACATTAGATAGGTTCTTGCACCACGTAGGAGACAGTATAGCAGGAACAACTGTGTTTGCCACAAGAGCTCCTGCACATTGCTGGACAATGTCTAGCACAGACCACAGATCCTGAATAAAACAAGCAGATATTTAGTCAACTAACACTGCTTGCCAGAACTTTCTGCCATACTAGTGATTTGTTGCCCATACTCCGAAGCAAGTGTTTTACCACATTTTTAATAAGGACTTCATTCTTGCTATCCCCATGAAATGTTTTCTTTAGACACGAAGACCCCTCTGGAGGTTGCGTACCTTTTTTCTCCCCACAGTCCAAAAGACTTGGACTTAGCGGGGACTTAGGCCTTGCCAACATTTGTGAATTTAGCATTTGTAATTTCAATAATGCCAGCAATGACTGTAAGATCAGGACTGACTCTTGCAGATACGAGGTTCATCATATGTCTTTAGCAGACCTGAGAAACCTCTGAAACGTGGGGTCTAGCTCTGCTTTTTGCATATTGGCATATTGTTGCTATGCTGCTGTTGCTGCTGTAAGATGGCTATTATTTCTTCTTCGTGAACTGGCATAAGTGACTTCCCCCCTATCTCCCTCCCTTCCGCTGCCAACAGATGGAACAACAGTCTTGCTGTACTTAGTAGGAGATACGGGAATTAGTAGAAGTCATCTAGCTGTGCCATCAGGGAATGTGATGTTGATACTTGAAATACAGAATCAGTATTTTTGCTGTAGTGAGTTTTTAACTAGCTCTTCTTTTGCCAGCGGCTATTTATATGTTTGTTGCAGAAATTTTAAAGTCTTTCCATCCACTGTTTTCAAGAACATTGGTAGAGGCTTTCATGGACTATTGAGAAGCCTGTCAGATCCTTGCAGAGCTGATAAACTTTTCACTAGTGTCTCGGAAGTTTCACCTTCATTGATGTATAAAAATGTTCTAGAGGATGAAATACAGCATTATCTCATGGGTGAAAATTTTAAATTCTACATGGTCTTCATAGTTTAAAATTTCTAAATAGATATCGGAATGAAAATACAGTACTTGCACTAAGCACCTGAAGGTAATCTAATGCTATGAACCTCCCAACATGTATGAATGGGTGTTGTCCAACTGGATTTCTTTGCTTGTTGAATTCAGGCCGCTCATGAGCATAAAGGCTGTAACGTTGGTAACTGTTTGCGGGCTTTGAGCATCAGTCCTGCATACAGGTTTTCCTTTAAGCATAATATAGAGCCAGGACAAAACCAAAGTAATTTAAATGGGTTTGTTTTGTTTTCTGCTTTACCTTTGTGACTTCCAGGCAATTCTGAATATGATTTATAATTGCAGTCATGCAAGTGAAAGTTAAAAGTATTCAATGCCCTCATTCATTCTCACAGAAGTCAGATTTTATGTGACGTGAGATCTGTAATGATGCCGCACATTAAAATGGAAGTGCAAGGAGATTCCTTGGGATGCAATTCCTTTACAGCTCAGTGCCTCTGATCAATTTGAAAGGCTGCTTCACATATTATAAATGGATTTTGACCATAGCAACATTACATTCTCTACTACTAAATGCTGGGTTGCCTGTACAGTGGCAGCTTTGCGGCTTGCCAGAATCACTGACCTTGGGTATGAATCCCTTTGTCAGCCTATCACATCATAAGATGCATAGTGAAATAACAGAAGCTAAGTTTCTTATCAAGAAGTCCTTTGAGTGATATAGGGCAGAGTGATATAGGGCAGAGTGATGAACTTAGCTATTATGAACAGTCAGTCCAAGAGGAATGGTAAAAGACAGAGACAGTTGACTGACCACTAAGAGAATGGAAATCAGGGATATTCTTTTGGGTGGCTACCAGTGTAGTTATTGTTCATTCATAATTCACAGTAAGACTGCTTTCATAAAATGTTGTGAAAACATAGACTTTCCTCCAAATGTCTGTGTTTTGGACAGAGACTGCACTTGCTTACATGGGTAATAGTATAAACATTGTATGGGGGCAGGAAGAAACACAGAAACAAACAATTTCATATTGTAAAAAGGAGGTCCAAAATATCTTGGCAGTGACCAGTTTGTCATTTAGAGCCTCAGGTTTCCTTGCCAGCATTGAAATTAGACTGGACTAGAATCAAATCAGTTCTATCAGTACCCTGAACTAACCTTTGGTTAAGCTGATAATTTTCAGCTTGTTAAAATGTTTAATCTGTATCAAAACTGCAACATGTATTGCTTTACCTTGGCATACATGTGTGACTGGTGAATACAACCCTATGCAGCATCATTTTCTTGCACAGTTACAGAACATTAATTCCATGGTCTCTTTATGAGCCACTTGGTGCTGCCAGTTGCCTAGTGTAGAAATGCAGAACAATTTTTATCCTCCTGAGAAATGTGATTTATTAGATTATTATCGAAACAGAATGCCATTTCAGTAGTGCCAAATGTGCACCACTCAAGAGAAACAGACATTCACAGGGAAAATATCTCCACTGCTGGAGTCAAGCTCTATGAGTCTACAGTCTGTGAAGTCACATCTAATTCAGTTTCAAAACCTACTTTCCAAATAGCTCAAGATATGTCTGCTTGGGTTCGTTCCCTTTGCTCAGTGCTGTCACTGGTGACACATTTATCAATACCTGATGGTCACACTGATTCACAGATCAGTAGCCAAAGGCCCAAAAAGAATATTCTCCTAAGACCTTTCCAGAGCAATCTCTCCTACTTTCAGCAACTTGTTATAGTCTTAGAAATTATACTATGCATTAAAAAAGAAATTTTGATTACTTTTAAAGCTTCATGTAAAAATCAAGACAGTTTCTCCCTGAATTTGTCACAATATAAAATGAGAGTTCAATGGGATCCCAGTTATACAGAGTAAGGAATACATTGAGTTATTTTTTCAGTGTCAAGCAGCTCAGAAAATCACAAAAGAGGTAACACAAGAAACCAGATTTCTTTAGGAGAGAATATTGCATCCCATGAATACACAGCAAAATGTTAAATAAGTTGTATTTTCTATTTATTTTTATATTTCTATTTGTGAAGTTCAGTCATAGAGGAATATGTGCTAGTTTTCCTTTTTTTTAAAAGAGTAGTCTCAAAGCTGTAAGCTCTTTGTTATCAGAGAAGAACTGGCTAGAGAAGAGATTTCTTCTGGCTGTTGCATGGTATCCTGTATTGTCTTACCTCAAATCACCTCTTGGAAAGCATATTTCTTAACTCTCAAGAATTCCAGAATGTGTATAAGAGGTAATCGCATGGCAGGCGTGAAAAGGCTTCAAGAGGTATCTTTCTTCATATGAGGCAGGCTTTGAAAGAAGGGTTAAATAACCTTTACTCAGGCAAAGCAAAGAGTGAAGGAATTGGAAAAATCATCAAAGAGTTACAGAATGTCAACAGTATCATCTGTATATTCCTGCGAGTATGCCTCTATCTTGTCCCTTCCCTGCTATATAAGCTAAGTTGCAGCTTGCTTCTCAGCAGAAAGATTTGAAGCAGATTCCAGTGCTTCTTCCTCTTCTCATTGCTCCATTTCATGTGTCCTTGTGCTGTGGCTTTCATACTTCATACTGAATTTGATGTGTATTTACTAGGGGCATCGAGAAACTTCAGCATTTACTGAAAATCTACTCGGGAAAATTATTTTATTAAACCATGGGCTTTCATTGAGTATAAACTAGACCTTCCATATGGTTCTGTTGGTAGGCTTTATAAGAATAGACTCTCCTAAGGCATTTAACCATGAAGAAAAAAAGAAAGAAGTGTAGGAGATCCTGTTTCTGCTGTGTAGATTGTACTTTTACTGTGTGTTGTGTATCTACCCAGTAGAAACATGAAGATTTTGTCAAACACCACGTGTTTTTTGTTGCAGACATTGCAAGGGCTATTTGTGGAAGAGACAATAAATCAACATCAAACACATTCAATTCACTATAGTATCATGCTTTCAGTTTTACTGTTGGAAGGGTGGATTTGAGTCCTTCTTAGATAAGTCTTCAACTTCATGGTCTGGATTTTTTTACGTATACGCCCAGATCATCTCTAACTAAAATCATTGCCACATTGTTGTACCAAGCTTTTACTAAATTTCAGTTACTAGAATATCTATCTACTGAGGAGAGAGCCATTTGTGGTCCCAGATGGATTTTCTTAATTTCCTTTTTTGTGTTGTGTCTTAAAAACACATATATTTTTAAAAAAATGTCTGGTGGCCAGTGATGGCTTAATGACTGTTGCTCTAGTAGTTCTGTCAAGTGATGTTTTAAAAAAAAAAAGGCCCTTTCAACACTTTTTAATGGAAAAGTGAGGCTTTTGCTGTAACAATGCCACAGCTTAAGTCGATGTTTTGTGTGCACCTTTTTCCCCGTGCAGTTCCTTTTCTGTTTTCATCAATGTTTTATGAAAGAGGATAGGAAAAGGACATAGTGAACACTTTTATCAACACCTCCACAGCTTGACAAGGAATATATATTTGAGAAAGCAGCAAACAGCTTGTTAGGTATGAAACAACAATAAGACATGCACTTCTCTGCTCCAGTCCTTTCTGTCTTGTCCAAGGATATTCATAGAACCTTCTCACATGTGTTATACAAATTTTCTGCTTAAGGAACAGGGGATTCTGTTGTAAACTGTCTTCTTATCTTTCTCTGTGATTCCCTCACCTTTGCAGCTCCTCAAACTTTGAAGCTGTTAGATGCCTTTTCTTATACTGTATTAGCATGAAAATGACTATTACAGTTAAATTTCAGCAGTATTTATATTCTAGTTCAATTCCCATTAACTCATGTTTACTTAAAATGGTAATATTTGAGCTAAGTTTCCACAGGCACTTTCTGATTCATTAATACTGCCTGGATACTATGAGCAAAAGCATACGTCTGTTATTGTGATACATATTTGTATGTGATACATATTATGTGATATTTGAGATTTATTTTGTTACTAACTGAAACAATAGAGCAGCCGGGGGTAGAAAGTAGAAACTGGTCCAGAAAATAGTTTTCAGTGAGAAGGACTTTTGTCTGTTCTGCTGATAATCAAATTTTGTTTCACTTAATCAAAAATCCCTCAATGCACTTAACTTCTGGTCCGCTTATATTTCTCTTGCATGGCTGCACGTATCATAAACTGAATAGGAAGGTAAGCACATATTTAAGTGAACCACATAATACAGGGTCATGTGATGAATGTTTATAATCTCTGGTTTTCTTCTTTTTAAGGTATTTGTGGGCATCAAAGTTGTGCTGGGATCATGCTTAGAAAATAGGCCCTGTGGCATATTTGGCTGCAGGCTGTCCATCTTCCTGGGAGCCCACAGCCAGCTGCAGCTCATGGGAAACGGGGAGAATTCATAATGTGAGGGATTATGAGGAGCCAGCCATGTGCACTGCCGCACTGGTAGCTTCAAATTTTCAGGAAGCACAGACCAGATTTGCAAATGGATACAAAAAATACTGTTGGAAAATACTGAGAAACAGCTCCGGAAGCAAAGAGCCCAGAGGAAATTCTGATCCTTCAGTTATGTTGTAATCCATAAAGATGCTTGTTGATGTGCCTTCGGTGAGAAGATTTAAGTGAATAGGATGTATCTGGATATACATTGAGCTGGGCAGGATCTTTATGTTTTTCTGGATCTGGCAGAAATATTTATGTTTTTCTGGACAGATTAAGTCCCTACAGTGTAAATCTAAGCTTTGGATTTTCTTTTTTCCCCTTCAAATACTCACCTCAGATTTTTAGCAACACGAACAACTTACTGTAGAGATAAGAAACAAATCCGTGTTAGCAGTTTCCAAATACCTGACAACTTTTCAAAGAACATGATTGAATTAACTATGGGCATAAAACAGTTGTGCATCTTTGACTATTTTTGGTAAGAAAAAACTAGTAAAAAGGAGACTAATAAACGAGATGTTATTTTTTCATCTTTTGGTGACAGGAAAGCTGTCCTTCACGCTTACCCAAGTAGAGATAGCAGAGCCTGACAGTGAGGTTAAGAGGGCCCTGCAAGCAAGGAGTGGGCTATGATAAATGATGGTTCCTTTCCCACAGTGGAAAGGCAGTCCAGAAAGCATTGGGAAAGTGAATAGGGACTGGGATAAAATATCATTTGATCAATTTGACTTTCGGGGAAGGTCTGTTATGTTTTATGTTATTTTTCTTCAAAGCATGAAATGTTATTAGGATTATTTTCTTCACTCCAAACCTTGGTTAGACAAATAATACATGTTTCTCTTAGTTGACATATCTACACAAGAGCAGCTAAAGTTTCAGTTAGAAAAATAAAATACCTTAATGTTTCAAATAATATCATTTTTTGATATCGCAGATATCTAGATATCTAGACTCGCACAGTCTAGACATTAATATATACTAGTTCAAGATCAAGAAAATAACTTAGATATTTATGTACTTAATTTTATTTTAGTAACTTTTCTGATAAGAATTAATGGAAATTAATTGTTACCAATTTTCTAGTGTGTTCCACATCTCCATAGTGTTGATACTGAAATATTGATACTGGAAATCTGTGTGCACAATGTTGACTTATTTTAGTTTAGTTCATTCAATCAGAGCTGTTTTTAATTTAAAATTGCAGAGCTGGACTCTAGGTATGAACTGTATAGTCTGCTTCATTTAATAAAGTTTATTTAATGCCAAGGTCCAGAAATACAGGTGATACCTGAGGACCCACAGAGCAGGCATACCTAGAAAAACAAGTTTTAACTTGTATAAGCCTATTGAGCAAAGCCGGGAAAACCCTAGGCAAACTAAAGAGGTTTAAGTAAAACTAAGTAACATCAATATTTGGAAAATCTTCCCCAGTCCCAGATGACTACAGATACATAGGAAATCAAACAAAGTTCTCAGTTTTTCTAATTTCACATAATTGTCTATCAAGGGAAAAAATAAAAATAGAATCTTTTATGTCATTAAAGTAATACAGAAGTATCACTACTAAAATGAAATATAATTAAGATTTATTATTTGTGGGTTTTGGTGATTTTAGACTTTGAGTAATAGCATTTCTTCAGTATAGAGCTCTGCCTTTTCTTTTCCACTTATTCATTCCACTAGTGCTCTCCAAAAAGATCAGAATAATATGCCTCTTTCTCTATATATGGTGAACTGAAAACTTTGAAAATCTTGAATTTAAGGGTTGTCCTTGTCAGCCAGCAAATATGTTGCAAAAATGATTGAACTTAAAAGTTGGTTCTCAAAAGATGAATGCTGCTGTTGTAACAAGAGATTTCAGGCAATGCTGGTTATTTAAGATTTATATCACTACTACAGTGACACTGTTACTCTGTGGCCCCTGGTAGGATCTCTTTTGATCTTTTACCTCTGAAAGTAATGCAGCTATTCTAATTGTTGTAACTGATAGCTAGTCTATAAAAGTGATTTCTTAGTATCAGAGATAACAGTATCTGTAACAGTTTGTTAGAACAAATTTGCATATTTACAAGGCATTATTTTTTACCCTATAGTTGTTTATTTTTTGCCAAATAATTTTAAAGAGTTACCTGAAACTGTTCTAGTCTGGTCCACATTGTTGCCATATGCCTTTACAAAAGGACTCTGCTGCCTGGGTAACTTTCAGTTATGGGTAAATGTTTGCTTTGCCATTTCTCTTCTTGTAGTATAGGCAATAAAGCCAGCATAAGCCTTTTATCATTTAAATAAGGACAGTCAGGGTAGTTGAGGTCCCTTGCTACTTTAGACAGTTTGATTCTTATCTGACATTTAAAAAAACCCCAAAACCCAACTTCTATAAAGCTCATTTAAAGCTAGTATTTTAAAGAGAAAATGCCTGGCAATTTTCTGTTGCTTTTTTACTGTATTTTGTCACATTGTGATTTTACTTAAAACAAGCTAACAGTCACCATGCACAGAATAATTTTGTCTGTTCCTAAAACAAGTGAGGGGAAGGCTGGTGCTGTCATCCCTGCACAAAATATATAAAGAAATGAGGAATAAAATCCATGAGCAGAGTGATTTTTGTTTGCATTAGTTTTATCAAAGAAGCATGAATTTTAATAACGACATTCCAGTCACTTCTGCTCCCCTGTTCTTATGCAGTTATGCACCAACTTTATCCTGAAATAAATGAGGCTTTAGTTTTTCTTGCTGCTACATTAATTCTGCTGATTTTATGTTTTTAACTAGTGGTGACTTTCTATATTAGGTAATGTATATGTCCTTAGAAACCAGCATTTGCAAATACTTGTATTAGATGAACACTCCACAATCATTAACAATGAGAACCACCATGACCATTTATTAAGAAGTGTCGTGCTACACAGTTCTCTGGTTTACCTGATACAATCTACAAGCTTGGTCAGTGGAAGTATTGGATGTTTCCTAGCAAACTAAATGAAACTATGATGCAAGCAGTTGCAGATGTAGCTTTACTTCGCCTATGTATGCGAAGTACCAAATCTCTCAAGAGGTATCTAGAAGCATGTTGCTGATGTGCTCATCTGTCTTGAAAGATGAACCAGACATTTTCCCTTCTCATCACTCAAGACAAAATTCCTCACCTTTATCTCCCTGGTTGCAAGTAGTCTGTGATAAAACTTATTATTGTAGTTTGTCCTGCCTATGATTTTTAATTATTTTATTAAACTGTATTTTGATAGAAATAACTTTAATATGTTCTAACAATAAATCAGGAGTAGCACTGACTAGAATGGAGTTTAGAAATGTCAGGACATTTTAAATTTAGTTTAGTCTAGAGGTCTGTCTAGAGGTCTATCTAGAGGACTGCAGATCCAGGACTGTTTTTTGTGGCTTGAGGACAAGCTCACCCTGCTCGAGTACCAATAGCTCCAGATGGATCCGAAGGAGATTAGCAGATGAGGAATTCCAGGATTTGAGTACTACCAGCAGACATATTGAATGAACACGCTGGAAGAAGGAAAGCCCGAAGTACTGATTCCCTAGGTTTAGACAGTTCTCCAAAATGCATGATAGAATTTTGCTGGAAATACTGTTTGGATTGTTTAAAACTGAATTTTCCCAACACAATTTCACATTATTTCTGACTAGACCTAATCTGTAATGGCTAATATAGTGTTTGGCAGGCTTTTGCTTTTAGAACACATTTCAGCTTGACACCTGACTGAAGCAATTTCTGCTAACAGATCAATGATTGCACCATAAAACTGATTGTGGGTGCAAAATTACTACAAATAGATCTAATTATTCACGTGTGCTGTTTAACAGTTTTATAATTATGAGGCAGGAAAAAAGTCTGTCTTTTCCAATCAGCAGAGTTATTATTTAACTCAAACTATGCATTTAAGACATAAATGCTGGCTAAAGGAAGCATAATCTTGTGGTTTTGCTTTAAAAATCCTGGTGTCACAGTTCATTCTGAAAGTTATGTGTATTTAGAAAAAAAAATGTCAATGTGGAAAAAAGGAAGTTGTGCAGATGTGTAGATGGCTCTGGATGTTGTTCCTTTGTGAACGTCAAAGGTGGTCATGATCATTAGAGTGGAATGGTCCCTTAGGTGATTTGTGCCACATCCATAACAACATGATGACTTGTTTATTTCTTATGTATTCAGTGAAGTACCAATTATAACCATCCAAGTGGGCTATATATGTTTGTGTGATTTCTTAAATGAAAGTAGTGGAAATATTTCCCTCTCTCGTTGTCTTTCACTCTCTCCTTGCAAATGAATATTTATTCAGCAATAGATTGGGTACGTCTGCCCCTTTAGTTCATGATTTATTCCCTGGCTGCATAATTAAGGCAGACAGATTCTTAGAGTGGAAATTTTCTTTGATCACAGAAAACCATGTCTTGGGGAACGGAGTCTTCTTTCTGATTGGGTTATCAGATTCCATCACTGTTTTGTTCTAATGTTTCCTTTGATCACAGTATGGTTGCTAAAGTATAATAATCTAGATATATGTCTTTGAATTTAAAAGGATGATTTCACAAGCCAACACTTAAACGATATTCCAGAAATCCATTCAAACAAATGATAAATGAAGAGTCAGCTGAGAAGCTGACTGCAAATAGCCCTGCTTGAAATTTTGAAGGGTGTGTTCTAACAGTTGTAACTGGAGTGTCATGTTAGCAATTCAGCCTTGAAGGATTTCAATGGCATTTGTGATTCCCTTTTCTCCCCTGATCCTTGACTTGAGTTTATTGGTCTTTAAATCATAATTAATTGTTTGAATCTAAATATCTATTTAATATGTACAACATAAGCAATAAATCCCAATCCCAAAAAGAAATCTACGTATTCTAGCAATGATTACATCAAACCACAAATGCTTAGTGCTCAGAATTAGAGATTACTATTATTGTTCAGCTTCTCCATACAAGGAGCTGCTTTCCAGCCTTCCAAGTTGCTGGTTAGTGTTATTTGTTCCCATATTTACAAGCCAATGTAATTACCAGATATTTCATGTCAGGATATTGGAAACAATTTTCCTCAGGGCAGATGGGTGGAGGTTGTTAGGAAAGTGATCGCATTCAATTCTGGGTGATGAATTCTCTGTGCTTCAGCAATTCAACGCATTACTGGCAACCTTCTTATCTCTTGCTCTTTTTTCGATATGTCAAAGTATGTGGTCTTTTGTATAGTAGTCTTAAATGTGCAATATTTTAGAGGTGTCTCATGCCTTTATTGTATAGAAGATAATAAAGCAGATGTTTTGGCGGACAGTCCCTATTGCATTGTTTCCCACAGTTTCAGGAGACTGGATCTGGTGGTTGATGCAGTCCCTTCAAACCTTGAGTTTAATGTCTTTAGGCTTTAAGGAATTCAGGCATAGAAAATAATACCTGGGTGCAGCTTCTGCCTATGCAACATGCAAGATTACATATATGTCATTTTAATGGACCTTTATATGTCACTGAATGTGAATTTTAGTAACTTTTATACCCACAAGATTTTGCTTTTGCATCTCTTGAATGCGATGTTGTCACTTTTTCATGTTGAGATCTCTAAAATACTTTTGAAAGGAAAACAACCTAATTTTATAGGTGTTGGTTTTCCTGTTAACATTTTAGTTAGTAGAACACATTAACTATAAGCATTCTTAGCCTCCAGAAATTTAAGTGTTTTAAACATAGATGGAAAGATGTGAGGTATGTCTATGGTTGTTCTGAATTTTTTTTTATAAAACAAAAACAGATGTAAAAATGTAAAAAGAGAGCTTTAGGGCATCGAGTAGGAATATCCAGAGAGCAAGGGTCATTAGAAAGCAGGATATGTTCTGTATCTGTACTTCCCAGCATGACATCCCAGGAAAGACACTGTGCAGTAACTTTTACAGGGATTGTTTTACAATGTTTAAGAGTTTATATACACACTGACATTGTATCATTATAAATGTGAGCATTTAACACTTGGCATGAAACATCTGAAATGCTTTTCAACAAACTGTATATTGCATCTCATTGAGCACTCTATTTATCCTTTTAACAATGAGTTTATTCACAAAAATTTAAACAAAAGAATTTGGACTTTGACAGTTTTGCAGAAATCGTGTGCAGGCCTAAAATTGTGATTTGCTGGGAGGAAAGTAGGAAGAACAAGTCTGATCAGCTGTTTGTACTAGCGAAAATCTTCAGACCTGAATGGTAAATTATATTTATTTCAAGGGTTTATAATTTCCAGCTATTTTAAACAACAGTGGAATGTAATTTTAATGATAGAACTTGAAAATACTTAAGATTTTCATGCTGTATTATTCTGCATCATATTTCAAATCTACCACAAAGACCAATGTGAAATACAAAATATAATATATCATTGTAATAATAAACTAATGCCACCCATTCATTTGAAACTAAAATAAAACATCTTCTTTATTATAGGAAATATTTAGCACCAATGTTCTTCTTTTGAATTTTAGTTAAGATTGCAGTAGAATTTCATATCTAACAATCTGCAGATTGGCTGAAGATCAGATTTCTAAAAATGAGTATAGAATATAGAGAATAGGAGTGAAGAGAAAGTAAAATATGTTGTAAAATATTGGTATACTTAAAATACTGAGATTTGCAGCATAAGCGATTTCACGTTCTACTCCTTGGCATTACAAGTTGCTTTTGTTTCTTAATACTATCCCTACAGATTTATCTTCTTATTTTTAGTTTTCTT
This sequence comes from Phaenicophaeus curvirostris, assembly GCF_032191515.1. Lineage (NCBI taxonomy): Eukaryota > Metazoa > Chordata > Aves > Cuculiformes > Cuculidae > Phaenicophaeus > Phaenicophaeus curvirostris. The sequence goes on from NW_027206669.1 coordinate 526,380, forward strand.
CTTGTCCTATTTCATCTACCCTAATTTTCCTTAGTTACAGATACACAGAAAAAGTACTCAGAAATCCTTTTTTCCTCCATTAATTCTTTTCCCTTGATTTCTTCACTGTTTGTACTTCTCCTTAACTTTTCCAAGCCTATTTATTCATTATTATTTCACAGTTTTGTCTCTCTTGCATTTTTCTCACCTTTTTTTTTCCTTTTATTCCTTTGATTTAATAATAGTGAAGATAACAAAATGAAGAACGTGAATCTAGTGCTGTATGGCAAGCAAAAGAGGGATGTGAAAACCAGTGGAGAATAAAGAGAGCTCTCATTCATGAATTTTCTTTGCAGTGTCAACTATCTGAAAACGAGTAGAGAGAGTAGATAAGCAGTCTCCACCTGAAACGAGCACATTCTCAATTTGCTTATGTAGGTTAAGTTTCTGATAACTTAATATTGATTCTTTAACTTTTTTTTCCTGAAGATGGGTTGCTATATTTTGTTGCTGGTGGTTTATTAACTGTTTTAAAAAATTAATTGAATGTGTACAATGAACATCATTCCACAGGTCACACAGCATTTAGGACATATAGATCCACCATTTGGAAGGACATATAGATCCATCACTTTAAAATGTAAAAGGTTATCTTACAAGGAAATTACAGACATAATAATGAAGAGAAATATGAGTACAGATGATGATCCAGCAGGTCTATCCTTCCAGCTGTCGCCCAGATAAACAGAGCAGGGAGGAATGACCTGTTAAGTAGTGCTGTCCTGCCCTCATAAGCAAGTTTGAGAGCAAGCCTGCTCCAGTGTCATTCTGTGGTTCTGCACAGACCAAAAAGACGAAAAGTAGTCTTTCTCAACACAGCTCTCATCAGAGTATGAGCAGCACAGACTGTTTCTCTGCTCCAGATTATCAGAATTGAAGTCTGTTAATAGAGTATACAGACATACACACTGAAGTCTCTTGTATAGCTGTATTTACATGCTCTATCCATTTGGTAGCAGGGCCCTAGACCACAGCTTCCTTGAATTGCCAGGACATGGGCACTCAGCACCTTGAGCTTGTGATCTCTCATTCTTGTTGCTCTTGGCCAGCCTATAGTGTTACATTTTCCCTCACACTTATTCTCCTGGATCCACCTTGATCCCTCCCTTTCCCTACCTTTGACTCTTCTCTTTAACAACACTTAGTAAGTTTCTCACATCTTGCAATCCCCTGGAAACACCTTTCGATAAGCTTTACCCGGTAACCCAAACCTCTGCTGCCAGTAACTACCATGTTTACTGAGACAACAAGCCCCTTCATAGATGCCATTATGTGCAGAAAGTTCCCTTCTGTGACTCCTTTTGCCCAGGGACAGTGGACTAACTGGTCTCATTGGGTGATCTTGGAGATTAACCATTTCTGCGTGCTCTCTTTGCAGTTATTCCTTGGTTATGAGGGTGCCTCTGTCTTTCATTGTTCCTCAGGTTTTGGGGTTTTTTTTAGGATTAGAGTTTAAGCAGATAATTTAACATCAGGTAGGATTCGTCATACTTTAATAATAGACATAGATAAGCTTCACAGATAGTTTAATGTAGCCATATCCGAGGAGAAAAATAATTATAAGAGCACAGCTGTCTTGAGACCTCTCTTACAGGTTTTGGTTTTTGACATCTAGAGACGATATCTCTTCATTCACTGTAGAGATAACTTGGATGACTGGTTTCAAGCAGATACTAAGTTTTCAGATGGCTAAAGCAGATATCCATATGCACATAAATAATAAGTAAATAATTTACTGATTGATGAAATATAATTGAGTAGAAGTCTAGTCTTATGAGGAGGGCAAACTGGCATTTGAAGCTATAACATTATAGATTTGGTTGTTTGTGATATGACTTCTGCCACAAGTTATTTTGTAATAACATGTCAAATATTAGTTATAACATCTAATTCATTTTTTTCTAAAGCATTTATCTCCTTGAAATATTCTGTATGGATTAATCTATGCTTTTTATTTAGGCCAGGATGAATAAAACAAATGAAATTACAATTATACAAGTAAATGTTATTTCAAGCCATCTAGCAGCAGGAAATAGCTTTATAACAATATTACATAACAACTCCTATCACTAGTGATCAGCGCGATAATGTTTTTCTTTTTCATGTAGTGTTAAGCATTATTTAACAAGGGTTTTCTTCAACAGGTTATGTACTGAGAGGAACCCCCTGCCAAAAAAAAGAGATATAGGGGACAGATGTAAATATGGAAGTTGTAAGACAGTGTATTCTTTCATTTTGACCCAGAAATATCTTCTTTGAACAGTAAGTCAGTGTTGTTGTCGTCTAGTTTTTTGGTTTTATTTTTGGGCATAAGAATGACAAGGGATCATTCAGACTGTAATGAAGTAAACACTTGGTTTATATAGCATGTATGACAAAAAGACCATCAATGACCAAGACCAGAAATTCTGTCTGCAAAACAGAAATAAGATAATTTTGTCAGGGTTACATTTTATGCATGGATTGTAAGGTAGCTTTATAGTTACAACTAGCATAGTTACAGCTTCTGGACAGCAAAGACAATTTGGTTTCCTTGGACCAGTTAAGTTATGACCAAAACTGGAAAAAAAGTGTTAGCCATGAGAAGAAAGTATAATATTTTCCAAAGAAACAAAGAACATCATGAGTATTGAGCAACGCTGCAATGTGATATACTGAGGTGGGAATTAATGCAAATACTTAGAGACCTATGTGATAGCAAATATTGATGCCATGAAGAAGGAGTAAAAAAGGTTTCCCTGCAAACTTCTGTATACAATAAATTCCATAAAAGAAATTGCTGAAGGAAATGCTGTACAAAACATTTGTAAGTTCAGTATTAGTGGAATTCATTTTAGAAAAAGAGTTAATTTAATCCTAAGACTTGATATTTATCAGGTTAAACAGGGTATTTATTACTCATTGCTCAAGTAGCAGTTTGCCAGTCCATGGACACATCTGACTTTTGATAGAGTAAGTCTTTATGTTATAATTTCATATTGCTGTTAATAAAATGTAAATGAAACTTGTTGATTTTCAGGCAAGACATATTTCAGGCTACTTTTCAAGAGTTTAGCTCAGTTACCTTGAATCTATTCTAGCCATAGCTACCAGAGGAATATTCTATTTCCACACGTCTTCCCATTAGAGCTGTGAGAAATATGCACTAACGATTTGGCAAAAAACCTATATTTCATTCACGTTTTTCCTTTGAAAATAGATCAACAGTCAATCAAGTCTACGTGACAACTTCTAGTGAAAAGTCAGAATTCTATTATCTTTTTCAATTTTTTGCTTGTCACTAACTTAGCATTTCTCACAAAATTCCTGAGTAGCATCTTGCCTTTCTTCTGAGCAGTAATATTTGTATACACTTACAGACTGATTTCTCAGTGGAGGAGGAAACAGAGATAGAGTCTGTATACATTCTAGGAGTGAGTAACTTGTTTCCCTTTATGTATATATTCATTCTAGAATGAACATAATTGAATAGAAAGGAAGGGGGGTTTTATCTTATTTTATCTGCAGTAGCAAGACCTAGACTGCTAGGAGTAGCTTTGCTCAAGTGTTCAAGGGCTGGCTTAAGTTTGAGATCAAAGCAAAGGACAAATTCTCCTCTGCCAGATCCTTTTTGCCCTGGAGTCTTACAAGAAAACTCTCCACATTAGCAGTATTGCAGCATATTTGGTAATAAAAACAATTCCTTGTTGATTACAAAAAAATAACTTTTAATTTTTTGCAATTCAGCCATATGTCAATAATTAGCATTGCATGTAGTTTATTATTTAGGGACTTTTCTCTCACCCTCATTATTCCTCTTCCTCCCCCCTCTCCCCTTCACTTAGTGGTTATTGAAATATAAAGAAGAGTTAGAGATAACATTCATAGCTGTCAAGAGAAAGCATATAGCAAAGAGGCTATGTAAATAAGAAGCTCAAACACTCCTACAGTTCCCTAAAGGAGCAAGGGGAAACAGAATATATTACTTCTGACTCAGGAAATTAAAAAATAGTCTAAGAAAATGTGCTGAGGTGAAGAAAGCAGCCCGAAACGTTGCTGAGACTTCTAGTTACAATGAGAGACAACAGAAAATAATAGGTTTGGAAATGAAATCAAATGTACAAACACATTGAGAACTGCTTCACCTTTAAGGAATAACTCTCATTCCTTGTGTCAGAACAACCTCCCCCAGAATATAAAATCCAGTCCTGACACACAGTCCTGGCTAAAAGTTCAAGGACTCCATCCCTGAAATGTGGTAGGATATCACAGAACCACAAGGTAATACAAGTTGTCAGAGACCTCTGGTGTTCATCTAGCCCAGTCACCTGCTCAAAAAAGACATAACTTCAAAGCAGATCAGATTATTTAAGACTTATAGTTCAATTTTGAAACTCCCCAGGAGCCTTTCTGGATAATACAACCTGGTGTCTGAACGCTTGCAACTGTTTTGGGTATTTTTAACCCCTTTCTCTGGTCAGAACTTGCCTTCATACAGCCTGTTGCCTCTTTTTGCTTCCTTGTGCATCTCGTAGAGCCTGGTTCTGTATTTTCTACTACCCCACTTTCTGTAGTGGATGGCAGTGCTTTATAAACTCACAAACTTGCAGAAGTGCTTGCATGTAGACAAGTTTTATAGACCTTCAGGATAAGGAACAGTATCATCTAGCTGAAGATGTCCCTTCCACTGTGAAAAATATATGTGTTTCCCAATCCCACCTCAGTCAGAATTGGATTTCTGCTGGATATTTTGCAATCATCCCATATTAATTTGCTAAGAATAAAATCTTAGATTCTGCTCCCCAAATGCCCTGGCATCCTCCACTTACCCTTTCTAGGTGATATCGTTTCACTCACCACTGAAGCTGGTGGTGAGCCATAGCATTTAAAACTACATTTTTTTTTTTCCATAAGAATTACAAAAGTAATATTTTTTTTGTCTTATCTGATCATGATTATTTGTACCTGAAGTTGTTTCAGTACAGCCCTGAAACATAGATGCAATTGGCACAAGATTTTCTCACAGTGCATTGAAAGATAGAGTTGGCTCTGGTATTTCTGATTTCCCAGCCCACTTGTTTGACTAATTAGATGTTGGGCTCTGTAAATGGTTTTGAAGTTGTTTATTCCCTGTCTAATGACATTACATGTGTCACAGCAACTAATAACGTGAGGTGCTCGGTTTAGGAAATATACAGGAAACAGCTGGGATTAGCCACTGCCAGTCTGCAGAGAGCCTTGTTTTCTATTCACCCACAACAAACATTCCAGAAAGAGAGGGAAAGAAGGAAAAAAACAGCAACATAGTAATACTCAAGCGTCCATTAAAAACATTGCTAATACATGTTCAGTATCTCAGAGAGAGGAAACAAAGGCAATACTTCTGATTCTGCGCAACTTCATCTATTATTAGTTCTGTAATATTGGCTTGCGTCATTTTTGGTCAGTAACTACTTTTCTGTTCAGTTTCTAGAAGATACCCTGGTAGACTATAGTCAAAAATAAATGCATAGCTTTGTAAAAAACAAACGAGAGCTTTTTGCTTTCCAGTGGATTCTTGATTAATTTCATACCTTTCTCCTAAAGTAGTTTCATATTCCAAATGATCACATCTGGCAGCTGCCCAGGTAAAAGAGCTCTGCCAGCTCAAAGATGCATAGCCAAGATGTTAATATTCATGCTGCGTTTTGCCCTTCTCATTTGTGTACTTAACTCTCCATGGGGAGCTCCAGCCAGTTGTGCATCAGGATCTCATTAAAAAAACAGAGAAGAATACAAATTTTAGAAACGCAGGTCCACTCTTGCCCTTAGAGAGGTTTATTAAATAATAGTGAGCAAACATCAGGTGGGACTGTATCCTGACAAGTACTGAAGCTGCTGACTTCCCTAGCTTTAACATATAATAAAACAATACATTTGTGCTACAGTTTCTGGAAGATGCTTGAGGAAATGTAATCCAGTACCTACAGACATCTGTACTGAGGGAAATTAAATATGCTACGCTTTATAACTAAAAGAAATCCACTGGCAAATCTTTTTTTTTTTTTTTCAGCCATCAGAGGTTACATTCGATGAGCTTAGGATGTAGAAATTTATAAAAAGATATTTTAATACATCTATTCTAAATGAAACTTAATAGAAAATGTTATTGATTTTGTCAAAATTGCATTTAAAATACACTCATTATAATCTAATAAATGAGAGAAATAATTAATGGAACAATTGCTTGAAGGTAAATTTATTTGTGATACTATTAGCATTCCCAAAGCTGATTCTTACCTCCTCTATACCTTCAAGAACCTCTTTTATTATGCTGTCTGGGAAAAACAATCCAGTATATAATAACCTTCAAAGTGTTCCTAGAACTCCAGTTAAAGCTAATGGTGGTTGAAAATGATCGGCATTGCAGAAATTCCTCTAGTAGAATAGTATTACAGGTATGGAGACACCTTATATTTTTACTCTCCTTCATACTAAAAGGATTGCTTTTCAACACATAAACAACGTTTATAGAGAATGAGTTATGTTGTTTTCATGCAAAGAACAGCATAGTTTATCATGACAATACATGAGGAAAGGCAGGTACAGAGCGAAGGCCCAGCTCATTGCTTGCTTAGTGAATTGAGCTCAGTGTTGTTCTTTTCTTAAGCAAGCTGATTGTCATCAGCAAAACACTTTTTTTCTCCATCAGGCAAAAGCACTAACCTTCCAGTGTATGGAAGAACTCAGTACATTTTAGAAGATAACTTGCAGGACTGACCAAATAACCCCTGATTGTTGTTTGGGTCGTCTGTTACTTTAACTCATTATTGCTTGTCTCCTTTACATAAGAAAAAATATTTAGCTACTCTATAATTTCTTTTGGGGTGAAGTTATATAAAGAAAAGAAAATGATAGTACAGCCTTTTGTGTATAGGTAAGTCAGCTATGACTGACCAAGAGAATTATAGAAAGTATAGGTCCTTTATTCTAGCAGAGGGCAGAAGAACAGGTCAGGGCTAAAGGCAGCTCCTAGGACAAGGTAACTCAGTCCCTCTAAGCCTGAACATCTTTTCTGCCTAACAATACAGAGCAGGGATTTTTATGGCAGCTTAACCTCATATCAACCTTTGTGAAGAATGCACAGCAAGTAATCGTGGACTTTGGAGCTTATATATCACAGAAAACTAAGTATTCTTTAGGATGAATAAGTCTCTTCTAATAATTTAGGTTTTCTCCTAAAAAATGCTGCGGATGAGCAGCTAATAAAACATACTCAAGAGCATAAAATATTCCTGTGAGAAATTCAGCTTGTTTTACAAAACTAAGATTTAAAGAATCCATTTCAGTCCCAAATTGGTTTTAAAATGTGACTTGGTAATTTCAGACTATGTGCAAAGCTGATTTTTATTCAATAGTGAACATGCAAACACATTAGAACAAAGGCTGAAGACCTGCTTGCTCTTCTGCTGTTCTGGTCAGTCACCAAAGAACACTTTTCTATTGCACACTTGTGAAGAAACCCTACTCCCAGATCAGAAACTAAATCAAGGAATTCTATTGTGCACCTTCATATTACATATCATAAGCTGTGTAGTATAACTTTGGGGATCAACTAGTTGAACAGAGGCTGAAAAAATCTAAGAAATTCTAATCCTAAACAGTCTGGTCTATATACACACATATCCATATGCTGTAGAAATATCTTCAGAAACACAGGGATGACGACTCATCTCAGACACATACGCAATTACGTATGTACTTTCAGATATTCATGACATTCTCTATGAGACTAAAATCTCATTATCTTATCTTGAAATATTTTTCCAGAAGAAAATCCAACTCTCATTTTCCTGCACTAGGTTGTGTTAAATAGATTGACATTATCTCTTTGTCTACACAAAACTGAACACCCACTCTTTAGAGAACTGGCATTGTTCTTGTGCTGTGGCACTGTATTGGGGTACTTAGAAGCATGAATTATTAAATAATTATGCAATCAGAAAAATGATCATTTGATTTGTCTAGTTGCTGCCAAATGAGATAATTATAGCATAGGAACCATCTTTTAAAATAAAATGATTTTTTTCATCCCATTCCCAGGCTCTATGTAACTGTATTATTAAAACAAAGCCCTGTTAATTACATGTATCCTATAATAGTAGCAGTTTAGGTTTTCTTCTGAATATCCGTATCTATGTATCATAATTGGGTGTCTCCGGTGCTCAGAGGAAGATAGTTGCCATTCCTTCTGTCTTAATACTGTAGCTGCATTCCTGCTTAGGTATTCCATGCAAAGCTGTATGGGTAAATTATAATCCTGGCCTGCAGCTGCCTGATTTTGCATTGCAAAGAAACGAGGACCTTTATTTCACTCCACAAACAGCAGTATTTTTCATTATCCTTTAACATGACATGCAGCCAGAAGAAGTTAACCACAAGGGTGAACAACAACTATGAATGTGGTGTAGATGCCAAAGATAATGCTACATCACAACTCCATTTCAAAAACTTAAGCGTGTACAGGTAGCAGGGTTCATATCATGATACAGTACGCTACCTCCCACCCTACTGCCAGAATCTCCTGAGTTTTTCAATATAGTGACAATTATGCAGTATAAACATATAACATTTAGCTGTTTTTTGAATGACTAACTTTTCCTGGAAGACCTTTACTCCCTCCCACTGCTCCATGTTGTACAATAAAGTGTATGTCTTTTGGAGTTAGTGCACCACAGAACACATAAGATATGCTGCAAGAAGCAATATGGTTGTACAATAAAAAGTCAGAGACAAATACATCAATATGCAGCTCAACTAACAGTAAAAATTCTTTTGTAAAATTATAGCATGAATATAGAATTATATAAAATTGGAGACTATGACATTTCTCAGAACCAGAAGTACCTCAGAAGTGTTATTAAACAAATGCTTTCCAAACAAAAGAATTTTTTTTGTGGATTTGTCCACTTTTTGTGTTTTCTCATCAGAAAAAAAATTCAAACAAAACCCAAACTCTAGTACTTGGAACTGATCGTGTCTTGTAAAAGCAAACCTAAAATTTCTTCTTTTTAAGTACACTTGGAAGTATTTGTATGACAAATGAAAAGAAAATTATTTTTTGTTTTTTAGAAAGGTCTTTTCAGGTTTCTTGTGAAATAGCAATTTCACCTAAGCCTGCTATTTCTTCAGCTCAAATACTTGCAATTTAAATATTTGTAAAGAGTGAGAAAAATAACTCCATTTTCTGTAGCTGATTCTGAAACCTTTGTTCCTTTTCTTTGAATAGGCATAGACAAACATGTAATTTGTCTTGGCTTTTGTCTAACTGCAAACAAAAGATTAAGTTCAGCAGAACATGCAAGGGGAAAGACAAAAACAAGCATTGTCAAGCACTTTCCCTTAGCTGGGATTTTTTCTGAAAATGCCAGCATGCTGCATTGCTTTTCTTCCCTTTGTTTTAATAGTCATACCCAGTGGGTATGGCTATCTTGTTAAATTACTCTTAAAGAAATTGAAAGGTCAAGACACATACACACTCATGGTTGGGGTGATGTCATGGACTTCTGCTGGAAGCAAGGCTTTTGGATCACAGCTAACATGCAATAAGCCTAATTGTTTGAGTCAAAACCCATGTGGTTTTGAGGTACTCTTTCCACCAGACCTGAAAAAGCCTTCTCTTGGTGTATCATAAATAAAGATGTAGAGAGGAGGAAACCATTCAGAGAAACGGGAAAAAGAAAGGAAATGCTAATTTTTAAAGCAGTTATATTTCTTATGCCTATTTGTACAATAATTCCTTCCCTGGCATCTCCTTGTTCTTACTCAAATAAAACCTCTTGTTGTACTTTTAAGATTTTATGATGTGCCACACCTTTCACTGCTTGCATTCATTCCTCTGGTATAACTTGGTGTTTGTTTTATTATTCATAACTTCCTTTTCACAGTAACTCCTGTTTCCTTTTCTTAACTGTGTCTGTAGACTTTCTGTTCTGTTATGCTGTACCATGCTGCATTCTAGCTTCAATTCAATCATAAACAAGCAAACAAAACCCCCAAGGGAAAAAGAAGCCTTTTTCCAGTTGCAGTGCTAGCTTTTCCTATGTGCTCTCTGTACAACAAATTTTATCAGAGTGCTTCATGTGCCTATTGATACAGGTACATGCTTTCATATTCTGATACATATTGCTAGAAAAGACAGACTCGCATCAAAACTTAAGTTCAGACTTTTCAATGTACTGTATCGATGAGTAGGTAACTTCATTCTAATTGTAATGAACTGCTACTGACTTTTGGTTCTGTTGTATTGTGAAAGGTGGCTTAGTGAAGGGGGATCAAGAACATATCAGTGCATTAATGGATGAGTGGGATGGCACAGCAGTTGTAAGCATCGTAATATCATAAATGGGCCAATGGGCCTTTATTTCTGACTGATCTCATATTTCTCCTTTTTTTTTTTTTTATTTCCTTTCTGGGTAGCCCCACCCTGGATAGGTCAAGCAGGGAACAGCTGCAGCCTACAATGCTTTTGTGTTGGCTTGTACACATAACACCTTCTTCACCTATAATGCATAAACATGAAGCAAATTGTAGAGAACTGTACTACAAGGCAGATTTTATACAAAAGAATTGTACCCTGGAGCATCCCTTGTTGTGTAATTTCTGCTTCTAAAGAATAACAGCTTTTCTTTACAGACCCTCAAACATACAAATTGAACTAGCTGTACTTAAAATACGCTTGTCTGACAAATTTCCTTGTATCTTGACCAAATTTCATAATAGAGATAAAATGTTGTCCTTAGCAGTCTGACCCTTCATTTTTTGATAATTTGGCAAGTTCAAGTACTCGATATTAAAATGTCATGTGGGGGAAACAAGCAGCCTTGTATAAAATTCGAGAGCATAAAATGTACACTGAAATATCACAGCAACTTGCAAACTTGTTTTAGAGAAAACACGAATACGTATCTTAATTTCACAGAATCACAGAATAACCAGGTTGGAAGAGACCCACAGGATCATCGAGTCCAACCATTCCTGTCAAACACTAAACCATGCCCCTTAGCACCTCGTCCACCCGTGCCTTAAACACCTCCAGGGAAGGTGAATCAACCACCTCCCTGGGCAGCCTGTTCCACTGCCCAATGACGCTTTCTGTGAAAAACTTTTTCCTAATGTCCAGCCTAAATCTCCCCTGGTGGAGCTTGAGGCTATTCCCTCTTGTCCTGTCCCCTGTTACTTGGGAGAAGAGGCCAGCTCCCTCCTCTCTAAAACCTCCTTTCAGGTAGTTGTAGAGAGCAATAAGGTCTCCCCTCAGCCTCCTCTTCTCCAGGCTAAACAATCCCAGCTCTCTCAGCCATTCCTCATAAGGTCTGTTCTCCAGCCCCTTCAACAGCTTTGTTGCTCTTCTCTGGACTCGCTCCAGAGCCTCAACATCCTTCTTGTGGTGAGGGACCCAAAACTGAACACAGTATTTGAGGAGCGGTCTCACCAGTGCCGAGTACAGAGGGAGAATAACCTCCCTGGACCTGCTGGTCACACCGTTTCTGATAGAAGCCAAGATGCCATTGGCCTTCTTGGCCACCTGGGCACACTGCTGGCTCATGCTCAGTCTGCTGTCAACCAACACCCCCAGGTCCCTCTCCTCCTTTGCAGAGCCTCCCTACCCTCCCGCGGATTGACACTTCCACCCAGCGTAGTGCCATCTGCAAACTTGCTAAGGGTGCACTCGATGCCTTCATCCAGGTCATTGATAAAGACATTGAACAGGGCTGGACCCAGCACTGAGCCCTGGGGAACCCCACTTGTCACTGGCCTCCAGCTGGAGTTAACACCATTTCCCGCCACTCTCTGGGCCCGGCCATCCAACCAGTTTTCCACCCAGGAGAGTGTGCGCCTGTCCAGGCCAGAGGCTGACAGTTTCTCAAGCAGAATGCTGTGAGAAACTGTGTCAAAGGCTTTACTGAAGTCCAGGAAGATACATCCACAGCCTTTCCCTCATCCAGCAGCTGAGTCACTTTGTCATAGAAGGCGATCAGGTTAGTTTGGCAAGACCTGCCTTTTGTGAACCCGTGTTGACTGGGCCTGATCACCCGGTTCTCTTGCATGTGCTTCATGATAGCACTCAAGATCACCTGCTCCATGACTTTCCCTGGCACTGAGGTCAGACTGACAGGCCTGTAGTTCCCTGGATCCAATACCCTCGAGTTAACTTATTTGTTATAGTTTTACTATGTGGAAAAGTTTCTGACTCTTCAAAAATTGCGAGAAAAATCCCATATTTTACTTTAAAATAAGGTGCGCTTTGTCCCAGGCGTCCTCCAACTGTCACATCCCCCCACAAGGCCTTCTCTGTTCACAAACAGCAGGTCCAGGCAGGCACCTTCCCGTGTCAGTTCATTCACCAGTTGTGTGAGGAAGTTGTCTTCCACACACTCCAGAAACCTCCTAGACTGCTTCTTTTCTGCTGCATTGTACTTCCAGCAGACGTCCGGAAGATTGAAGTCTCCCACAAAGACAAGAGGTAGAGATCATAAGACTACTCCCAGTTGTTTATAGAAGAGTTCATCAGCTTCTTCTTCTTGGCTGGGTGGTCTATAACAGACTCCCATCACAATATCTACCTTCTTGTGGGCTCCTCTGATTTTAACCCACAGGCACTCGATCCCGTCGAGTCACCATAATCGAGCTCGAGGGTATCAAAGCTCTCTCTAACATATATATGTCACCTTTAAAGGAATACTTGAAAAGTTTGTCAGTGTGTTAAGGTTATACCTGTGTGTTTGTCTTCCCTTTGCAACTGAGTAATGCAGAAGACAAATTTCATATCTAACTTTATTTACTTGTTTTTAATAGTAAATTTGTTGTTATGAAAGCAGAAACATGCTACTGTTTTGCTGAAATAGAACAGACAGTGTGAAAGTGATCGTGAGATTAAATGGTGTATTAGAAACAGATGAGCTATGGCACACAAAGTGGCTTTCCCGTGTTCCTGATCTCACTTTGATTTTTATGCTCAGCAGCGCATGAATGAAATAAGGACTGCAATGCTGTGTTTCTTTTTGCAGTGAGTTAAATAGCAGTTTAGATTTTCTTTAGCTAAATCTCTGTCTCTTAGGAACTACAACCTATAAGAGGGAAATATGGATCCTGCTAAATAATATATGGTTTCATATAATATGATTAGAGACACCTTTTGAAATAGGGGCATAGTTTGCTTAAATAGATTGAAAAGCAGAAAACCAAACAGTATGCAAAGTTCAGATTCAGGTTTCTGTGGCAGATTTCTGTCTGAAGCTTTTCACAATCAAGTCCCACTTCTTTGTGAACACTGAAATAAAGGGGATTTCTTGAAAAATTCTGAACAAGGATGTAGTTTTTTTACTTGTCATCGAGTCCATTGTGAACCTTATTTTGGAAGACAGCTTGGAAACGAAAGCAGTGGATAAATCATATTCTGTATGAATGAGACCTAGCAAGACTCTGCCTTAGCAACAACCAAGCAACTATCAAATGATCTAGTATCAAGGATTGCTTGGATAACATGGAACTGCTTGCTAGCAGTTGAGATCTGATGGTTTGTAATGTGTAGGATGTGATTACTAATCCAAAAATAAGAAGCATTGGCATGTACTTGTTTAAGATATGGAAGACACAATGTCAGCACCAGAAAGCATTACATTTCCTAGACTCGCATAGCAGCCTCACCAAGTAGACTTACTGGGTCAGCTGTTGCCTATACAAGAAAATTAAACCCTACAGCAAGTGAAAGCATAAGATGTATAAAGTCAATAAACATTTCTAAGTATTACGCATATAGTAAGAGTGCCGTTAGATTTTTTTTTCCGTTTTCCTCAGCTTCAAAGGCAAGAGGTTTCTAAACTGTTTCCCCGCAGGACTGTGTCAAAACTTGTCAGATGCTGTTAGTGCCAGGCTTTGTCTCATGTAAACTTGTTCCATATACCCCACTGCTTTGACTGCTCCTGCTCGTGAAAAGTGACTGTTGGTAAAAAAAATGACCTATGAAAATCCTTCGTCATAGCTGCACCTGCCTGTGCTGCTTCTGGCATAGGAGAATATCAACACCCAATGCTATTTCATGCATACTTATATTCACCTGCTTTTATTCTGGCTCTCAGCTTTTGTATTTGGGGTCTGTTGTACAAATTAGATGAACATTTTTCTAGCTGGGTCCTGTTAGGGTTATGGAAGGAAGAAGCAGGAAGATATCCTGGGCAGGAATGATGAATGAAGCCCCAGCACAAGTTCTGCAGCTTTGACTTTCTCTTCCACTCCTTGTTTCTCTTCCTTGGTGAAAATGTTTCTTTCTGTGGCAGCAAAGTTAACAGGCACAGGCTGACAAGAGATGAGCTGGGGCAGTTGGTTACAGCATAGGCTGGCATTTACTCCTTGTATACAGTAGTAGCTGATTCCTTGGGACATGGATTTCAAGAAAAGGTCAATCAATATGAAGTATAAGAATCACCTATACAGAAATGCCAGAGCTAAACTGGTATGAGCTTTCTAACAGTGACGGGATAGTTTCAGCTACCAGCTATTACTCATCAGCTAGCTTTCTCCTTTCTGTTGCTTTCTTGAAGTAATCCTCAAAATCACATCGTCTTTCTGCATGTTCCTAAATGTGTTGTTTATTTTCTTCATTTTAGTAGCAGGTTTTTTTTTGAAAAATACCTTGTATAAACCAGGTAATTTTTTTAACGGATATTGTGTCCAATTTTCTAGGGTTAACTCTGTTCAAATTAACTATATTGTGTTGTCCATATTTGTTATACTAAAGATGGGAAAAACAATAGTTGAAAGTGTATTAAACTGTCTTAAGATATTTTTAACCATCTAAGTTTTAAAGAAATTTCTACTGTGAATCTGATTCAGGCATTCCTGTGCTGATGAGTTTCTTATACTTCCCTTTTAAATATTTTCTGCACACCATTGTTGCCTAAGATTCCTGCCATTACTGGGAGTGTAATGACAGCATCAATAAGCATACTAGTGCTTTTTAAAATCCATGTGGCTTAAAACCAGATCAAACCAAACCAAACCCCCCAAAACAGGTGAAAAAAATGTTCAGCAGTATAGTATTCACTGTAAACTTGTATTCCCAGCCTATGACAGATTTGTATGAATGCATCTTGGCACGTTCTCACCACACTTATTTCTTAAACTAGATGGATTAAATCTAGTTTCAGTACTTCCATAAGTGCAGTAAATGTTCCCCTGACTGCGTTCTATACATATGGTCAGTGAGAAGACACTAAACTTTCTGAACCTGCTGGTTTGATCCAGTGAGATGTTAATTTTTCTGTCCTAATCTGCTTTGAGGACTGAGTGGTAGGTCTGTCAGTACAAAAATATTACTCTGAGAAATGTAGACATTACTATAGTAAAGGAAAGTTTATCTTCTTTGTTTGTTTCAGTAAGGTTTCCCTGGTTAAAATAAAGTAAAAGGTCTCCCAGAGTTTTTGAAATTACAAATTGGCAACTACTTAGCTGTTAACAGTAGGAGTTGCAACAAACGTCTCTTCATCTGATATTCTTAGTGGAGTCCTCCCAGTTCACTTATTGGAACAGTTGAACAGCCACTTGTCCCCTGTTACTACATGCCTCAGACCACTGTCTTTTTCCATAAGATGTTTTACTAAACTGAGAAACTACTGAAGGATTCACTCAAACTCCTTACCCTCAGTACAGGATGCTCCAAATACAGGAGAATGAGCTTAAGCAATGATGGGACAATCTTGAGAGACTGCTGTAAAGAGGATGTCGTCGAAAAAGCACAGGAAGAGCTGAAGAGTAGAACTAGTGAAGACAGAAGGCTTTATGTTCAAAGCTACAGAGCAATACAGAAGCTATGGTGATGTTCAGATTTACAGGGGCTTCAGTTACACAGCAGCAATCACAGGCCTTTGGCTCCACCGATCAGATGGAGTGTTCATTTATCTAAGGTTGCCTGGTCAGTTCCAAATAGATTGGCTATGTAAGGAAGGATTATGTATAAATATAAAGCAGAAAATGTATGCTAAAAATAATAATTGTGGGTATGATATTAAATTCCCCATTGATCCCATTTAAAACTGTAATTAAAATCTTTTGTGTCTATTCAATTTAAATTAATCTCCTAGCATTTCTTAAAAATAAAAGTGATTCTTTTTTAGGTATGTAATTATAACGTGAGTTTTTTACCAACATTTTATTTTATGGAAAACATTTATATCCAGAGGTGGCTGGAAGTTTTAATTGATTTTTCACACTTCAGTGCAGTCACTTTTTGCAAATGCTCCCTGCTCATTCTCAGTAGTGTCCCAAACCCAGATTTAATTTTGATTTGGTAAGGGGTTACTGTGCCTAGAATCCGAAGATATTATTTAAAATATTTTTCAAGTTTAATGCCAAATACATTAAGTTTATTAGTTTTATGGATGTTAAACTACAGCTTGTATGTTCCCAGTATCTCTTGAGTTTTAAGTTGTCCACATGGCGTGAATGCCTGAGTAGTATCTTACTTTTCAAATAATCTCAATGAAAACAGAAGGAATGCTCAAAGAACTGGGTTTTGATCCTGAAACATTTTGAGCAGGGCAATTCTCACTGAAATGACTTTTGATATTTTATCCATGCAACCAATATGTGTATGAGGATTTACAAACTTTAGCTTTCTATAGGCCTCAGAAGGAAAGCCTGATACAGTATCTGGTCAACAGATCATATTTAGTAGATAATTTAAAAGGTCTTTCATATTTTCAATTGCCATACATGTAGCTGACTGTATACTGCACTAGAATTTCCTGTGTTTATCCATCAAAGTTTATGAGAAATAAGATGCATTAAAATAATAATAATATTCTGTCTTATCAGGTCTTCCTGTTATTGCCATATGACAGCAATTATTGCACTATTAATATTTAAGTGCATTTTTACTCTTTCTTTATGTTATAGTGTGGGTTGCAGTAGAATCTATGTCATTTGCTTGTTCAGAGATGAAATCTGTGCATGATTACAAAAGGAGGTCCGATATTCATTGGCTCTGTTAAAGGCTACAAGTCAATCTGCATCACCTAGCAGTATAACAGAAGGATTTGATGAGAGGAGAGATAATGGGAAATACATCTTTTCTCTCAGGCCAATACTGTCCCTGAGGAGAAAAATTTGCTCTTTAGACTGTGGCAAAGGCATAGTTTTCCCTTCATCCCCGCCCATCCTACTCCAGCAGCAAATTCAAATAGAAGATCTAATCTTTATTGGCATTATGTCTTCTGGGCAAATTTTAGGAGTATTGCTTTAAACTGAGAAGAAAATTTGGGGGAAAAAAAAAGCTGCAGTGGAGTGACAGTGACTGGAAAAACAGCGTAAGTGTTATTTGTTCACAGGTTGCACACATGGGAATCTGTAGCCTTTCATACACACAGGATTCTGCAGTTTATCATGAGGACCAGAGATTCAAGGGGGAGCCCAGCTTTTGCTGCCTGAGGACATCTTCCTGCAGAAAAAGTTTAATTAAAATGTCTCCTCTGCCGTATTTTATCTTGTGAAAGGCTGGCCAATATTTCAGTTAATACCCCTGTAAATTCTTTTGCCAAGTGTCATTAATTTGACAACAGCTTTGGGAAGCAAGAGGTCCTAAGATCAAATATATTTTGCCTCTCTGGGAATCTGGGAGTACCCTTAACAGCAGCAGCTGGAAGAAGAGAGCAAACAGACTTATACAAACTATCTCTAGCAGCAACTGTTCAATAACTGTTTTTATAGGGTCATTGCGAAACGTATTTTAATCTGCATAAAGGAAATGCATTGCTTCACCCTAAGAGGTCTTTTATGTCATAAGGTTTCTGTTTGGGAAACCAAATTCTGCTTATATCTCACATATATATATATATTACAGCAATAATAAAAATTATGCTAAAATAAATTATATATATAGAGAGAGAGTTTTATGTTCACTTCATTGAAGTTAAAACATATGTGAAATGTCATATGATAATGTTAGTGCTCCAAAGCTAAGGATCTTCTTGTACTGGTGCATTCAGTGACAGGTCAGTTTATATTCATTGAAGTGGATGAAAGTTTGGAATTATGTACCAGTTCAGAATCTGAGGTTATATATTTTCCTCTACACTTGGATAAATCTCATTTAGATTGTGAAAGGAGGGAGACATTGATGAAAATGTGAACAGTTGAATAATGTCCTGAACATGAAGCTCCTGTAATTAGGAATAAAATGGCTGAAGCTAATTAAGTCTAACACTAAAAAAAGAAAAGAACAAATTTGCCAATGAAGAAAGTAGCTCTTAGAAAGCAAAAGGACTCATCCTGTTAACTTTAAGGATGTGAACCACGCTTAGGGAAAGAAACCTTCCATTAGCACAGAAATTACTTATCTTCTTTGGGATTCTGCCTGATGTTTGTCCGTTCTCTTCTGACAGCATTCTTTATGCCTCAGAAAAGCTGGGGAAAGGAACAGAGGTTTTTAATGAAAGATTGCCATAACTCTAAAACTTAGTGAGCATGGTGTATTTTAATTGCTGCAAAGTTATTAATTCCACTGCCTATTACTAGTTCAGTTAATTTCCAAAATTTTTTGTTGCCTAGCAGATTGTTGAAGCAGTTGATTTTGTTTAAGTAACTTGAGAAGTAACCTTAAAAATAATCTAGTTTCAGTTTATTTTTACAGAAAAAAAAAATCGTCTTACAGCTTTGTTCCCAATGCATTACATTTGTAGATTTTCCTGAAATTTAACAAACAAAACTAATTTGTAAATGAGAATAAGGGATATAAAATTTAATCTGGAAAGAATAATTTCAGAAATAAATGAGCAAATAAGATAAACGTGGAATTCCTAGAATAGGGAAAATTTTGAAACATGGTTCTTCAAAACAAAAAGTAGGACACTTTTCAAAATATAAAAATACTCCCTTTTTCAAAATCCTGACTCATATAATGTGAATTAATTTCAAATTTTCCAAGTACTTGCCATTACCTAAAGATCCAATATAAATGAATTCTGATCAGAAAACTTCAAGGAATTATAACTGAACCTACATAATGACAACTGCAAACTCAAACTGACTTGTATCTTACTTAATGGTTTAATAAGTAGAAAGTACATGGTTTAACACAGAGAAATAGCCAAGGCATGGGTACTTAAATGATTTAAACTGAGTATAGCTTGTATGGGTTTATTTCAATACATCAATTGTACTGCAACTGTAAGATTTCATCTCTTCTATCCTTTGGAGAAGTTCTGTTGTTCAGAAAGAACCATAGCAAAGACAGCTGGCAGCTAGACTAAGAAATACTTGCCCCAAATAGACAAAATAACAACTGTAATTATGGGCTTTACTTGTAGTGAGATGCAGTATTAAATGCATATGAATCTTTAACAGCTTCATCTTGAATCTAAAATACTTCAGACCTTATGGACTTGTCTATTAAAAGAATGTATAAGCCTTTGAACTATAATATGTGGATGTTTACAGATTTTGATTATAATTAAAAGTAATTTCAGATACCTATTAAAGCTACCTTAATGTTTCCTCCTGTCTTAACTCTGATTCTCCAGATGATCCCTTTTCATCAAACTATTTAAGCATGTCCTTTAAATCTCTGCTAAATGCATTACCCCTTGAAAGGGACCGGAAATATACTTGTAATATCTATGTGTTCCTCTTGACCTGAATATTGAGATGTAGTGAAATTTGGTCCTTAAAATAGGCTGAAGTTATAAATGTGTATCTTAAGTCATTAGTGAAGACTGCTTAACAGTTAACTTGACTTCTCATAAAGGTTTCACATTGCTGTTAAAATGAGAAACCTTGAGGAGTGTAGGATACATAGGCAAAGGAAGAATATTTCACAGAAGTAATGTCTGTATTAGAATGCAAACTTGGTAAACCAAGGAACTTACTAGAGTCATAAATCCACATGCAAATATGACTGTAAGGAATCGCAGCCATATTGTTCACAGAGATACTGTGTTGGGATGCTTTTATTGTATCAGTTCTACTGTAGTTTCTAAAGACTGTTTTAAAGGCACCAGTATTGGACTGTTATCAGATAAGACAGTTGACAACACTGTGCCATGGTTATTACAAGGACAGAGGGCAGACAATAGAGCAGCATAATGAAATGTGTTTCTTTTTAAAGACAATTACTTGCATTGTGTGTGAGTGACTGCATCATTGCTTCATGTAATCATGTTCAGTGAAATTAATGTAGTTATTAATGTGGGTCATATACAATTCGACTTCTGCACCAAGCCCAGGGGAAGACCATTGTGCAAGTGTGAATATCCTCACTGGCTGATGATCTCCATGCTTTAGCTAATTCATTATCCCTCTTCTGCCTGCCTGGCATTCAAATTGAGAGATAATAACTATGATTGTAAAAAGGCTAAGATGGGATATTAGAACCAGCTTTCTATGCATAAGAATACAGTTCATAGAATGGTTTGCGTTGGAATAGACCTTAAAGATCATCTAATTCCAGAACCCTCTGCCATGGGCAGGGACACCTCCCACTAGCCCAGACTGCTCAAGGCCCCATCCAACTTCCAGAACTCCAGGTGGGGTCTCACAAGAGAGGAATAGAGGGGCAGATTCACTTCCCTCAACCTGCTGGCCACGCTTCTTTTGATGCAGCCCAGGACACAGTTGGCCTTCTGGGCTGCAAGTGCACATTGCAGGCTCTTGTCAAGCTTCTCATCAATCAGAACTCCAAGTCCTTCTCTGCAGGGCTGGTCTCAGTCACATCATCCACTATCCTGTACTGAAACTGCAGATTGCCCTGACCCAGGTATAGGACCTTGCACTTGGCCTTGTTGAACCTCATGTGTTTCACACAGGCCCACTTCTACAGCTTGCCCAGATCCCTCTGGATGACATCTTGTCCTTCTGGTGTGGCAACTGCACCACTCAGCTTAGTGCCATCTGCAAACTTGCTGAGGGTGCCCTCGATCTTGCTGTCTGTATCAGTGATGAAGATATTAAACAGCAGTGGTCCCAGTATGGGTCTCTGTGGGACACCACTTGTCACAGATCTCCACCTGGACTTTAAGCCACTGACCACCACTCTCTGAATAAGACCATCCAACAAATTTCTTATCCACTGAACAGTCCACCCATTATATCCATATCTCTCCAATTTAGAAAGAAAGGTATTTTGAAGGACTGTGTCAAAGACTTTACAGAAGTCCGGATAGATTACATCAGTTGCTTTTTCCATGTCCACTGATATTGTTACCACATCACAGAAAGTCACTAGGTTGGTGAGGCAAGACTTGTCCCTGGTGAAGCCGTGCTGGCTGCCATTAATCACCTCCCCATCCTCCATGTGCTTTAGCACAGTCTCTCAGAGTAGGAAGACCTGTTCCATGACCTTCCCAGGCACAGAGGTGAGGGTGACAGGTCAGCAGTTCCCTTTTTTAAAATGAGCACAACGTTACCCTACTTCCAGTCAGCTGGGACTTCTCCTGACTGCCATGATTTTTCAAATATCATGGAGAGTCACTTGGCAACCACATCAGGAAATTCCCTTAGGACTCTGGGATGCGTCTCATCAGGTCTCATAGACTTATGTATGTTCAGGATCCTCAGGTAGTCACAAACTTGATCCACCCCTTCAACGGGAGAGGCTTTACCCCCCTGATCCCCATCTCGTTGACCCATGACCAGGAGGGGTGAGGAGAGTGCTTGTCAGAGAAGACTGAGACAAAAACGTTGTTAAGTACATCAGCCTTCTCCTCGTCTGTTGATTCAAGGTCACCATTTCCAGCCATCAGTGGGGATGCACGTTCTTTAACCTTCCTTTTCTGATTGACATACTTGTAAGAAGCCCTTCTTGTTAGTCTTTACTTCCCTTGCCAAGTTCAGTTCCAGCTGTGCTTTGGCCTTCCTGACCTCATCCCTACACAACTGGGCAGTATCCTGATACATGTCCCAGGCTACCTGTCCCTGCTTGCACTGCCTGTGTAGTTCCCTCTTCATCTTTATTTTAACCAGCAGGTCTCGACTCAGCAGCATCAGTCTCTTCCCGTTCCTGCCTGGTTTTCTACACATGGGGATTGAGTGCTCTTGCGCTTTATGGAAAGCATCCTTAAATATCTGCCAGCTCAGTTCTGTTCCCTTGTTGCCAAGGACCATGTCCCAGGGGGTCCTACTGACTAACTCCTTAAAGAGCTGGAATTCTGCTTTCCTGAAATTTAGGGTCCTGACTATACTCCTTGCCTGTACCATATCCATCTGGACCTTGAACTCCACCAGTGCATGATCACTGTAGCCCAAGCTGCCTCCGATCCTAGTATCACTGATGAGGTCGCTTGTATTAGTGCCCATCAGATCCAGTATTGCAACTCCTCAGGTGGGGGTCTCTATCAGCTGGATTAAGAAATTATCTTCAATGAACTCCAGGAGTCTCCTGGATTGCCTACAGCTTGCTATGATAATTTTCCATCATATGTCAGGGTGGTTGAAGTTCCCGAGTATGATGAGAGCTTGTGAGCATGAAGCCTGCCATAGCTGGAAGAAGAAGATTCATTGAATGGCTCTCCTTGATCAAGTGGCCTGTAGTATACATCAACCACAAGGTTACCATTGGTTTCTCGGTCTTTTGCTCTGATCCACAGGCTTTCAACATGTTTGTGGCTACTCTTCAAAGACAGCTCTTCACAGTCTATCAATTTCCTGACATTGAGAACAATGCCTCCACCTCTCCTTCCCAGTCTGTCCCTTCAGAACATCCTGTAGCCATCAATAGCCACACTCCAGTCATGGGATTTGTCCCACCAAGTTTCCATGATGGCAACCAGATCATAGCTTTCTAGTAGCCCGGTAGCTTCCAGCTCCTCCTGGTTATTGCCCAAGCTTCTTGTGTTTGTATAGAGGCACTTCAGCTGGGCTGTTGGCCGCATCGCCTTCTTAGTGGAAGAGCCTTTATTTCCTATTTACTGTTCTGTGGTAATTTCGTCCCCGACACCTACTACCTCAGGAGCCTCTCACTCATCTCCACAGGACTTAAACTGTGCTGCGGTGTCCCCAGCATGCTGTGGGGCAGCAGGTGGAGGGCCCATCCCAGCACCCCATCCCTCCAACCATTGTGTGTTCTCCCGCAGCTTGTCATAGGCAAGCCTGATATTATCCCCCTCCCCCATCACATCTAGTTTAAAATCCTGTCAATGAGTCTTGCAAGCTCCTGAGCAAAGACCCTCCTTCCCCTCTGAGAAAGGTGGCTCACATTTGATACCTATAAAGCTGGTGCTGTGTAGGCCATTCTGTTGTCAAAACCCCCAAAGTTAGTGTGGTGTCCCCGTTGGTGGACTTGCTTCCACTCACTACTTTGCTTTTTCTGGTGGCTGTCTCTGTTTCTGTATCCTGGAGCTCAGGATGGGTTTCCCCAGTCTATCTCTCGCTCAGACTTGCTGAGGCTCCTTAGCCTCTCTGCTTCCTCTTGCAGCTCTGCCACCAGGCTGAGGAGATCGTCCACCTGCTCACACCTTACACAGCTGTTGCCCCTGCTGCCCTCTCTTTCCAGAGCAAACTGGTAACACTCCCTGCAGCCTGAGACCTGGATGGCTGCATGTTTTCCTGGGAGCTCAGTCTGGGCTGACGCATCCCTGCTGGCAGGTGCAGAGGATGCAGCCTCCTGCCAGATGGACACCATGGCTGGGCTCCCTCTCATGGACTGAACTTGTCTCCTGAGCACAGAGACTGTGCCCTCCTTCATGGACTGCTCTCACAAACTGCCGAGCCCACCCTTCTGATGAGGCGCACCCCTGTTTGCATCCTCCTGTTCGCTGTGCTCCTTGGGGGCCGTTTAAATCTCCTGCAGCTGCTTCTGGGACCACCCCCATGTCAGCCACCACGTGGCAGCTCTTAGGGCTGAGAGTTAGGAGTTTCCTGTCCCTCACTCCCTGTTTTGGGGTTCCCTTGCTCCCCAGAGTATGTTTTCCCACCTCAACCTAATGCCTGGCTGCAGCACTTACTGTGTCTGCTGCTGTCTGTCACTGACTGTTCTGTTGTTGCTGGACTTAAACCATTTTTTTTCTTGCAAGATTTTTTTTCCGCTCCTGGCAAATTCAGATGCTATATCCCAGTTTTCCTTAAGTGCAATGTGCAGAATGAAGAATACTTTCTCACAGGAAATGAAATAATTATTAGACAATAACATTCAGATTGCTTATTTCAGTGTATTTCTACCACGGATAGGATGAAGATAATGTAAATTTGATACAGAATCCTGCTCTGAGTCATTTCCACCTGTTGTCCAAATTTTAGTTTCCAAGAGAAATGTATGAGAAAAACTTTTTGGCTTTTGGAGATGGATTTCAAACATGTGAGGAGGATTAAAACACGGTAATATATCCACTATCCATTTTGTTCGACTATTCAAAGATAGAGGGGTTGTGGTTCAGCAAGTGAAGTATTGCTTTGTGTAAAGTTTCATGACAGCTTAATGATTTTATTTTGATGAAGCATAAATAAATAGCATGTTTAAACCATGCTCTTACAAATTCAGTGGCATAAATTACACAGACCTGTGCTTCAGACTTAAAAAGCTACTGTCAGTCTCCTAATTATGAGTGGGTAGCTGGCCTGAAAATCAATTTCCTCCTCAATTCTCCTGAATACCTTCAGCTATAGAGAGCAATCTTTCCATTTTTGTGTTTGGTTTTGGATTGGGGCTGGGTTGGATCTTTAAAGGCAGGATTTCTAAGAGGACAAATATTCAGTCTCTTATGGGTTTTTTGTCAGCTCTTGTGGACAATTAGAGACAAGAGATGCTGGAAAGGAAGTTATGGAGTCATCTCAACTATGTCAGTGCTGTGCTTTTTCAGTTTGACAGAAATGTGGTAGAGAGCCTAAAGCATTTCTGAGACACGTCAGAGCAGCTTTTACAGGAGACTGAAACAGGGTTTCTTTCATACAAAATGTGCCCTGTGGCAGGCACTATCCTAGCTCTGCCATGAAAAGTTGTAATTATCTCATCCTCCTGCCAAGCTTTGTTTATGTGACATCATCAATAGATAGATAGCACACTTCTAGAACCAGGTGGTGTAACACCATGACTAGTTCAAGCAATAAGCATACATTTAGAATCATAGAATAGAATCATAGAATAACCAGGTTGGAAGAGACCCACAGGATCATCGAGTCCAACCATTCCTGTCAAACACTAAACCATGCCCATTAGCACCTCGTCCACCTGTGCCTTAAATAACTCCAGGGAAGGTGAATCAACCACCTCCCTGGGTAGCCTGTTCCAGTGCCCAATGACCCTTTCTGTGAAAAATTTTTTCCTAGTGTCCAGCCTAAATCCCCCTTGTGGAGCTTGAGGCCATTCCTTCTTGTCCTGTTCCCTGTCACTTTGGAGAAGAGGCCATAACCCTCCTCTCTACAACCTCCTTTCAGGTAGTTACAGAGAGCAATGAGGTCTCCCCTCAGCCTCCTCTTCTCCAGGCTAAACAACCCCAGCTCTCTCAGCCGTTCCTCATAAGGCCTTGCACACAAGGTTTATTTCTTACTCAAGGAGTAAACCTTGCATGCAGCCCTTGCTATAATTGCTATGAACAACCTATAATTTTTCTCTGAAGGCTGTCTTTAAGACTACTCTTGATCTAGAATCAGCCTTAATCAATACCCCAAGTCTTGGTGATTAACTCTAACTATATGGCCAAATACTTTACAGGACCAGGCTGCAAAGCTGAGCATTTTGGAAAATGTAATTTCTTCACAGAACAGGACTACAGAAGCAGGAGGAAACATGAACATTCCTGTAAAAGCCTGGAAAGAGTTAGGTACTGAGCGAGCAAAATATCCTTAATCAAGTAGTGGTTGTAAATGTCTTCCTTTTCTAATATCTAAACACAGTTAATGACAGAATCTAAAGCCAGCAGAAAATTTTGCAGTATTATTTCCATTTCATTTTTTTGCTTCCATTTTTTAATATTGGCTTTTAACATCTGCTGGGAAATTTGTGCAAAGTAGTTAGGCAATCTAATAAACAGTGGAATGGCCTTGTTTGGACAAATGGCCTAATTTAATGCCATATTGCTATTTCTATTAATCCTTTCTAATAGTTTGTAAAGGAAATTGACCTCTAAAAACTAGGGAATCACTTTTATTATATTCTATTATTTGTGCTTTGAATGTTCCTCTTTCATATTAAAAAAGAGGAATCAGGAAGAAGGAAGTACTTATTACTATGACATTCTGTTCTAAAATACTGTTTAACTAACATTCTAGCAATGATTCCAGCCGCTGAATGCCAGAATGATGAGCTTTTATCATATGGAGAAGCTCCTTAATTATATATTCCATAATGCTCTAAAATTAGTTGAATGGCCTCTTCTGTGATTCTGTATCATTTTTCAAAACATGTTCTCTAGTATAATTCTTGGTGTCATAATGATCATGACTACCTGTTTACAAAAGAATTAGTGGAGCAACAGCAGTTGCTGTCAGAATATATTACATTTTCCCTCAGCAGCAACTGAAATATCAGCTTTACTTTTACTTCTACTACAGTAAAGAACAGTGATGGCTAAGAAAGGTACAAAGAAATGCTGATTGTTGTTAACAGTCATTTGTACAATTTCTTTATGATCTATAATGTGCAAAATTCCTTCTTTAGCATAGCTGGTATATGGAAAGGATACAATTATAACCCTTCCCCTACTCCTGTTAGATATGTTGCTTTAATCTATCTAGCCTATCTACTTCAACATACGCATGTAATTCTAAAAGATTATCTTCAGAGGGAGGGAACTGTTCTTTTTATCCAGTGAAGATAGCAGTGGTGACTTAGCATTGCATCTCTTCTGAAATGTCATCAAAGACCATCATGATGGTCACTTCGAAGAAGGATATGTTAAGAATGGTGAAAATATTTCTCACCTTGTTTTTCTGAGTTTCTGTGTTTCTGAGTACAGCTTTATAGGGGAGTAATCCTAAACTCACCTTGTCTGAACCAAATTCAGTCATTTATTTTTGTGATTGCAGTTCGAGATTGTCACTTCTATGGGGCAGAATCTTTTCTTTTCCAACTTTTCCTACACACACAGGAAAATATTTGTCTGAAGATATGATGCTTTATATTCTTCTGATATTTTTTATTTCTGTGTGTATTTGTCCATTTTCTTGAGGTATCTAGAGTCCTCTGGTGACTGTCCACCTTGGGAATATCTATTGTGGTTTTGATCACACGTGTGTAGTTGTTTGTGTGTCATACTACATAGTTTGCTTCTGCATATGTAGATTTTTTAAAAAAATAAATTAAGGAACATATAACTTAAGAGCAGTTTCTGTACTATTCATATAGTCCATGACAAGCAGTTTGTGGCTTTACCTCTGCAAGCACAGGGGAAGTGCTTTACTTCATTTCTACAGCCACTAGGGATTCCTGGGCTGCCTGATTGCTCCAGAACCTTTGATTGATCAGAGCTGTGCCTCTCCTCCCTGAAAGCATTCTTAATGAAAAGAACATTTTGGGAGTTATGAAGAAACTCCTCAAGAAAAGGGACAGCCTTGCCAGGATGCTGAGAAGTGGTTAAAGAGCATTGTTAGAAGACAGAAATATGACTATGCAGCACTAGAACTGCAGTAGCCTCTGCAGAACAGAGAATAATAGAAGCAACACAAGAAGACAGAATTTTCTCTTTGACGTCACAGATGGAAGGCTCCTTATATGGTCGTGCAGATCTTTATTTTATCTTTCACAGATGAATTATTAATTGCAGTCCCTTGAGAAAGCTTTTGACAGAGGGGGCATAAATCCTATTTTTCATTTTGTTTATTGAAAGAAAATGTCTGGTCTGTGTGTAATCAATTTAATTTTCTTGTTAATAACAATGTTAAATTAAGAAGTCCCTTAGAAGACTATAACACTAATTTAACTGTGTAAATCTTGGAATTGTCCTGTAAAATGAATGCTACAGACTTTTATGGGTTTCCTTATCAAAAATTTCCACTGTCTACAATAGCTAATGTTTTTACAGCAGTTTTGTGTCTCAAGTATGATTTTTTTGGTTTCATTTATCTTCCTATTCTCATTGCAAGCAAGATGATGACTTGTGATAGCCACTTTTACAACATCAAAAGATCCTCCATTTATTCAATTAGGACAATAAATCTGAAAGTAGGGAGCTCATAGTACGTGTTTTCTCTAAAAACTCTTGGAACAACAGAAATTCAGGGCGACACTTCTGAAGTAAAACAAGTATTAAAAAACCAGCTGTAATAGCACATTGGCATGAAGGCCTACTGTAGGCATATACACAATTAATTAGAATTACAAGCTTGATATTTTGAGTGCCTTTGTCCTCTACTGAAAATTGCAAAAATAAATATATTTAGACAAGATATTTAAACCTATAGTTGGAAACAAATAACTGAATGGGAATCTCTTATCGAACTGGTATTACATGTAAGCTCCAGGACAGATGGTGGTTTGTTTTCTAAATCTGGCATGAGGACTATGGCATAGATGCCACCCTAGCAGGAGCCCAGCAAAGCATTTTGCACCATGGGGATGCAAAAATCTGTCTTAATACAGAGGGTGCACATCCTATCATTCCTTCACTGGAGATGTCTTCTTTCTTTTGCAAGGCAGTCATACCGTTGAGTCTGTGTAAATGGAATAGGCTTTCCATCACTTCACCTTTTTTTCACCAGTTCTTAGAGATGGTAATTCTAACCTGATTCATTAAAGAATAAGATTAATTTCTCTACCTCTGTTTGGGAGTTGAGAGAAAGGGATAAGAGAGGAACGACAGTATTTTTGCCTACATATCCTCACATAATTAATTCTTTCTTCCTGTCTCTCTAAGGCTATGTTGTATACTGCAGTTCTGCACAGTGGATAGGTTTTACTAGAGTTTTTTGCACAGTTTGTACACATAAATAATTTTTTATTTCGTAAATGAAGCAAAAAACCTCTTGTGACTTGAGCTGATTTCTTCATATAAGAATATGTTTATATCAAGTTTATAGGTTGAACTACTTCTGAATATCCAAAAAAATAGGTCACAACCTTTTTCTGTAGTAGAAGTATGTTTTTTCCTATTTGTCTAACCTCAACAGTATTGAGCCAGTTTTGTTCAAGCTTAGTTTAAAAGACTTTTTGTACATGACTTAACATGAAAATTTTAAGGACCTGTTCTCTCCTGAAAACAGGTTTTTATTCTTTTTCTATTTCAAGAGATGTGAAAAGTTGTAATAGCAATCAACACTGAAAATATCTTTATGATATTCTAGTACTTCAGTTCATCAATGTCTGAAACTTGAAGGCATGTGATTATGCTAAGAATATGAAGACAGATAACACTGAAATTTCTACACTTACCTCCTGTGATGAACAAGATTAGCTAGGATTTAGGACTCCTGGTGTAGTTCTTTACTCCAGAAAAAGAAGAAAAAATGCCTATCACACTATTTCCCTGACACCTCTTACGCTGGCTTACATCCGCAGAGACTGCTATCTTGTGTCTTTTCCAGCAACAACCTGACTTTCATTGCAATTGCTAGTCTTCTCTCTTATTGAATTTTACTCTTCCACTTAGTATTTTCTCATGATACCAAGAAAAAAAGCTTTGTCCAGCTTCCTCAACACCTGCAGTGCTAAAGGCAAAATTACTATACTTATATGTCTGAAGCTGGGATTTCAGCTTTCATTCAAGATGGTCCAAAAGTGGATCCAGATACAGTTCCAACTATCTACTGACATCAATACCTATTGACAATTGCTATCTTTCCAAAATTATTTTAGTGATCAATTCCATTTTCTGAACTGTTGAAACATATACAACTGAATTTTATTCCAGCTTGATACTAAATTCTCTTAATTTATTTCTTATGTGAGGAACAATAAATATGCTCATTTTGTGTACATATTTGTGCATTTACTTGCGTATAATTACAGTGAGAGATTCCCTTTCCTATATCCCTACATCAAAACCAATACATTCCTGTATATTTTTTCCCAGTCACACAGATGTCTCTCACGAATCTATAAATCCACTTACTATAGTTTCTCCCAAGAAGAACATAAACACATCTATTTTAGTTATATTTTAGGAACATCATAGTCAAGGTAATTTGATACTTGACAAACAAGAGTTTTCTTCTCATTTCTAGCTGTGAAAAAAAAACTTGAAATGTCTTAGTGGTGAAACTTAATGTTACTTCAAAGACTGCATGATGAAACTTTGCCCCTCAAGGCGGAAAAACCCCTACATGAATTGCAGTGAAGATATAGGAGGGAAGAATGTTGCTACGAATATCACGGATGCAAAGGTTAGCACTGGCACACAAGAAAACCACAGCCAAGAATGGCTGTGACATACCCATTTTTGTTATCTATAGCTGGTAGCTTATCTGAACTTTGCTCTTATCACTATATATTAGGAGTGAAAGTTTCAATGCCCAGAGTTTGTCATTGCAATAAAACCTACCACATGCATTTATAGCTTTCTAAATGTCATTATTCCCAGCTTTTATTCAATTAATTAAGAGGAATCAGGGTTACCAACATAAGGCAAGTAGACATACTTCAGCTACCTTCAATACAAGTTTCAAGTCAAGTATTTATTTTTAGCCGCTGTTCAGAAGATGGTCAGATATGGTCTTGTGACTCCAGTTCTCAAAGTTACTTCTGCTCTATTATTGACACTTTAATTAATTTTATTAAACCTAAGCTGGATATGCTAAAACTTCACTGTAGACCAGTACCCAGACCTAGATTATGCAATTACCTTGCTCACATTTTCTCCAGCTTCTTCACATTTAATACTTCATGAGTACTCCCAATGAAATTAATGAAGGCTGCTCCATGGAAGTCCTATAGACTGCCCACATAAGAAAGAACTATTTAACTCAATTAGGAATGAAAGTAGTTTTGATCCATTTTCTTTCTGTTTTACAGTATAGTCCAATGGGAATGTTTCCAAAGCAGTCCATCTTATCCTCCCCCACTTCTTTCTCTGTCTGCCACTCACGCATATATATAGCAATAAAGGTATCTTTAAAAGATCAGAAAAATAAGCTTCCTAATTGAATTTGTGTTACTCTATGAGACTTTACAAAAGTGAACAATTTGTGAAATTTGTATGTCTAAAGCAGAGAAATCACCATCACGAAACTGCTGGTTCGATACATGCTGAATTGTCTTGTCAAAATTTTATATAATTTCTCTATTTTTTGCAGTAAAATTATTGTTGAATGCTTCTAAGTGATGAGAAGTATTTAAAAGTTACAAAATTTAAAATTCTGATGTACAAATTTGAGGATAACTTACAAACTGAAATGTTTAATTATATAGTCATTTCAAAGCATTGAAGTGAACTGCTAAAATGCTCATAATTCAATTCTTGCTTTATTTTTTTACCCTATTTAGAACAGCAAGTTTGAAAAAGTCGATTTCAATAACCTGTCTTTGAAAGAGATTTTTCTTATGGAAGTGTCTGTCCGTTGACTGAAATGGACACTTATCTCATACTTGGATGCCTGACCCTTGATTGTCTAATTCAGGCTGAGCAAAATCTGCTAGTGTTTCTAGTTCTGTATCCTTCATGATCTGGGTTAGATAGTGCAACACTAACAGAAGATAAGAACAATAATTCAAAAGAAAAATACTGAGGTCTAAGTTAAAAGTTAAGTAGTCTGAATGACATTTTTGTCTGCTGAGTTATTTCCCAAACTACTAGAGGCCACTACAGTAACACTGCATGATTGGTTCCCACCGTTCTTTTTGCATTCCTCACAAATACACTCTCAAAACAATTTAGAGAGTGGAATTTAATGTTTGAAAATATTTGGGTCTTTCCCTGTTCATTAAAATTTAAATGGGATGGTCAAAGCTAGTATGGGGCTGTAAGGGTATGTAAGATAACTGACACTAAACAAATGCTTTCCCAAGCTGAGTCTTGAATGTCAGATATATGCCAGGAGAAGATTTTCAAAGCTGAGTTTTAACTCTTGAAAAACTGTATTTATAATGGAAATGCTGACAGACATTTAAGTAAATCAATAAAGTGCTTTGATTCTGATTTGATTTTAAGTGTGTCAAGTGGTCAGTTTTTCCACGGGTCAACACCTAACCCATTAAAATACAAGCAGCAGGCTGATGAGTGAGTTGGGTTAGTGAGAAAGTTTACTGAATCATGGGAAAGAGAAAATAAATTGTCATTCTGGTGATGAAACAGGTTATAGTTCCAAAGAGGTTATAATTCCAGTCATTAAGTAGTGGGGGCAGCATTTAAATATTTTCATAATTGATGTTCCCCAAAGGGTAGTCCATGCAGTGGCAGTTCTTTCTTTCAAGAAAATGTATATATTTCCTATAAGAAAATTACAGATAAAACTCTGGACTCATACAAATTTTATGTATAATTTCCAGTCAAAAGTGCTTTCCCAGCCTCTTCGGATAGCACTTCTTAATCTGTTTCTAAAAATGCAAGTTTGGTATGAATCTGATATTTCATTCCCTGTGGACCATTTTCATGATTAATCTATCATTAGGAAAAGGATTGCCTTCACTTCAGAAAACATACTCCCCATTTATAAGAGATCTGGAATACCCTGGGGTTGGCTTAATAAAATGTTACAGCTCATATAGTGTAATAATATATCATGAAGATGAAATACAGATAACTGTTCTTAGTACTCCACAGTAGCATTTTTATTGTTTATATTGTTTTGCAGCTTCCATTAAAGCTCCTGAAGAGCTTTACTTTGGCATGCTATTTTATGTACCATCCTGAAAAAGCTCACATGAAAGAGAGAGAGGTCTCAGAATCTGTGGAAAAAATGTTTGTATAGTTAATTAAAACTGAATATATGTAAGATTCTGTGGAGCATCTCAAAAATTATGGTGGTTACTGCCAGTTTTAAGCAACCAAAGTCCTTAAGAACAACATCTCTACTTGTGTCATTTGGATATTTCTGTTACATATATTTTTCTTTGAAGTGATTATTGCTTTTTGGATACCATACCTGCAGCTGAGCCACAACTATCTCAATATACATTACTGTTTCTTAATTGGATCAAGAGAGTGTTAAATGTTGTCTCAGACAGTAGCAGCATCTTATTTGTGGGAATTTACTTGACTACAGTCAGTCAGTTCTGTCCACTGACTGTGTTACATAGTAATATAAGTGGTACATTATATTTATAGATCTTTAATAGTTAAAATGGACATATTCACAGAAACAGAGCTACAGCAACTGTAAAAAAATTCACAGGCTGTCAGTGTGGATGTGTTCCAAGAAAAGTACTGGGTGGTTGATCATCTCTTCACTAGGCTAACATTAGGTTAGATTTTTCTCATTTTCTAAAAGGATGTGGCTTTGCTTATGTGTCCACATGACAAACCCACCTCCCCCCAAAAAATAAAAAAAAAACCACCCAAACCATAAAGGTCACTGGAAAAAAAAAAGGGGGGGGAGCCAAGCAGTCTGTAATACAGATCACCTAGTGTTTCCTGGTATTTCCTATTAGAGTCAGTGACTGCTTCCTTCTTCTGGTTCAGAATTATACAAGTTGCCTTACTCTTAAAACTCTTCCTATTTGTCAGTGAATTCTTCCCTGTGTATCAGTACAAACCAGTTAGGAAAGACAGGAAAAATCATTTGCTCTCAAGAATACAGAAGAATGATCTTGATTTTCAAGCAAAAGAATACAAATTAAAGATAAATAGCAAAAGAACACAATGGAGAAAAGATGAAAAAAAAAAGATGTTTGTAAAATTCATAGTATTCCCCCCTCCATCATTCTGTTTACATTTCTCCAGCTGATTTGAACATGACTGACATCTGTTTTAGATTCAGCTTCTTTCAGCTGTTACCCTTTCAAAATTATAGTAGAATTTTGTCAGATACCTTTTTTGTATCAGTGTAAAATAATGACTTCGCAGAAATGCTTAGCTAAAAAATATGTGTCCTTTAGTAAGTAATGTTGGTGTTACTCTAGCAGAAAAGGCATAATGAATACATGAATTTAAATTCTGAAAAGGAGATAGGACATAAAAAGGTCAGTATTAGTTCAACAAATAATGAGACAGGAGGGTGCAGAAATAATTGAAAGCTTATTGACGGTAAGAAACATTAGACCTAAAGATTCAACAGTAAATGGTGACCAAAGTTACCTTTCCACTTCTTGAAAAC
Source organism: Phaenicophaeus curvirostris (assembly GCF_032191515.1). NCBI lineage: Eukaryota > Metazoa > Chordata > Aves > Cuculiformes > Cuculidae > Phaenicophaeus > Phaenicophaeus curvirostris. Next base: position 560,541 of record NW_027206669.1, read on the forward strand.
AATGCAATAATGTTTTCACCTGCAATGTCTTTCCTCAACACAGTCTTGGTTTATGATATAGAATGTATGTTATCAATAGAGTACAGAAGGTGCGAATTGAATGGAAAGCAGAGACTCAAAGAAATTATAAGGAGTCTGTGCAGGTTCCTGGGCAGCAGGAGAAGGAGGAGGATCTTACTTCAAGTAATGCTGTGAAGCATGCAGAGTCCATGTCACTTGCTTCAGGGTAGTAAGAGTTCATAAAATCAAGCCAGTTACACAGCTATAGATCCTCTATAATGTAACATTTATTTTTCTTTGCCATGGGCAATAGATTTTCCATTACTGAATGTGAACTAATGAACTAGCAGAACAAGTCCAAGTTATCAACACTTATTGAATGTTTCCACCCTGTAACAGATAGGACAGCTCAGTGGATAGGATGCCACCTGCCTGACAGGGAGTCAGGTTTTGGCTTCAAGGATGCTCTCTATGTTTGTGCTGCTTGCTGCTCTCCTTTTGAAGCACATTGTAAACATGTCTAGTGTACAAATCTTCTCAGCCCACACAGGGATGTGATGGCTGCTTAACAAAGCTAGTGGCATTACACAGCAATCCAAGAAATAAATTTTCAAGTGTCTTGTTAGGTATCTTTATAGACTGCCTTTCCATGAACAGAAAGCTGGCCTGTCCACCAAAGCTGAAAGTCCGTGGGCTCTGTACTAATCTGAAGCCTGCACAGGTGTTTACACCAAGATAAAGTGAGTGAAAATGGACCTAAAATCCCATCTTTCTGATGAGGCAGCATCTGGTACTTACTTCTTACAGATGTTATAGATGTCAAGTCAGGGTTTATACCTGTGAAAATAAAGAACTTGAATTAGGAAAGCAGGGGAATTTATTTCTTCCTTCTCTTAAACGTGTTTCCTAAGTACAGGATTGCTGGGCATTCAGATATGGTTTGGAATGAATTCCTGTCTGTTTTTAACCAGAAATTTCATCTTGTACTTTGATCATCAAGAAAATGCTGAATATATGCCCGCATTACCTGGGAATCAAACTGTAAGATTAATGTGAAACAACCTCACACAGAAAAGTTAATATTTCTGACTATTAGGAACCCTGGTTTCTGACCATTAACAGCAATTTTTATTGCATTCTGTCTAGAAGAGTTTGTATCAAATGCAGCTTCATGCTGGACAGAGAAAATTGTGCCTGGCTAAGATATCTTTGGTTACAAAAATCTTATGCAAACATGGAACTTGGGGACATACTTCCAACTGCACCTCTTCAATCATAGTCAGTTGAAAAACAGTGTAAGTTATTCAGTATGCACTATGAGCCTGCAATGGTCTCAGAAGGTATTTTGCATATATTTTCATCTGCAGAGACCTGTAAAGTACTTTAATACTGTAAGCTTAGACATTTTCATAATCCTGTACTAAATTTCTGAGATACCTATATTTCTTAAAGTATTTTGTGAAGATTCATGCATGTTTAGGTGAACCAAATTTTAATGTAGTTCTTGAGGAAATGAGGCCTGTGCAAATTTGCTTTCATTATCTCTGACTTTCCTCCTCCCTTAATTTCAAAACCTCCTGCCTATTCTAGTAAAATCCAACAAAAGATTAAATACCTTTTCAGTAGTATGCTGTACGAGTATCATGTGGGTTGATGGAGAGAGGGAAGCATTCCCGCTCAATACCTCCGTGGATGAAAAGTTGCAAAATCAGCTCAGCTGCACCCTGAACTCAAACCAGTCAGTAAGTGCTCCTGGAACTATCACATACACTGCTACTGGTCTAGCTCTAGTTTGTGGTTAAAAGAGGGAAATGCATACACTGAGATTTGTTTTAGGGGACATGGGGAAAAGTGGAGCAGGGATATATATAGAAACTACCAACTCTATGTTACAAAGTCTAGTGGGATGGAAAAAAGCATGGAGCTATTAGGGTGATGTGACATAAAGGCTATTGGATATAAATCTGAAAGAAAACAGACTTCCTTTGTTCCTGTGCATGGAAAACAAATTGGTTTTTGTATATTCAGTGTCGCTGTGAGTTACAGTTATATATCATACTTAGACCTCAGTTTAAATTATGTTTGATGAACGCTTTCATTGTCTACAGAATGGACAGGCTGATAAAAGTTAATATCATAGGATTAAATGCCTCAGGAATGTAATCACATTTATTATATTATTGGCTAAAATTCAGCTAGTAGTAGGCATTATATTATTCTGTTTATATACCTGATGACATTAAAAAATGCTTAAGTAGATGTACCTCATTCAGTCCTGCTTGAGGCCTCAGATGGTATCCACTACAGGTGGAGGACACTGCATGCCAAGTTAACACTGTTCGTCTGTAGTAATCTTAAAATATGAGAAGGAGTGCCTTGTAATGTTTCCGTGTTTTAACCATGTGAAATAGATCCTGAAAAGCTACTGTCCTCTTTTGCTGTTTTGGGCTTTCTTGACCAAGAGTGTGTCAGCAGCTAGTGTCCTACATCCTGCAGCTATTTTCAGGATCCACCATGGCATAAACTTCAACTGAACTACACTGTGATTTCCTGTCCCTCTGTTACATATGAGCCAAGGAAAAAGAGAAATCCATGCTATACTAAATGCTGTATATGAGCTGGCAAAATTATATAGCAGATTATATTTAGCTGCATGAACTGTGGAAAATACGCAACACTTTCAGGTCTCGTGATTAATTCAGTTTAATAGGTTTAGTGGTTGATTGCAGGTTAGGAAAGCCCAGCATAAAAAGAAAATAAACAATTTCTTCTTCAAGTAACAATCCAGGCACGTGCATTACCCATTCAGGGTCAGTTAATCCATCAGATTGTAGTGATGGTCTTCCAGGAGCTAATGTATGATTGAACAACACAATGAAAAGCCATACCTAATTCTAGTTTAATCTAATCCACATCACTCAGATCAAGACATTGCAGTCTGACATACTGTGATGCAGTGGGCTGCCCTAACCACTAACAATGAGGTTAGATGCAGCCAATTTGCGGACAGCAGTGTATGTATTTTCTTTGCCTGTTTCACTATTTTGAGGGTGTATTGAATGTTTCTGCAGCAGTTTAGCTCTACTGGTAATAACTTTTGAGTGTTATGCAAGAGGAACATAGAAATCTAGAATTTTTATAATCTATTTTTATCGATCTCTGTTTTTTAGTACTTGGGTATGTGTAGGATTTCAACACATAAATCTATGCCATCATCTGCTCAGATGTGTATTGTCTTTTATAAATGTGTAATTTAATTGTTTGCTGCTTAATTTCACTATCACAGACAATCTGTACATGCCAACTCTCTCCTTATGGGAGATAAACAGGGTGATATTTTGTAATTTCTTTTTTTTTTTACCCTTTGGCTTATTTTCCAGCACAGCTCTGGAGAGATTGAATGTAACAATCTAGACTTGTCTCTCCATTTCACCATGGGGGTTTTGTTTGTTTGTTTGTTTGTTTGTTTTTTAATTCAGAGGATAATATTAATCAAAAACACTAGAGAAAATATGGGAGGGGTGATTTTTTTTTTTTCAGGTAGTGAAGGTGATACTTGGCTGGGTTTTTTTTTGTTTAAAATGCAGTCAGATGATCCTTTTAACCTTCATACAGAGGTGGAATGTGGACATGAAACGCTAATGCTATCTGATTTCCTGCAACAAGGATCCACTACTTCATTGAAAAAGAGCCTCTGCATTTTCACCCTTTTTTACAGAGATGGTGCATAACCTAAGACTCACAATGAAGCCTTGAATAAAGACATTCTTGTTTCATTTGGAAATGCTTTGTTTCCTCTGTGAGGAAGAAAGCAGTTAAAAGCAGAGTAAATCAGATTTAAAAATTCCATTTACAGGATTTTATATACCGATTATGTATCATCCTAAAAATTCGGAGGAGAGATGTCAGGAAACAACTTTTAGGGAAATGCATGCCTATTAAAATGTAGGTATATGGTACTGACACATAAAAGAGCCTTTCATTCAAAAGCAGCCAATTAAATTGTCTTCAGCTTTATGAAATGCATTGAGATGTTTTGTATCATTTTTTCATGTTCTGTACCACAAATAACATTGACTGAATTGTATTATTCCTTTTTCTAAAGGCCAAAACAAAGTACTTAAGAAATATGTTCTCCTTCTCTGTCCTAACTTTTTAGCCTTCCCATGACAACTTTTTGCCCATTTCACTGGGAGAAAAAAAGAAAATCTCTTCCTTCATTGAAATAGAAAATAAGCAAATATGAAAGCAGCTTCTTACCTTCATTATAGCCTTAAGACCTAACCACTCTTTGAATGTTTCTTTTTCTCACTAAGACCATAAATTAGGGTTACTTGCATGTGTTCCACCAAATATGTCCCAAAGCTCTTTAGGGCCATTTTGTCTTTTAATTTTGCTGTATTCCTAAATTCTGAATTCTCCTCTCCTGTTCACAGTAAATTAATTAACTTAAAAGGTGCTACAAAAAGATAAGTTATTAGATCTTTTTTCATGTTTTAGATACATGATTCAAGCATTTCCAATTTGATTCTGAATATGATTCGGCTGGTGAGTTAGAAGGGAATAATGAAATGCCACTATACTGATGAGACAAGGGAAAAGAAGGATCAATCTCTCAAAATAAGACTTTTAATAGCTATAAAATAGATTTAGCTCTTAAATAACTGAGAGAAAATAGCCACTTTTCAGGATTATTTTCATTCCAGATTTGATAAACTTAGTAAAACTGAAAAACTTGAAAAGTGTTTTGAGGGAACTGCTAGACTAACAAACAATAGCTTCAAAATAAGGAAACATAAGCATGCATGACCTTGGAGGCAAATTTGAAATTAATTTGATGAGCATTTCATGAACTTACTGAATCTACAAATCAAGTGGATGAAGAACCATTTATGCATTTATTGAGATGCAGTTAAGAAAGGAAAACTTTCAAAGCTGTATACATAATAACTTTTAATGCTATCACGGACATAATCACTGAAGCATTTAGCTAGGTCAAAATACTGACACTTATTTTTAAATAAAAAAGGAACAGAAACAAACACATATTTCAAATTCAGGGGTCACATTCAGTTAAACCAATTTTGAACTTAGATGTTGAATCTGGTGTCAAGTGCATGAATTAAATGATTTACTTACAAATTTAATGATGTTTCAGTTATGCCTCAGTTCAGTGATGAGAGCCTGTTTTGTGTACAGAAAAGACAGTTCCTGTATCTAAGTGCTTGCAGGATAGAATGAAAAACAGATGATAGGTGGTTGTCATTTGTTTTATAAGCTTCAGTCATTGTACAGCAATTGCTCGTTCACTAGCAAATATTTTACAAGCATCTCTTCCTCATGGCAGTAAGGGAGTGACTTTGCTGTTCCTGTGAAGACAGGATTTCATCTTCATGATGTCTCAGTGATTCTTCACATCTCGGTGACTTCCAGATTAAAATGTGGTGTTTGGAACAGGAGCAACACAGGTGTATATATATATTTTTTCCAGTTGGCATTCACTCTGCCAGTGAATCAAAAATTCAACTCATTTTTTTATTTTTCTGTATTGTAGTATAATATATAACTAGTAATATTATAGTATACGTTATATAATCAATAATTATTATTCTAGCTTCTTTCATTTATATGAGAGCAACTGATTTTGTTGTGGATTGTACAGATAAGATTAAGTTGTTATCTACAGTAATCTGCTTCCCCTATCATTCTTCACTGCTGCTGCTGCAATAACTGGAATGGTGAAAATGCTCCTGTACTAATGAGGCTGACATTTAATTATGACGTTGTAAACAAAGTACAAAGAGAGCCATCATTCTTAATTTGCAGGTGTTTCCTCACTAATAGTGCTAGAATAAGCTGTGTAACACTGAGAAATTTCATCAGAGAAAGATAATATAGACAAGGATCAAATCAATTAACAATTCTACTAATGGGTGTGATAAGGAAAATTCTTGTCTCATTTCTTTATAAACACTGCATTGTTACTGAGAGTATTAGAAAGCCAACAACAGTAAAAATAACACTTCTTGCTTTTGTTGTAAGAGAAAGATGCAACTCTGAGGATAAATAAATATTACATTTACTTGATTAAAAAGTGTCAGTTTTGCCTAGTCCCTTCTTTGCAACATCATGTGTGTATTCCTATTAAAATTATAGTTTAGCATAGAACATCAAAAATCTGGCCATATAATTGTCAAATTAAGAAGCTGAGGTTAACTGGAGCTTGTCTGAAAGTAGAAATATAGCAGAAAAGAGAATACCACAGTGAGTAAAATACATCAGGAAGATTTTAATGTTTGTCTTCTGAGAGTGATTATATATGTAATACTATTAAGGCTGTACAGTATTTCTGTTAGAAGAAGAAGGAATATAAACATTAAGAAATACCTGAAATTTCAAGTAATGGTAGTAAAAATGAACTTTTTCATTTTCAGGGTTTTTTTGTTTTTTTTTTTTTTTTTAGAAATAAATACACACGTGTAAATCGGGGTAAGATATTTCTAAGGGACAAGTGGCTATCACGTATTGTGCATAATTTGCATCCAGTGATTGTCCTTTGCAGACTTAAACATCATTGATGTCAAGGCAAATTGGGGAATAAGGGCAAGAAGGAAGAACAATGAAGCAAAACTCTGTTTAATACTGTAAGCTCAGCATGACTGGGAAGATAAATCAAGCAGAAGTGCTCAACTTCTTTCAGAATCATACCCTCTTTTGCCCATTGCTGATCCAGCAAGATAACTGTAGTCAATGCCTACATACCGTCATCTACTTCAAATCTGTGTTCAGAAAATACAAATATCACAGCTTCTATGTAGGAAGTTTTAGCCTATTTCAGTAGTAAAATATTGCAAAAAATGCTGCTTCTTTATTAACCCTCATCTCTTGTCTGTACAAACTGTCAAACAATTAGCCCTAAAATGAAAGGGAAACACAAAAATTAACTTAGAGTTAAATTTCGGTGCTAATGTTTCCTAAACCCAAATCCCTGGGACATTCTTCAGAAGAATTATTTTAGATATTTAAGAAATATTTGTCTTTCTGTATTCCCTATCTGCTACATTCTACTGTATGTATGTGTCTGTCCTGATGAATAGTCTGACATCCACTTGAATACTGTGAGAATTCTTGGGTATGATTAGATGCCTACAAAATATATGACTGCATTTGGGCTGATTCTATAAAATCTCTGCGTAGTCAACATAGAGAAAGAGACACTACTTGAATTCAATGAGTTCAACTCACTTGCCTTGCAGGATCAGATATCACAGAATCACGGAATAGTTGGGCTTGGAAGGGACCTCTGGAGATCATCTAGTCCAATCCCTCTTCTAAAGCAGGTTCACCTAGAGACGGTTGCACAGGACCATGTCCAGGCAGGTTTTATGTATGACCAGAGAAGAAGACTTCACAAGCCTCTCTGGGAAACCTGTTCCAGTGCTCGCTAACAGTCAAAGTAAATAAGCATTTCCTCATGTTCAGGTATACCTTCCTGTGCTCCAGTCTGTGCCTGTTGCTCCTTGTTCTGTCACCGGGCACTGCTGAAGAGTTTTGCCGCATCCTCTTGACATTCACTCTTTAGACATTTATATTTAGATATTTTTTTAACTTATGATGTGATTTTTTTTCTCTACTAATATAGTGTCAGCAGCTAACACAGATGTAAAGATCTATTTTGTAGATGTGTTACTTATTCTATGTGTATTTTTTAGGATGCCAAAGTTTCAAAGTTTTGTGAATAGCAGCAGAGATGAGAGAAAAACAAACAAACAAAAAGAACCAACAACAAAGGAGCTGGGTTTTAGAAGCTGGATTACAAGTAAAGAAATATGCAGAGCAAAAGACTTGGAAGAATAAGTTCTTATGAATAATATTGTTAAAATGAATGTTAGCTACTGATACTTTTAATCAATATAACTGCCTTTTCTTTTTCCACCAGGATAGCAGATCATGCATGTATCTAATCTTATACAGAGTGCTTCTTTAGTACTTCAAGTGATAAACAGTAGTTTTAGAAATGCACAAGATCCAAGCAAAATCAGATCAGATTACTTGTTTTGCTAGGGCTTCCAGATTAAGAAACTGAAATCAGACCACTGCTCTCAGGACTCTGGTTCCTGATGCAGGCAACAAGTTGCACTATGGAATGATGCTAAATAGGCTGTTAATTTGTGTATGTAAAGTGAAGCATACACTTGTCACCTGTCTACATGAAGTTACATTAATTTTGCTGAAATTTTGTTTGTAACTAAGGTTCACCTTGTGCTGGCAGAGCCTAAGGCACAGTCTAGAAAGTGGGAGGAATTGTTTTTGTCATTGAACTCTGTGGGTGGCATCACTTTACACTTTCTACTCGGCATCCTGCCAGATGCCTCTGTAGCAGCCACGGGTGTGCTGCTTCTTGCTCCTTCTAACATTCTTGTGCAGAGGCTACTAACTAGTTTAACTTCCCTGTAAGCACTGAAACACCTAATTTCTGCAGGGGCAAGACTGGTCAATTATTTACATCATATTACTTATCAGGTATTTGTAATGTTTATTTAATTTCAACAAATGATATAAACATAGTCAGATGCAACTGACTATATTTATTTGAGATGTAACTCTGCATGCTGGCTTTTACCTCTCAGGCTTCAAAAATATTTACCTCAGATTAAGTGTCTACTGTACTTCTAGTTGAGGAAAGGGAAAAGCAGACAGTGAAATTTGAAACTTGTTTGGCAATGAAGTTCTTTCTTTCATAAACACAATTGTGTTGGGAAAAAGAACAAATATTATTTAATGAAGGCTCACCTCTGGAAGAAGGAGTCTTTGATTATATCAAGCAGATATCTTTTGAATACCGAAATATTGAAAACTAAGGAAACACTAGTAGAGCCTGAGTACTTGTTTATATGATGTTTTTTCTACTTGGCATGTAGAAAAAAGATTTTCTGTACTTGTGAATATGGCTTACTTACCCACAGTATAAGGTGTGAAAAGGCTGAGCACAAACTGGTGAGGTAGTTTCTGGAAACAGAAAAAAGGCTGAAGGAGCCCACTGCAAGTTGTACAGTAGGGAATCCAGCTCTGATCTGCATTCTAGAGATCTGGAGGTCTGAAGCTTGACAGCAGGGTGGCTCCGGTGGTGGCATCCAAGAGTGCCTTGGACTGAGTCCAGTCCCCTGCTACTCAGCAAACTCTGAGGTAGATGATGGTGCTTGATTTCCACAGAGCTTTGGGATGTCGGGGGAGAAAATCTTTAATTCAAATGCTGTACCTTTTTTCTGTCTTTTCCTTAAACCCAACTGTCATGGTTTAGCCGTGGCCCTGCCTCATCAGCAGCTAAACATGAGCAGCTGTGAAAACAATTCCCACTCCACCTGACTCCCTGACAGGGAAAGAGAGAGAGAGACTTGTACGTTGGAAACTAAAACTAAAATTGAAATAGCTTTCATGAAACAATAATAATAAGGAAAATGTTATTAATTAGAAAATAATAAAATATAAACGAATTGAATCCCCTGTGATGACTGTGTCACCACTGATGCTGCAAAGCAGGCATGAGGAAAGGTCCCAGCTGGACTCAGCAGCAAGCGAGAGCTGAGCTCGATAATAGGATTCAGTAATGCATGGATCCGGTATCAGGGGCAAAAAGACAGATGGAGTTCTTGCTGGATGCTGGACGTCAAAGAAGAGGACTTGGTCCTTGTGATCCCTCAGTTTTATACTGAGTATGATGTTTATGGAATGGAATACTCTGTTGGTTAGTTTTGTGGCAACTGTCCTGTCTACTCCTCCCTGCAAATGAGACTCTTTCTCTCCCTTCACTTATGTAATTCCACCAACTTGAGGATGACCTTGATCTTCACAGGGACAAATGTAAGCAATGGCTTTTCTGCATACCAGTGCCCTGTGTTATCACTTCTAGAGACACTCACTGTCTGAAAACATGTACTCAATTTAAGGAAAACGAAGCTACTTAGATGAGGCTAAGCTGTAAAGTTAGAAAATCAATTCTGCTTTAGCTCAACCAGAACACCAACACACATTCGTGAATGCTTGCACATCAGCAGAATCCCTTCCTTCCGAAAATTATTGTACTCATGTAATTTCATGTTTATAGGTGGCAAATGAGGTCAAAAGAGAGAAACTGGCTTCCCAAAATAATACAGTATGAAATATGATTACTAGTTTTGGTCACATTAGAGGTATATGTGTATTGATTTATGAGACTAAAAACCATGAGAGAAAAATGACAGTAAATAATCTTTTAGGCATAAATTTGAGGTCTTTTACATGAAGTATAATTTTACCTTTTTGTGGCAATAAAACAATTTGCAAATAATATGGAAATGAATTAACGCAATAGTCTAACAAGAACTGAGACAGATACAAAGAGTAGTTATGAGTAATTTATCTTTAAGATTTCAGAATAAGAACAAAGTCTCAAAATCTCTGAGGTTACTTTTGATCACTAATGTCATCAAGCCCAAGCTTGCCAGTTCTTTTCATTAATTATAGCATTCTACAGTTCTCAATTTGCACACCAATTTCTGATTTCATTTGACAGTTCCTTTCATCCCTCCAAAAACTCTGCCCAGGAACTGCTTTCATTCAGTACTAAATCAGACGCAAAGTTCCCAGTCTTCATTTTGGCTGCAGCTCTATGCTTGATGAAAAACACCTTTGTTCTGGAATGCTTTATTTTCCTAAAAAATTCCCTCTTTACACTTAGGTATTTCAGAGCCAGGGCCCTAAATCTGTGAGTTGACTTTTATGCATTATTGAAAGTACTTAATATATGGATGTCTCTCTTTGCCCTGCATATAAGACAAACAGTTAACTCTGTCTGCAAGCATACATTATGTTATTCTCTCCTTTCAATTACATTCAATCCTGGATGTTAATTTCAAGATTCATATAAAAAGATACTATAATGACCTTTATTAAAATATTATCAAAAATTGTCCCAAATCAGTAAATATAAAAACCAGTTATCATTCAGTGTAATGGGATTCAATCTATTTTAAAATTAATTTTATAATTCTTTTTATTGGTTATGAGCAAGAGAGTGCAAGAGGGTACCAAGATTGTGCCTGAGGATGTTAAGATTAACAGTACAAGTAGTCTAACAAGCATATTAAGTTAAATGAGATTCACTCTTCCTGACAAGGGAAAAAAGTGATAGGCACACGTAAAATTACAATGAGCAATCCAAACCAGGCATATTTTCAAACAGAGGGTGTTTGCATACAATTCAGAGCATAAAGCTAAAACATCTCTCATTAGCAGAGTTGTAAAGTTACATCTCTCAGGGAACTGACTGATTTTACAGTCTTTCTACAGTCACAATCTAATAGTCCAGAGGACTAGTATGGTCATGTATGCAGACAGAGCTCATAGGACTTCACTCAATCCATTACTGTCAGAGTTAGTGAATGTGCATTTGGAAGCCAAACTGAAGCAAAAGAACTTCACGAGAATTCAAGTCTCATTGATCCCTTTTAACAGAAAGTTTATAAAACTGCTAAAAATGTTACCAGAACTTTATTATGATTCAAAAAAGTGCTTTTCCAATCCTCCATATGAATCTACCTAACTTTCACGTTCAAGCTTTGAGTCTGCTTGTCCTAACTATAAATCAGGTGTTATTAATTAACTATTTAATGTCACTGTGATAATTTACATAAATTTTGGGGTGAATGTTGCTGAATGGACATTAGTGGCATGCTTTACAGTCCATTCATCATTCTAGATTCTTGTTTCTGATCTGTCTTCAATTGGTTTTCATTACTCTTTTTAAACTGCTTGAAAAATGTTAATACCACTAAATATAAATTAATAAAATAACTGATACATGCCTAGTTAATATTTTCCATGTTCAGGTATCTAAAGACTATTACAATCTTTTTGGTAATATTGCCACAGGAGAAACTGTCCTCTATTAATTACTCTTATGACTATATGTTATGTGTAATTAAATTCGATATCTGAAAAGCAAACCCAAACAGGTATGAGTTAGAAAAACAGTCATACAATTTTATATTTTGTTTACATAGCAACTTTATCACTATTTTGAAAAGATCTATGAATATGGTGTTCATTCTACTAACCTAATCAGTCAGTTTTGTTATTCTATTAAAAACAAAAAGAATTATTAAGGACATGGAGCAAGTTGTATTTTCTATTACCCAATGTTGTCTGGCATAAATTGTATTATCCTTTTTCATAATAATAAAAAAAAACCTAATTGACTTGGATTAGAAGGGTTTACCTCTGTTTTATTATTTATATTAAGCTATTCATGGCTTTCCAATGAAAGTAACATTTCCACAGTTTTATGTTGTCAGAAGTTACCAAAACCTAACAGTGAGTTTGATCAAGAAATCTCTTCCTTTTTAAATTCCATTTGGTAAATTATAGTTAGGTTAACAACATATTTCCAAAATTCTGTGTACCAGAATTAAAACTGGTGTTAAATAAAATTCTTTCAATTTTTACTCCAGGAAGCTAGAAGACAAGACTGGAAAAGAATTTTATAAATGCCATTCTCAATTTAATCTAGAAGAACATTAGCAGTATCTAGCAAGTATTTTGGAAGGAAATTCAGGAGCAAACAATGGACAAAGGAGGGAGAAATTCAATAAAAGAATTTATTTGGAGGAACAATTCAAACATGATCTGAACGTATGCCGGTTTTGCTTATACCAGAACAGATAATTAGAAGAGAACTCATTGTTATATGACAACTAGAAATAGTATTTAGTTCACTTGCCTTTTTTTGCAGTGGTTCCTGAGACATTTGTGGTTTGAGTATTCTGTTGCTGCTGCTCTTTATGTTTATATTTTGGACTCTCTGTATTGTATTTCTGAGATCATGGGCTTCAGACTACAAAGACAAGTGAAATTCTGTGAACAGGAATCCCATGGCACTGTTGAAAAGCCCAGACTTTCCTGACAAAAAGATCATTGAATAGAAGACATTTATGTAACTTCAAGTTGATACACAAAAGCAAAGGAACAAGAAGAAAGAACAACAAAGTCCATTCTTTCTTCCTCCTCATAATTATTATACAGGTACTTAACACTGAGACATTTCTTCTTTAGTTGGAACAATGGCAATGACTTCAATTAGCCCTCAGGGATATTCTCTTGAAGAAGGAAGGAGCGTTTTCATTCCTACACAGTTGTTTTCTCCTACACACTTGCTGTTACTAATCTGCAGTTAATTCCATTTCTGTTCATGTGCTTGCTTCAAATATGATGAATTCTGATTGTATTTGCAGTTGGAAAGGGCTTTAGAAATTACTAGTTTTTTAGTATATAGACTTCAGGTGACGAAGAATTTAAAGCACCCTGTGCAATCTTGTTTCAGTGTCGATTTACCTTCTCTTCATTGATTTTAAGGTTCATATGTACAAGTGATTTAAAAGTCCTTTAATAATATACATCAGTGATGTCAGATATCACAAAATATGAGCATGATTTTGATACATAGCGTATAACTAAGCCTAGGTAAACAATTGAAAGGTTTACAAAGAATGTCAAGGTTTCAGAATTTGTTTTCATTCAAACATAAAATCGAGATACTTGGATTTCAAATTGCTCTACCAAAATAGAAATGCCCTAAATTGAATCTTTTTTGAGCTATATTCACATCACCTATTTTAGTTGCTCTGCTGTTTTCCACAGAGTCTCTGCTGTCAGTAAAAAAACAATGTCAGAGACAGAGGATTATTCAAAGGGCAGTTTGTAGTACTCAACTCCTGTCATCTCTTTTTTTTGTCCCCCAATGGATTGCAAAAGGGACTGAGGAAGTTTTACATGCTACATTAGGTCCCCACAAATAAGTGATACAAATATTCCTCCTTTTTTTTCTACTTCTATTTCAGTAATTATGGATCAAAACTGTCCTAGACAAAACCAAATTTTCTTAAGGTTCTGGTTTATGCTGGAGTCTAATAAATCATGTGTATGGCTTTCTGCAAGCCTTGAACATATGGTAGCCTCCACAGTGGACTTTAAGGGGATACAATAAGGGTTGCAGCATATATACTTAATTCTTAGTTTAACTAGTTTTACAGAATACAAGATTTCCAAAGTGCAGTCCCCTGGAAGCTGGACAGTTTCAGAATTTACAAGCTCAAGAACCACCTACCTAAGAGGCTAAGAGGGCTGCTGGGAAATGAATGACCTGACAGAGATGCTAAAAAGGTGAGATTTAGGGAATATTTTATGAAGAAGTAACCCAGTCTACCGTCCAATCAAATTTTTAGTTAAGTTTTTAAGAATACAGTAAAGTTCCTTTCTACAGATCACTTGCATGGCACCAATAGAACATGTACTGAAGAAACAAAGATTCCTCAGAAAATATTCCGTTGAAAGTGTTCTTGGCTCCTAACAGAGAAACCTGCAGCTGGCTAATGAAAGGTATCTCCATTAAATCAATATGAATTTGCTAGTTTTCAGCAACCAAGGTGTTTGTTTCATAAGTTGTAATTTCGAAGTAGAACTCCTCAGCAATTTTCAAATGCAGTGTTACTATAAAATTTATTCTGCATTTTAAGGATTCTTGCGTAGAGAGATGTGAAGGAGTGAAAGTAGGTTTAGCCTCAAATTAGCTTTCTGTTCATAAAAACAGTGGTAGACTGCTATATGCTAATGTGAACTCTAGAAGGTCCTAAGAAAGATTCAACAGAAAATTAGTTTATGTTGATAATTTATAACTTCTTTCTGCTGCTGAACTATCCTCTTGAGACTGAACACTAGTGCATGTGAGCTTAACACTTATTTAAACTTGAAGATCATAACTGAAAAACTTTAACTTCTTTTTATTTTCTTTTTATTGGTTTATTTTACAAACTCATTGCTGTCAAAGCCATTTGGATCTTGGCAGCTGTCTTCATGAAGAGATTAGATGGTGTATGCTAGTGATGACATGAGCATTTACCAAGAGAGAAAGTGAGAGACAGAGGAATGCACTGGCAAATTTATAATATTGCTGTTACATAGTGTTTTGGATGGAGGTGATTTTTTTGATTTTTTGGTAGTTTGTTGGGTTTTTTTGTTGTTTTGTGTTTGATTTTTTTTTTTTTTTTTGTCTTGCAGTAGACTATGAGTAGGAGGGGAGAACTGTGCAACCACTTAGATCTATGAAAGTGTAGACTGGGACTGGCTTATGATTTTCCTGACGTCCAAATACACTGTTCTGGTAGGATAAATAGCAAAGAAATCTGATGACTCATTCAGTTCATAAGTTTTCTGATGAAGGAAAGTGAAAAACTTCTTTGTATGCCTTTTCATTTTGCATTTCACACTCTAAAATTAGAATAATCATGGCCTATCTGCCTTCCAGGAGGAAGCCCAAGGAAATATGCATCAAAATGTCAGCCAAACAGAACAAAGCAACTATAAAAATCTTCAAATGTGCTCTTTTTTCTGTATTTTCTAAGTTGGAAATTGTTTCATAACATGATACAGTTTAACCATTCTTTTAAAGATCGCATAGCCACATTACATTAGCTAGTGTTCACGGTTCCATAGAACTAGGTTTATCTTTCTTCTATTAATAATTCTTGTCATGAGAAATTGAATAAATTATATGGTTAAAGAGACCAATGGAATAAAAAAGTAGTCTATAAGGTAAACTAGAGTAGACAATACCAATACTATAGCATCCTACTGAAGTGGTTTAGTATGGCTACTGCAGAGATATATTACAGAATTGAAGATGGCTGCTTATTTTATTGGAATTCTTATGAAAGTCTCCAGTAATTTTGAGCAGTTCACGATACCACAGTGACAGGAATGTTTCAAATAGCAGGATGGATTGAGAAAGAAGGAAAGGGAGAGTCTGAATCAAGTGAAATATCTGTAGTGAAAAAAAACCCTGAAATGTCTTTATTTCTTCCATGCATACTAGTGAAAATCACTGAGACTGAGAACTGACTGTAGTGGCCTGAATCCCAAGAGTGCGCACACTCTCCTGGGTGGAAAACTGGTTGGATGGCCGGGCCCAGAGAGTGGTGGGAAATGGTGTGAAATCCAGCTGGAGGCCAGTGACAAGTGGGGTTCCCAGGGCTCAGTGCTGGGTCCAGCCCTGTTCAATGTCTTTATCAATGACCTGGAGGAAGGCATCGAGTGCACCCTTAGCAAGTTTGTGGACGACACTAAGCTGGGTGGAAGTGTGGATCTGCTGGAGGGCAGGGAGGCTCTGCAAAGGGATCTGAACAGGCTGGACCGCTGGGCAGAGTCCAATGGCATGAGGTTTAACAAGGCCAAATGCCGGGTCCTGCACTTGGGGCACAACAACCCTGTGCAGTGCTACAGACTAGGAGAAGTCTGTCTAGAAAGCTGCCTGGAGGAGAGGGACCTGGGGGTGTTGGTTGACAGCCGACTGAATATGAGCCAGCAGTGTGCCCAGGTGGCCAAGAAGGCCAATGACATCTTGGCTTGTATCAGAAACGGCGTGACCAGCAGGTCCAGGGTGGTTATTCTCCCTCTGTACTCGGCACTGGTGAGACCGCTCCTCGAATCCTGTGTTCAGTTCTGGGCCCCTCACCACAAGAAGGATGTTGAGGCTCTGGGGCGTGTCCAGAGAAGAGCAACCAAGCTGGCGAGGGGGCTGGAGAGCAGGTCTTATGAGGAGCAGCTGAGAGAGCTGGGGTTGTTTAGCCTGGAGAAGAGGAGGCTGAGGGGAGACCTTATTGCTCTCTACAACTACCTGAAAGGAGGTTGTAGAGAGGAGGGTGCTGGCCTCTTCTCCCAAGTGACAGGGGACAGGACAAGAGGGAATGGCCTCAAGCTCCGCCAGGGGAGATTTAGGCTGGACATTAGGAAAAAATTTTTCACAGAAAGGGTCATTGGGCACTGGAACAGGCTACCCAGGGAGGTGGTTGAGTCACCTTCCCTGGAGGTGTTTAAGGCATGGGTGTATGAGGTGCTAAGGGGCATGGTTTAGTGTTTGATAGGAACGGTTGGACTCGATGATCCAGTGGGTCTCTTCCAACCTGGTTATTCTATGATTCTATGATTGTATATAAACTCTACCGCTAGCCAAGGCTCAAAAGCCGCGTGCCAGCCAGACTTCATTAACTACAGATGAAACAGTGTGATGGATCAGTCAGAGGTATCAAACTGTTAAAAGAGCACATTCTATTATTTCTGCAATCTAGTTATATGACATTGACCCTTAATATGCTAGACTTAATGAACAATTGCTTTTGTGACTGATGACTATGTAAATTCTTTAAGACATTATTTTCAATCATGACAGCTTTGAGTAAACAATGAAATGTTGCTACATAATCTGCCTTCTGCCTCACAGGTATTTCCTTGTAGGAATTATTATGAAAAAATGTAAAGTTTTTTAAATGATGTTGTATGCAGGAAGCAGGAAGGTCCTTTAATTATGCCCTTAAGTACAGAATTTTTGCTTAACTGCTTAGTAGCCCTTGTATCCTGAAAATTTTATTAAGTAATGATTAACTATTCATTATAATATTTTCCTGTTTTTATTCAGTACAAGATGCACATTAACTTTTAAAGTCTTTATCATGTTTGGAATTAAGAAACCCCAATTCTCATCAACTGCAAAGACTGACTGTAATACTACAACAACTTATCTACTTCCTTTGCTCAATTAATAATGCCTGATGCATCAGGCTAATCAGAATGGCCAGGAGAAGATGACTAGCAGCTTAAGCAGTTGCAGCTAATCCTGTTTTCTGCATTAAGCCTTTATTAGGCAATGTGCTTGGTTACCCTGTCACGACTGGTTCAGTATGGAAAGCTATGATATGATATACAACATGCTCAAGATGGGCTTCCAGGAGAGAATAACTGGGGTTTAGAGCCCTTTGACCTCCTTCTGAATGTTAATGTCCATGCACAAAAAACAGAGGAAAGGATGGTGCTCTTTTTATACAGTAACTGATGAAGTCCCACTACTCCGGACATTGGAAGCCAAGACAGGTATCCACCTCTATCCTGAAGTAATCTCAACTGACTTCTCACTTCTCTGGAGAACAGCCATGTGGGAGGGGATGAAGCAGCAGTACAAAGCCCAGTGGGGATTAAAAAAGATTTTAGGGCCTTGGGATGGCTACTGAGGGAATCTGGGGCCCATGTAATTTTTTTATTCCCTCCTTCCAGTTACGGATGTTGACATTGCACACCTCAGACAGATCCAGTCAATTAATATGTGGCTCCATGGCTGGTGTCACCGCAATAACTTTGGGGTTTTTGATAATGGGATGGCCTACATGGCACCGGGATTACAGGTATCAGATGGGAGCCACCTTTTTCAGAGGGGGAGGAGGATCTTTGCCCAGGAGCTTGCAGGATTTGTAGATAGTGCTTTAAACTTGATGTGAGGGAGTCGGGGGATAACATCAGGCTAGCCTCTAACAAGCGGTGGGAGGACAGGTGTCAGGGGTCAGGTGTCAGGGAGGATACTTCTCTAAAACACCTTATGGACAATAAAGGGTCCACTGGGAAGGTGATGCAAGTGCCAGCCCAGCTGAGGTGTCTTTACACAAACGCACAAAGCTTGGGTAACAAGCAGGAGGAGCTGGAGGCTCCTGTGCAACTAGGAAGGTATGATCTAGTTGCCATCATGGAAACGTGGTGGGATGAATCCCATGACTGGAGTGTGGCTATCAACGGCTACAGGCTGTTCAGAAGGGACAGACCAGGTAGAAGGGGTAGAGTCATTGCCCTTTATGTCAGGAAAGGGATAGAATATGAAGAGCTGTTGTTGAAAAGTAGCCACGTTGAAAGCTCGTGGCAAAAAAATGAAAGACAGAAGAACCAATGGGAACCTTGTGATTAGTGTATACTACAGGCCACCTGATCAGTGAGAGCCAACTGATTAAGTCTTCTTCCTCTAGCTACAGGAGGCTTCACGATCGCAAACTCTCATCCCACTGGGGGTCTTCAACCACCCTAAAATATGCTGGAAAAGTAGCACAGGAAGCTATAGGCAATCCAGAAGACTCCTGGAGTGCATTGAAGAGAATTTCTTAATCCAACTGATAGAGACCCGCTCCTGAGGGGATGCAGTATTCATAGAATCATAGAATCATAGAATCACTAGGTTGGAAAAGACCCACTGGATCATCGAGTCCAACCATTCCTATCAAATACTAAACCATGCCCCTGGACAGAGTGTTTGTGTTAAGTCATGAGAGTAGAAGGAGGTTGCTGTGATAATGTCAATCCTTCTTTCCTTTTTTATTTTAAACTAAATAGTAGGTAAAGGATATCCTGCTGACTCAGTGTGTTACTGGATGAGTACAATGGATATTTTGTGATTGTTTGTTAAGAACGTGCTCCTGCTCTGCCTCTTGTCTGGATGGAGGAATAATGCCTATTCACATGCCTCAGAGATTGCACAAAGCGCTACGTGCATTCTTTTCCCTCCCTTCCTCCTTTAGTTCAGTAGTTTGCTTATGTCCTCATTTTTCACTGGTTTATGAAAAACTTTACTATGAAATCAGTGTTTGTTTAGAAATGGAGGATCATGACACAAAACCTCTCCGTTTTCCTCCTCTGGATTTATCACCTAGAACTCATTTCCTGACTGTGAACCCAATACTGAAAGCAGGCAAAGTTAAGACTTCACCCAGTTTTTTTACTGTGCACAGGTTACCAGCTGTGGTAGAGAGCATTGTACCTGATGGTCACTAATACAAGTGAACTCATCAGTGACATGAGGATTGGAGGCAGCCTGGGCTGCAGTGATCATGCACTGATGGAGTTCAAGATCCGGAGGGATATAGGACAGGCAAGGAGCATAGTCAGGACTATAAATTTCAGGAAAGCAGACTTGCAGCTCTTCAAGAATTTACTCAGTAGGAACTCCTGGGACATGGTCCTTGGGGACAAGGGAGCACAATAGAGCTGGCAAATATTTAAGGATGCTTTCTATAAAGGGCAAGAGCACTCAGTCTCCATATGTAGAAATCAGGCAGGAAAAGGAAGAGACCAGCATGGCTAAGTCGAGACCTGCTGGCTAAATTAAAGATGAAGAGGCAACTGCCCCGGCAGTGCAAGCAGGGAGAGGTAACCTGGGAAGTGTATAGGGACGCTGCCTGGTTGTGTAGGGATGAGGTCAGGAAGGCCAAGGTGCAGCTGGAGCTGAACTTGGCAAGGGAAGTGAAGACTGTTTGGCAAAAAAAGTTGTTAAGTACCTGAGCCTTCTCCTAGTCTGTTGATACAAAGTCGCTTTTTTTGTTCTTCAGGGCTGTACACTTTCTTTAGCCTTCCTTTTCTGACTGATGTACCTGTAGAAGCCCTTCTTGTTAGTCTTCACTTCCTTTGCCAAGTTCAGCTCCAGCTGCGCCTTGGCCTTCCTGACCTCATCCCTATGCAATGGGGCAGCATCTCCGTACTCTTCCCAGGTTACCTGTCCCTGCTTGCACTGCCTGTGTAGTTCCCTCTTGCTCTTCTAAAAATAAAGATACATCTAGAATGTATCTTTAACAGTATTTTCAAATAATGGGACACTCATGAAAATGTCTGGAATCAAATAACTTGTAAGGACATGACTTTGCAGTTTTGGTGCTGTTGCAATGTCATATAGTAATTGAACTCAGAAATCTCATAGTCGTGGTATTAGACTTCTATATGTGGTAAGCAAGTGAAATCAGAATTGGGGAAAGTGGAGTAAAACTCCTAAAGGGGAAGAAATGGAAACCAGTTCATTGAGAAACTTTCCTGTGAATTGATGAAGGAAGAGATTTTCTTTGACAGAAAACTTGTTTCTGAAATTCTTTCTAAAGTTCTTATTTCTCATTCTTATTATTATGGGCATTTTAACAGTACTACTTGAAACTGCAGGGTGCCTGATCCAAAACTAGTAGGAGGTTTCTTTAGGGAAATTTCACATCTGTCTCAAATAATTTTGAATGACAACTTTATTAGATAGAATTAACATCTTAGAAAATTATCTTATGTTTTATATGTAATTTTATGATTGATAGTGTCAATCATGGAGTTTAACATATAGTAGACCATGTATATGACTAGCTGATATATTAAGTATACTTGTATATTTTATTTAATATCTGTATCTTAATATTTGTGTCTTAATAATTTAAAGCATTTAATATCAACATTTAAGGGTATCTTAATATTAAATAACACTAATATAATAAGCATATTCTGATACAGGGAAACCTTGCTAAGTCTCATAATTTTGGATCTGTCTACAGGCAGGACTACCTAAAGGCAAATCTAGTTATCCTTGTTTCTGGATTTTAGTGTAATGCTTATTTATAAAGAAGAGTATCATTAAAGAGTTTGGCTTTGATAAATGTTATACAAAAAAGTCTATAATGTTTGTAGCTCAATAATGGTTTTTACCTGAGTAGTATAAGATAATAGATCTATATAAGAAAATAAATTGTAACTTGGTTTACTAGCAGGGCTTTTTTTGGACATGGCCTGTCAAGCATAATGTTTAGGTTTGGGGTTTTTTTTTCTTATTCAGTTGGTGTTTTATTTGACTTTTGCAGCCCAAGACTTTTCTAAATGAATATTTGAAGTGTCTCTTTTTCTGTTAGTGATTGGGACACAAGTCTTCAGACACTTACTAATCAAAGGAACAGCTCATTTGACAGTGGCAGTAATCTCTGTGCAGGCAGCTAAACCAGCAATGATTTCAATCATTGATTGCCTCAAAGATGAGGCAAATGTGTGCACACTTCTCTAGAGGAGAAAATCTCACTGTAGAAAGCACTATCCTTGGTAAAAAATTGCAGTACTAAGCTCACTAAGACATAGCTTACCATCACTCACATGTTTTCCAATGATATCTGAAGTATGAAAACATCGTAAGAAACTTTGCAGTAGAAAACTTTCTTAAAGTAGTACATAAACATAAAGGTCTGGTGGTGGCTAAACCTGTTGAGCTCTTTCTTCATGACTGCTTCTTTAGTCTACAAAATTGAATAAAAAATCTGCAGTAAAAAAAAAAAAAGTATTTATAATCCATGTCTGTGTTTTCTGAGGTTTTAACCAGGTTTTACTTCGTGCGGATGTGTGTTTGTGCGGGAGTGTACTGTACTGCAAAACATAAACTAAAGAGATCTAATGACTGGGCTTGCTGATACTATAACCAAAGTGCTATTAAAGTGTCTAATTACTGTTTTACTAATTTACAGTGACTAGGAGTGCTGAAATGCAGTATTTTTCAGCGCTTCCAAGAAGGCAACCAGGCACAACACAATTGATGAAATTTTAATTTCATGTGGATGGCAATTATGCATGAGACCATATTTTAATAAAGTTACTAATATTATAGTTGAACATTTGGTTAACTCTTGCGGAAAACAGTAATGATGTTTACAGTATCATACTTGGTTTAACGGTTGCTTAATGAGACAATATTCTGATCCCAGGTAATATATGATCTAAAGCATAATCTGCATTTTTAACTCATGTTTCTTCTGAGAAATTCATCAGAGATGAAAATGCTTTGTATTTACATTCTTCTTTCTCATATTAAAGCCAAATTTGTGAAAATGCACCATATTTCTATGGAATAGTTTATGCAAAAGTAATTTACAAGCTGCATACATATTTCACTTCTCTTGTGTACTTTCATTTTTTGCCTGTGGAAACTCCAAGGTCTCAAATATCCCTTCCTAAGATAGTTTACCTGGGTCTGATCCAAGAGTTTAATTCCTGGGCCACTGAAATGAATCCATGGCTAGCAGTGTGTTTTCCACATTGTCAGGAGTCTCAGACAGGAACAGCTTGAGGCTGAATTTCCATCTCTCAGGAAAAAAGCTGTTGGCTTGTGGTTCTGTCCTTGTTAGTCAGAAAAAAAAAAAAAAAGCGGTGACTCGGTTCATTTATAAATCTGAAATAATAACACAGTAATGATATACCCTGGGAACTGATGCCTTTTGAATAGATTTGGTCACATTTTGATGGCTTTACCCTTCATTGGTTTTGTTATTTAAAGCTTTCCTTGCCAGAGCTCTTTCTAGCCAATGTAGTCTTTCAAAGAGATCAGTGTCCTGAACTCAAATCTGTTTAGTTTCAGTATGAAAACTGAGTATGCTTTTGACTTTTTTTGTTTATTCATCATTTTATTGGAAAACATTTGTTCTGAAGGAAAATGATCCTCTATTTGCCTGTAAGAGATACAGAAATTTGTATGTGCGTGGGGAGTTTAATCTTGTATCACAAGTGAAAAGTAATTCAAAACTGTTTTCATCAGTCTACATGAATCAGTCTAAAGTCTATTGTCTTTCTGAGAAATTAAAATCCAGGATAATTTATGATAAAGTAACACAAATAATATTGAGGAAATACATTTCCATAAATCATGTTTTAGATACTGGGGAGAATCCTTAGTAACAGAAAAGGAACTTGGGGAAAATATTCCCTCAGATTTGAGTGTACAGTTTCACCTAACCACAACATATTTTTTTTCGGCAA
Organism: Phaenicophaeus curvirostris; assembly: GCF_032191515.1. Classification (NCBI taxonomy): domain Eukaryota; kingdom Metazoa; phylum Chordata; class Aves; order Cuculiformes; family Cuculidae; genus Phaenicophaeus; species Phaenicophaeus curvirostris. Next base: position 583,974 of record NW_027206669.1, read on the forward strand.
AATTGGGATTTTTGTTTATGTGTATGTATATACATGTAATACGAATTGGCTATAAAATTAAATGACATGGTAAATATTAAACTTGTTTCTCATGTCAGTATTTAGAACAAAAATATATGTATTGGTAGTGTCCAGACCTGAGACCATTGTTAATATGTACAGATATAGCCCAGTATCATGAGCACTGCTGGACTCTACTCTCTCAGGCATATATCACTTTGGTTTAGGTTTCCAGATGTATACTAGATATCTCAAAGCCAATATTAATACACAAAGTGTTTGCTTAAAATACCTGCTGTCCCTATCAACATGTAATAGGAGCACATTTTAAAGTTTTCGCTATTAGGAGAGTAAAATATGTTGACTACATAAGCTTTAATTTGGAAAAGGATCATTATACTTGCATCAATTAATTTTTAACTGTATTTTAGATTGCTAACAATTTAAACATTTAATAAAAGGTTTCTGTTTCCCTAGGATACTCCTGATATATCACAAACAGTAAAGAAACTCCCAAACTCACAAAAAGAAGCCAGAGCTTGAGTAGCAGTCTTGTTTCTTTCCACAGCTCTACTTATGGAAAATTTTCAGAAATGAATCTTTCATATGCTCACTGCGTTTTATGTTGTTATGATTCTAATGTACATATTTTTCATGTGGGTTATTTTTATTTAATATCTTAAAATTTTTTATGTCCTAAAGTTCATTTACTTATATGAATAACATAAAAGTGTTCTGCAAAAGAAAACAGAAAGCAAAAGAAGTGATAAGGTGTTTTCCAACCTTTGAGGGAGTAGGGACAGCAATAGCTATGGATTTTATTTTTCATTTTGTGCCATTACCCAGACAAATTTGTTTAAGGCGCAGAAAGGATAAGTAACACATATTTTGTTTTCTTGTTCTGTGGTTGTTTGGTTTTACTAGTACAGCAAAAAGAGTTTGCACCAGTACATTATTTCAAAAGTGGCAGTTGCAAAGAGAATTACTAGTGGGAAACCGCTTCAAGTTAAGATTTTATTCAGTTGGAATTCTAGGCTTCAAAAATTTCAGTGCTGTAACAGCAGCTGAATCATGTAATTAATTAATTTAAATATTATGAGGACATGTTTTGCTTACATTGTCCTCTTGATCACAAAGATATTAAAATTCAATTGTGCGGTGCAAAGTTATTAAAATACTAATTATACTTATCAGGATTTTAGGACTTAATCATATGGTAATGCGTGTGCCAGACTAACTTTGTAGTAAAAGATATAAGTGATAGCTTTCCAGATGCTGCTTTAGAGGGGTAAAGGAAAAGCCTTTTTTGACCATGATCTTTGTTAATAGTGTCAAGCTGCTACTTTGGAGTACGATCATTAAAGGTATTCCAGTTAGAAATTATAAACAGATGCAAACACAAATACATAATTGGAGCATTACTGAAATAGTGTCTATAGGTGGGGAAAATTATTTTTAGATGAAAAGATCAGGTGAGTTAGTACGTTGCCTTTTTAACAAAAATAGTATCTTATTTCAGGTAGTTAGGAATTCTGTCAAAGGAAAATTTGTGATTGTGGGTTTTCTTCTTTAATACTAAACTCAGTTTCCCTAGGAAGAGTTTCTGCCATTCTGGGCTGCCCAGCTGAGTGTAGCATCACTGTACTTCAATAATACACACAGATTCACAAGCAAATCAATGACCACCAGCTTACAGTGCTGTGCTAATAGAAAAGAAAACAATTTTCATTAATTAATAATGTATTTTGTAGTAGTTATTTTTGACTTTGATGAAGATATATTCTTCAGAACAATTTTAGGTTTAAGGAAAGGAATATGCGTTGCTCAAACAGTGCTATCATAATAACTCAAAGAGAAAAAGTACTTGGACTATACAAGCTTGTGTGGGAGTCAATGAAAAATAATTTGCCTCAATGATAATTAACTTATTATTATTTAATAACTTAAGATTAATTAGAATTGCGTGTGTACTTGTGTTTGCATAATGGCTAATGATTTAATTGAGGCTTGCCTTCTTGTTGTGCACTGAATTACTGTCTGAAGGCTTTGATTTGCTCTGAGAGTGGCTTAGCTGGTTTGAGTTGCCATTCAAAGCATTGCTTTCCAGCTTTCCAAATCCTCCTCTGTTATCTCTCTGCATCTACTGCTAGCACAACTCAGATACTTTCGTGACAGCTCCTAAACTGTTGTAAATTACATTCTGGTGAATTAAGGAAAACTGAAATTGAAGGCTTGTTTACTTTAGAAAGCAGGGCTGTAAATTGGCTCATGTATCACTGAGCTATCCAGATGTGAAAAACATGACTTTCAATAAATACCTGCGAACAAAGCTAGCTGAAAGTGGGAGCCACTGGAATTACCACAGATAAACTTTACTTATCTGTGAGACAGATCTTCAAGATTTTCCCTGCAGGACTGCATGAATATAATTATGTGCAATCAGCATTCTTGGAATTTGACTCAGTTGTTAGAAATGGTTATAAAAACCAAGAAACAGTTACTCATACTTTATGATGGACAAAAATCTCTATATGACAATCACGGTTATTGTTTTCCTTTTTGTTTTGGCTTGTTCAAAGGTAAAAAGAAAACAATAAAATATCTCTGATTAAGCTAAATAATAAGAATAATTTGGGACTTTTAGACATCATTCCTTTAATAAAATCCCTCTCCTATTTGTAGATATGCTACATGCAAATAAAGAAAAAAACAACTATATATATAGTTTCATTTTACACCAGCTGCAAGAAGAGTTTTTAAAAATACTAAACAATTTGTCATTCAAGTAGCATAGGGTTAAGTTGCTGGATTAAAATAACATTCAATCTAAACCATTTGGTTTTGGCTTTTGGCATTTTCTAAATTTTTTTCTTTTTAATTAATTTTATCTTTATTTCCCAATGAAATATTTACTTGGATGAAAGGAGCCAAAGTTATTTGCAAATTTGGCACAAGCTTATGATTCATTTTGAGTGCCCCAAAGTATCAATTTTTTTACACTGTTTTTCACAGCAAGATATTTCTTCCGCTGTAACGATAAATCCTGTAGTTCTGTACTGGAATGAAATATATTCTTAGCTTGGAATTAAATTTTATGTCTTTATTTTTTCAGTACGTAATATAGCTAGTAATGCAGTTCTGTGTCAAGGTCACAGTAAGATTATGCCTCCTAGTACTTCGAATGTGCAAAGATTTAATAGCCTGAAAAAAAAATTGCCTTAGTTACTGATTTTATTTATGCGTAAATTCAAGATCACTTAAGTGCAAAGCCAGCTGTAAATAAAATCTTTATAGCTGGAAAAATATTTTGAAGTATGTTGTACAAATACCTCTTTTTTAAGTGTCTATGATCTGTCTAATCTCATAATAGGAAAAAATTTTGTTTTTCTTTCACACAAAAAGCCACAAAGCTGTTTGAACTCATAATTTTGAAGAAAAGAGCAGTGAGGTCTGATATACTTTCTAAAATGTAAAAAGCTGTTGAATTGTGAATGTCAGATAATGCAGGTGGCATATTGTGCTGAAAAATGACAATGAAGAGAATTTCATTCATCTTCATAATCTCTTGCTTCAGGGAATAAACGGATCAGTGCCTGGATCAAGAAATAATATTTGTCTCTTCATCCAGCATTACACAGTTGACCGTATGTATTCTGACTTTTTTGTTCTGTTCTTTATCTTAAGGTGGAACCCTCTAAAAACTCTTTGGTGCTTTTGTACACTTAAGTAGTCCATGACCTCAGGTCTTTCACAACCCCAGCCAGCCAGTGTCCAGACCACAAAAGGACAGAGCCGGGATGCTTGCTTTAAGCACACCTCCATTTGGAATTAAGCAGTAAGCCGTACAGACATTTTTGTGTGAACATTCAGGAGAACTGAGGTTAGGTCCAATCCAAAAAAATTATCTACTCAGCATCCTGTTTTAAACATCCTGATTTTCAGTCCTCAAATGCATATTTAAATATTGCCTTACAGCAGGCAATATTCCACTATTTAAAAAATTTAAATATCCAAACTCTTGGAAACAGCTATGAAATGGAATTATTAACATGCTTAACTAAGTTGAATTAATTGCAGTAACTGACTAAAACATAAAATTGTAACTAATGTGCTACAGCTACTTCTGTAATATTGACCGTCTGTTTTGTTATAAGGACAACAACTGCAAAAAAAATAGAATTATTTTTATTTGTGATTTTAGTAATGAAGAAACCATCTGCTATATTTGTTTGTTTGTCTGTTTCAACTCCACAGAGACTCTTTTAATTTAGAAATTAGCCGATTATTTTGCATAGAGAAGAAAACTAGCACAATGGAACCCTGAACGTCATAGATCCACATTGATAACAATTTTTAATACTAATCATTATTCTTGGTGTAATAATTACATAGAGTAGATATTCTAATTATGCCATATCCTCCAGCTTTAAAAAAAATTAAAAAGAAAAACATTTGTGTCATATTGCCTTAAAATCTCCTCTCAACAAGGTGTTAATACTGATACTCAATCAGTTCCAGATAGATGGGCACAAGTTAGTCCACACAGCACAATGTTGTAACCATAATTATTGAATTTGGTCAAAAGTATGTTTATCTGCAGTACTTCAGTTGTTATCAAGAAGAACTTAATTTCTGTGTGACAGTAAGCTGTCATCAAGCAGGGCAGTTTTCTTCCATTCCCTTCAATCGGGCTGTTCTTGATGAGATCGGTTCTGTAATCTGCCTTACTGCAAATTTATACCACAGCTAATGCAGTACAAAGGAGGTGGCTGGAAGGTGAAGACCTCTTCCATCAGCAAACTACTTCTCTGTTGCTTTTGACCATTAATGGAACTAAATTTCAAGCTCTGCCTAAGAGAAATGATATTTTTCTATGGGGTTATCACTATGGTCGTATGATCCAAGTGCTGTCCATTGCATTCTGTGACGGCACCATATCTGCTATTCACGCTAGATCTGTTTTTAACTTGTTATGAATTTAAATGAGCTGACCAAAAGAATTTTCTTTGCACATAGCAAGGTACAACATCTTTTCCCCAAATTACATCTATTTTTTTGCCTGACAATATAGTCTTGCAATGAAACTTTGATCAAAGTGAAACCAATTAAAAATATTCTATCGATCATCTTCAGCAGAGTAGGATTTTACTCCGTGTAGTTACTCTGAAACTAACAAGGAAAATCTCTTCAGAATTGTTTTGTAAGCATTTGTGATACATATCTAATACAACAACAGTGTTCTTGGTCATTAGGTCTCTACAGTTTAGTGAACAGTTTATTTCATGTTCACATACCTATCTGAGAGAGGCGGGGCAATCAAAAACCAATCCTCAAAAGGATTACTGTGAATAGTATGTTGCTACTAGGCAAGAAGAATGACTGATTATAATATAGAGCAAGAGGTATCCAACCACTGTCCCACCATGTGTATGTGGTTCAGATGGCTCCCACAGAATGTTCAAAGATGAGACAAGTATATTGGTTTTCAACAACTGACTCGTATATCTATATCATTTACTGCAGATTTTAGATACTGCTCATGTTTTTGACTGGAAACATTCATCTGACAGTGAGATAAAGGTGCATTTGCTCCACGATTATGGCTACTTTGTAAAGAGTGCAAGCAGAGCTCTGCTATGAGAACATGGAATTCAAATGAGCTCTAGTAGTGACAGCTGCCTTAGACTCCTGGAGAACAGCTGCCAGAGCTTTACACACACAATGCCTAAAAAAGCATTAGTTTTTACAAATATCCGTCAAAAGATTTATGTCCAGGAATATTTTGTAGAAACTGGACAGTATTGCTGCACATAGCACACTGTCTTTAGAGGCTGCTGGAAGGAACTCAATATCTCCCCTGCTATACAGTCATTTCAAAAGCTTGATCAATTTAGAAAAGCATACAAAAATAGCTTGAGGTTGTTCTTTATTCAACTGTCTTTGGAATCTATGCTAAAATGTGTTCATGAAATGGAACTGTTAAACAGAAATATTTCATTTCTTTTGAGTAAATAAATCAAGTAGAGAATATCATGTCAGATGATGTCAGTAGCAGTGGGATCAAAAAGAATATCTATATGATTCAATATATAAATGCTTCTTTAAGGTTACCTGCACATTTATGCATTTTCTTGCCTTTTTTGTGTATTTGTGAGGTCCTTCAACAAAGACATATGGACTCTGTGAGTTACTGTCATGATGAGATTGCTGAGTGGAAAACATAATCTTAGCAGCTGAAAAATGGCTATGAGACCACTCATAAGCTATATTTATCTTCTCTTCATCTGAGAAACTCTAACATTCAGGCAGATTGTTGTGAATCCAGGCTAACTATCACCGAATTTACAAAGCTTGCTCCCTACATCAGAACCTGAAAAAAAAAAAAAAGAGATATTAATTCTGCTTTAGGAAATATCCAGTTTTTACTACTTTCTTTTTTTCACTAAAATTTTGAATAAGGTCTGCAAATGGTTTCTGGGCTCAGTGCAGTCCTGTGTAATGAAGCGGTAATGTCCATAGGAGAAAGAAAAGCAAAAGCGATTGATTTCAAAGATCTTTGAAATTAGGATGACAAGTATTAACTCTACAAGGTAGAAATCATGGTTTCATATTTGTTGTCATTCTTACTGATTTTTGAATGCCTGGATATGCGATCTGTACTAATGGAATCAGTCATTCTTCATCCTTTCATTCCCAAGGACCTGGAGTAACAGGCTTAGATGGAGTAAATTCCTGACCTCCAAGCAAAGCAAGGCACACAAGTGAAAAGAGTAACAGTGAATTTCAGGACAATAACCATCAAGAATGGATTGTCCATTAGCTGTAACTTTTAAAGCTCTGGTTCACCCAACTTGCAGTAAGATAGTTAATAATGAAAAAAACGGTTGTTTTTTTGTTGGTTTTCATCCTAGTTGTAACAACCTATCTTGACAGTGTTGTTTTGCATGATTGGTTCCATTATGTCTAGTACTGAGAGGCTGAATGCTTTCATCTGCATAATGGTGTGATGGAGTATAATTAGCAAAATGCTATTTTGAGTCTGAAGTAGCTTTCTGTTGCCCTACACATCTCAAAACTGTTGTCTCATTAAGGAGCTGAATATGATATCATGTCTTCTATCAGCAGTTCAAGTTTTGTCATATATGACCAAGTGAGCTAAAATACAGTGAATTAAAGTAGCGTATGGAAACACTTTCCCAAACACTCTTTTGCTATAGCCACCCCAGAGAGTCTAGTCTCCTAAATAGATCATAGAGAGCAATTTTGATTTGCAGCTATAAAATGGCTTCAGCTCACTGAAACACTGCTTAGGTTGTTGTTGTATATGTGTGTCCTCAAGAACCTTACAAGAACAATCCATTAGCTGACTTTAGCTACTCTGTTGTAATTATTAGCCACTATTAGACTATTCCATTAGTCCAAGGCTAGTTATGTGAACTTGCTGTCACGCAGATCAAGTGAGCACCTGGCTTTCATGAATGTGTTCCCAAATTCATTCTTAGTATAAGCTGCTGTTTTATTTGTCCTGCTCTAAGGCTTAATAAGGAAGGCTTAGGATGTGGCCCCTCAGCCCCTGTGTCTCAAAGGAGGATACTTGTTGTGTATTTAGATACAGTGCAGCTGTGAACAGGTGAACAACAATTTGAATGATGGTATCACACTTGAAATACCACATTGATAGAATTACAACATCTTTCTAGAACTAACACTTCTGATAACCTTCTCAGGAAAATAAGGATCAGATGTCCTTTTCTGATTACAGTAAATAACCTACAGGCATCCCAGTTAAGTGAATTACTATCCCAATTAAGCAGCAATTCTTGCTGATAAGTATCATTAGGTTTAATTCCATTCCTTGGGAAATGTCCTGATTAAGGCTATTTCTTAATTTAGCAGTATGTAATCCAATAGTTAAAGAAAAAAAATGATATTTGAAGCAGAAATGAGAAAGAAAATTTGAATAAATTTGCACTATGAGCATAAGTTTTTATGAAATGCATCCCAGCAAGCTCTGAAGAAACTAGAAGGAATAGTCACAATTGATATCTCACAGAGAATAAAAGTGTGAAGCCCTATCAAATGTGTTTTTTTCTTTACTTTAGGATAGTATCAGTTTATCATGAGAAAATCAAATGCTGGATCATAGAGAAGAAGTCAGAAGATGGTTAGAAACTGGGAGAAAGAAAAATATCAGCTACTTGGAAAAGAAGCTTTTCATAGTGACACATCATAGGAGAGACTTCTGGTAGCTGAGGTACAATTTCTTGTGGAAATATGATAGTTACCAGTACACGATGCAGACAGCATGCTTGGCCTAGTAAAAATGTGGGAAGTAAGAGTACAAGTTCAATCACGTTCATTGAGTTACAGCAAAGCTGAATCTTCCATATTTAACTCAACAGTACCTGTTAATTATGTTTTATGCACTAATGTATAATGAGGCAGAGAGGGATGGGGAATGACTTTTCCTGGAACATTTCAGGAGTTCCAAGATATTATTTTTCCTCCTAAAACTTTACAAACCAATTCTAAAATAAAGTGTTAATATTTAAAACTAAGAAAGATTTGGTTCCTGAAAAGAGGAAAAAGAAACAGAACTGCAGCTAGGTAGATAGAGCATGGTAGGAGAGACATAGGAGCAGAAGGAGAAATTCCAGTCTAGAAGCAAGGTCTTGCCAAGAGGGTTGAAGAAGGCAGCTAAGTACACAGAGGCTCTATTGAGGAAGTAGTGCTGCTAGAGGATCTGGTGCTGGCCAGTGATTTCTAACCCTTTCACTTAGCCTGTTTTCAAGAACTGCAGTGACTTTGCCAGTATATTAAAAGGAAATGCCGTCAGCGCAGCTAATATTATACCCTCAAGAACTCATTGCTTATACCGAGGACGTTACAGATTAGCAGCTTGGAATTCTTAAAGCACCTAGTAAATGTGCTAGAAAAAACTGCCAGGAATATTCTTTTCTGCTGTGGCAGTATACATTAAGGGACAGAGGAGGGGTTGTGAGGTCTCCTAGTCCACCCCCTGCCCCAAGCAGACCTAATAACAAGTCAGGTTGCTCAGGGCTATGCTCAAGTACTAACTGGGAAAAGGAGATGATAGCAAAAGATCTGAGAAGATATTTTATAAGCTACCAAACCCCACAATTCTCTCATACCATCAGAGGGAAAAAAAAAAACCAAAACAGTGCTCCCTTTAATTTTTATTCTTACTGAATCTCTGAAATATTTAAACAGCTGGTTTACTCCTGTTCAAGATTTGTCCATTACAATGGGTATTTTAAGCTGCATAAAGTCTTTCCTCAGTCTGGACAGTTCTGGAAATGTCAAAGATAAGAATTAACAAGTAATTTAAGCATAGTTTATCTTCTGTAGCAAGAAATCTTTCTGCATCCAAAAGCTCACTGAAGTAAATGTGATCATATTAAGCATGTAGGCTTTGGTCTACCTCAAAAAAAATCATATTAAAATTTAGGTGATTGTTAGTGTTTCAGCGTGAATAGATTTATTTTTTTTTCCAGCTGGGAGAAGGAAAAAACACCACACACCTCCTCCCCCCCCAAAAAAAGCCCCAACCTATGCATGCTACCGAATACTTGGCTAGTGTCTGTATCTTCCTGTATCAAGCATTCCAAAAAGGATTTGAATATTTAAAAATAACATTTTCTAGTAAGTTGGTGTTGCTGTCTTTTACTTAGTTTTCTTTCTAAAGCTTTCCTAGAAAAGTAGAGCCTCTAAAGAAGATACTGTATGGCACAAAATTAGTAGCAAAACACATGAGTAAAAGGATGTGCTTTTATATAATGATGTGAATATGATTGTCTAGAGGACAATAGTGTATATTGCATAATAGTTGTCAAAAGTTATACAAGTAGCAAAATACTTGACACTTCAAGAAATGTTCATGTGTAGCACATAAAGTATAATTTCCAATGTATTGCTGCTAGTTAAAAAAAACCCAAAAAACAATGAAAAGACTGCTTGTAAACTGGAATCCAATTTCCCAGGCAATCTAAGGAATTGGAAAAAAAAAAACCAAAAAACTCCACTTGAGAGTGGTACAGTGAGAGAAGAATATATAATCTAATACATCACCGCACATAACTTTCTGCAGGATGTGACATACTATAAAGGTCATTACGCCCATCACTACAGCCTAACATTTTGCAGCAGAGTGTGATCTTCCTTGTTTGTGAAGCATATGCTAAACAGAAAATGAATAGGAAGCTGGTTGTCATTTAAAGCTGACAGCCAAAATAACCCTCAGTGCTTTGCCTTCAACTCCAAGTGATCAAATATTCAAAGGTATGCTTGGGGGACCTATAACTATGTTGTGCTTTTTCACTTGCTATCGTCTCACTCATAGCTGCATCTGTTTTTCACCAATATAAGTAAACATACTTAAAGCCCACTGCTATTACAAAATAAGAATTTTTATTGAAAAAAAAAGAACTCTTCTGAAATTTCAGGCTACCTTGAAATACTATGGATTCCTCAAAAAAAAGAATGCCATCTGAATTGTCCACATTAGTGTACTTTCCATAACAAAAAGTGAAGCGGCTTTCAACTCTTCATAAATACCTGAATGTTAGTATTACCTCTTCACCACAGTCAAGAAATATTCTTCTAAACAAAGCTCAACTTGATTGCTATTAAAAGCGGAAAGCTCTATTTATTTATTTATTTTCTGATGAAGAAATGTAAGTGATTTGGTTTTGTTTATAACACTGATGCAAACCGGTAAGCAATTTGTTATTTTTAGGATAAACCCATACCTAAATAGTGCTGAAAAACTGCTAATGGTTTAAATAATTAAACACATCCTGACTCTCTGGTAGGGCACTGGAACTAGATAAGCAAGTAACACAGGAATAAGTGCTACAAATTCAACGTAGCACAACACTCTATAGATTGAGGGAGTGTACTTAGAAAGTGCCTAAGATTCTTGGTACAAACAATAATAATTTAAAAAACCACAAGTGGTATGAACAGCAAACCTAGCACATCATTTTCTAAAGTATGGAACCTACAGCATGTAGACCTTGAATATAATCGGCCAATCAGATTGTGGTTTTAAATCCACCTGAGCCTCACTACATTTTTTAAATTGGATAATTGCTTGCCTCTTTTTTTCACAACTACAAAATATCAATACAATGGCCCTTGAGTGCTCCAAGTAAATGCTTTGGGGAAAAGATAGTTAACAGTCTTTAACTGAAATCATTGGACAAATACTTACAATGAATGGATTGTCATTTAGAGTACAGATTGAATAATGACTTGTTAAATAAATTATTCTAAGGGACTGATCCACCAATTATTGTATGTTGAAGTCATGTTTCTAATGTGAAACAAGCTCTTCTGCTCATATAAAACTGCTAGAAAAATACCTCAAATGTTGAGCTTGGTGTATTTAAATTTTGTAAAATTAAGACTTGAAGAGTATGGAAAAGCGTAGAGTTATCTTTACACTCCTAGTTAAAAAGTGCCTCTTGACAAACATGGATGGATGATTGGGAAACCGTATTGCAGAGTAGCAGGAATATAAAACAAAGTGGATACAAATGAGGATATATATGGCAGATCAGTAGCAATGGTGTATTAAAACATATAGTTCATTAAGGATGGAGGAACTACTCCAACCTGAGCACAACCTTCCTTCATTACAGTTGCCAAATTAAGTTAGGAGAAGTTAAGGCTGTGCTGTTAACAAGTTCCCTGCTGCCAGTAATTTTTGCTTTTCACATGGAGCATCTTTGGGAAATCATGGCCAGAAAAAGTCCTGAAGGAAGAGGGACAAGGAATCCATGAAGGAAGCTGTTGAGATCTTCTGAGGTAATCTGTTCAGATCCATGAACATCTGGTTTTTTGAAATGTTTCTTCTGTAATGAAAAGTGAACTGTATGAGAGGGTACAGGAACTTCTTCAGAGGAAAGTGGATTTCATGTCTTGCAATTTTTATAACAAAGGATTTACCTGAGCATGAATATGAGAATATTGCTTAATTTTCCTGAAGGTGACATGGTAGCTTCAGCGTTGCACGAGCAGAGGGGCATGTAACAGATCAGTTCTTGTCAGGGAAGTTCTTTGGGGCAGATAGTGTGACTAATGATGATCATCAGGGTGACAGGACTAAGAATTTTATTTACTTTTAATGAGCATAAATAAATGATAGATAGTGCCCACAGACAGCAGAAATGTAGCTCAGAGTTACAAAACATAGCTGATATATTAATTCCATCTCAGTCCTGTGTTTTCCCTGATGCCCAACAATAATGTAACAAAGTGATGAGGGACTGCTTTTGGTCTTTGTTTCATGATCTTTTGTTTTGCATTTTCTGTCAGACCTTGTTAGGTTAGAACCCAGAGCTTCCGAGAACGTGTTATAAACATTATACTACAGTTCTCAACAGATTTCTGCTTTTGTTTTAGTCTAGTGGATTTCACATTTCAAATTATTTAATTTATTATCACAGCACAGAAGAGATCAAACATGTCCCTCCCTTCCCATATATGACATTCCTTGAATGGTCTGTAGTCTGGTGGTATAAGACACTGTACAGAAGTGCATGAAGCAGTGAATAGAGGAAGTATGAGTTTAAATCCTACTAGAAAGAATACCTGGTCTCAAATATCCTGTCTGAGCTTTGCAATCACTGCTTGGATTTCCTCACAAAAATACAAAATTAAAGTTGCACCTTAAAAAGTAAAATTGAAGTTGCACCTTAAATTTGATGTATCCAATTCTATCAGAGATCAGTAAGCATGTTGAACTTGGAGAAGCATAGTAATTAAGATAAATTTCACAAATCAAGAAATCAGAACACCTGCTTTAAAAATATATATATCTCTGTGTGTGTGTGTTACTGGTTGGGTTTTGAGGTGAAAATGGTAGAAATTCATCCACACATTCCAGAATTAAAGCAAATCAAAGAACATTTTGAAGCAGAACTTCCAGGTTAAAGAAAGTCTGAAATGTTAGTATCAATGAAATGTTTGGACACATGTAATACAAAGTCTAATACATAGGTTCACCACTCTCCAGTGCAGTCTGAGAAGGTTAATCCAACTAACTTTTGTACTAAGCAGAGAGATCATTAAGTTAGTCGACTGAAAACATTAATGAAAAGGGTGCCACAGAACTCCTGTCCTCTTCATGCTTGCAACTATCTGAGCTAACATTCCTAGGAGGAAAGTGCTCCCTGGGATCCTTTCCGGAGGGTTTGTGCCCATAGTTATGTTTAAAACACAAGGACGGGAAGACAGAAATTATCATTTGATTATGAAATAGAGATGAGAGATGAAACTATTAATTCTGATAAAACTATTGAGATAGTTGTCTAAGAAACAGGGGATCTGTGTTCTATCTTTTTCTCGATTTGGAGAGTTTAGACTCATATTTTATCAAAGAAGGTTAATACATGAGCCTGGTGACTATACTTCTCAGCACGCTATGGTCAAGAGTTTACAAGTAAAGAGTTTGCATCTTAGAGGGCAGAGTCCATAGCAACGATGGAATAGCATTTGATTTCCAGTCCTAGCTCTTGTCTTTAATCCAACGACTACTAAAATATCTGCTCTCGGTATTTTAGTTGCACAAAATAGGCAACTTTGAACGAAAGATCCAAGCAAAAGTAATTTTACCTTTTTTTTTTCCTTATTTAACAGTGAACTTGAAGGTAGTGATTGGTTAAAATATGCCCATTTGTAGCTTTTGTTGTTCTGTACTATGCTGAATTCCCATTTCTCATAAGACAGCAAGTATTTATTCTCTACTGCTATAGAACATTCAACAGTGAAGTATCCTTTTCTACTCTGTCATCTGGCATGCAGAAATTTTCTGCTGCAGGGTTGCCTTCTAGTTCTCAAGCTTCCTACTAGATGAAAGCAATAGAAAACTTTGTACAGTTCAGACTATGACATGATATTTTACACATTTGTATTCCTCAGAGGCATTAGTATGAGAACATATATTGTCAACTCATCCTCCCACAAACAGTTTGGTTCAACTTCCTGCCTTTTCAAGACAGTGTAATTTTAGAGCTGTAACAACCATGACAGCTAAATAAAGACACATTAAATTTAAATAAGATTAATAAAAACTAATTCTTCAGTCATTACCCCAAAATTTTGTGGGATTCATGACAATATTGAAGGTAAGAGCAAAAATGTTTTTTCTCTCTTCTCAGCTTTTGAGCTGAGCTCAGTTGCCATTTCCCTCCCCTCTCTAGTCACTAATGTCACTGTACATTGTGCTTTTCTGTCTTCTACTTGTCCACCCTAGCAGTTCGCTCATGGCTCCCCTTTTATTCTATTTCATCCACAAACTCCTTTCCTCACAACAGATGAGTATATTTGTTTTGTTATTTAAAGGCTTTCTCAAAACGTGAATTTCTGGTTTATGTTTGTAGAATTTTGCACAGCATAATTACAGAATTATTCAAGCTCCTCACACAAAAAAATTGATATGAAGGTTTTTACTGTATTTTATAGATTCATGGTGATTTATTTAATGTATGAAGTTGAATTGAAAGTGCTTATGGATGATCCACAAAACGTCAAAGTGTGTTGCTAACTTTCCCTCATATGTTTTAATGGGAAACTTTTCCTGGGAAAATCATACACAAATTTGGCAAATTTTTAGCCATTTTTTTAAACTACTTTGAGAGAAATTTCTATCCAGATATTAAATATGAAAGATTCTTCTTATTTCTTTATCACTTAATGTTCATCATCTTCACACCTGTTAGGGCACATAATGAACATAATAAACAATCTGCAGAACTATCAACAGTATATCGTGACTAAGCCCGTTAGTTGTACTAATGAGGTTTTATTGCTCGCAAGATTTGAAGAAGCCTTGCCTGGGGGTCACAGCACTGAACAAGCTAACTGAGATTGTTGTTAGCTCAGACATCTCAATCACACACAATTTCCCACTGTAGGCTTAGGTAATGCCTTTGAAAGAGTGGATTAGTTTATATCTGATTCAGCACTTAATAATTTTCTTTAGTTGCTCAGTGAATGTTCAAATCAAATGAACCTTTTTTAGATTAAATTGGGATGGTTGAGTATTTCTGCTGATAAAGGACCAGATATTTTTACCATTTTTATTATAACTTAAGAACCAGAGATAAGAATGATTCTTCGTAGTATGAAACAGTTAACAATGAAATGTGAAAGGTCAAAATGTAAAACTGAAAAAGATGGCAAACTACAATAACTAATGTAGATTCTCTGCCGTAAATACTGAGCTAATTCTACCTCCCCTCTCATCTGTTCATTGAATGTGTTTTGATACTATGCAGTTATTTTTCTTAAATGACTAGCTACCTATCTTAATTTAGCCCAACTGGGAGTTTTGGCAATTATTAACGTTTTCCATACTGTTCCTGTTTCTTCTCTTGGCTATCTATGGGACTGTATTTTACTTTACCATGTAATCATTATGGATGACAATAAGAAAATGTATTTGAAATAATTTGGGTGTAGGCAAATGTCTTTGGGAGAAACAAAGAACATGTGAGGGAACATGAATTTATGCATACCAAGAGACAGAGTATACTTTACTCTTTGAATGTAAACATATGACTACATAAACAATTTACGTTATTCGCTGATCCTTTGGCAGATAGATATTTGATGCATCAGTAGAAAGTTAAGATTGAACTGATCAGTTTTACAACTAAACATATACCAATATATTCATGAATAGTCTGTAGACCATTACCAATTGATTTACTTTAACACATTACCATTATACATTTACTTTAACACATTACATTACCAATTGATTTACTTAAACACTAGGTTTTGTATGCTGTCCTGTTTCCCATTGCTGCAGACAGACTAATAGGAATTTAGGCACCTTGATGGAGCAGGCTTTACTCTTACTCCCAGCTGTTGAGGAGTCCTGCTATAGCTTTCACTAGACAGGAGGCATTGGCAGAAATTCACACCTGTTACATTTCTCTCCCTTTGATTTTGCTCTTTGGGACAGATACATTAAAATGGATATCTCCTCCACTTGGCAAAAATTATCAAGGGATTGTCAAGGGTTTTTGCTTTCTGTTTTTTAAACACAACTTGGTTTCACCTTGCAAAAGCAGGAACTGAAACAGTCTACAGAACACACCACTCCCTTAAAATGTGGTTATTTGCAAGATTATATGGGCAACATTGCAATTAAAAGCTGTATTTAAAACTGTGGGTTTTAAGTACGCAGTCTAATTCAGTATTTTTTTTTAGCAGAAATGTGATGCTGTAATCTAATAGTGCCAGTAAAAACATAAAAGGATGAAATATATCTCGTGTTATTCTCTGAGATTTTCTACGATTCTGTCAATGAAAGTGCAATATTTTTTTTCTGGTGTTGTTATTTAAGTATCAGATTCTTTGCAGCTATCTTGCATCTTTAAGGAAAAGAAATAGTATCCTTGAGATCAAATAAGTATGAGGAGTCTTCATTTAAGTAATGCTGAAAAACATCAAAGCATTAAGTCACAGAGTTCTTAGCAAACAATCCTGTACTCAAAGGATCAAAAATAAAACTAGAGAACTAATATATTATGTTGTTATGGCAACTGACTATTTAGATTTAATTTCATGTCAGCAGAACTTCAAGGATTATCCTGGGCAAATACAGTAAACATATTTGCAAACAAATTAAATATTCCCATCCCGATATTCTATCTGTAGTAATCACCAGTTATGTTTACTGTAGATTTATCTAATATTTTGGATTCCCAATGACTTTATCATTAATCTGGCTTTGTTCTATTTTATTGTATGGTTTTGGCGGCTGACCACTTACACTTTTTTGTTATCCAATCTGATTTCATCTAGTGCTGGGTTTAGATTTTATTTTTCTACATTGCAGATGAATGTTCTTTTTTTTGCCTGCTTTGTCTATTAAAAACCAGCTATTTCCCTGTCATCTGTAGACTAAGATGCCTTGTGTTTTCATGCCCTATGATCAGTGAATGATTCCACTGTTCCTCCACTTTTTTTCTTAAACCAGGGGCATTCTCTGTTGCTAGCAAGAATTTGTGACAGTATATGTGAATTAAGGACCTAGATTAATGTGATTAAAATTATGCTGTGCTGATAAAATTTATAAGAAGCCTGTCTTTATAAGGTGATCACTGGTATTTATTTAGTTTCTGTTCAGATGCTCAAAGCAGGTTTTTTTCTCCAGTTCCAGAATGTAGTTGAGTAAATGCTGATTATACTTAACATGCAGAGTATATTATTTTCAGTTAAAGAAGAAATCAGATCAAATATAATTTTTATATGCAGTTTCCAATACGGACTTTGTCTAATATTTTACCTTTAACTGAGTTTGTCTTTTCAGAATCACAACAAGAAAGTACATTTCAAATGTAGTCAGTCACTGTACCATGAGAGAATTAGAATTTGGGTGAATGAACTGCTAACATGTATTGTTTTGTAACTAGTAACTTGGTGTATCAACATGACCATGTTTCCTAAATGGTTATTGGCTCCTTTATTAATGGCTGGCTCAAAAGGAACAAAATTTGACTGTATTTGAACATTAGTCCCCATTACTGTGTGCGAGATCTGAGTCTTTCATTCAGTTTTATGTTCTCAACTTTAGCAGCATTTCCGTTTCTCAGTTGAGAATATTTTCCCCGCTTGCAGAAAGAAAAAAATGGGAAAGAACCTTGCAAGAGAAATCATGTTGTTTTCCATGTGCATTAAGAAATGTGATAAACAGAGTCATTAAATATATTTGCAAATTTTCCTCTAAGGGAAAACTATACTTGAGCAGAGTATTTTTTTTCAATTATACAGTCTAACCTGGAGGGTTGCTGGAGAATTGTGGGTCTGTCAGTTATAGTGGTTTATAGATACACAGGCAAAAAGGAAAATCTACACAAAGAAATCATTATTGAATAAATAACCAGTACTACATCCAAGGTAGAGCAGAGATTTCTATGGGTTTTTGATGCCTTGTTTCAATTTCAAATAGGTTGAAACAAATAGTGGCAAGTGCTATGTTATATACTTGCTTATCTGATAAGACAACATTCAATAGTCTTGCAACAGATTATTTTAAAATATAATACATTTAAGTCGTAAACATGAACCACTAGGGAGATAATTTCTATAGTGTTAGCTACACCATAATTTTAGATACATTATAATAACTTAAGCTGAAGCAGGCTCAAACTGACTTCTATCTGATGCTCATGAGTTTTTTTGATCTGATACATGAAGATATTTTTGGATTGCATGGTGTATTCTTTCAATGACATATTGTTGCCTGGCTGTTGCAGCTTCTAGATGTGACACAGATAAAAGAAAGCACACCACTAAAATATTTGGGTACTTTATATTACTGAGATGTTTATATTTTCATTCGTGATTGCCTAATATTTTGAGCAATCTTAGTAAAAATGCTAAGTCTATTTTCAGGAATTGAGAGATCAGAATTTTGTGATAAAATACGGATGTTATGTAAAACCACAGAGTTAAACACGGGCACTATGTTATCATAGGGCTAACGAATCACTAAGTGTAATCGTAGTGTATGTGTTATGTTTATTATGTATGTTTTATGTTTATTATTTCTAAATATCATATCCTTATTTCAACAATTCTGGATATATACTTTATTAGTAATAACTACATTAGGTGGAATGAATGAACCATATCTACCATCAACGGTAGTTAGATGATCATAAGAGGAAAAGTTATACTGGAAAATTGTGAAATAGCTACCACATATAAGCAAATTCTTCCTATTCTCAGCGCTTAGTGAGTACATGAAATAATGGGAACTTAAATGATCCTTAAAATTTAGCTCATTTTCTATGTCAAATTACTACATGTATATTGGCATGTTTTAGAAAGGAACTTTTGAATTATAACCAGTATCAATATCTTTCCGATGTATGTTCAGTTTACTCTAAGGATCTCTGAAACTCGTACTTAAGTACAATTTTATATGTTCATATATTCATCATCATGAATCCTGAAAGCTGTTCCTTTGGCCATTACTTATTATTAGTTATTGTCATTGATATTGACAAAATGGCTTGTGTGTAAAAGGATGGTTTGCACCCAGATGTTAATCAGCTTCTGATTTGAATAGTGCAGTTTAAGTACACTAAAAGGCAGACTGCAGTGTAAAACAATACTGGTTTATATAGAAACATTTATTTTAATGAATGCTGAGAATTTCTTAGCAATAGCCTCATGTCTCTATACACTTCAGACAGATTTCAGGCATGTACTCACAAATCATCAAATGATTTCTGTAGTTTGTAGTATACTTCTCCATAAGAGGTTCCATTTGAGATATTATTAGGCAATAAATGTTCAGAGATTGCTTTGAGTGGTCAAATCTACAGCTGTCGGACTTGTTTATAAGAACAATAATGAATCTTCAGTCTCAATAATCTATTCTTTTGAATACTAAAAAGTAATTTATCGAACTCTTTTTAAACACAGATACCCAAAATAGCACAGTAATTTTACTAAAATATGTCTTTGTCAAAAACTCCTATTAATCCAACAGAATGTCTGTGCTTTCTTTATAAACTCCAGCAACAGGTTGTAATTCATTCAGCTAGACTTCTTGATAGAGTACTAGTTGGACAAAATAACAGCCTGGACCCAAACCAAAGGAAGCTTCCTAATTTAATAAAAAATATGACACATAATTGAAAGCATATTCAGAAGTAATTTTCCAATACTTTCTTCAGTGTAGATCCATAATTAATTCTGATTTTAAGTATCCCCAAATGAAGCTATTCAAATATTTTTTTCTAAACTACCATAATTATCTCAGGCCTGACTTAGCAGCATGCCCTCTGGTTTTGTCACATAGAGTTCTCTTTGCAGAGAGAAACTCTGCCTATTACCATCTTCTATTTTACTTACATAAAAATTCCCCTAGACAAAGAAAAAACAATTGACAAATATGTTAACACTTCTTTGTGTGTATACCCAGTGTTTGTTTTGGAAGAGGACAGAAGCTGTAATGCTCTTTTTGTTCAAAGATAAATTCTGTTGAAGTTGTTCAGGCAGAAGTTGTTCCTTGGGACTGTTAAGCTTTTACTTTGCTGTCTAGAATTTATTATACTAGCAGTAATTCTCATTTCACTTCCAGCTCCTGCTCTATCATTTTTGCAGGGGTCATAATCACTTTTCTTTCCCTCTCTCCTCTCCTCCTGCCCCCATATTCTTGTACATGAAACAGTCACAATGGGAAAGGAGAAAAAAACATACTGGTATTTTGACTTTCCTATAACATGAAAAGATCTTGTGGTTTGAGTAGCTTTGATTTTGGCCTTCCTTCACTATTCCCAACAGTGTGTATTAGTAAAACCTTGTCTATTCTCTTAAATTATTGGACATTAATTTGCTCTAAAACTTTAGAAGGTGTAATCTACTTGTATTTTACTAGTATTGAAGCAATACTGAATTACATAATATTTAATAAATCAGTATGGTTATCATTATTATTCTTTAATTATATTGCATTTTTTTCCTAGATTTGCTTTATTTTTCATTTCTGGTTGCTACAGGGGAGCTGTAAATTCATCACAGTGGACTATGTTCTCTTTGGAAGACAGATATCTATGTACCGTAGCAGGGCATTATCCCAATGTACCATGAATGAAAGGAAGATCTCATGTTGATTTTAGCATTATTTTGCTCCTGCCGTTACTGATGAATGCATGTAATTATAGATGGGCACAGCTACAGTTCTGAAGGACTGATTTCAAAGGAGCAGCTGTTGCAAAGCTCAAAGTTGACCCCTAAATCCTATTGTCACTGCAGTCACAGTAGAATCTCTGAAACCAATATCATATTCTTCTGTAATTGTGAGTATTAAATTTGTGACTACACTGAAGATTTTTTTTAATCGGTAGTCAAATATTAGAGGAAAGAATTTGTGAAGATTGTCTGATTTTATCACCTGTTACCAGTAACTCACTCTAATAACCACTCTGAGCCAGAATATTTGTGGGTGTTTATATTTCAGAATGTTTATAATTCAGCTTAAATCTCTTAAGGGAGCTAGTCACCATTGTAATCAAGAGATAAGAAATATTCTTTGAATAAAATACTGAGTAAGTTACATTCACACCTTCGGCTTCTGGGCAAAACCAGATTTAGCAGCTGGTGTAGTTCGGTCCATCTGAAAATTCGCTATAATGTAATAACTTCATTCCCCTAAATGGCCTGAGATTTTTTTAAGGAGAAATTGCTAGTTTTTCCTGAAACATTTTACAGAGAAAGTTTGATGCTGAAAATATACCAAAAAAACCTGCCCAGCTTTCTAGATTACTTCTCTAGTCCTTGAACTTAGCTGCTGGTAAGGCCTAGATTTTTGGTGTCAGGTGTTTCTAATATTCATCAAGAATGATTTAATAAATTTGACCTTTTTTTGACTCACAGAAGGCTGAAAAATCAGTATTTAATGAAGCTAAAAGGAGCTGAGTGAAATGCTTTTAGGAATGTTACAGTTATTCTCTTTGCATAAGCAGTTGCTTGATAAGATCTGTAGAAAAGATTTTAAGACTGAAAGAAGAAGACTTCTCAGAGACAATTTGAATCCATTATACCTTGTTTGTGTGAGAATTCTGGCATCTCTGTTTTGAAATTTTGAATTAGAAAGAAAAACATGAATGAATTCCTAACTTCATTGTAGACAAACTGCATGATAAGAGGTAAGTCATTTAGTAGAGAAAGAGAGATAAAAGCCTTTGTTTTGAATTTATTGAATCCACTAATGTAGCATGACTGAACAGAATGATGTATAATTTGTTTTAAAAATATAAAGTAATTGCATGTAAATTTTAATTAGTCATTGGTAAGTTGTAATTTATGCTCCTACAGGTAATCTTGGGTAAATGGGATATATAGAAATGGAAGCAGTACTGGAAAATTACAAACAATAGATATGCAAAAAGATAGTTTAACAAGAGGAAAAAAAAAAAGGATGCTGGGTGCTTCTGACAAGCATCTCATTTTTTGTCACCTGCCAGGTAAGGAGATGACCTACTGGATTGCATTACCTCTTGTAGTGACAGGACAAGGGGAAATGGCTATAACTTAGAGGGAGGGAGATTTAGACTAGACATAAGGAAGAAAGTACTCATGCCAAGATTTTATTTTATCAAAGCTTAAAATTTTCTAAGCTAATTAATGAATCCCTGAAGTTTTAAATCTTTTTACTTTATACATTTAATTCATAGAAATAGAAACTTCAGGAAAAAACCTCTGAAATACTGTGCAAGTCTTATTGTAAATTAGAGACATTCAAAATTAAAATTTTATGTTTTGTTTCATAACAAAGAGAATGTTCCTGGGAATTAGAATTAAAATTTCTTGTTTCAAGAGAAAATCAACCCATCTCAGAAATTTATAATAAAAGTTTTTTTGCAAAGATTCAAAAGTCGCTGTGTGTATCCTCATAAAACTGTGGATCACACATAGTGGTGTGGACTTTTAAGACCATTACAGCAGGAAAAATTTGAAGCCCAGGGTAGAGTTTTCAGATAGTACTTTAATTTTCTTTTTTCTAGGGTCCCCTCCATAATTCTGGCATCAGACTTGCCCTGGGCAATGAAAACACCTCCAACAGAGATGCACATTTCCATTTACAACTCTTTTTTTCCCCTTTCGTCTATATCAACACATAAGCAGGTCTGAGATGTAGTTTTTCATGCTACTCCAGACATCTGCACTTGTAAAGTTGAATTATGGACTGAAACACTAGTTTTTCTCAAATAGTCATGAAGTCAGGAAAATTATGGTGTTTCAGTTGGCACTGAAGTATGATCAGTCCCATCCATGTCTTCAGTATGACCTCAAATGTATAGGCAGTAGTCAGGTCGTGAGAAAAAACATACTTCCCTCTTCGCCTAAGCATCCTTTTTCTCAAGTGTTTCAGGCAACAGGCCAGACAATAACAGGAACCAGAGTTTTAGAAGGCAATTTCTTGTTATTGATTTAATTTTATTAAAAATACAAAATTAACACAGTGAAAGACAGATATTCAGTATACCAATTACTGTGATAAGTAACAGTATGAGCTCATTATAACTGTTACAGAAGTTAATCAGATAATGTGTAAGATCATGTTAATCTGTGCACGAAACTCAATTCATAATATCAGCAAAAAATATGAAGCAAAATATCATAATCCCCAGCTTTCCTGGCCACACAACATGCACAAAATAATGATTCAAAAATAAATGTTTTATCATCTGAGGTGTTTCCTTTCAGTTAGTCAAGAAAGTTGAGCATTACAACGGACATCTGTGGTGAAAATCAATGGCTTTCCTTAGGTTTCAGAGGCAAAGAAGGTTTTAATGACAATGAAGAAATGCACATGAGAATAGACTTCCTTGGTCTTTCGGACCATTCACCAGTACAGTGCAAGGGCAATTAAAAAAATTCTCTCGAAAAAATCTGATTAATGAAGGTCTCAAGGGGCTGACACGCTGCATGAGGTCCAGGATAGCCTTGGCCATGCCTTCAGAACCAGCAACCTCAACTGAAATGTAGTAGCATATTATTTACGTAAACAGCTGTACTAGATATTGTTTCCCAGTAACGGTGCTGCTGTAGGTATTATGATTTAAGATAAGAAGGAACAGTAAACAAATGTAAAATCGCTGAATTAATAGAGGTACTAGTTTTTAATACCTCTAAAAAGAAGCCTTCCTCCAGCAACTCTCTATACGTGTCTCTTTTTTTTTTTTTTCCTATAATGTAACTGTAATGCATCACGTTTCCCTCATTTCATTTTTCTTTCTCCTTGCAACATCTCTTTCATTCTACTGGTACTGATTACCTTTTCTTTCAGACAACATTTTGTTAGTACACTATTTGCTAAACTCTGACAAATGCTGGTCCATAATTATAGCTGCTCCCTCTATTTCAGACGTAAAGAAAGATGTATGTGCCCAAAAGCTTGTCTAAATTTTCCCTAGCTATACTACGGTGGCCTAATAAATGATTTGTCCTTTATTACAAGCCTTGCTTGCTTGCACTGTGTATGTGGCCTGGCACATGTAATAGTGAAGCAGTATGAAGTCAAGGGCACTCTAGATTATTATTACTTTTTACCGAGATGGTCTCCATATTTTTTTTTTCATATAAGGATCACCCGATAGCAAATGGTTTTATATTTTATTTGCATCTGTTAAACCTTAGAAAATTGTGCTTCTGAATTGTATGACTGATGCTGCAGCAGGTGGCAGATTCTGTTAAAATGCTAACTTTTCTGTCTTCAGCATTTAGAAAATATCAGGCTTTGTTTCATTTCTGTTCTCTCAAACCCTTAGAAATCACAAGTGTCTTTTGTGTTCACCTGTCCCTCTGTGACTCCCTCCCTGCTCCTTTTTCTGTTGATCATTCTCTCCTTTCTTCACAGGCTACAGGGGAGCTGTAAACTCCTGAAAGAAAATGAGAAAGAAAGTGCTATAATTATCAGCACAAGGACTTATACAAGCCAGGTAGCAACTAACTACCTTTGATTACCTGCAGCAGTGTTGCTGCTTTAAAGTGAAGGAGGAAAAGCTTTCTGTAACTACTACCTGGAAGTATAAGCTCCCATTCCCAGACTAAATGAGCTGAACTGATGCCAAGTATAAAGGGAGCTAAGCATTCCCTGATTTGTGCAAGTAGTTTGTGACCATCTTTAACACTTGGGCAGAGTGCTGAGAAATACTCCCTTTCATAGGAATTTGCAAAAGGAAGCAATGCCATGCTAGAATTAGTTTGTGAAAATCACTGGGTCTACTGGTGTCTTTAAAAAATCCCTTTAACCTTAAAAGTTTATAGCTTTCTGTGAACCTCCTCAACTTCTTGCTATTTTTTTTTCTTACTCTTGTATGCAGTTTTTTTTTTTTTTGGTTGGTTGCTTTCGAGCAAATTATAGCTGACAAATAGTTTGTTACAGTGGGCATGAAGAAATAAGGGGCCATAAATGTCAGCCACCCATGAACATATAAAGATGACAAAGAAAACTAATGAACTCAGTCACAAAACGTCACCTATTTGACTCAGATGTGACCACAGTATCACTGCTGTGTGAGACTCCAACTTAGAATCTTTTACCTTATTCACAATAAGACCTTTCAGCAAATATAATTGCCTTTTCTTACATCTAGAGAAAAGTGAAATGTCAGATAAGTGTAAGCATTCCCTTAAGATAAAGAAGATGGACTGTGGCTTGGGGGGTTTTGGGTTGGTTTTTTTTTGGTTTCTCTCTCTCTTTTTTTTTCTTTGCACTCTATGAACAGGAAAAGAGAAGAAATCATTTTTGCACATTTGCAGCTCAATTGGTTCTTCCTTTATTTTGCCTTGGAGAGTTCATAGTTTCAGTCAAAATAACTAAATCCTTCCCGTTAGCATTTTCCTCCTTGAGAATGAGTTGCTCTAACACACGAACAAGAAGACCCTTGAGAACACCAAAGGCTGTTTTGACTGCTTTTATATAGTACGAGATAACTTACTAAAAATGTATAAAATATGAATGCCAGGCAAAAACTACATTTCCTGCTACACTTTGGTCCTCTGCTTTTAAGGAATTTAGTGCAGTATATGTGAATCATCCTTTATCCACCTTGCACATCTTATGTTACTCCTCGTATTCTATTATATGGAAGGAAAGCTCCTTCCAAAGGATGTCTGAAATGAAGATGTATCTTACAGATTGAAGCTGCCTGCTGCTGTGCCTGCTATCAGTGCTCCTGTCACCAACATAAATGCTAACAATCAGAGTAACAGTGAGGGAGACAGAGATGATGACAAAAGCAATAGCATCAGGAAAAGAAGCAGCAATAGTGCCAGATATCCAGTTGCCATAATTTACCTGTGTGGGGAAAACTCAGCTTATGAACTACTGTATTTTAAGTCTTGGAAAATAAGACATTGCTTATCTCTTTAGTGTCTGATCTTATGAAGGTTTGTGTGCATGTTCAGCTTTGTACACTTCAAGTTGAAGCCAACTTCAAAAAGGCTGTGCACAGAGCATGAAGTTACAAAAAACCCAGTGAGTGTGTACAGACCCCTTTCCTCATGCACAATCAAGTCCTTTCTTAAACACAAACCAAATGTGATGAGTTATCCTACATGTTCTGTGCAGTGATGACAATCTAGTTTTAAAATTTTATGGTTAAAAAAAAAGAAAGAAAAAATAACAGAGCTATGTCAAAAAGGTGTAATAACCTATTAAACATACAAATAAAATAAAAAATGCCGACTGATGCTTAGGGGTTCAAAGTACATATATGAATGTAATTATCTCAATTTCTCATAATTTTTCTGTTAAACTGTTATAATGTTAGTACAATTCAGAGCTAAATGTAAAAAAGAAATAGCATTAGCAAATTTTTTTTCTCTTGTTTTTGGGTACAGGATCAAATAAACTAGGCAACTTAATTTCATACAGAAATTCTGTACTGTGCTAAGAGCTGATAAAGAACCTAAAATTAGAAAAGTGGACTGAAGACTACTATAAAAATGATAGTGTTTTAAAGTTAGTTTCCAAGTAATTAAAAATATAATTATAGTAAAGAGCTTGTACAACAGTTAAATTTAAAACTGCAAGGGAACTTGTTAGCTAACTGCAGAAGTTCACTCAGTTTTATAGTCTGGGAAAACCATAACAAGACTTGATTTTGAAACTGTTCTGGATTTAAAATGTCTGAGTTCAGTTTCCAGATCCCATAAAGATACTAATTGCTTTCAGCAATTCTGAACCTCGATTTTTCTTAATTAAAATGGAACATACTGCTTTTTCCAGTCTACTGAAAGAAGGGAAGAGATTGTTTATATTGTGTGTCACATGATACCCATCACAAAGGCTTCCTAAGTCCCTTTAATATCTCTTGGGTCTGTTACAAAATAGAGGAATAACTTCACAACTGTGTTTGGGGTTGAACAGTTCCAGGAGCCACCCTGGAGGAGACTGGTCCCCTACCTGCTTAACTAACTGTTGCACATACTGCAAGTTCCATATGAGCTAACAAACCATAGATAATGAAGCCAACAAAAGGAACTGTTTTGTGCAGTCTAACTGTTGCTGCTCACACTGCAATTGAGTACAAATGGTCAATTCAAAAGTGCAAGGGGAATTCTCTTTATGCTTACGATAAGGAAGATCTGCATGCAACTGACTGTATGCGTAAGAAGCTATCCATATTTAGACTGTCTAGTAATGTCATAGGTTGTGTTCATAGTTATAGCAAACATATAAATTCCTGCTTACTCAGCCCAGATCATGTTAATTGAAAATCACTTTTCTCCTTAGACATAACAGCTCATGGTAATCTACAAACATGTTCCCGTATAAGTTCAGAAAAGTAGAGAAAATAACTTTGGTCATCACTCCAGTGATGAAGATTGGACTCCAAGCGTGTAATCATGGAGTACATTTTGCACTAGTCCCACAACTGGCCAGCTGTGTAAGGGAACCAATGGCTCTTATTAATACAATTGATTAGTCATTTCAGGAAAAATCTGAGTGTATTCCACCTAGCTTAGTCTTCTCCAAATTCAAGTAGCTGATGTTTAGGAAGCTTCCTCAATGTCATAATTCAAGTACATCACATGGTCACCTCAAACCTGAGACAAATGAGAGTTTCTATTCAACAACAGATCTTGAAAGAGCATCATCACCAGAGATGAAAAATCTTACAATGTGTATACCTCCAAACCTTTCATGTACAAGTGAAAGTGTTTCCTTTTACATACAAGTATTCTCAGAGATAATTCACGAATAACAGTTAAAAAACCCAAATTCCTGATGCCCATAAACCAAGCATTTTCCAAAGGCTTTTTTTTTTGGCCTGCAGTAACAACAGCAAATCCTGCCACTTTCTTCTCTGTAGCAGAAACAGTATATCAAAAACTTGATAAATCAGATACATGTAGTACTGGTGTCCTGGTAATATTAATTCATGTGCGATTCTTAATACCTGCAAACCGTGTAGCATTTAAAGCTGCAAATACTCTGACTGAATCTAGATACTCAAAAGATAATTCATTTGGCGGCTTTCCACTTCTTCCTTTTCCCCCATCATCCTACCTACTTCACTTTCAGTGTGTTCATGGGGAAATTTACCCATCCAGAAAAAATGTTTTCACTTAGACCTTTTGATTCTTTATCAAGAATTTCTACTTTAGGCAGAATTCTGCTAGCAAGTCAAGTGAGGTGATCCTTCCACTCTACTCAGCACTGGTAAAACAAATCTGAAGTTCTGGATGCAGTCATAGGCTCTAGGACAGGAAAAATGGGCTTATAACAGGAAGTCCAGCATGGGGCTGCAAAGTTGATGAAGAGACTGGATTATCTGTCATACAAGAAGGGGCTAATAAAGATGAGATTATTCAGCCTGGAAAAGAGAAGGCAAGGTGATCTCATCATTTATATAAATCTCTGATGGCGTGAGTAAAGAACCAAGAAGCAAAAGGCATAAATTGGCATACAAGAAATTTTGCTTAGACTAAAAAACCCACTTATTTACTTGTGAGGGTAGTTGAAAATTGATTATCCAGAGATGTTGTGGAGTCTCAGTGCTTCAAGATATTCCAACCTAAGCTGGGTTACAACCCTGAGCAACCTTCTGCAGCTGACTTCTCTGAGCAGTTTTCTTACTCAATTAAAGAGTTTTAACCAACAGGACATTTGCTTGAAGCAGAAGAGAATGAGGTTCGGTTTGTAAGCGTGCATTGTTATGAATTTGAATTTTGACCTCCTAGTAGCCACAGAGTTTCTGGGTGTCTGATTTATTTGCTGCCCAGGAGTGATTTTTCTTTGTTTCTTGCTGGAAATCCCATGCTTGTCAAAAGTCTCACACAGGCGCTTTTATTCAACCAAGCATTTCTGGGGAAAAAAATACTAGAAGAGTTGCAAGCAGCTTTCCTCTGAGTACAGAGAGATTCTTACCACTGTGAACTGCTGTCTCTTCTTTTCCCAACTGACTGCTTGTTTTTGCCTTTTAATCTGCTGGGTCCTCTTCCTGGTTTTCATTAAGAATCAAGCCTCAAATAAGCTTGGCAAAAACTATCAAAAGCTTCAACTCATATCTCCTGAAAATATTTTCACAGCTTCCTGACACTCACTGAGAGTGACCAACAAAGAAATAAATAAATTTACATTTAGGATATTAAAGACTTTCCCTGAGATTCTTCTCCTTATCCTACTCACTGGTATTTCCCAGATCTGTCTTGATGTCATTTCACTCAGTAATATAAATATATATATTGACATTCATGCCATTTTATGAGTGTAAGCAGAGAAATCTCCAAAAGGTAGTGTCCTGCTACATGACAACTTGAAGGTCTCCCCACGACTTGCAGTATTATTTTACTTGACCTTTAGTTAAAGATCTGACAGTTGTTAGGAGCAGTCTTAGTAAGTCCTTTGGGTGATCACTGACAAAGCTTTTATAGTGTGCTTTATATTTATATTCCTTAGCATCAGGCTATAAAATACAAGCTTGTGAAAGCCTATAATTTACTAGGAGATAACAAGTATTCATGTCTTTTGTTCCTGTATTTACTTTGAATGCCATAAATCAAATCTGGCATAAGACAAAGCAGCAGCTTATTTAAGGTGTATGCAGAAGGAGAATTAACAGTGAAGACTATAAATTCTCAGTATGTTACAAAACTGGTTTTCTTTCTTTCTTTTTTTTTTTTTTTCCTTGACAAGGACTGATTAAAATGCAGTAACCCAAAACAGACGTGAATGGCAAATATGCATCCTGGTTTGTGGTTCTAACATTAATGTATAACATTTATTAATATATTATATATAGCAAATTAAAAAACATCATTTCCTCAAAGCTACATGTATTATATTGATGACCTTGTAAACATTTTATTATCATTATTTGCAACAGTCTCTGAAGTATATTTTTTCTTACTGTCACAGAAAGTGTTGTTCAATCCAATTTAACTTTCTGAGATACTCTTAGGAACTGACTCAATGACTGGTAGAGTGGAACCAAATTCTTCAGTGCAATATGTGCAAACCTGAGCTGCTCAAACCTTAGTTATTCAAACAGACCCCTAAGGTTCGTGCATTTACTCAAAATCTATTTTTTAAGATATTTTGCAGAATCATTGCTCTCCATTAAAGTTAGTAAGTACTCACACTCAGGTTAATTAAAGTCATTCTTGTAAATATTGCTTTGTATTAATTTAGCTAAAGTCTTGAACAATGTCATGAATATGACTGGCTTTTTTTTTTTTGTGGCAACAGAACATCAGAAGAAATTTGCTGCAAGATAAGCAGGTATGCTGATTTTTGTTGCTGGGCTGAGTGCAGCTAATATAGCAATGACAATATGTGCAGATGGTGTTTTACCACACTTTCAGATATTTTTAAATTACTTGACACTATACTTCACAGTTCATTGCCATGTGTCTCGCCAGGTGACATGAATTTACCAATATACTTTGTCAACATTGCAAATCAAACTATTCTTTTTTAATTTTCTTGTTGCCAGTCTGGTGTCTGTTTCTACATTAGGCCAGTTTCTCTGGTGCAAATTTCTAACTTATGTGTAGGAAATAAGATTTAGTTAATCTATAAAACTTCTTGGTAATGCCAAAAAAAGATTGCAGGTGTACTATCCATCACAAATCCAATGTATAGTCTTAAAAAACATTGCTTCTATGAGGAAGTAATTTATCATCAGATATACAGCTACAAATATTTATTCAAGTAGAATTTGAAAAATACAGATTTT
The DNA here is from genome assembly GCF_032191515.1 of Phaenicophaeus curvirostris. Lineage (NCBI taxonomy): Eukaryota > Metazoa > Chordata > Aves > Cuculiformes > Cuculidae > Phaenicophaeus > Phaenicophaeus curvirostris. The sequence goes on from NW_027206669.1 coordinate 614,717, forward strand.
AAAATTTTCAGGAATAATATGGCTGCCTTAAGCTGCATATCTTCTGTAACTCTGTTTATAGGAGAGATGTGAGACTTCAGAGAAAATAGTCTACTGAGAACATATCAGTATTACCTGCTGTGAAAGATGGGAAAGAAGAAAAGCAAAGGAAGAAAAGAAGAGGAAGAAAGCTTCTTCCAGAAAACTGCTTATAAACATTATATTTAAATTTCTCATTCTAGTTTGTAGTGCAATAAAGCCACAAAGTAAATGTTAATTTATAATGCTACAAGCTTCTTGTAGCTTTCAGTAGTGTCAGCCATTGGGGATGAGGTTTACATACCAATCACATAACTTGATTATTCAAAAGATAGAGGATTTGTTTCTATAGAAGTAACATTGTCTGCTGTTTCACACTGTAGTGTAGATGTATATTATAAATGTACAAATAACTGATGACAGGTTCACAATAGGGATTATTTTGCCTGTTAGCAGAGGAGGGAGACATGTTATGAGGACCAGATGTTTGACTCCTTGTAGGTTACCACCAAGTAAGTAATTTAAGTGGAAAGATCCTGGTGCATGTTCTGTATGGAACATGTAAGTACTCAAAAGCATTTTCTTTGATTGTATAGAGCTTCTATTCCTCACCTCCAAACAGTCATAGTATCTATTAACATCCTCTTAGCTGACCTGATCAGTCCAGGGTTATCACCCTCTTGCTCCTCTCTGCTGACTTTGCTGCTGCCTGTTTAGCTAAAAGATTACTCAAAGATTTAGCTTGCCTCAAGCAAGTTTTGCAGATTCCTACTTTAGCAAGGTCATACTTGGTAACTTAAATATTGATTGGAAGATTAAATCCAGAGAAACAGAAGAAATGGACTTGTAAGGAAGAATTCCAGTTGATGTAAATAAATAATAAGTTTTATTCTTGTAAGAGAGCCTTTTGAGATGCTTCAAACAAAGGCCTTTGAAGGACTTCAGATAGAGATAGAGGTGTCAGATTTTCTGTATAAATTCTTGTTGAAGTAAGCAGTTGGTGGAAATGGAGGTTCTTCCACAATAAAGTTGCCTGAACTGATTTAGGATGATGGCATCACAAAATATTAAAGTGGTCATCACAGTAGATGAGTGTCAGACTTTTGTTCGCTTCTTCCGCCTGGGTGAATGAATGCCACTGTCATTTTAGGCTGCAATATGCAGTACTCATCTGTTGTCATTATATGTTTCTTATGCACTTCAAGGCTTAAAAAACCACTTGTTATAAAGGAGGTTTTAGTTCTTTAGACTTTTCAGACTGTTACTTTCAAGCTGGGCAGATTGTATAATCTTTTCCTTCATGGTAGAATCTAGAGAGTTGCCAACAGCATCATAATATTCCTCAGATTCACAAACAAGTAAAAAAATAGAAGAGCTATAACAAGGCAAAAAAGCCCCAGAATACAGAAATACCTGGCTACAACAACAACAATGAGGTATTTCTGGGCTTACATCCCATATGGAGTGGTTTACCTAGAGAAATATATCTCTATCATTTGATTACAGAAATCAAGCACTCCATGGGATACTTTGAAATTAAACTCTTTCTCCTGAGCTTGTCCCTGAAGGTCTCATTTTTTATGCCATAAGAATGTCAGGAACAGTGACTTCTTCCTTTAAGAGTCTCCGCATTTCCCTAATTTTGTCTGTCCTTAAAAATCATATCCTTTGTTAGCTGTGATTTCTTTCTGTTACTTAAGTTATAACATTTATTACCATAATAAGTGTATTAAAATTGCATCCAGCACTCAACAATATGCCGTCTATTCGAGTGTGCCTTCTTTCTGTGACCTTCATGGAGCAGCTACTATCTCATATATCAATGAGTTCACGGCAGGATTAAATGAACAGGGTGTAGAAGACAAGGATGGAAAAGGATTCAAAGCCACAAAATTTTGAAACCGGGTAAAATGCCCATTACTGTGGTATATAGGAGTTAGTGAACATCAGAAAACTATTCACAGAAGAGAGCATGCTGAGAAGGATTTTTTTTTTTCTGGAGTAAAAGACCCTGCACTAATTGTTGGTGTTTGAAGAGATGCCTAGAGTTTATTCTTCAGTGGGAGACAAGCAGCATAAGCTTTCATCAGTTGTCTCACCTGCAAGCTTTCTTTTGAGTACAGAAGTTCTGTTTTAAATTTGCAGGTAAGACAAGAGTAGAGTGAAAAACACCTTAGAGATGTTTGGTTTTGTTTATTTTCCCCAAAGATAAATGCATAATTTTGAATCCTGAATGAGGGTGAAAAAGCAGAACCAACAAACTTTTTTTGCTAGGTGAGGTTTCCTTTTTTTTTAATTAAAAATTTACAGCTTCCTTTTGGATTAGAAAATATCCTTTTGCTGAGAGCAGAACTTTTTAAGGAGATTTAACTCTTTTCATTGTCCTGAATGATATTTCTGGTCATAAGAAAGAAAAATTCTCCCCTACTCACTCACGGCTCTAAAACATCTGGGACAGCAAGCAAACTAAACATTCAGAAGACTGCAGGCTCAAATTCTTGGTGTCATCTTTACATGTAAAAAAAAAGGCAGAAACTGTGTTCTTCTACCCCATCTAAATACTCTAACAAGTGGCACTGGACATGTTTTCATTGTGAAATAGTCTCAGTTTCATCACAATATGGAGTGGGAATAATTTTTAAAAACAGTGTTCTTTCCATAAAATGGTAAAAAGAAAAGTATCCAAGCAGCTATATTTTGCATTTTCAAGTCAAGGCAAGAGAATAGCTTGGCTAAGAAAATTTTGTAAGACTTCTTAGACATCCTTTTTTAAGAGCTGTATCATTTGGAGCCATCTGGTTCATTAGAAGTGTAAGAATTTCCTCCTCAGAAGTACTACTTTGTGTGACAGAAATGATAATTTAGCAATTTCCTGAGTGAAAAGGCGAGGTACATCAGAAGAAGGCAAATCGCTCCAATTTAGCTAAAAACTTACAACCCAGACTTTTCAGAATCTCTTCCAACTTCTCAGACTCATAAGTCGGATGTTGCACATAGACAATGACTGTCTTTGGAGGAATAGGTACAAGAAGTGCAAACTATGCCTCCCCAGTCTGCTCTGTCATGCTCAAGTACACTTAGAAAAAATGTGCTATGGATGGTCTGGGTCTGAGGAAACAGGCAGGTACATAAGCAGTGAATGAGAAAAAGCTGGAAAATCTTTCTCCACTGAACAGCAGAAGAGTGGCACTTAAATCCTAAAAAAATCATTTCTAATTAAGTGATGTTTTCTACTTTGTGCAGGAAATACTAATAAGAGCAAATGACTCAAACTCAGCCTACAAATTCAGGAGTGGTTTAAATGAAGCTACTTGCTTACATACATAGAGACTCACGGCTTAATAATTTAATTTTGTTAAATTTTGTATGGGTGCAGTCCAAATTTGCACTTGAAAAGAATGAGAAAATAAATTGACCTTTTAGACAAATAATTCTTTTAGTTCACATTAAGTGGAAAGTTAGAGAAGGAGTTTTTTAGAAGGAATGAGGGGCTTTAATTTTGTCCACTTTTCCTGCACCACACAGTGGTGTAAAAATAGTTTATTTTAATGATATACATATGTAATCCTTAATATGGCAATAACCATATCTAATACATTATAGTGCAGGACTTAAAAATACAAAATAATATCTTACTCTGTAAGAAGGAAAAATCAGGACATGATTAACCTGCTTTCGTGGATTCTTTCAGAATTTTAAATGTGTGGCTTTTTTGTTGTGCTTATAGGAAATATCTAGTGCTTGAAAATCGTCATGGTACCATTGGCTAAAGTCCTGTGGAGATGAGTGGGAGACTCATGAGGTAGTAGGTTTCAGGGAGGAAACTTCTCTAAAACACTTTAATAAAAGGTCCACTACGAAGGTGATGTGACTGGCAGCCCAGCTAAAGCGTCTCTATACAAATGCACGAAGCCTGGTTAACAAGCAGGAGGAGCTGGAAGCTACTGTGCTACTAGAAAGCTATAATCTAGTTGCCATCACAAAATTGTGGTGGGACAAATCCCATGACTGGAATGTGGCTGTCGATGGCTGCAGGCTGTTCAGAAGGGACAGACTGAGAAGAAGGTATAGAAATGTTGCCCTGTATGTCAGGAAATCAATAAAGCTGTCATTGAAGTGTAGCCATAAACAGGTTGAAAGCGTGTGGGTCAGAATAAAAGACCAAGGAATCAATGGGAAATTTGTGGTTGTTGTGTACTGCAGGCCACCCAATCAAGGAGAGCCAACTGATGAAGCCTTCTTCCTCCAGCTATAGGAGGCTTCACGTTCGCAAGCTCTCATCCTACTGGGGAACTTCAACCATCCTAAAATATGCTGGAGAAGTAGCACAGCAAGCTGTAGGCAATCCAGAAGACTCCTGGAGTGCATTGAAGATAATTTCTTAATCCAGATGATAGAGAACCCCACCTGAGGGGATGCGATATTGGACCTGGTGGTCACTAACACAAGTGAACTCATCAGTGACATGACGATTGGAGGCAGCCTGGGCTGCAGTGATCAGGCACTGGTGGAGTTCAGGGTCCGGAGGGATATAGGACAGGCAAGGAGCATAGTCAGGACCATAAATTTCAGGAAAGTAGACTTCCAGCTCTTCAAGGATTTAGTCAGTGGGACCCCCTGGGATATGGTCCGTGGGGACAAGGTTGTGTAACAGAGCTGGGAAATATTTAAGGATGCTTTCCATGTGGCACAAGAGCACTCAGTCCCCAGATATGGAAAATCAGTCAGGAATGGGAAGACACCAGCATGGATGAGTCAAGACTGGCTGGTCAAACTAAAGAAAAAGAGGCGACTGCCCCGGCAGTGCAAGCAGGGAGAGGTAACCTGGGAAGTGTATAGGGACGCTTGCCAGTTGTGTAGGGATGAGGTTAGGGAGGCCAAGGTGCAGCTGGAGCTGAACTTGGCAAAGGAAGTGAAGATCAACAAGAAGGTCTTCTACAGGTATGTCAGTCAGAAGAGGAAGGTTAAAGAGAATGTACACCCGCTGATGGATGAAGATGATGCCCTCATAACAAGACACAAGGAGAAGGCTGAGGTACTTAACAACTCTTTTACCTCAGTCTTCATTGACAACCACTCTCCTTACTCCTCCCGGGTCATGGCACAAGAAGATGGTGACCAGAGGAGTAAACACCCTTACATTGTAAAGGAGGGTCAGGTTTGTGACCACCTGCGGAACCTGAACATATATAAGTCTATGGGACCTGATGAGACACGTCCCAGAGTCCTGAGGGAATTGGCTGATGTGGTTGCCAAGCCACTCTCTGTGACATTTGAAAAGCCCAGAAGGCCAACCACATCCTGGGCTCATCAAAAGAAGCATGGCCAGCAGGTCGAGGGAAGGGATTCTGCCCCTCTGCTCTTTTCTTGTGAGACCTCACCTGGAGTACTGTGTCCATTTCTGGAATCCTCAACATAAGAAGGATATGGAGCTGTTGGAACGTGTCCAGAGGAGGGCTACAAAGGCAGTCTGAGGGCTGGAGAATCTCCCTTACAAGAACAGGTTGAGAGAGTTGGAGTTGTTCAGCCTGGAGAAGAGAAGGACCTGAGGATATCTTATAGCAAGCTTCCGGCACCTGAAGGGGGCTTATGCGAAAGCTGGGGAGGGACTGTTCACAAAGGCTTGTATTGATATGACTAGGGACAGTGGGTATAAATTGGAGAGGGGCAGATTTAGACTAGACATTAGGAAGAATTTCTTCACTATGAGAGTGGTGAGGCACTGGAACAGGTTATCCAGGGAAGCTGTGGATGCTTCTGGATGGGTCCTTGAGCAGCCTGATCTCATGGGAGGTGTCCCTGGCCATGGCAGAAGGGTTGCAACTAGATGATCTTTAAGGTCCCTTCCAACCCTAACTATTCTATGATTCTATGATTTAATAAAACCCTGACTGTTTTGCTTGCAAAGCTTGTAGTTAGAGAAAATTACTTCTGTTGGTATACTCCCATATTAAGTTTTGAATGAATTTTAAATTTTAATTTCTAGCTTGAGTGGATATTCCAAGCATCTTCTATGAGGTATATCAAGCTTTTGACTCCTATTTAATGTACTAGCACTTGAGGGTGTATATCACCTTTCAGGATCAGAATTTATATTTTCATGGAAATTTGTAATGCTTCAACAGTTATCAGTGATAAAATATTACCTACAGCACAGCTATCCTTGAGAATTTTTCATTACCTATACTGAAAATAGCATTGTAGCAGAAATCCAAAGATACCAAAACTTTTCTTTGAAGTAATGATTGTATTAGTTCCTGAAGAGATTGGTAACCAATTCAGACAAAATCTGTGAATTATTATATCAGTGATAATGTTGCCTAAGGTTAGAGTTTTGATAAAAAGGACATAAAAGCACACTGAAAATATGCTATATACCATTTAGGTAGTTGAAACATTTTATTTCTCGTATTTAAAATGAATTCAGGGAACCAGAGCAGATGCTTCTTTTTTGCAGTCATAGAAGCTATGCCATAGCAGACAATTCTGTAGCTTGAATTGCAGGTCTTCCATTTTCATTTGAGCTTTTATGAGTAAAAGCTTGGAAGTGTTTCAACTGTTCAAACCAATTACAATTTCCACTGCTAAATTAAATTTGAATATAGCTTGTTTTACAGTCAGTTGCTTCCTTTTTTTTTTCTTTTTTTTTCTTAGTGTGTTACATGAACACAGACACACAGACAAACTTCTTGCATAGAACTCAAAAACATTAATCATACGAAGAAGAAGAAAAAGAAAAGAACGGAAAAGGAAAGGGGGAAAAAAAAGAAAAAAACCAACCATTTACTGTTATACAAGGAAGCTAAAAATACCACAATAGTTGCCCTTGAAAATATTAACTGTGGATAAATCAAATGACAAATTGTCAACAGTATGCCCGTAATTATGTCAAATAATTGTTTTTCTTTCATGCAAATAAAAATGGAAATCAACATACTTAACAGAGGATTGTATGCAGTTTAAGAGAGGGAGAAATCACTTTGAAACAGCTCAGTGTATTTATCTCTAAAATGCAAGTCATTAAACAATAAATATTTGGATATTTTTGTTGAGCCAATCATTAGCAAAAAATGTCTTGCATACTGAAAAAAAATCTGTGATCCTGCTTGACCCTTCATTTAACATTGTTTTCCCACTGTCTGGCAAACAGATTCAGAGTTACTGCCTTGGAATTTATAACCATTTTGTGTTCTGATATTCATCAATGAAGAACAAATTAGTTGTCTTGACAACAAGTTTTGAGGACAGTACTGTATTACTTCATGATTAGGGATATGCATGTCAATGTGCCTGCTCAAATGAAGAAATACAGTTGTAAGCAGGTTTAGAAAAGTCCAAGAAATATCAGAATATCTTGGTCTGAAATTTCAGTTAACTCAGTATTAGCTATGTAAACTGGGAGGAACAAAATATGCATTCTGCAGATGTCTGTGGTAGAAGAGAGGGACTCTATCCCATACAGCTTTTCCCCATGCAGGCTTTCATTTTTTTCCATAGATGTTCTATCCTTTCAGTTACTTGTTACGTAGATTTATAGCCAATTGACCAAAATGTCCTTTAATATTCATTCCATCCTCATAAGAAAACTACCACAAGCACATGATGTTGATAAAAACATGCATATATATGGTTATTTCATATATAATATGCACAACAAATAGTGAAATGTCTTTTTAAGTTATTACATACATGTTGTTAGCATCTATTACGAGAATATTTTCTTTCATTTCGTCAAAGCAGTTACAACTCGAGTCTCATTTTGTAGAAAGTGCATTGCTTTAAGAATTCTCTGTTTATAAATTAACTTCTTGGTGCATTTTTTTGCACATCCTTTGTATTCTTCACTTTACCACTACTATAAAATCGTTTAGTGTAGTCAGCCTGCCCTTATCTGTCTAGACTTAAATTTTCTTTTTCTCCTGTGGTTTCAGTGAGTCTGCTAGAGCTAGTGCTAGTGACAGATTCTCTTTGAGATCTTATAGTTCTGTATCTGTAAGGAACAATGACAGATAAAGATTTTTCTTATTTTGTTGTCTAGTTTCTAAGAAGACTATGGACAACCTGAACTTGATTTATATATTCAGAAATGGTTGTAATTTGAAACTAATAATTCTTCTAGGAGATTATTTGGAATCTTCAGCACAGATTGAGCTAGATAGAAACACATTATTTCTATGTTCTCTCTACACAGAAAGGTGGCTCCTTTGATGATGGTTCCATTCAAAACTTGATCCTCAAAATCAGCAAGCTCTAGTAGTTCCCACTGACATGAATTAAAACTGAAGATGTTTACAGTCTGCCTGGATAAAGCTCATAGGTTGTTTATCTCTGCAGGTTTAGCATAATCTGTTTCTCAAAGTATTTACTTCCAGGAGGAGGTTGTATTAAAGGATGGAGTGCCCACAGTTTTGAAATGAAACACTCACTTGTTCTTGGGTGGTACTATAGTTCCTGACTTAGAATATGCCACCAGAGACTCAGCAAGTTTTGCCTCATTAAAATGGCATTGAAGCAAACCAGTATCATTTTACAGTTATGTTCACAAGCAGCCTGTGATGTTTTTTTCAGAACTATGGGTTACAGATTTTCTAGAAATTATTTTTTTTTCTGAGTCCAACATTTTCTGAAATAAGGAGTTCGGTTACCATTGTTTTGGGTATATACTGTCTCCTCATAAGTATATAATTTAACTAGCTTTTTTACCTAAGAATACTTAGCTGGTTTTACTGACCATCTTATTAATTATCCATTCAAAAGTCACTCATAAATTTACTTATATTAAATTTATGCAAAGGATTAATACTCTTTTCTTTCAAACAATAACACTTCTATGGCCTAGGATAGAACCATAGAATCATAGAATAGTTAGGGCTGGAAGGGGCCTTGAAGATCACCTAATTCCACCTCCCCTGCCAAGGGCATGGACACCACCCACTAGATCAGGCTGCCCAAGGTCCCATCCAACCTGGCCTTGAACACCTCCAGGGATGAGACATCCACAGCTTCCCTGGGCAACCTGTTCCAGTGCCTCACCACTCTCATTGTGAGCAAGTTCTTCCTTATGCCTAGTCTAAATCTGCCCTTCTCCAATTTATAGCCATTGCCCCTAGTCCCATCACTACAAGCCCTTGTGAACAGTCCTTCCCCAGGCCCTTTAAATATCTGGCATCCCTCACTAAGTAAACAGTCAACACTGTTGACGGAGCTTCACTGAATGCAGCTTAATCAAACATTTTGTAACTGATTCAGAACTTTTGGAGCATATGAACACTGTCCCAAACAGAATTAGTAAAATGTCTGAACAAGCCAAACATACAAAAAGAGAAATTCTGTGCTACTTCTTTCTTACTGCACTAGCACCTCTGATCTCAGCAGGCTGTCTTGTATTTTTTCAGGAATTTTTCACAACTGCCTTAAACCTAAGGATTAGTTTTAATCCTCCTACTTTCTCATAAATTCATCTTTTGGCTTCATTGCTGCTTAATTACAAACTTCTCTAGTGATCCAATGTTGTAGGCTTTCTGTGTTTACAAGTCATTTCTTCAGGGATGTCTGGTAACAGAAGCAAACAAGTATGCACAGGTTCAAGTAAGAAAGTAGTTTTTACAGTAGATAGATAGCTTAGGAATTTTCCAACTAGGAAACAAATCTATTTCATCAAAGCATTTCCTTTTCTAAGGTTGTGCTTCCTTGTGTTCTGGCTATCCCTTCTTGAAGGGCAGCCATTAGGCTCTTGTTGTGGGTCTTGGAGAAATGTCACAACCCCCCTGACAATTTACAGACTGATGCCTGCATAATGTTCCACAATGGGACTGTTTCATAACCTCCATTAAAATGTACTTTCAAGCCCCCCAGATTCTCTTAGCTTTCCCATCTAGTGTTCTGTTAAACACTGAACAGTTAAACATGTTTTTTAGTCAAAAAAGGACATTACACATGAAAATATTTTTCTTTTTTCAGCACTGAGATTATGAAACTTTCCCTATACAAAGTCTGTCTTATTCACAAAAGTGTCAAGGACATGCTGAAATATTTCTATAGAATTGGCTGGTGCATCTCTTATTGCATGTTTCAAGTGAAAAATAATCAGGATAATTTCTTTAAAATTCTGGCACTTAGATCATTGCAGCAATGAACTATATAAATTTGCCAGTGTCTTCTATATTCTGTAGGTGTTATTCAAAACGAGTATTTGTATTACATTCTTTCATTTGAATCATACCATTGTATATATCATCTTTAGTTTTTCCCTGTCATAGTGTGAAACAAATGAGTTGTCTTAGATCTTGTACCAAGAAAAGGTTTAAAGTAAAAACATTCTTTTCTGCTCACAGATTCAATCCATTTTTAATTACATATTAGCCTGTAAATTCTGTTTTACATGTCAGTTTTTGGTTTGAACAAAAATGAAGTTTCAGCTACGTCATGTAATATATGAAATAATTCCATTTATCTAATAATACCAACGTGTTTTGAAATGTACACCAGACAACCAAGACTGGAATGTATCCCTTTTCCTTTCTTTCATTGTTTGGATATGGTACCAAAGATGTCATTCAGTAATATGTTTTCTCTGGCAGAAAAGCCATTTTAAGAACAGATGGACATCTTGCATCCATGTAACAAGCTAATGTTAGTGAAACTCTACAGTAAACTAAATATCTGAAATATCTGAAATAATTCAGCTAAAAATCAAGATTAAAATAAACATAAAATCCTATGCTTTTCAGATTCATATAGTGGTAAAAAGAAAGGGAAAAATGGAAAAGGGCTGGAACTTAAAAGCAAATAAATTTCAATTTTTGGGGGGTAAAGAATAAATATTCATCAAATATTTCAGGTTCTGATTTGATTTTCATCCTCTCCTTAAAAATAAAAATGACCTAGTGACCCATTGTTTTTTCCAAGTACTAGTTTTTCACTAATTTTTTCTTCATTGGAATCAAAAGCAAGTTAACTCTCCTTACTAAATCTCATTGAACAACATTATTTATATTTAAGTCATGTAGATATGTTTATTTCTTAAAAAAAGCCCCACCAAATATATATGAAGATGTATATGGACAACACCCACACTCCTCCCTGCCAACTCACTCCCCAAAAATTCTAGGAATCTTAGAACTGAATTACCAAATTATTTCAGGACAAATTCTACTTATTAAGAATTAAATCTGTGTGATGTAAATTAATGTTTGTGTTTCTTAGAAAGAGGTACACTCCTAACACTTGAAGATGAATAGTAAACAGCTTTCTCCTAGCTTAAGCTGTTATTTTATTATGTTGGGTCACTGGGAAAACCATTTATAATCAGGAAAATATTAGCATTACTTTTTTCACCTCATTTTCACCAAACAGTTCTTATTACTTCAGTAAAAGGAAGCTAAGAAGATATTTCATGTCCCATGGGAACATAAAGATGAAAACAAGCTGTTCCTGTTGAAATTCAATGAAAAATGCAGTAGGGGTAAAAGTATATCGTTCAAACAACATATGCCTTATTTAACAGCATTAGGAATCAAAAAGACAGTGAGGAAGGAAGCAAGCAGGCAAGCAAGGAGAGAAGGATGGAGATTAGGTATGTGTCTGTTGGGTTCTGTGATATCTATTTCATACCACAAAAATACTCAACAGTTACAGAATGTGTCCATCTTTTTATTCTTGAGGTAGCTATATTATTTTTGAATATCCACTCTTCATGCAACATCTCACTAAGATCAAAGAAAATCTTTAGAAATTTTCATTTCCTGATCAGTAATACTAAATGTTCTTGCTCTTCTGTATCAGAGCAGATTATTATTTTCCTCAGTTTAAATTCTAAATGTGGATCATGCCTGAATATATCTATTCTTGCATCTTTCTTCTCCATATAATTTCCGCAAGGTGTTTCCATGACAAGGATGAATGGTTGCTGTGATGTTGATGGACATGGTTTCAGGACTGAAAACATGCTGTAGAAAGCTACCTTCCCCTTGTAGCAAATTTCAATATGCAGTTGATTTGGAAGTGAATGAATACTCATTTTCCCACCCATGAAACTTTCATATTTCGAAAATATTCTTGTTCTGCATCATGGTGATAAAGAAAACTTCTGAAGTGTGAAAGGCAAACATGTAGAACTTAACTGGTACATAAGATATCCTTTTTACGCCCCTCTTCCAAGATACTTAGTGGAAAGTCATATGCTTGGGTCTTTTGTTTGTCTTACCTGCTTAATGTGAAAAAGGACGTATATGAGATGTTTACTGTGGAGCAAAGAAACATATTCCAATGATTTTTTTTTTCTTAAAACTGATGAGTTTTAATAGAATAATTTGATTTGCATGAACAGGCATTTTCCAAAAAGGAACAAAAGTAGAGAATTATTATACAGTTTAGACAACTGGTGTAGATGTCATAATTGCTGCATAGCTCTCTATGACAAACTTATACCTGTATACATTTAGGGGTTAATTATACCATGATCAAGCTTAAGCCATTTACTTTAGGTAGTGAAGAGCTTTTTTCATCACAGCATTGATAAAGCAAATGATATTCCATGAGTTAAAACAAAAATTAGTCGTTTTTGGCATGAATTATCAGACTTCATGTCCTAATGTAAACATTCAGGAGCAAGTCAGAGAGCTCTAATATATTCAGGGTTCATAAGACGAACAAGGAGGTAGAACAATGATGAATTCTGTTCCATTTATTTAAAAGAGCAGGCTAAAGCACTGTCAACTAAATAGGTCATCTGACTTCCCACTCTAGACTATTTTTTTTCCTCTGAATTCATTTTCCTGATGTTTTCTATCAGTGTTTATTGTACCTCATCTTTTCACAGGCCTGCAGCTGAGAGATTGTTAATGGGATTTCTTAGCTATCTCAGAAGATGTTTTCACATGCTGCAAGCTCTGCCTGTTCACCTGCATAAGCAAAGTCATATGTCACTTTCCCCATTCTGTGGTCTTCGGAGTACTTCTCAGAACCTGCACAAGCTTCCCACCCATCTGTGCGTCATGCTGCTGGTTCACACTATTCACCACAAAGCACTTTTTCTCTCACGCTCTTTTGTCTTTTTTTCTCTCATGCTCTTTGGTTCCTTTTTCTGACATCCCTAAGCATCAATGGTAAAATGACTACAGTATTTAATTTTAAGTGTCATTTTTACAGTAAATGATAGCACATTAGTGTGCAAATTTGGAAAACATAATGGCAGATATTTCATCATCAAATATGTTGACTGACTTCAGAAAGAAATATATTTGTTACATTTGCAAATTGTAAGCTATATTATAAAAAATAAATGTTAGAATCCTTAAGTGAAAATAGACTAGTATTTAATGAAACATAATCAGGTCCTCTTTTTCACATGCCTTTATAATGCAACCAACACAGAAACAAACACATTATAAATATAAACACATAAATATTTACATTATGTGAACACTTTGAGTTTCATCATACCTAGAGACAATTGTTTGCTCCTGTGTGCTTAAAGGCAAAAATAGGTTGTTTGCAAAGGTGTTAAGTAATTATTGGACCAGCTTTCTTCATCTCTCAGCCTGTCAGTTGACCAGAGTCTATCAAGGCCAGAACTAAATTTGTCTCTCTCTGAAGGCAATGCCTGTCACAGTCTCCAAACCTAAATCAGGGCCTGTGGGTGCTTTTTTAATAGAACTGTTAAGTAATAATAGCTTTTCAACTAAGAAAATAAAATTGTTGTTCTCATGTCAGAGAACAGCCACCATGGAGATTAAGAGGAATTCTGTCTTTATTGCACACCGTGCTTTAATATGATCTCACCACCATCTTTGTGGTGGAGTGAAGCAGATAATCTTCATCCATAGTGATGTAGCCATAAGATGACAAAGAAGTATTTTATTAATGGAGTACAGAAGAATCCACTCCCTTCCTGCTTCTGCTGCTAACTCTTAAACACTGTAAGGTCTTTCCCCAGTCAAAAAACTTAGTCCTCAGTAGGTATATCCAGTAGCTGGACCAGACCTATGGCCTTACCAGTAGCTGGTCCTCAGTATCCGCAGTCTCCTTAACAGCTGATCAGAACTCCTGGCCTCTTCAGTAGCCACCTTGCTCGACCCCTGGTGCCTACAGTGTCTGTCCCAAACTTATGGTGGCTCAGATTCTTGGATCCCAAATCTCTTATGCTACTTCCCAGCTAGTCCAGCTTGATTTTCACCAGCAATCACACACTGGTACACACCAACGCAAAATGCAAGCTCATTGGCCTCTCTAGTTGCTGGCACCATAGACAGACAGACTAAGCTCCAGACCTGATTCTATTACTGGCATGCAGACCCCCATACACACATGCACACTGAACAGAGTGCACTCACACAGGAAAGAAATTGGAAATGTAGTTTAATGGGAAGACAGGACAAACCGTGCAGATCTGGTGCAAGGCATGGCCTGACCAGCCACTGTTTACATGTGAACAATGCATTTTAAACTTTATCTCTTCCTTTCCCATGTTTGCTCCACCTTGATTCCTCTCTTTTTCCATGTTTGGTTCCTCCCAGTCTATGGGTCCAGTCCCATAGGTTTCATGGACACCCATAAGAAGTCCCTGGGAGATGGTCTTCTGGATCACCTTTCAGACTGACAGGGGTTACTGCCTAGGGGCCTGAGACCCATTATGGGATACATTCCAAGATTGCACAAGACTGGAGGCACCCTTGGGACAGCTGGCTGGGTGCACTTGTGTCTGATTCAGTTATTGGGTTCACCATCTGCTGTCATGCCTTGGTGCTCCTTTGTGTGTCTGAAGGAGGCTGACACCTTCCTCAGAAATTCTGTGGGATTTATCAGAACATGTTTTGAAGCAGTGTAGACACTAAATAATCCTTAGGTGACTAAGGCTGCAACACAGTGGAAATGCACATTAAAAAAATGTTCAATCACACAAGTCAACTAAAATGGCATATTGAAGTAGCTAAATCAGAGTAACAGAGAGCAGTCTTAACTTCAGCAAAGAGGATAGGAACAGGGGGACATATAAATTTAGTACATAAGATTAAGTCAATTAAAAAAATAAAACTCTTGAATGAAGAAAAACCCCTCTGCTTTGTCTAGCAGGAAGAAATTACTATGCTGTTCACTTGCACTCTGCTCTTCCCGATAAGAGCAAGACTATGATCTTTTGAACTGAATAAGTTTCTATTCAACTTTGTAACCTGTCTAACAAATACTGTAGGACTATTGAAAAACCTCCAACTAATCTAATGGGTTTTTTTTGTGTTTTGGTTTTTTTTTCTGGCATGGAGTTGCTAATCATAGAATCATAGAATAACCAGGTTGGAAGAGACCCACCAGATCATTGAGTCCAACCATAATGTGACTTTAAGTTTTCAAACTCAAATAATTCACATAAAGAAAGGGCCAAATATTACAGTCAAACTTCCAAGAATCCTGAGGATTTGGAGGGAGGTTGTTGGTTTAAGTTTTGTTATTCTCATGACTCTTGAAAACTGATAAAATGTTAATATTCTCTGGCCTTCACCTTGGAAACTGCTTGCTTTTTTTTTTCATTCCCTAAAATTATAATTGCAATCCATCTAAAGTACATATCTCAAACTGCTTCTAAACTACTCATTTTTGCTAGATACTTTATACCATAGTTGTCTTCATCACAGAGAAGCATTCATGCATATTTCAAGAGTAGATTGTTCTGTTTCTTTGCTTATATTTACCTTGAAAAAACAAACTGAACATCAATCACGTGAAGCATATGCAGAATTTTCTCCATTCCTATTACTGAATCCTCTAAGTTACATTCTTACATAGATATGTAAGAGTGCAACCACCATTATGTTATTATATATCCTGAGTTGATCATTCCACAATAACATAACCTATTTGCTCTGTTATAATATAATAATAAAATAATATATTTCAAGTTGATTCTTCCACAATAACATAATCTATACTGAGAAGAGACCAGCTATATGACCTTATAAGTCATTAAAAGGTATTGGACTGACAAAGCTATGATTTTTCATCTGTCTTGGAAGATAATAAGCACAGATTTTACCCATCCCCATTCTAAACTGTTATTTCTAAAAAGAAGGAAAAAAGATATTTTCTGTTTTATTCCCATTTACCTGTCACAACCAAAGTTCTTGGTCACGGATGCTAATTTCAAAACAATGGCTGGTCATGGTAGGACTGAACTGTATGGGTGGCAGTCTGATTTGGCCTTATTCCAAGTGCTATAGTTTAGCCTGGTGCTTTTGGGAGATCAGGAACTCAGTACTGTGCAAACTGTTCTCTGTCGAGCAAGTGTGAAGCGTACTCTTTCTTAATTTTCCTATTGCTAGTGTTGATACTGGAGACCACAATAAACCTGTTCAGTGAATAAGTAAATAGTGTTCTTCTTTGTCTCATTTCATTTACAGGAGCTATAAATACAGAACATAGCAGTGCTCAAACATTTTTCTCTCCAAGTCTTATCTGGTGTTACTTTCAACTGTGGGTGGTTTCTCAGCTAAAGGATAAATTCAAGATGAAATGTATCTGTTGAGCTGTGTGAACTGTGACTGCAGATCTGTAGACCAGTAATAAAAGTAACATTACCTGTTATTTTATTTAAAGGTATTGAAGTCCTTATAGTTTATCTGTAATAGGAATACCAAGGTTTGATTTTCAAATCCCTGACTGCTGATATATAGTGTTATTTAGTGTAATCAGTGAAACTTTCTGCTTCTTGTTTTTCTGAATATAGTCTTTATTCACACAAAGAAAAGATGTTTGTGTTAAGGCCCAAGCTTATTCCATCTAACCTTAGACACTTAACTGAGTGTGTAAACTAGGAATCTACCATTGTCTAGTGGTAAGAGATATCCTACCTAAGATTAGTCTCTCAGTCTACCACTTTTCAATAGATATATGATAGTTCCCACTCTCAGCACAGGCACATAAAGAATATGTGTTCATTTAAATCTTGAACTCAATCATTAGTGTTTGACATTTGCGATAACTGATGAGGAAAAAATGAAGACACATTGGAATAAGAATTTCATTAAAATAAGATAAATATACTTAATAGCTTGCCTGAAAAATAGCATTTTTTTCCAACTCCAAAAATCAAAATGCTAAACAGCACAAGTCAAAGTTTAGTTTGCTTGCCATTATTCAATCTTGAGGCCAAAGGGATGACCTGAAAGACTTATATCTTTCATGGATTCTTGGAAGATGGTTTAAAATGGAGTTTCTCAAATGTTTTTGTCTGTTCTCTAGTTTCAGGTAATAATAACCACTACTTTACTTCTAAAAAAAATGTAAAACGGGGAAAAATTAAGTCTATTTTCTTTTCCCGTTCTCTTCTCTCCCCTTTTTGTCCATATATGCATATTTGTAATATATCTTTCTTGCCGGTGGGAGAGCCTCTTCTCTCTTTCTGTCTTGAGAAATACTATTTTCACAGAACAACATTTTAAAACCGTCAAGAAATGTAATGAAAATATTACGACTCTTTTTTCTTAACAGTGTTTGAAACAGATAAGTAACCAGGAAACATTAGACTCTAAGACAGCTATAGTGCTGCTAATTTGAGTTAGTTTTAAGAACATAGCAATACGTTGTTAATTTTTAATTCATACACTCTCTCTTGTTAAAAGAATTCATACACTGTCTCTTGCAATCTATATGCCCAAAATAGTTCTTGAGAGTTTAGCAGAGCTAGAAGTCAAGCTAATTCTTCCTCATTTTTGACTCTATATGTTACAGGGAGACGTGAAATAACACCAAGGAAGTATTATAGCACCTTTCCAGAAAATATGTCATGTGCTTTTTTCTTGGTCTGTTTACTCAAAGCTCGGGGGCATTCTTGTTTCTGTTTCAGTTTTATAATTATATTTTTGTAATCAGTCTTGATCTTACAATTCACCATCGGTTTACCGCCTACCTCAGATTTTGATGGGTTACAAGGAATTAAATTCTGCATGAGAGCTGTGTCTTGTAACTAAGGTTTATATTCCCAGCCTCTGCATATTGCAAAGTTTTAATTGCAGATACACATTCCTATCTTGTCAGAAGTGTTCTCTGGAGATCATCAAACTTCTTGAGGTAATCAGAGGAAATGTGTAAATGATTATGGATCTATTTTACTGTTCTATTGGTTTTATTCTTTTGTACAAAAAAAGTTTCATTATTCTTGTGCCACCTTAGAAGGGATTTTGTGATGAGTACTCAGATAATGTGGCACAGTTTAGCATGAGCAAGGTGTTTAGCAGCTCACATCATAAAATACGACAGATTTACACCTTCTAGTAAGATTTTAATAAGTTTAGAAGCAAGTAAATTTTTAATAACAAATAATTTAGGACTTTATTCATATTCATTATTTTGAAGTATTTTATACTGAGCTTTCATGGTGGAGCCACATTTTGGTTTTCTTAGCAAAGATATTTTACTTCTTTGTCAGCTGCAGACATTTCTGATGAAAACTCATACCTGGAATGTTAATGTTTGCATCTACTATTTTAAATGTGTGTGATTGTATATTGGAATACAAAACGTTTGATTTTTATTTTACATTTATGTGTCATAAAAAAAATTACCAAGTACAAGTACATCATTGCTTTATCCCTTGAAGTACTGCTAGGGTAAGTGTATGTAGTGGCCTCTGATCTGTTTAAAGCTATTGTGATTTTGTGGAATTCCATTCTAAGACAATTCCGGGTCTTACTATAAAATGTCTACAGAAGCAGTGGGGGGCAAGGTGGGGAGTTGCTGTTTTCCAGAGAGAAAGCATATGTTTGAAAATACAGAATATTAAGACGTCCAGATAATTCTCATGTAAACACAAGATTAGTTTTGTTCATAAGTATATATATCATATGGACCAGAGCAGTTGCTAGCACGAACTATCTTCGTGGGAACCAGCAACAGAGTGCAACATACCTTAATGTATCAGATTTAGACCTTTGTGAGGACTATTCACTTCTTTTTTAGCTTTTTTTTTTTATTTTTCCACTGAATAAAACCCTGTTTCATTTTGCATAAATCTACATTTTTACAGAAACAATACTTTTTGAGGATTCAGATGCCTGCCTTGTTATTTTTGTATTTATCTATCTCACAACTGAACCAGCTTAAGAGAGGCTACATAATACTTGCAGCAACAAACTGATTTCTTTATTATTGTCTTTTTTCATAACATCTATCATAATGCAGTCTTTGAAGTTCCTATCCTTTCAAAGTCTCATATCCCTCAGAATTCTTTTTGTGTTCACTTTACACTGACAGAAACTATTGCACAATAGGACAGTCAGTCCTCAAAAGTCTATAATTAAATCCTCTACATTTACCTTGTTTGTTGGTTTGGCCCTGGCTAGCAGCCGAACACCCACCCAGTCACTCAATCCTACCCATCACAGGATGGGGAAGAAAATATGAAGACTATTAGTGAAAAAAAACATAGATCAAAATAAGTACAGGGATAACGCTCACTAGTTAGTGTCACAGGCAAAACAGATGCAACTTGGGGAATTTAACTTAATTTATTGCCAATTAGCATAAACATTTAAATATTGATTAAGGTATTCAGAAACAAAGACAAGTATTTAAACAATTACGGAATACATCTCCCCACTTCCTGCTCTCTATCCCCTTGTTATTACTACAGGTTACACTTAGCCCCTTCAGTGCTGTGCAGGAGGTTGGTTTCAGCATGTAGCAGTTTCTTTCTGCCACTCCTTTTTTTTTCACTCTTTTCTTCTACTGCTCCTTTCTTCTTACTCATTTCCTCCACTCAGGTGTGAGTCTTCCATGGGCCCCGCTCTCTTCGGAGCGGCTGAGAGAGCTGGGGGTTGTTTAGCCTGGAGAAGAGGAGGCTGAGGGGAGACCTCATTGCTCTCTACAACTACCTGAAAGGACGTTGTAGAGAGGAGGGTGCTGGTCTCTTTTCCCAAGTGACAGGACAAGAGGGAATGGCCTCAAGCTCCGCCAGGGGAGGTTTAGGCTGGACATTCGAAAAAATTTTTCACAGAAAGGGTCATTGGGCACTGGCAGAGGCTGCCCAGGGAGGTGGTTGAGTCACCTTCCCTGGAGGTGTTTAAGGCATGGGTGGACAAGGTGCTAAGGGGCATGGTTTAGTGTTCGATAGGAATGGTTGGACTCGATGATCCAGTGGGTCTCTTCCAACCTGGTTATTCTATGATTCTATGATTCTAAGTAACTGCGCCAGCATGTGTCCTCCATAGGCTGCAGTCCCTTCAGGGATGTTACCAGCTCTGTCATTGAACCCCTCCTACTCCTCTGGCCTTGATGTCTTCTCATTCCCTCCATCCTGGTGGTTTGCCCTTTCCCAGAGGCACCACACACTTGGCCGAAATGCTCAGCTGTGTCCCATGATGGGACTGTTGGAGACACCTGAAGCTGGCTGTATCTGGCATGGGGCCCTGATCTCTTCTAACACAGTAATTCACCACTGTCAAAACCTACAGCTAATACTTCTTACTACAGGATCCCATTCAGGAAAAAAAAACCCAAACTATAAAAACATGCATTCAATTTCATCTTATTCTTCAGCAAGAGAGAGATACTGGAGAGCAAGAAGATTTTGTTTGTTTTGGATATTTTTTTTGGTGTACTTGTTTGTTTGTTTAGGGTTGGGGGTTTTGTTGTTTTTAAATGGTTAAACTGTACCGTACCTATGAAGAGCCAGAATCATTTAGGGAGCAAAGATAAAAAGAAAACAGGAGTTAAAGTATTGGAATCAGAGGCTAAACAAGGGAACAATAGTGAAAAATGTTCTTGTTCCCAGTTAAACAAAGTTTTATCAATCAGCTTTATATATTTTTCTTAACCAGATAATGCTATGTGTGCTCTAAAATGCTGAGGATAGCTTTATTCTATTTATATAAGAACATTCAAATTATTCAGGCTCAACCAAGCACAGCATAAGTTTCTGCATCATCTTCTCTTTCTCTGCTGAATAACAGTGTCTCTGTGTTAGTTCATCTTACATCTTATAGAATAATTTTCCGCTCTCTCAGTGACCTCAAATATGATGCATACAATTGAAAAAAAAATGCATTTGCCTATTTCTTTTTACTTATTTTTGCCACTTACGATACAATTAAGGACTGTGTCACAAAACTTATATTCTTCCTCGTCTAAAGCTACAATGGTGGTTAACCTTTTCAGACACAGAGTTTGTTCATTAAATCTTTAGTCCCAATGTCACAGTTTTCTTGGCTATAATTATGTTTTACTTAGAAATTAGGACTTGTTACCACTGGATTGTATGGATCCAGACATTGTTTTCATGTGGATTTCTTGATTTCCATGTATGTCTTGACCATTTTCAGGACTGTTTTTTGCTTGCAAAAGAAAGCTAAGCTGCTTCCACTGCAGCTGACAAAAATGACAAGTTTCATCTCCATGCAGATGAAGAACTCTTTAAAGCAAGTGTAAAGTAAATGCCCAGCCTCACTGTTTAATAACCTTTTACTTGTTTTTTAGATATGTTGTATGTAGTTATACATCAGTCTTTTCCATTAAAACTCCATCTTGAACATGTAATAGTATTTTAATATGCTCACAGGTCACTGGAGGTTGAAATTCTTCTTTATCAAAAATCAAGGATTACTTTTTTTAATTGCTTTTGAAATGTTTACTCAGTGCAGCTCCAAAACTACTTATCTGAAAGAAGTGGATATTAAGCTTCTCTCCTATAAGCTGGAAGATAAGCTTATTTTATTTTTGCTTATGAGGGATTTATGCAGTTAGTGTTTACTGAAGTTTATGAAAATAAAATATCTCTCCATAAAAACATGACATTGTATCTTCAATTTTGGACAGAAAAAACTGCCATGTTGTGCAAACTGCAAGCCAAGTAGTTTTTTTTCTACTCAATATTTTTTTCAAAAATAAAAAAATGCCATGAATTTCATGAGGTAACTCGTGACTGGATCTTTCTGTCACTATACCTGAGAAAAAGCTGTAATTAGGTTTCAGGGAGGAATACTGCATAAGAATTGCAAGAGGACCATGGCTTTATCTGCACAGTAAACCCACATCCTGGTTTTAACTGAAAGCATAGGTGTCCTCTGTCTTGAAGAGTGATGTTTGTATCTATAACAAGAGAGGATGCAGCTAATACTTGAAAGGCAGTTAATCGCAGTGTCCAGATCCCACATCTAGATTAAGGTCTTTCTGAGAGGCAGTTACTGACTTGGAGAACAACGGTTTGACATCTTAATCTAGAACCAAGATGTCTGATTCTCTGGCTTGAAACCTAAGGAAAAACAAGGTTTTCTGGAGGGAAGTATCAGGGGATTTGATTTATAACATATAGTCATTTTATTGAGACCATGATTTATATAAACTTTGAATGCAAACTGCATTGTATGTTACAAAATCAAAATGTATAAATGTTTATCTAGCAGATCACTACTACGTTCACATCTGTTTTGAGAAAGTGCTTTCCTTGTAAAGTTTCTGTATCTTTTTTCTTCTAAAAGAATATCTGTAACATGATCATACATATAAAGGACAAAGAGAACCCAATCTATTAGTGTTTATTTTCTTTCTAAACTTTTAAAGATAAGAGTTTTTAATGATTTCATAATATAATTGATACTTTGTTGTGAGTTTAGCCACTGGGGGACAAAACGAATGGCAAATGGCAAGATCCACAAGTGGAATTTGGTATCCACACTCTGCTTTAGAAATTAAAGTCCAAGAGTACTTCTCAATGCTCTAGAAATGGTCAAATTCTTTAAGGTACTTAAAGTTTTATTGATAAGTATGTGAACAGTCACAGCTTAATGCTATTAACTGAACATTCTCTCCCATTGACAAGAGGTCCTCTTGGTTACCTACAGGATGTTTCCAGAGCTTGTCTACAGGACACGTGCTTTAATCTGTTTTCTTTTTGGAAAAAAAAAAATATTAAATATTGAGCTGAGTAATCATTAAATACCTTGCATAAAGGAGGTGTCGGTCACAGTCCCTGTTCTGAATGATGTTCAAATAAACTGTGATATAACTAAGACTGAGAGAGATTTGCAACTCCCAAAACCTTGAATGTGCCAAGTCAGTGATATGGGTTGAAATACTTAAATAGAACTACTTTCTGCAAGTATAAGAGGAGGGCAATTTTGAAACAGATTTCTTCCATATAAGTTCTCCAAGTGCTGAATTATGTCATACAAAGCAGTCAAGACATCCTTCTCCCCCCCCTTTTGGTGTAAGATTATAAATTTGTATGCCTGAACAAAAAGGATATAGTCCATAGTTGGGAATCTTGAATTGAGGTCAACGTTTTCTTCCACACCGTTATTAAATTCTCCCTGACAGAGAGAGTGTTAGTCATATGCATTTCCAGTTCTCATTGCTGAGTTCACTTGCAGCTTGCTGGATTCCGCAAATCTCAGTTCTAGTACTTAACCTTTCTTAAAGCAGCATTAAGATTGCTTGGAATCTTGACCTTGAAACTGTCGATTTCATTAGGTTAGTCTGGGAAAGCTGAGTCCAATGTCTCCTGAAGACTGAGACTTTTATGGATGCTAAATACAGGACACTAGATTCAGAGATTCTCAAGATGGTTACAGAATGAGAGAAATTAAACAGCAAATTGTAAGTTTCAGTGTTGACCCAATGTATATTAAAATTGGTGGGATTATGGGACAGACATGTAGTTATAGAACAGGTGATCGTTCTGCAGAAGTATCTTGTCTGCACCAAAGAGGAAGTTCTGTAAGCTCAAAAACCTGATCCATGTTAAAACTTATTGTTTCACTTACGGGATGCAGCTAGGGCAGTGGATGTTCCACTTGAGGCTTCTAGCACATTTTATTCACCTACAATGTTCTGCTTGTTGCAAAAGTAAGAAAACTTTTGTGTTCTCATGGCATTTTCAGTGTAAGTCTTCCTATTAAAGGCAAACAATGCAATTATAGAAAATGGGCATATCTTTTCATTCCTTGCAGTGCTTCCTTCCCTCAGCTCTGGATTCCTTATTGCACTAGAAATATTTTGGAGTCATTTATGGAAATTATTCAAACATCTCTAACCTTAGACTTCATTGATAAACATTATTAAGGAATTGTTTCAGAAATGGTCTCTGTATTTTTTAGCAGAAAGGCAGACCAGAGTAATGATACTTTTTTTTTCCCCCAGGAATACAAGTAGTTTCATAAAGACTACATCTGACTGCTTCAGAGACAATGGTTTACGAGACAGAATGATGATTTCTTTTTTCTGTTGGAGCAATTAAAGTTGCTAGTAATGCTCTATCAATTCATTCTCACTTGGATGCTAGTGCAGATTACAAATTCACACATTACATGTTCAAAGATGTTATAAATTATTTCTGTTTTCTTTTTCTGCTCCTATTTTACTCCCCAAAGCAACAGGAAAGACCTGAACTGCCAGCTTTATATCAAGAATGAGAGAACTTGTAATTCACACTGCCAGGACACACTCCTGAAATAGTGCTAGTGTTCAGGCCCTTCTTCGACCTTCACAGTTGAAGAGGGAGGGTTGTTTGATATCAGCATGGCAACTCAGAGACCAACAAATCTCTCAGGGTGAAATCAAATGCAGTGTTTATTTTGGACAGCCGAAATAACAAACCAGATACTCAGGGGCACTCTGAGCCCCGGCATCCCAAAGTTGCAAAAACAGATCTCAATCTGGTCAGATCACAATCTGAAACTTTGAACAGGGCCAAGGTTGCAAAACACAACAGTGATTTGATCTGACACGCACCACAGTGCCAGGAATGAAAAAAGTAGGTACGGTAAAGTAAGTAAGAAAGAGAGAGAAAAAATGTAAGTAGGATGTGGGGAAAATAAAAAGAGGGGGTCACCACTCTAATGGGGCATGGAAATTCCTTCAGAGACACATGGTCTGGTAGTTGTGGCCAGCAGGTTGAGCAAGGTGATTCTGTCCCTCTATTCCTCTCTTGTGAGACCCACCTGGAGTATTGTGTCCAGTTCTGGAATCCTCAACATAAGAGGGATATGGAACTGTCGGAACGTGTCCGGAGGTGGGCTACAAAGATCATGAGAGGGCTGAAGAACCTCCCATATGAGGACAGTTTGAGAGAATTGGAGTTGTTCAGCCTGGAGAAGAGAAGGCCCTGAGGAGACCTTACAGCTACCTTCCAGTACCTGAAGGGGGCCTGCAAGAAAGCTGGAGAGGGACTTCTTATAAAGGTGTCTAGTGACAGAACTAGGGGCAATGGCTATAAATTGGAGAGGGGCAGATGTAGACTAGATATAAGGAGGAATTTCTTCACCATGAGAGTGGTGAGGCACTGGCACAGGTTTTCCAGGGAAGCTGTAGATGCCCCATCCCTGGCGGTGTTCAAGGCCAGGTTGGATGGGGCCTTGGGTAGCCTGATCTAGTGGGAGGTGTCTGTGCCCATGGCAGGGAGGTTGGAATTAGATGATCCTTAAGGTCCCTTCCAACTCAAACCATTTTATGATTCTATGATTCCTCAGCAGCAATTCTTCAGGAACACGTGGTCACTTCTCCAGACTGGTTATACTGGGGTGGTGGGCATGCACACCGTGTCTTCTTGCAAGTTCTGTTTATTGGGCAAGTCCATTGACTCATTAGCATCTGAGGGGTGGTCTTGGTGTCAGCACAGAAGCTCCTTTGGGAAGGTCTGGGTGCTCCTGAGCAGTCAGGGGCAGGTGGGGTGGGGAGGCAGCACCTCTGCTGCACCTCCTCCCCACTCTGTAGTAGCCTGCCAAGAACAGTGAGCCCACTGGCAGGTGAAGCAGAGAAGGGGAGGGTGCACTGCTTACTCCTGCACCTCTCCCTACCATTGAACCTGGCACCACAGAGGAGGGCCAATGTTTAAGACTACAACAGACAAGTAAATGACTCAGTCATTACACATAAAGTGCTGGCCATAAAAAGGAACCTTATGAAGGTGACTGCTGCTTGACATTGTTCACAGGATTTTCGGCTGTGTCATCCAAGTCACTTGTTAGTTCAGGAGAATTAAAGGAATACGTGGTATGTTGTGAATCTCCATGAAATCCATCCAAAGGGGGTCTACAAAAAGATTTTGATTTCCCAGTGTATTTTCATAGATAACTCCTATTTTTTAATTACCAAAATACATTTAAGTTCTAACCAAATGTGTTTTGTGTGAGAGTTCATCTCATTCGAAGGCCATTTTCCCATTTAGAATAATGGCTTGCCAATATACAGGGATGCATAAGCGGTTTCTCTCTGATGCGGTCTAGTCTTCAATTACCATAAAACTCAAAGAAAATAGTTGAGTTTAAATCAGGTTAAGTAATGGTCCATTAGTATGAGTTTGAACACTCTAATCTGCGTGTGAGAAGTTCTGAACAGCATGTTTTCCTCCTGATACAACTAGTGAGTGTTAAAACAAACATAATGCTACTGTGTAAACTAACTGCAGGGAATTGGTAGTCAGCTGGAATAAAAAACTCTAGTGAAGATAAAATTTCTCCCTTAATTTTCTTTGGCACTGTAAAAACACATGTGTTCTCAAAAGGGGACTCTCAATGATCTGGTGGTTGATTGGTGTGGGCTAAGCTGGACCAGGTTAGCTAAATGCAATTTCTAGCCCTGCCATTGAATTGCCATGCCAATGGCTAAACTGTTAGATTACTCGCTAGCATTTTTTTTGAGATATTTATCATTTATTTTCTTTAAATTAAAATCCATGGGCTTGGGCCTGGAAAGTTAATTACTGTATTTCTATAATAAGTATTTTGAGCCTTCAGAGCTGACAGAATTGGAGCTTTTTAAATTCTTTTACAATAATTAATTTGAAGCAAAATTTGGCAAGTTGGGCCATGACTGTTCCTAAATAATTGTACAGTATGTTCTGTTGTTGAAAGAAAGGATATTATTTCCAGCTTTGTAATATAATTTACATTTAGATTTAGCTAATTTCTGTTTATTGCAAACACTTCATCCCTCAAGAGAGAGAGAAAATAGGCATAGGCACCTTTGTTTTCTCAACTTGATTATGAAATTCTAAAAGACTATGAGGTCTCATATTAAAACTAGGCTGAAGTAGTTAAAGGCTTACTTTTGCAACATTTAGCAGTGAAAAATTTGCGTCACTTTTAAACAAAACTCAATATTATTTCTGCATATACAGCACTTCAATAAAGCTAGGTAGCTTGGAATTATTTTAATAAATGTTTGATTCCAAGAAAAAATACCTAGAAAATATATTGTAAAATATATTCAAGGCTTGTAAAACATGTAATGAAGTCAGAAATGTTTTGGAGATTTTTTTGAAAAGCGTATAATAAAATCTCCACCAACTAAATGCTTGTATTTTTGACAAAAAACAGTTCAAGGTAACAAGTATTGGGATTTGGAAGGATTCTTAATTTAATGAAGGTGGACAATAGCTTCCTGTGAGGCATGCAGCAACTTTACAAATAAGCTACAAATATAAAATATAGTTCATTCACTCTACCTAGCATGTCTTTTTTTTTTCTTACATTCTTTACACTTTCTGTTTCTGATATATTTCTGCAATCTGCTCAACAACTGCTAGCCCACCATACTGATCTGAGATACTACTTCCAAAGTCAGAATAGAGAATATTTTTTCATGGTTGTATGTGTTTTACCTAGTAGAACTCTTTTGTCAATCATTTGAAAGTCATAGCAACCTTAGAAATTCTGATAGTCCTTTTTAGGGGCATAAAATGATGTATTACTAATGCAGGAATATCACCAGATGATTAGGTCATGCAGAGGATTATTATTAAAGGAAATCTCTTAATCTGCAGATACTCACAGTATTAAATCTAGTTTACAGATGCAAAAATTAGTTGTGCAAGCATAGGCCTGATATGGCATGTTTCACATGTTTTTCTTGAGTCTTTTTCCATATTATATTACTAATCCTAATGCTAAATAATGTTGAAGCAATTAGTCTATTAATCAGACTATTAGCTCTGTTTGGATGATGAAGGATTTTTTTTTCTGAACAAAACCTAATACTTTTAATAAAATTTACCTTAAGAATTATGAGAATAAATTCTTTTATTTAACACTCGGCATTATGCACTGGAAATACTTAACCTTTAAAAAAGCACAGATTGTTTTGCTACAAATAATCTGAAAATTGGTTTGAATGGTGAACTTTCAGCCTTCCTTCTCAGCTGTCATTATTCATGCTTACAAAGTATTAAACAAAGTAAACCATACACCCCATGTGGGCCTGAAGCTGTAGATTTTGTGAAGCATATACATATCTTCATATGCATCTTTTAGCAATGTAATGGTGCAATGCTTAGTGCTGTCATTTATCAAGACTTAAAATTAGGATATATATACTAGGAAAGCCTAATTCAGAGTGCAGAAATGTTATTTATCATTTAGTAAATAAAGGAAATAGAAGTCCTGGTATGTTTCTATCCCATTTCATTCTAAAACAGCTCTTTCTGTTTGTTACTAGTAAAATAAAATAAAATAACATATTTTGTGGTTTAGCCCAGCACATTCTGCCTGCAGTAGAAATTGGGCAGAGATTCAGAAAAAAGGTAAAATTTGTGGATTGGTACAAAGAGAGTTTAATAGGACAGACAAGGAAGGGAAAATAATCATAATTATAGTAATAAAAGAATATACAAAATAAGTGAGGCACAATGCACTGCCCAGACAGTCCCCAAGCAGCTGTTTCCACCTTCTGGCCTTATCCTCCACAGGGTTTTTTTTCATCATAATGTCAAATGGTATGGAATATTCCTTTGGCCAGTTTAGGTTAGCTGTGCTGGCGGTGTCTCCTTCCAGCTTCCTATGCATCCCCCGTCTCCTCACTGTCAGGATGGTATGAGAAGCTGAAAGTTACTCGACTTAGTGTAAGCACTGCTCAGCAACAACTTAAACATTTAAGGTCAGTCAAATTACCCTTATTCTAAGTTACTGCACATTTTGTTATTGAAACATTCAAAGCCTTTTTTAATGGTAAATAAATGGATTTTTATTTTTTTAATAGAAAATTCCCAATATTACTAGCATTAAAAATCATCAATAACATGTGTTAGACCAGATCATTTAAAGTTTCTTTTGAAATACTTGGTTTTCCCTGGAATACATTATAAATCATGTAGTTTTTAGTGAAACGAGAGGAGGATTCCTCCTTTCCTATGTAGTCTGAAAATAATTAGCTGAGAAAAAAAGATGTTGTTTCTCTTCTGAACAATTCCTAAATCCATGTATTTCCTCCTGTGCTCCTTGTAACAGAATTAGCATGGGCTGGATACCCTAAAAGAAACAAATGAGAATGTACAGATGTGCTGGACCTCTTCATTTCTCAAGCATTCCTGGTAATGACTGATAATATCTGTAGTGGTGGTCTGCAAAAGGCTGTGAACCTTCTCTGCTCTGGGAAGGTGGCTTCTCACCAGGGCTGGTTTAACCTGCTGCTGGGGACTGGTGGATGCTGAAGTACAGTCATCAGCACATGCTCATCACTCACAAGGCATCACAGCCTCCAAGTCCACCAGGATCTCATCACAAAGCTAGTCTGAATTTTGCTATGGAATAAATACTCAGCACAAGCTCCTTTTTGTCAGAATACAGAAGGGCACTCAGTGGGGTTTTAAAAAACAAAGCAAAATGTTTTGATTTCTGAATTCATGATAGATATTGTGAGTCTGCTCAGTATCTGTTCCTAAGGAATTTCAAAAAGGCAGGAATAAATGTAGTGGTAGTAAAACTACTAATTTGGGTTTTTTTTTTAAACATCTTAACTGCATTAATATATTCCTGTCTGTTTTCATTAGCTCTCATTTACAAAACATTGTTATGATGCCAGAACAACTTATACATCTTATACGTGCAGTCTGTATTCATAATTTGCAGGCACGGCTTGACAACTGTTGCCATACTAACTGTGCTAACAGCTGGGCCATCATTTCCACTCTTTCATTAAAAAGGTAGCAATGTGGTTTAGGTTGCAAAATACTGCCTACATCAGTGACCCGATACTCCTTTACACCTCTTATTCCGAACCATGTGTTAAAACAGAGGAAATGGGGCACTCCACACCTTCTGGAATCAAACATGCCTTTCCTATAAGCATTTCTCTTTCTTTAAGGATATAATTGTTAAATTAGCAGTCTGAACATCAAATGGGGCTATAGCAGTTATGAGAGGAATTGCAAGACTGACAAAAATTAACTTAACTGGCTATGTTTGGTAATTTGAATGAATAAGATTAAGAAGGGTAAAAAGCTACAAAAGGTGAAGATTTAGGTAGTCTCAAAACCAGCTTTGACAAACAATCTCCTGTGTAAACAATGTCAATATCTGAACATTTCTGCATTATTCATACCAGTGATACTTGCATACTGCTTTTTATTTCTTCCTTTTGACTGATAAAAATGTTGATAGCACTTGAAATAGGTATAGCAACAGAAATAACATATTCTATTTTCAGGCTCATCTTCGAAAACATCACAGGAAATGTATGAGGTAAAGCAGGAGACCTAGTTGAGTGACCTCCAGTTATATGAGAATAGCTAAATTGAGGAAAAACAGTTGTATACACAGATTTTTGAAGGACTTCAGATGTTGCGAGTTATTAGTTTTATAAGCTTTTGTTTTATGTTTATGTTTATAAGACCCTTTGATCCCAATTTTGAGCTGTGGGAACTGTCCTGGGGAAAAATAAATTTTTGGATATGGTGCCTTATCCTCCATCTGTTTAATCAATGTTGCAACATACATTGCCTTGTCTATGAAGCATTTCAGGAGTCCAGTTTCTCAGTGTAGCACAGGATTTTGGGACCTAGTGAGTAGTTCAATGTCCTTGCACTCCTTCACATGGTGGAGAATTGCTGTTCTCTCGGACAAGATACTAA
The DNA here is from genome assembly GCF_032191515.1 of Phaenicophaeus curvirostris. Lineage (NCBI taxonomy): Eukaryota > Metazoa > Chordata > Aves > Cuculiformes > Cuculidae > Phaenicophaeus > Phaenicophaeus curvirostris. The sequence continues at coordinate 645,561 of NW_027206669.1, forward strand.
GGACAAGGAAATCAGTACAATGTTGGACTTGGCACCAAGGTATTGAGTTGTATGAAAAAATAACCCGTGCCCTAGCGCTGTTGGTTTTGACTCCTGGAAGCAATCATAGAGGAAAGAGACTAATGGGGCTGCCCTGGAGTTCAGGGGTCCCCCTGTAACCACAGTGGATTAAAGTGGAGAGGGCTGCATTAACTGTTCAGCTTTCAATTCCCAGCTAGCTCTGCTGGCAGATTTCAAGCATGGTAAAATTGCCATAAGACTTACCAGCCTCAGTCTGTTATCAAGCATGGCACAGGAAACTGTTTCATTATTGCTGGTATTGTAACTGAGGACTAGATATTAGTTACTATGATTTCACCAAAACTTTAGAATAGTTGATTAATCTTTTTGTGGATATTTATTTGTTAATTGATTTTTGAAGGTTGGAAGTGTATTATGTTTTGGGTTTTGTTTGTTTTTTTTTAATTAAGTGACTGGCGAAGTCAGAGAATTAAGTAGGGCAGGAAGAAACAGATCTATATTTCAGACTTCCTTCTATTTGAAACTACTAAGAATTTTGTGGACCCAGAGAAAACATCTGTGCATTACAACTCCTTTTGGTGTTTGGCAGGTTTTTTTGAGATTATTGAATAATTCTTTAACTAATAATCATGAAAGACAGTCTCCTTTTTAATAAGAATATTGTAATTTGTGTTAACCTCGGAAAATTTAGAATACTGAAATCTGTAAGACACAATATGGCTAATTTTACTTCTACATATAACTTTGGAGAGAAAGGGTAGAAAAATGTACTTTTTACTTCCAAATATTATTGTTTTATCTCCTTATGATGTGAAAACAGAGGTAATGCTAATGATAATGCTATAGCAGAGTTGCACATCATACAGACAACATTAACAGCATTGCACTTCCAACCCAAACCATTCTATGATTCTACGATTCTATGACTTTGTGTAGAATGGATTTTCTCTTTTTCTTCCTCATCTGTTTAATTCATAACAACTGTTAGGAATTCTTCAAGTTGGAAAAGGAGCCATTTCAAATAGTTTTGTAATCATAGAATGGTTTGAGTTGGAAGGGACCTTGAAGACCATCTAATTCCAACCTCCCTGCCATAGGCAGGGACACCTTCCACTAGATGAGGTAATGGGAAATAGCAACATGTAATCTTCCTGCAGTGAACAACAGTGGAGCAAACACAAAGACTATTTTGGTTCTTTTGGTCAGAGAGAGAGGCTGAAATGAAAATAGTACATATTTCTGCAAGGTGATTTTTTGTGGTTAAGAAAGATTTAAACAAAATCGATCAAAAAGGCTTTGGAAGTTGCAGGGGAAAGTAGATACCTACTTTGTATTTTAAAATTACTTTTAAGTAGCTACTTTTAGAGGGGGGTTTTAGATATTTTTTCACTGAGAGTAAGAGAATTTTTTTTTTTTTTATAATTTCCTGATTGCTAGAACCTATTTGTTGTCTCAGTTTGTTTCACAGTGCTCCTTAATATTTCTCTCTGGGATATTTTCATGCAGAAACTTTGAGGTCATCTTTATATATTTCAGGAATGTTGAACATTTAGGGTTTTTTCTGGTATAATTATTTTAAGAAATCAACCGATAATGTTTACAAATATAAAATTTTGTGCACTGGATCCACAAGCTACACACTTGCGTCAAGGCTTCTTCTGACCTGCACGGTTGAAAGAAGGTGATTTGTTTATCTGTGCATTGATCTGGAGGCTGACAAGGTGACTCTCAGGGCAAAAATCAAAAGCAAAATTTATTCTGCCTTCGACCAAAATAAACACATCAAAATAATCAGTGCAAAGCCGAGATATGGGGGTGCAACTTCTCAAAGTTGCAGAAAACAGATTTCAATCTGTTCAGATCACAATCTGATCCCTGAACCCAGCCAGGGTCACTTCATTCAATCTGGCACACACTGATACCAGTCGAGAAACAGTAAAGGTAAATGAGAGAGTGAGAGCGAATGGGGAGAGAGAGAGAGAAAGAAGGGAAAAAGAAAGAATCACCACTTCCTTTGGAAGGGTAGGGACCGGTGCTTGCTCCTGCACCTCCCCTCCCATTGAACTCAGTGCCACAAATGAGGCCCTGAAGTGATATCCCAAGATCAGTCTTTGGGGAGCGCCTGCTGCTGCACCCCCTCCACTATTCATTGCCAGTGCCACAAAACAAGGGAGCAAGTAGCCGGCCTTCAGACAAAATGTTTAAGGCAAAGAAAGAAGTAAAGTTGGGCTTTATAGGATGGTACATCTGCCGAACACTGTGTAACTGCATAGAGCACAAACTAATAGGTTGAACTGTCTCCACAGTTACTACAGGCACAAATTGCTCACTAATGAGTTATTTTTAATGATAGTGTAAACTGAGAAGACCTACTAGCCTGGTTATGATCCTTTAGATGTTTCCTCACTGTGAGCTATTCAAACTGTGTGGCAACTGCACATTTTTTATCCCCTGAATTAAATTATCCTTTCAGCATAAACCAAAAATAAACAAAATTAAAATTGAGGTTCAGAAGACCCATCTAATGCCTTCAATGTCAAGTCTGTATCCAGATTTATCTTTATACACATTAGCTCCAGCAGCCACTGCAGAACAGAACTATTCTCAATCGGTACAGTATTTTAATGAAATGTTTACATATAAAATAAGATTTTTAGGGTCATGCAGAATTGAACTGAAGCACTTATCTATATTCACATCTTCTGGTGCTTATCTTGCATTCCTGTGATCTCTAAACTGCTCTGAAAGAAATGGTGAGTTTGCTTTCACAACAAATGAGCAGCCAAGGCCAGAATTAAAGGACGCTGTCCCAGATGCTGCTCATTATTTAGTTAATGGCATTCTCATATGGAAATATTATATTCAAAGGACAATATATGTTAACATGCATATCTTAAGTCTGCAAATGTATAGATATGCTTATATATACGCATGTGTGTGTGTGTTTGTGTGTGTGTACAAAAACCATAATATTTGGACCCAGATTCTGTCAGGACATATTCAGACTCTGAATGACATTTTTATTTTCAAAGTCTTATAAAACTAGTTATTACTAGTGAAATGTTTGTCCGATGTAAGTAATGCTGTCTTCATCAAAAGATTCAGGTTAAACCATCTGAAATCACCATTGGGTATGATGAGAATTATATGAAATCTTCACTTCTGTAGAGTACAAATGGTAAATAAACCTCCAAACCCTTTCATCTGTTATTCCAGTATGAAATGAACTGAGCTAGTATTAGACTGTATAGTTTTTACTGGTGAACTTTTTCTGACAGTATTGGAGAAATAAGCTGGGAGAAAGCAGTTTCAATTTCCATTTCAGTTTACTGTTACTTAGTTAGGAAACTAGAAACAAGTCGTTTTCCTGAACATGTGCTGCCGTATGCCATACAAAGGAAAGAGAAATATTTATTATGGACTTCTTGTATTTTTTTTTCTTTAAAGAAAATGCACCTGAGACTTAAATGTTACAGTAGAAATAGCATCTCCAGTTAGGAAAGGTTTTAGTTCTTTGTGTAAATATTCCATGCAATTATTTTTTTCTCCTAATAAGATATATAACAGACTCCACTTATGCAGTGAGAATGAAGTTGTATTTTACCCTTGTAACTTCAGATTAGAAAGGACTGCATATATATGAAAATTAAGTGTTAACATATTTATCAGCAGTTCCATTTCAAAGGACTACGGTTTGTCTAAAGGTCCATTTCTCATTTTTATAAAACCATTAGATTATAAAAAAATTATATAGGCAAGATGCCATGCCTATTACTCTCATTTTTATGTACCTCTTTTTACGTGTTTCTTTGCTTATCTGTATGTGCTTTGGATTTTTAACTACATAATCTTTCTGAATCTGGAATCCTGTAAATACTTTTATTAATTGCCATAATGTTATCCACTTCATATCAGAAATAAACTTTAAATAAAATTACTAGGTTTCACTAGGAGCTATTTGACCTACACACAGACCTTTCCAAACCTAACCTGCAAAATCTTGCATTCAGTATATGCCACTGTATTTACAGAGGAGAATATTATACAGTTATTAAACAGTATATTACTTTAATTTATGCTTACATTCTTTCACCTGAAAAATTGTCTGTGAATACCGTGATATATTCAGCTCATTACTTCCAAGTGTCTCTATTTTTCTGTTTGTTAGTAGCCCAATATTGATGCTACTCTCCAGACTTCTCACAACCTCTACAGGATCATCAGAAAATTACTTATACTTGTGAGAGAAAGTGTAAATGTATATATATAATTCAATTGTGCTTCTTCATTAAAGATATCCTGAAGACGTCTGAATGAATAATTAATATTTAAGGTTTTGTTTGTTGATGTTTTTTAAGAAAAAGAAAAAATCCAGACCTCAGAATTCTAGACCTATGCCAGCATTTTCCTTCAGTAACATTTTTATGGGATATTATTTTCTCAAAGAGACTGCATCCGCATTTTCTACTGAACACAGAAATGTGAAGATATTCCTCAGGGACTGCAGGCTGGTAAGCCAAACTTGTGAATTGGTAAAGATGTTTTGAGGTACTCTGAAATAAAGCATTGATGTGAATAATACTTGGTGCACATGTTTAGCTTTCTTGATGATGCTAGTTGCCTGGTAACCAGCAAAAGGCATATGTCAGAGAAGAGTTCAAATAAAATAGCTGACATCAATCTCAGCAGGATAAGGAAAGGGAAAAGCATTTATTAGCTCACCCATATTGGTATATACATGACTCCCATCAGATTTTCTTGTAATTGAATATCTAAGCAAATTCCAAATCTTAACTTACTGCAACATTTATGGTAGTTCTTAATTGGGAACAGTATTTGTGTCTTGTAAAAGATGATTTTAAATGTTTATTTGCAGACAGTGCATAGTATGCCTGCTCAGTTGCCTGTATTGGAAAAATATTTGTTTTGTTCTGCCACTGGCTAGGTAGTAGCTTTTCTATTTTATCGAAATTCACACTGTATTTTGCATGTGGAGTGTAGAGTCACGGGACCTTCAAAGACAAAAGTCAACTATGTTGCATGGGAGGTCACAGGACCACGTTTTTCAACATATCATTTCGGCAATTATATTTTTTGGTATATTCCTCTGGTTGAGCTGTTTATTCTAAACTAAAGAGTACACAAAATTCTGGTAGTGTTTTAAACTTTGTTTTTTCAAATATTCAGGAAACTATATTTATCTGTACTTAAACATTACAAGAAACTCCCTAGTTACGGTTAGATACTCATTTTTACCCAGAGGCCGCTAGCAGTCACATTTTCTGTGACTGCAATGTTCTTGTTTATTCCCAGAATTCATGGACAAATATAGAATTTCCATTGGGATTTTTTTTGAGGAGGTGGTGGTAATTTTAGTCCAGTCCCATACTTATGTTTAAAAACTAATGTACTTCTCTTTTCAGAGCCTTCATAAAAGTAAATAATTTTCATAGAGAAAATCAGACATCAGTGTTAGAAACAACACTTTTAGAGTAACGATTTTATTCTAGTAGTTTTCCAAAATTATGAATCACTTCTGAATTAATCAGTTTTATAATATCTATGAAACACTTGCGCGTTTAGCCTAAGCTTGTCATCTCACTGCCCTCTGTTGTCAATGGAGAGGGGCAGCACACGTTTCTTAGACTGTGGCAAGATGTGTGCGATCCAAGGTTGCTAATTGTTTCTATTATCAATGAATGAAATAAGGAATTTTCACACTGACCCTTTAAAAATCAAATATATCAGATGGAATTAAATTCACCATTCACGGTGCTTCTTTTTACCTTTTTTGAGTAAGTAAAAATGATATAATAGGAATAACCAGTTCACATTTCAGTTGCTAATGCTCATTACTAAAACCAATATTGCTAATCCAGGAGCTTGAGCTTGCTGAGGCAAGTTCCATCTTCCAGGAACCAAACTTGTACTTCACCTGAAATTGTTACAGACTATTGAACAGAGAAAAAAACATAGTCAAAAGAGAGTGGAATAACCAAATAGTCTGGAAATGACTAGTGATCTTTTATAGAATATAAATTCAAATAGTGTCTGAGCAGAGCAGATCAAGGATTACTAGTTTTGCTTGAAATTACCTTGAATTCCCTTTAAGTCCAGTTGCTGCAAGGTACGCCTACCTACGGAAAATGTGTAATCATTTCTGTGAATTGATGCAAATACAGGAATGTTTTTTAAGCAGAATGAGACAATCTAGGGCAAAACATGTAAGCTTGATCAATATTAGCACTCCCACCATTCAGCCTGCAATAGAAAACCTGCTTATAATTTTGTTTGCACAGGAAAGGGCTTAAGGTGACATCTGGTTTTCTCACATGAAAAATTATGTGTATCATGTTTTTGAGGCCTTCTTATAACCAGGAAATTTTATAATTCCACAGTGAAGTGTGGCTAGAGATCAATCAACCCTCACATCACTCATTCAGACTCAGGTAAAATTTGTCATTCCCATGTTACTGACAAACAAACAGATTATCAGCAAAACTAATTGATTCACACCCCAGAATTTCAGGGCTGGCTACTTGAAGAATTCATGGCCTTGAGATGAATCAGTTGCAGGAGTCCAAGACATAGGAGGAAAGCAAGGAATATTTCAGAATGAACAGATCCATGAGTAATGCCTCGTTGTCCCTGGACCTGGGACAAAGGCATCTCTCAGGCTATTCCAGTTTGTGCTGGAGGCTGAAAAGATCAGCAGGGATTCCTTGTTCCGACATCTATTCTCTGAATTGAATCAACCTTTTGCTCAGCTGTGTTCCTGACCACTAGTGAGACAGCAAATAAACAGCAGAACCATACAACATTTTAGCAGCCTGCGAATTATCCACCCTGCATTCCAGGGCAAGTTCTGACCCTTCTATAGGCCATACCTGAATTAATGCCATTTAATTCCGTAATGAGAAGGTTTTCCACAACTGTAACAAACACCAGAACAGTCACGATCTCTGCAAGGCTTTTGATTTTGTGTCTTACCAACGTTTTGGTCATCTGAAAAGAGCCACAATTATATATAAGGAAGAAAATAATTTCTTACCACACAGTACTTGTCCCCTGGAGTAAGAAAATCAGCTGTCAGGAAACAACTACTGCATGTGTCCAGGAGTTTGACAGCTTCTCCACTGTGGGCAGGTTTGTAAGCATAGATTGTCCCCTGACAAACAGAGAGAGATACTCCATCCCTGGGCTATGAGACTTCTCATTAAAAGCTGTCAAAGACTTCAAGAAAAAATACTCATCTTCCTGAGCTCTTTAAAGTTTCATACTCTACTCTAAATTGAGGTAAAAAGTGCCCAGTAGAATTCAACTGAATTTAGTAAATTATATAAATTTACACTAGCTGAAAATCAGGATGGTTCATTTGAGAGTGATCCAGCTAGTCACGTTTCCAAGTTTTGTTTCTCATAACTGCTTTAATTTAAAACCACCCTATTTCGTATTGCTCCAGAAACCAATCAATATTCTAAAGCAACATAAAACACAAATAATAAATCTTAAGCTTCAAAAGATGTTTTTATCTAAAGACCTCAAAACCTTTTAGAAACAATTCATAACTAATGTAGACATAGATTTTAGAACTTCTCTACGCATTTTACAAAAGGAGAGTGAAATCAGAGACAAAGTGTGACCAAAGTTACCCCCACAAAAAAACCCAAACAAACCACATTTAAATGCCAATTTAAATTATTAAAGGTCTGGAAAACCAGGGATAATTTGAGGATTTGGGACTCTTGTGTAAGATTTCTGGACATCAGGCTGGTCAAAGAAGGATCTTTGACTGGGTGGCCAGACAAATTCAGATAGATGCACAGCACAAGTCTCCCGCATAGCCACAGTAGGTCTGATGTACCCAAGGCCCAAGATTTCATTGCAAACACAAGATGGGCTAAGTTTACCTCTGGTATAATTTGTTGACTTGTGTGATTACATTACAGACATTTCATACTGGCAGTGCCAGCATGCACATACAGAATAAAAGGAACATGCCATTATATAATGCCGTTATCTCAAATGCTATACCTGGTCAGTGACAAGCAGAAGCACAGTGTAATCAGGTGAGAATATGAGGCTGGATATGGGTTTTAAGATATCAACGCAGATTTTCGTCTCATACTGCAGATCTTTGATGTGATAAAAGAATAAAACGCCCCCCTGTGCAGAAAAGTACAAATCCACATCAGGTCAAGGTCAATTATCCCAGCCTGAAGGTCAATTATCCCACCCACTCTGGCAAACTGAACTGGCAAAACCTTCTGAAATTCTCTGGAGCAAGTGTGTTTAACTGTATCCCATTGCTAATGGTCTCATCTGCCTTCATGACGTTTAAATCCAGATGACTCTTATCCTGCATAACGCATTTTTTGAAAAATCAAGGTGTTTTTTAATACAAGTCTTACTAACAGTCCATGTTTGACAACAGACTCTCTCATTAGTAAACACTTGAGATTCCACATTGTTTCTTTTGTGACAGTATAGGGATTTGTCCCTCTCTTAAGCAGCACTGTATAATGTAATCATCATTTTGGATTAAATATTGAGTGAGATTCAGCACAAAACAATTTGGTGGTTCTCTTGGTCATTTTTTTCTCCTCTCCTATTTTTTGTCCATCCTTCTTTCCTGTTCCTCTAGAACTCTCTTTGCCTTTTGTTAAAAATAGTATTGTCCTCTTTGGTTCCTTCTTTGACTTAAAAAATGGAATCTCTTCCCTCCCTGCTCCTTTCTGAGTTCTTGTCTCAAGTTCTAACAAAGAAGATATATGACAAAACCAGAGAGGACCTCCACTTTTTTTCTGACTTCTGTCTTTGCAGTGAGCTCTGCAAATACACTCCATTTGAATGCTTTTTGATTTTCACACAATAAGTTACAAGCATAAAGGATGCCTTACATTTCCAGCTGCATACAGTCCCTCGTTACAAAATGCCATGGCAAATAAAACTGATTGTTGTGGATCCTCTGGTTTGCCACCTGAAAGCACAAAGGCAACAAGAAACATCAAGTTTAATTCATTGCAACCATGTGTCCCAACTTCAAATCTGAGATGATTTACTACTTGTGAGTAAAAAGGCTCAACGGGCTATATATTCTTTGGACTTTGTGCTGTGATGATGAAGGACAAGGCTGGTACACATAATTTAAAGTGACAGTACTACTGTGGTCTGATGAATTAGAAATTAATTTGAGAAATCAAAACTTGTCCCAATGTCTGGCAACCTTCACTGTGGAAGTATTTTTTTTCCCTAATTTCTACTCAGAATTTCCATTGATGCAAACTGTGCCCTTTGCCTGTCAGGTTCCATCCTGTCTGTAACCTTTCATGAGTAGCTGAAGCAACAGTAAAATCCCCCATTTCCTTTCCACTGGGCTGAAGAGAGTTCTCACAGCCCATCTTTGTATGACACACGCAGACTCTGCAATAATCTTTGTGGCCCTGTGCTGAACTTTGTCCACTACGTGAATGCCTTTTTTGTATTGTGGAGCCCAAAACAAAACATTTGAAACAAACCCTAAATCCTAACTCAACTAAATCACAAGTGATTGCAGTTCTAGTGATAGAAATAATAATTTTTCACGGAAAGGGTCATTGGGCACTGGCAGAGGCTGCCCAGGGAGGGGGTTGAGTCACCTTCCTTGGAGGGGTTTAAGGGACGGGTGGATGAGGTGCTGAGGGACATGGGTTAGTGATTGATGGGAATGGTTGGACTCAGTGATCTGGTGGGTCTTTTCCAACCTGGTGATTCTATGATTCTATGAAGTCAAAGACGTCTTCTGTTCACTTTCTGTGCTTCATATGTAATGCATTAATGCCTGATAATCTTTATAGACTTGTTTTGAATACAAAATAGTTCCTATAATTGCTGACCTTAAGGAATTCTATTAAGCAATATTACGTCAAATTTGGTTTCGTTTTTTAAAGATTCATCATGAGCTCATCTGTTCTAACATCATCTACCGTATCAGAGGAGGACAGTCCAATATTTCATGCAAAATAAAATGCATTACTGGTGCTTAACTAACAGTAAAAATACATATAGCTGGTATATTAATAGTTTATTGTTAACCTAGTAGGGCTGGTTAATAAGATCAGGACTGCTGTAACTATTGTTCATTTTATCAATTTTGATGTATTTAGAAGTTTTTCTTTTTTTTTTTCCAAAAAAAAATGAAAGCAAATTGTTGGGTGCTAAAGAAACCCACCCAGAAGTTCTGAATGTTTATCCTACTAATAAAAGAAATATGTCTTTACAATTTCTGTAAGATATACAATAGCAGAACAGCAGAAAGCAAAAAAAGCTTTCACCTATCCTTTTTCCTCCCTACTTGAATAAAAGACACCACACAGCTATTTCTTACCAGGGAGAGGTTTTTGTTGAAGAACAGAAACACTGCCTCTCTCAGCATCAATTGCCATAACATATCCTTCCTTACAGCCCAAGTAAATCTCTGAGGTCGCAGTCCAGCAGTGGGCAGTAGGATGCACTGACGGCTTAGCAGAATCTCTTGGCTTCAGCAAAAAAAATAAACAAGTTCAATTAACGATTGACAAATATCTGTACAAGCAGTTACGTACATTTTACAGCAAAAAAAAAAAAAAAAAAGAGCACTCCCTCATAGAGCCTGAGCACCTGTATAACTTCAGTCCTATTTATTCAGTTAGTCCTTCACTGAGGGGAGTAATTTGAAAAACGAGAACATTCTCCAGAGAAGTCTGTCTGGAGACAGTGGTGGAGAACTCACCTCTCTCTCTAGAAGCTTGTCTGAATGATGAATTATATTTTCATTTTAAAATTACATATTTTAAAATTTGAATTTATCTGAATTTATTCTCCAGCGCTTGTGTCTGTTACAGGTTTGTCCCCTAGCTTGGAATCCATCCGGTACTTTCCCTACCCTTGCAACAATGCTGACCCACCATAACCAATATTTTAATGATAAAATTATGATAAAATTCAACACTCTGAGACCCCAGAAGTTTGTTGTGTTTTTTTTTTAATGTCAGAATAGCACTGGAAGCCCAAATTGAAATGGTTACCCACTATTATCTCACCCTGACAAATGTTTTTCAAATTACTTTTCAACATAGTCTTCCACTGCATAGACATTACTTGCACATGTGGTCTTGCATACTTGGCAGTACTAAAGCACACTTTGTTTGAATAGTTTAGCGTATCATATAATCCAAATTACTCTGTAAAACAGCTCTGTCAACCTTTGTGTCATCTGCAAATTAGTTCCAGAAATATCCTTGCCACAGACTTTGCATGTGCCTTGAATTTCATTTCACTGAAATAAATCTCATAAATCTATCGTTCTCAAATCAGGAAGAACAGAAATTCACCATCAAATGTTATTAAAGACAGTGATCTGCTCAAATACAATAGTAATAGGGGTCATATAAATACCACGATAGAAAGAAATAGATGGAACAGGGTTTGGGGAGGGGAAAAGGGGAAGAAAACACAAGAAAACCTTGTAAGAACATTTAAGAGAAGATCCAAAGCATGTGAGCAGAAGTGGTGAGGAACACTAGACAATAAGATGGATGAAAAAGAATGAAGAGTCTGTAATTCTATAAAACAACACCTGCTGTCTCAATAAAGGTTCTATAAAAAGGAAATATAGGTGGACTTGGGATGAAAACATAGGACAGAGATTCATAAGCGCCTAGATGTTGCTAGTAAAATATGCCAAGGGCTGGCTACATGATTCTGGGTAAGAAGCCTACTCTCTATTTATGCTTACAAAGCACTTTGAATTTCTCAGCGGGGAAATGTTACAGAAATAAAGTATATTAATATTTACTTTATAAATCAAATAGGACTAACAGTAATAAATCTATAACAAATGGGGCTTTACATCACCCAGAAAAACATTTAATATAGGCATTTTTGCTGATTTTATGACTCTTGAAGATCACAAATCTTTGGGAAGGCTGCAACTGAGCTCCTGTGAATCAGGAGCTTTCTGTGTAAAGATGACTTCTATAATATTCCTTTGTACCTGCTGCCATGACTGTCTTAACACATAAACTAAATAAAATATGGAAAACTGAGGATGAGATTGTGTAAATTCTAAACTAGGTTGCTTCCTGAACTGCGCATTAGTAAGGTGGTGTATAAAATTATAATAATGATGATGATGATAATGCTGTCTTTCTTTGAGCTTCTCTCCCTTTTAAGTAGCAACTCTTCAGAGAAAAAAAATCCATGATGGATCCTTGTAATGAAAAGTTTTATAAAAGGACAATTAAATAAAATTGGTACTGGATGCCAAGAGGACTCAAGTATTTTTAACTGCCATTTTTTTTAGAAAATGTTGAGCCTAATACTAAATCTTTTCTCCCCCCGGCTGGTCTAGGTAGTTCCAATTGTAAACGATAATAAGAAGGAAAAGGCACACATCATCATTACCTACCATTTACACTTTATTCTCCCATGCTACATGACTGGAATATTTCAGTGCAGCATTAACTAAATAAGCCTGACCAGAGACAAAGGCCTACACAGTAAAAAGGAAACTACTTTAAGTACCTTCTCAGCAAGACGTCTTTCCATTTCAAGCTTAGCCAGCATTTCTGCTTTCTCTCTCTCTTCTTGAGTCAAGTATTTTTCAACTTTAATCTGAAGGAAGAAAATGAGGGTCATATCAGGGTTCTTCTCTCCAAATGTGATCACATGCAGACTAAGAACCTTTGGAAAGAGGGGCAATACTAATTCTTGATGCTTTTTGTATCTCTGCTCCATGATAATACTCCTCAAGAGGACATTGTTCTTTCGAACACCCCTGAAAGCATATTTAAAAATGCTAAAATAGAAACTACCATCATTTTTGTTGAGATTAGTTGTATTTCTTGCATACCTTTTCTGACAGTGAATAACACGAACTGGTGAGAGAACAGAGAGAATTGGGAAAGACTCACCAAAAGAGCATGAGATTGGTGGAATATATTGTATAAGAAGCATGGTGCTTCTTTATAAATTATCATTTCAATTTATAATTACAGTACTAAGCACGGTTTAGTACCCACACACTTAGTCTAAAACTACTTAGTCTCAAAATGGTGCTCAGAATAAACAGAGAAACCCTTATCTATGGAAGTAAACCCTCCAAGCCTGGCTTGAATCTTACACTCAGGAACAGGGGGAATATCTACCTAATTTATAGCCAATTAAAAACTTAACATCAACGAATTAAGATTGTATACATCTTATTCATTTTGGATTGACTTATTATAAGTTTTCTCCCTAAAGAGTGAAGGGAAGCAAAAGAGACAAAAAGATGATTTTAAGTACACAGACACATCTGTTTTCAGCTTTTCAATGTCTGGCAATGACAGGAATTAAATAAATATATTTGAGTAGGTGAAAGAGAAAGATTCATTTTTCAAACACCTCTGAATCCTGAACTGTGAGTGCTCGCTCTGGTATCTCATCATCTGTAAGAGCTGGCTCCCACACTTCCAACTGCAGATCAAGTTGTTCCAAGATTTCTCGGATCCTCAGGTTTCTTTCTTTCACTCGTTCTATCTCCTGCTCCTTTTGTTGTGCAACTATGTCAAATTCCTTATTAAAAGCAGTTTTCAGTTTGTAAATGATGTCCTGAAATACCAAAAAGGGAAACAGCAATATGGCACAGGTCACATCCATCCATGATTATGGGACCACTCCTCAAGCCATCAAAACCATAAATGTGTGTAATTGTATGTGTGACAGGGAGATAAACTGGTAAAGCCCTTTAATGAAAATCATATAGGCAGAGTTCAAGCTTTGTTAAATAGAGGTGGGCAAACTATCATTCGTGGGGTTTTTTTCCCGCATAGAAATTTTTATTGCTGCATATTGCTGCAAACACTGGATAGAAAATTCTATTTGCTTGTTTTTGAATTCTTTGGCTGAAAGAAGGGGCCTCAAAGAAAAAAAACACATGACCTATAAATCTAGAGACTGTAAATCACAGGTAGAGGGGCATACTTTTAAGGGACATACACGCTAAGGACATATTTTCCTGATTTTTAAGTGATTCATCCTGCAGTTTCAATAATGCTTTTATGTGATTTTCTGCCTGGCATATGTAAGAAAAATTCCCTCATTAAATAAATAAACAAAAGTCGTAAACTATTTTTTTAAAACAGCTAAGACCTTACAATGATTTTAAAAATCATATATTCTCGGTGCTTAAATTCTTCCTTTAGCCTACAGAATTGACCTCAACAAAGCAGAACAGAATATTAAGAGAGAAAACTATGTGTGTCTCCTACTACATCAATTTAATAAAATGAAACATGGAAAGGATTTCAGTTCTATCACCAGATTTTACATTTTGAGATGCTTTAGCTGTCTGCAATTTGTATTACAATAAATATTTTTGTGGCCATGATTATTTCATTGGTTTCTAATACAATAATAAGTTATGATGTAGTAAGGCAGGATGGCAGATAACATAAAGTGTTGCTGGGAGACAAAAGGCTGTGCTCAAGTGTTTGTCAGCTACCTATCTAACTCTCAGCAAATTCACTGCACTGGCCAAGAACACAGCAGACTTGTCTGCTATTAGATATATCGTATGCATCTTGAAAGCCACACAGTAGAAAGATCTCGTTACATCCAAACTTACATCTAAAATTGCTCCTTGTGTTTCTTCCCCATCTGCTTTAAAAACTAGTGTATCTACTAGATTTTATGTATTACAACGCATAACTGTTGAGCTCTGCTACCAGTTGTAGCCTTAAAGAGCTCTGATGAGGCTTTACTGTTGTTTAACCACTTCTGCCCTTGCAGATCATCTTCGTAAGAAGCCTTTTATGTAGCATGTTTACTGCTTAATAAACAGGCCAGGGTAAGAGAAGGGAGAGTCGGATAGTAAAGAATATTAAATAACAGAAACACTGAAGGCTCCAAATGAAGGGCTGATAAGACTGTAAAGAAATGAAATGGTGTGAGGATACAGCTGAACTTTCATTCAGCAGCAAATAGTATGGAAAGAGGTCATGTTTCCACAGGCATGCTGAGCTGTGCAAGCCAGCTATACAAACACCAGAGGACAAATAGAAATACTCTCAAACTGGGTAACCAATTTCATAAAAACGTTTTTCTTCCACACCTGAGCTGGCAAATCCACATGGTGCTTTGCTGCACGATGTGCATTTATCTGTAACACAGTGGCCTGTGCAACTCTCCATTGTAGTGTCAGTACACCCAAAATCTGAGCGTCTGTGACTGCTATGAGAACCCAAAGGTGTGGCAGTGCCACTACAGTAATACAAACTTGAAAAGACATCACCTTTAATAACACTATCTGATTGACTTTCTGCTCCCTACTGTGCAAGTCCAGTTGGTGGTACAGGATAGATGTATCTCCACCATACTGAGAGCTCAGACTTCCAATCAGGCAGGAAGATGCATTATCATCAGCCGTTACGTCTTCTGTCTTCTCTCGTTCTTCCTCAGGTAATACAGTCTCAGACTCAGTCTCAGGATTTTTCTTCTGAGCCTGAATATCACAAACATGACAACTGTGTTAATTTTGTATACGAACCAGTGGCACACGTATGAAAAAATTCTAGAGATCATATTCTGCAATTAAGCCCAGTGATCAAAAACCCACAAGTTGAAGTGAACATATACAGAATATTTGGTCCAGTTGTAGGATCCCCAGTACAAGAAAGACACGGGCATTCCGGAGCAAACCCAGCGATAGGCCACTAATACAATTAAGGGTTTGAAGCACCTAATATGTGAAAAGAAGCTGAGCGTGCTGGGATTGTTTAGCCTCAAGAAGGAGAAGGCTTGGGGGGTGGTGTTTAATAACACATATAAAAACCTGAGGAGTAAGGACAACAGAGCCAGACTCTTCTCAGCGGTGTCGGTGACAGATTGAAAGGAAATGGTTATACATCAAAATACAGAACATCCAACTTAAGTATAATGAAACACATTTCCTCTGAAGGTTGTCAAACATGGGAGAAGGTAGCCTATAGAGGTCATGGAATCCTCCATCCTTGGAGATATTCCAAACCTGACTGGACATGGAGCTGAGTAAATTGTTCTAGGTGGGCTGGAGTAGATGACTTCCAAATGGCTTATCTAACCTCAGCTCTTCTGTGATTCTTCAATACTAATGCATTTGTTCTAAGTAAAACCACAACATTTCATCTTTACGAATATCTTCAAATTTTTAGGGAAGTATTTCTACAGCGAAAACGGACCCAAGAAATGTGTCTATGTAAAAAAGGGGTTAAGATGCCAACTCAGAGCATTCTGATCTGAAATGCCTATATGCAGTACTTCAAAGGGATTGTACCTCATCATCAGCTGTCTCAATCTTCTTTAACTGGAGAACTTTCTCCAGAATTTTCAGTTCTTCTTCAGTACGTTCCTTCATTGGATAATTTTTCACTTCAGAAGCTATATGGAAGCACTGTTCAATTATATTTTTTTTTTAGAAAACAAAAACACCCAAGGTAAAAACTTCTTCAGAACACATCTGTTAATTCATTTGTCCAAAAACTGAATGCTAAATAGTTACAGAGGCTTCTTAAAATCAGAAATAATATTGATGATCAATTAATGTAGACAATCCAGCAAGAATATAGGAGTCAGAAAAAAACCACTTGCCTTTTTGGTAGTAAAAATGGTTGGTTTAAAATTTGCTGCCTTTATTTATTATTTTTTTTAAATAACCTCTGGCTATGTCCTCTTTATTCACAGAATTCAACCAGGACAAGATTTTTGGTAAAATTACTCGGTCTTTAACCACCCTTGAGATAATCTAGTATCACTAGTTTGACTAATATCCCTCTGTTTAAAATAGGCAAAATCAGGGTTAAATTTTGCTTTTACATTCTGTGTTGCAGAAGTCCTACTGACCCAACACAGAAATATAATATTTACCTTCTCCTTTTAGCAACACTGCATGAAGATATTCTCTAGTATCTAGGAACTAAGGAGTTACTTATTTGCTTATTAGCACATTTATCCACTTTAAAAGGCAAAATCAGCCAGGCTCGGTCAAAATCAACAGAATGAAAGATTTGCATGAGCCCTGGAAAGAAGTGGTTTTTTTCCTCATACCATAAGCAAACCAGAAATGTGTTATACTTCTATTTATTTTGTTTCAGTACCTTAAGGAATCAATAAACTACTGCAGTAAGTGAGTTAGAAAGTGATGGTTACCTTAACAGCACGTCCTTTTACACACATTGGATCCCAGCACTCATGTTTGATGACACTCTGCAAATAGCAGTTGGCTAAATTCTCCATTTCAATCTCCTTCCTCACCTTTCAAGATACAGAAAAGAAAATAATGACATGTGGTGCAAACCAACAAGATATAGGCAATTTGTATTGAGTTGTTGAAACAAACCTGGCAGATTAAATGAATTACCCGTATTTCATAATCTTAGACTACTGCAGCTATCTTCTCCAAAAATGATATTGCATACTACTGCTACTGAAAGGTGTCATTTCATATGTGAAGAAAAGCATTCCAGAACTTAAGCAGCGCTGTACCCAAGGTCACAGTGTCAGATTTACAGTTTCTGGCATAGATCATATTCCAACTGGCAATATCTGCATTAGCAGATTCACCTGCTTCAAAAAGTGACTTAAAATACTTTTACGCTTTCCTGCTTCTCAACAGTGAACAACTTTGAGATCATCTTCTATTCTTCAGTTATTGCTTCTCCTTTTCACTGCTAGTTTTAAAATGTTCTCTTTCCACTCTATCATACCCTGGCCACTTCTTCTTCAGCCTTTTCTTGTGCTCTTTCCTGTTCTTCTACATCCAGGTTGAACTCCTGCTGCTCCAGTTTCTCAATGTCTGGCACCAGTTCATTTTCATGCATCATTTTCTGAATCTGTTTTTTTAAAAAATAAGTATAAGGAATAAAAAGTAATTCGAATGTGAATAGAGGAAACACTGGTTTTAACACTGTGGAACTTGATAACAGAGAAAATCATTTTAATTGCCTCCACTTTTAACTGCTTCATGGTAATTGGTAGAACGTGCTGCCTGTACCTAGTGACAGAGACTACTATGTGAATATATTTCATCCTTCCCTTAAAGCTCATTTGGATGTTATATGTGGAGTTGTGCATACTTTCTAAGAATCTGTAGCATGGAATTGTTCATTCTTTAGTTCTGAGAACTTTCAAAAGTTTTTATCTATCTCATGCAGTTCAACAAAGGGAAATGCAAAATCCTGCATCTGGGGAGGAACAGCCCCATGCAGCAGGATATGCTGGGAGCTGAGCAACTGGAAAACAAACTGGAGAAGGAAGAGGAGAGGATGACAGTTTCTATAACGGAAGGCTGTTAGACCAGCAGAAACTAGCCTGCTGAGGGGATAGATTGCTCAAGATATAAGGGTGGTACAAATTTTTTAGTTGGAGCAAAGGAACCTCAGAACCAGACAGTTGTTCCTGACAGGTTCAGCACGCTGTCCCTGAAGAGACAAATCTCTCTATTACCTGTCTGCTCAGTGTTTATGACAAAAATGTAACTAAGCACTAGAGCTGATAGTTGTAAAGGAAGTGTACATGTAAACAAAACTGTAAGCTAAGCCATTACACTTGTAAGAAACTCACAGTTTCATGCAGCTTTTTAATTCCCATTTGCAGCTCTTTCTTCTGGTTAGCAAACCTCTCAGTCTCTTCTCTAATGACCTGACATACAACAGATATATTTTTGAAAATAAAAAATAACCCAGGAAACGACTGAAGTGATCTAAAGGAACATTATCTGTACAGAAAACAAAACTCAGAAGGGATTAATAACTGAAATAGACATAAGCTTAATTCAATAGGTTGATTCTTAGAACTGCTAAAAAGAAAAATGATTGTACACCCAGTTCACACTGTAAACTGGTTATACAGAAACAGAGCTTAAAATAAGGAAAGAAAGAAAGTCACTCCTGAGATCACACAGAAAGCAATGATATTTCATCTTATCATTGAGCCCCAGAAGCTGGAGAATATATACAGCTCTGGTTCATAACAAAAAGAACCTGCTACCACCCATAATTCATATTTCTGAGGAAAAAAATTATCTATGCTAACATTAATATAGCAATTTCCAGACTCACAAAGCACTAAATCCCCTCTCTGCACACTATTAGATCTTTGATGAACTTTTACTCTTAAAAAACTTTGGTTCCACATCATACTCACCTCAACCTTAACCTGAAATAAACCTCAGGGGGTTTGCAATTAATGTCATATTGTTGACTATTGATTTATCAGTGCTGTAGAATTTTTTATTCTGGCCCTTGGGAAGAAGCACCTGCTTGGTTTCTGGTAATAATCTTCAGTGTAACTTCTTGACATTTAGAAGAAAAACATCTTTACAAGTTTCTAAAGGAAGCCGATTTCTCTGGCAATTTCTTTTTTTTTTCATTTACTCCTTGTGTAGAAGTGGCCTTTTGGCCTTTAGAGCTCCTATTGTGCTCAGTACCTGCTCTGGTGTGTTTATAACGTTGACCCTAACTTTTCTAAAGGTCTAGATGGCAACGCCTTAAAGGGAGGCCCAAATGTCAGAAGAGCTTTAGAAAGTAGATTACTTTACAGCACATAATTCAAATCACTACTGACTCTTGAAAACTCCTGTTTTGATTATTACTTGTTCTATCGAAGTACCTTCTTCATTTTCTGATCTATCCACGTCATTTCATTGGTATTGGCTGAATATGAACTGGTGACGTTTCCGTCTTCCTCTGTCACCTCTACATTGGAAGATTTAAGCGATGCATCCTGAAATTAAGGATATGAACATCCATCTCAGGTACTTAGAGAGAATAAGAGAGAGACCAAAATAAAATAAAAATTGGACTCGCATTAGAAGCACCACCACGTCATTAAAGAGAATGTTACAATATTTTTACTCCCTAACCAGGCTCCAGATTTGGTCCAGAAAACCCTTGCTGTTATGCAAAGCCTTTTGACTCAAATGGCCTGACATTACTAACTTCTGTAATTGCTGCTTTGCTTGATTTCAACAGGAAAACAAACAACACACAATGTATAGCAGTAATATCACACTGGAAATGACAAATAATTTCACATGAGGAGAAATTGACTTTCACAGAGTTTTCTGTGGCTGAAGAAACCATGTGAAACTGAAGCTGTGAATGCCATCTTCCCATAACTATTCCATTTCCTTGTTTATACTATTCTACAAATTAAGAATTAAGCATATTCAGCCTATCCTTGGGAGTATTTTGCTACTTCTGCAAAAGGATCAGAGTTTGTTTGGAGGACAGTTTTTATCATGTGCAATTTTAGGATAATGATCAAACCTTCCCCCCGCTTCCCTAAAAATAAAAAAAACACCCCACCTTAAATTTCCCTTCTGGAAGTGATTCTGCTGTGGATTCTGGGTCAAAATGCCGTTCTGCCATGGATTGTAAAACAGTATTTTCATTTGAAGTGGACTTGTTCAGTATAGCAAGAAGAGATCGCCAGTGAAGATCAGCTTCCTCAGCTTCAGTATTCTTTATCTTCCTAGTAAATAGAAAATAAATTGATGTATTTTTATGTCTTATAATAAAGGACAAATTATTAAATATTCCATATAACAAAATTACTAAGTTGTTCAAAAATGCCTATTCAATATTTTTACATATGATTTAATATTGTTTGAGTTCTAGCATTCATAATTAAGTGAAGTTTCTTCAGAATTAGAAATTCTGAAAGATTCATTACCCAGAGTAGAAATACCACTCTGGTGGACCCATCTTCCATTTATGCATCTGCCTGAACATTTGTTATACCACAGAAAAGCTGTAGTTTCACGTGTCCCTCACTCCTAATGTTTGCTAAGAGCTCTCTATGGGCACAGTTCAATTCCCTCCCGTTAAATCTGTGATGTCCCCTAATCACTGAAATAAAATGGTATCTCATGAGATTATATGGCTTAGATCCTCAGACACCCCATTCCAGATGGTTTATTTGAGAGTGATAAGCAGCTTATTATGGGTAATGCTTATCAGAAGACACTCCTTTATCTTGTATTGCAACCGCACCCAAAGTCCAAGACATTCTCCACAACACTGGTGGGAAGCTTTAAATGAGCTAGGGAAGCTACCTCTAATGATGAGAGGAGTGACTTCATCTAATTCTTAACCTTACTTTGAGACTAATAAAAAGTCTAGAATCACAAATAGATGCAAAATTTGCCTGTCAGGATACAAAAATTCACACCATCAATATTATACATACTTCCATTTCAGGCACACCAGGGCACCATCATTTTTCCCAATAACAAGGATAAATTTGCTATCCAGAGAAAATACCGTGGATCTGATTCCTCCTCCTTGATATGAGTGACAATGCATACGAGCGAGTATATCCTAGAAAAGTCACAGAAGCAGTATGAGTAAATATGTTTTTGTAACAGGGTATGTCTATAAACTATGCTTCTGTATTTTCTTATAGAAGTCAATCCAAAATGTCAACACGAAGTATATAAAAGCCTAGGATTTATGATTTTGTGATTTTTGACTACAGATGGGACAAGTTTCTAGAATACTAATTTTGCAGGTGATGATAACGAAAAGTAGTAAAATTATCTACCCCAAGATTTGCTGGAGAAGAAAGTAAGTAGTTTGTATAATCATCAGTTATAAAAACAATTGTACTATATAATGTTATGACAGTTCATGTTCAACGTAAATTTTTCTGGAACACTTTATATTCAAGCAAAGAAAAGCTTCCAGTGAAAGAAAGTAGCTTGCACACCTCTTCCTCGCGTACACCAAACAAAGCCTGTACCTGGATGCCTACCTACCATAGTAGGAGTGTGATAGACGAACAAAACACCATCGTTCGCTGCTGATGCCAGCCACCGGCCGTTGGGTGATAAACAGAGGATCCCCGATCCAAACTGATTGCTACGAATCCTCTTCTCTGATAAAAATACTGATGGGTCTTCCGATATAGTCTGCCGAACAAAGAAAACGTTAGCAGCAGTTCAGATTATGGAGATGTCTATGCCATTTTGAGAAGGCTGATGGCAGTTTTGTGGGTTATCACATGTGGTGATTTACAATCCAAACACTTGGATTTCTGAGCTCAGGAAGCAGTAACATTGCTACGATGATTTGCTTCTCATCTCTTCAAAAGGGTCTGTGTGTTTTTATGTGCCTGGGCCCAGAGTTGTCAAGGAGGAATGCCACCTTTGGAATTCACCTTCTTCCTTGACCTGACTCAAACTGGGGGAGACCTATGAGCTACAGAGAGGTCCAGTTCATCAGCAGGCAATGACAGTGACCACTACTTCATTTCAGGCAGGGCTGAGCTGGGTTTGCAGTTGTGTCTTAGAGTCATGGGCTCACATGGGCTCAGTGCTTTTAAGAGCTGGATACTCCAGTTACTCAGCAGACTGCACAAAAGCACAGCTCCAACACAGAAGCTACACATGAAGTGCCTGCAAGCTGTACAAGTTTTAAGAAGCAACATTTGGCTTTCTCTGTAATCAAACAAGAAGATTGCTTTTGCCAGATTTCTGAGCAGGTGGTAGGATACTAAAAGTTGATGTTTATGGATGGAGTAGATATTTTGAGTGCAGAGATGACTTTTTATGATAATATCCTGCTATATTAACTTCAGCTACAGCCTTTGTTTGATGGTATTTAACCATCACCCAAAATAAAGCAGCTTCAGAAAATTACCTTTTCAGTGAGATGATATTTACAGATGAAAAGTCCAGAGGTACAGTAACCATACACAATATTATCCTTCAATCTGACTGCTGAGCTCAAAGGGCAATCCAGATCATAACGCTCCTGTTTAATGGCACTAGCATCAAACATTCCTTGGTCATTAACATACTCATCATTATCTAGAAGCGTGAAAAAAGAAACAGGGAGGAAAAGGCATCATTACCACTAATGCAGGTGCTTCACCCATCAAGTAATTAAGAAAATCAGTCTCAGCAAGGAGTGAGCATTATGTGAGTTTTCAAGGAGACTAGGAATTAAGACACCTAGGTTTGACACTTACTCTGGGGGTCGTGCCAATCTAGCACACTGCAGTGAAGCAGAGAGACAGCTCTAAAGAAGTCCTAGAAACAGTTTAACCACAGTGATGTAATTGTTTGCATACCCTGATTTACCCTGCTCTGCTGTGCCTTAGTTAAATTTATGCATTTAAGACCTCTCATGACAACTGAATTAGTTTTCCACCTGTTTCCAGAAAGTGCCCCGAACTGATCATTCCAAGAATATCAGTTTTCCAGAAGGTGAATGGAAGTTTGCCTTTCTTAGGCGTCCTTAACCCCCTCCCCCCCTTTTCCTCATAGTGACACTTTTCTCATAGAAAGTTTCTTTAACATTTCCTATTGGGACACAAGGTAATATTTTTTAAACACAGTAGACTTTTTCCTTGGTGCTTTTACACAGAAAAGCTATAACAAAGACAGGGAATCACTATTTTTTTAGATAGATCAACCTTTAATATTTTCCTTCTGAGCTATTACATACCTATAATAATTCTTTGAAGAGGCTGGTGGGATTGATTCCCCTTTGAACACCCGATATGCTAGTCTGCAAAAGGGTGATGCCTAGAACAAGGTCTCTGTGACTGGCTTCGGGCATTGCCCACTCAATAGTAATAATAACAGCAATAACAACCACCACCAGTAGAAGTAGTTGTTAAGCGATGGCTTTGTGAATCTGCAAATGAATTACTTCTTCCTTCCTTGGCCTTCCCTTAAAAGATCACATTTTGCAATGATTGAGCTGACTATAAAGCCTACCGAATGCTGTATGAGAAATGATGTCCCAGGAGAATGTACAGAGGAGATGAAGAAAGAGATTAAGATTTGTGTTAATGGATGGCAATAATATGATCTTCCCTTAGAAAAATATCACAGAATATATATTCTTACCTGTTGTGAGTTCTGAAGGTAGATAAAAAACTTCCAGTCTTGCTCTCTGGCCCGCTCCCACATTAAGAAGTGCCGCCACTTCAACTAAGTCCTTGTTGAAGTCAGAAACTACAGAGAGATCCAGCACTTCATCTGCTAAGGCTGAAGCAGGTAGGGAACATCAATGCAAATTGTTACTGAATCACGGTAACGTTTTTGCTGAGTTATCACATCAAACAAAGAGACCCATGTTCAGGACACATCTCAGCTCAACCACACAGTTTGGAACTTGCATGAAAATATCAGACAAGCCACAACCTGGTTTTGGAAAGTGCGGCACGCACACAACTTCAGCTAGAGGCATCCAGCACTGAGAGTGCTAAGTGTTACTATGACATTAAACATTCAAATATGACTTTACATCCAGCTTGAACTGTAGCAATTTTGAGGTTCTCTGCTGATAACCACCACTTAAAGTTATGATGAAGTTCTATACTTATAGATGCGATCTGTAAGTATAACGTTAGTGGAATTGAGAGGCTGCAAAAACAAATACACAAATTTCTGAAGAATTATTCTGTGACTTAAAATTCCATCATTTTCATTCTTTAGCATCCAGCAGCAAAGCTGACAGTTCCAGCAGTCCTCACGTTAAAGATGTCCGGGGCAGGCAATTGCACCCAGCTATCATGATTTTTACTCTAAATTCTCTCAAGATGAGCCACAAAAGTCTTAAGTTCTTTGCCACTACTATTCCTTTTGTGCTGGAGTTGTGATCAGCTGGTTAGCTAATCCATTCTCTTCCCTCTGACTTACCTGCTCCTTTGCTAACTAAAACTAAATAAAAAAAAAAAGAAAGCAAGTACACCTAAAATACAGTAAATAGTGAAAACACAGTGTAGTTAATGCTGTAACATTTATTACCTACATATCCAAGAACTTGGAATAATTTTGAAGGCCGGGCATCTAGAATAAAGATATGTCCTTCTGCAGCCCTAGTGATGAGGAACCGGCCACTCTGGTCATAACTAGGTGAAAAAAAAATCCAAATAGAAAACAGCTCAATAAAAAGAGTCAAATAATTCCACTCCAATAACTCTGCTGACTTCACTGAGGGCATAAACGCAACTGAAATTTCAGCTTCTAGGTTTACAGGATTAGGGTCTGATATAAAGTGCAGTTATGAGTGCAATTTCTAATTGTGTGGGTGGTCAATCTAAAGCTAACGATGCTCCATAGCAGTCTGTTAACAACTTCAGCAAATCTTTAATGAAGTTTATGTTTTTAAAAATAAAACGGCTATACAGATTTTGATATTATTTTTAATAGACATGGCTCTGTTTATATTGATTTGACCTTGAATGAGTTGCTTTCCGTATCTATTTTTAATGTTTTATCTTAGGTAGCTGTGGATAGTGATCACATCTGAGTCTCCAAATAACAGGCAGACTAATATTAAAGTTTAACTGTTCAATATCCATTTTATTTTTTAAAAAGTAGAAGTAAAATACTCTCAGATTTTTCAATAATGGAAAAAAGCAACCAACCAAACAAAAAAAGCCTTTTACATCACTAGAGCTTATTACAGGAGGACTGGTAAATTCCAGAACAGTGAGCAAATGAATAATTAACAATGGTAATAAAAATCCACCGTATAAAAAGGGATGACCAAAAGGCTTAAACTTAATTTCACAAAAACTTAAATTTACTTCTAGTGAGAAATGGCCCTCTAAAGTTGGATACATGGAATTGTGCATAATTATTGCACACAGTGATCTGCCAGAAAGGATCTTATACATGAGTATTTTCAGTGCTCAGTTAAACCTTCTTAAAATACAGGTTTATTATATTTCTCTCATATAAATCCTGCCACTACCTCTCTTGCAAGCAATTCAGAATATGTTGGAAAATAATTGAAACCATCAAAATATTTTACTTTGTTATTTTTGGAATCAAAGCTTGAACAGTTTTTTTGTTCAACTAACAGCGTTACTCAAGAAACAGATTGACAATATTACTGCCCCTGCTGCTTCATACTTACTGCAAAGACAACACTGGAAATTTGGAAAGAAAAATTCTGTGAACAACCCGTGGAGCTTCAGCTTTGGTAACATCAAGAAAATAAGATTTGACCTCTTATGGTCCCAACAGCAACGCTGCTGGAGGAGGGACAGCAAGCCATAGCTGTTGCCTAGTTGAGAAACAAAATATGATTAACAGTTCCATACCTTTTTTTACAACTATTCTGTATGTTAGTATGCGACTTCTTTTACTATTTAGAAGTCCCTAAAATTTGAAGAAGAAACCTCAAATGGTTCAGCTAAAAAACTTGTTTTTAACAAAGTATTTTAGAGACGTCTTGGCTTTTTTCCCTATGCTCTGTATCTACATATCAAAAGCCAATTCTGCACTCCTCAGAAAAAAATCATTATATCCACATTTAAAGTGAAATAAGTCCCACCTCAATGAAACAGTGAGTGCATTGTTATGTGTACAGCTCTTACAGAAAGGGATGAGTCTCTTACTGTGTCAGATTTCAGGGTTTGAATGCATCTTAAATCAGGACAAAGCATTAACAGTTTTAAATACTTTTATCAACTCAGTTTCAAGAGCCTGGTCATTCAAGGCATTTAGTTTTTACAGACTCAAAACTTTTCCATTCAGTTCTGACACTCATTAAAAATAAATATTTCATCAAATATTATAAAAATTTAGATTGTTATTTACAAATATGTGCTTAAAGACACATCACTACAACAACCCAAACCATTCAATGATTCTATGACATGAGGTTGACATGTTGCCTCTGCTTTATGGCCCAGTTCAATAGACGATTAGTTCAAGTAAACGTAATATTTTTAAATCTCTTTCATGGGTTGTACAGAGACACTACTGATCTTTCCTCACCACAGGTTGATCCAAATCTGTGGAATATTATGCTATGAATTAAGAAATACTAAAGAAAACTTCAAGCATCAGTCACTAAATGAGCTCCTGGTTGCGTGTACCTGAATATCAAGGTTGAGCTTGCTGAGGCAAGTTCCATCTTCCAGGAACCAAACTTGTACTTCACCTGAAATTGTTACAGACTATTGAACAGAGAAAAAAACATAGTCAAAAGAGAGTGGAATAACCAAATAGTCTGGAAATGACTAGTGATCTTTTATAGAATATAAATTCAAATAGTGTCTGAGCAGAGCAGATCAAGGATTACTAGTTTTGCTTGAAATTACCTTGAATTCCCTTTAAGTCCAGTTGCTGCAAGGTACGCCTACCTACGGAAAATGTGTAATCATTTCTGTGAATTGATGCAAATACAGGAATGTTTTTTAAGCAGAATGAGACAATCTAGGGCAAAACATGTAAGCTTGATCAATATTAGCACTCCCACCATTCAGCCTGCAATAGAAAACCTGCTTATAATTTTGTTTGCACAGGAAAGGGCTTAAGGTGACATCTGGTTTTCTCACATGAAAAATTATGTGTATCATGTTTTTGAGGCCTTCTTATAACCAGGAAATTTTATAATTCCACAGTGAAGTGTGGCTAGAGATCAATCAACCCTCACATCACTCATTCAGACTCAGGTAAAATTTGTCATTCCCATGTTACTGACAAACAAACAGATTATCAGCAAAACTAATTGATTCACACCCCAGAATTTCAGGGCTGGCTACTTGAAGAATTCATGGCCTTGAGATGAATCAGAGTTGCAGGAATCCAAGACACAGGAGGAAAGCAAGGAATATTTCAGAATGAACAGATCCATGAGTAATGCCTCGTTGTCCCTGGACCTGGGACAAAGGCATCTCTCAGGCTGTTCCAGTTTGTGCTGGAGGCTGAAAAGATCAGCAGGGATTCCTTGTTCCGACATCTGTTCTCTGAATTGAATCAACCTTTTGCTCAGCTGTGTTCCTGACCACTAGTGAGACAGCAAATAAACAGCAGAACCATACAACATTTTAGCAGCCTGCGAATTATCCACCCTGCATTCCAGGGCAAGTTCTGACCCTTCTATAGGCCATACCTGAATTAATGCCATTTAATTCCGTAATGAGAAGGTTTTCCACAACTGTAACAAACACCAGAACAGTCACGATCTCTGCAAGGCTTTTGATTTTGTGTCTTACCAACGTTTTGGTCATCTGAAAAGAGCCACAATTATATATAAGGAAGAAAATAATTTCTTACCACACAGTACTTGTCCCCTGGAGTAAGAAAATCAGCTGTCAGGAAACAACTACTGCATGTGTCCAGGAGTTTGACAGCTTCTCCACTGTGGGCAGGTTTGTAAGCATAGATTGTCCCCTGACAGACAGAGAGAGATAATCCATCCCTGGGCTATGAGACTTCTCATTAAAAGCTGTCAAAGACTTCAAGAAAAAATACTCATCTTCCTGAGCTCTTTAAAGTTTCATACTCTACTCTAAATTGAGGTAAAAAGTGCCCAGTAGAATTCAACTGAATTTAGTAAATTATATAAATTTACACTAGCTGAAAATCAGGATGGTTCATTTGAGAGTGATCCAGCTAGTCACGTTTCCAAGTTTTGTTTCTCATAACTGCTTTAATTTAAAACCACCCTATTTCGTATTGCTCCAGAAACCAATCAATATTCTAAAGCAACATAAAACACAAATAATAAATCTTAAGCTTCAAAAGATGTTTTTATCTAAAGACCTCAAAACCTTTTAGAAACAATTCATAACTAATGTAGACATAGATTTTAGAACTTCTCTACGCATTTTACAAAAGGAGAGTGAAATCAGAGACAAAGTGTGACCAAAGTTACCCCCACAAAAAAACCCAAACAAACCACATTTAAATGCCAATTTAAATTATTAAAGGTCTGGAAAACCAGGGATAATTTGAGGATTTGGGACTCTTGTGTAAGATTTCTGGACATCAGGCTGGTCAAAGAAGGATCTTTGACTGGGTGGCCAGACAAATTCAGATAGATGCACAGAACAAGTCTCCCGCATAGCCACAGTAGGTCTGATGTACCCAAGGCCCAAGATTTCATTGCAAACACAAGATGGGCTAAGTTTACCTCTGGTATAATTTGTTGACTTGTGTGATTACATTACAGACATTTCATACTGGCAGTGCCAGCATGCACATACAGAATAAAAGGAACATGCCATTATATAATGCCATTATCTCAAATGCTATACCTGGTCAGTGACAAGCAGAAGCACAGCGTAATCAGGTGAGAATATGAGGCTGGATATGGGTTTTAAGATATCAACGCAGATTTTCGTCTCATACTGCAGATCTTTGATGTGATAAAAGAATAAAACGCCCCCCTGTGCAGAAAAGTACAAATCCACATCAGGTCAAGGTCAATTATCCCAGCCTGAAGGTCAATTAACCCACCCACTCTGGCAAACTGAACTGGCAAAACCTTCTGAAATTCTCTGGAGCAAGTGTGTTTAACTGTATCCCATTGCTAATGGTCTCATCTGCCTTCATGACGTTTAAATCCAGATGACTCTTATCCTGCATAACGCATTTTTTGAAAAATCAAGGTGTTTTTTAATACAAGTCTTACTAACAGTCCATGTTTGACAACAGACTCTCTCATTAGTAAACACTTGAGATTCCACATTGTTTCTTTTGTGACAGTATAGGGATTTGTCCCTCTCTTAAGCAGCACTGTATAATGTAATCATCATTTTGGATTAAATATTGAGTGAGATTCAGCACAAAACAATTTGGTGGTTCTCTTGGTCATTTTTTTCTCCTCTCCTATTTTTTGTCCATCCTTCTTTCCTGTTCCTCTAGAACTCTCTTTGCCTTTTGTTAAAAATAGTATTGTCCTCTTTGGTTCCTTCTTTGACTTAAAAAATGGAATCTCTTCCCTCCCTGCTCCTTTCTGAGTTCTTGTCTCAAGTTCTAACAAAGAAGATATATGACAAAACCAGAGAGGACCTCCACTTTTTTTCTGACTTCTGTCTTTGCAGTGAGCTCTGCAAATACACTCCATTTGAATGCTTTTTGATTTTCACACAATAAGTTACAAGCATAAAGGATGCCTTACATTTCCAGCTGCATACAGTCCCCCGTTACAAAATGCCATGGCAAATAAAACTGATTGTTGTGGATCCTCTGGTTTGCCACCTGAAAGCACAAAGGCAACAAGAAACATCAAGTTTAATTCATTGCAACCATGTGTCCCAACTTCAAATCTGAGATGATTTACTACTTGTGAGTAAAAAGGCTCAACGGGCTATATATTCTTTGGACTTTGTGCTGTGATGATGAAGGACAAGGCTGGTACACATAATTTAAAGTGACAGTACTACTGTGGTCTGATGAATTAGAAATTAATTTGAGAAATCAAAACTTGTCCCAATGTCTGGCAACCTTCACTGTGGAAGTATTTTTTTTCCCTAATTTCTACTCAGAATTTCCATTGATGCAAACTGTGCCCTTTGCCTGTCAGGTTCCATCCTGTCTGTAACCTTTCATGAGTAGCTGAAGCAACAGTAAAATCCCCCATTTCCTTTCCACTGGGCTGAAGAGAGTTCTCACAGCCCATCTTTGTATGACACACGCAGACTCTGCAATAATCTTTGTGGCCCTGTGCTGAACTTTGTCCACTACGTGAATGCCTTTTTTGTATTGTGGAGCCCAAAACAAAACATTTGAAACAAACCCTAAATCCTAACTCAACTAAATCACAAGTGATTGCAGTTCTAAACAAAGTTACTAAAACTAAGCAGTAGAGAACCCATTCTAGCATCACTTATTCCAATTTAAACTAGAATGAACAGAAATTATTTCCCTGCCACTGTTTTTCCAGAGGCTATTCATTTGGCTGTCTACTAGCACAAAAGCTATTAATCATTTCTCCTGTAAACATATAAAAGGTTGCCATTGATGTGTCTTACAGAGGTCAGTGTGAGCTGAGTTTTTCTAACCAGTGGCTTCCT
Source organism: Phaenicophaeus curvirostris (assembly GCF_032191515.1). Taxonomy (NCBI): domain Eukaryota; kingdom Metazoa; phylum Chordata; class Aves; order Cuculiformes; family Cuculidae; genus Phaenicophaeus; species Phaenicophaeus curvirostris. The sequence continues at coordinate 676,389 of NW_027206669.1, forward strand.
GCTGTACTCACATATTATTACTCCCAGACATCATTGATGCTGGCTAAAAATCAATTAGCTTGATTTGAACATGGAAATACCTTTCTTTTTCTGCGCTCCTCGAACATATGACACGATGTCTGACACTTTACACACGTATTCTGCACAAAAGAAAACAATATATAACGTCAACCTTGTTTATATGTCAGTATTGCAATAAAAGCCAGTTATAGCCCAGTCTACTGAACAAAAGGTGAAGTTTGGTATATTGAATCAAAAATGTGCATTCTTCTCCAATATCCACCATCTCTGTCATTTATGCATCTGAGCTGGCACAGTCGTTACGTGGTTCAGCTTACAGCTATAAAAGGGAGATAGTCATACATGGACTGTGATCCAGATGCAGATTTATCTATCTTCTAGTGCTAAGTTCTGGTTTTGTTATTTCCATTCATAATTTTTTAATTAGATTTACTTACAAAGGAAAGTTTAGCCAGCCTGAAAATTGCCCAAGTGAAATGTTGTGGCTGCTTACGGTTCTGTTTGCAAAACCATAACAGGAGCTTGGCACGTGCTTCGAGTTGGACACACATGTAAGCATTCTGCTGAGCAGATACAGATTGCAGTACATCTTAAATTAAGCAGAAGCTTCAGTAAAATACGAATACACACAGTGATCTCACACAGATTTAGGACAGGACTCAAAGAATACACAAGTGGAGGAAAATCCCAAATGGCAAAAATTCTTATTGCCTTCTAACGAACTGGCAAACCATTTCTGGTCACGCCTCAGCTTTATATTTGTTTGTGATTTTCAGCTCTTGATATGGCAAACTTAAGAGTCTGATGGTTTCAAAAACAGAGGAATAGTGCTGGTTTGCTGATTTTTTTTTCAGAGCTGCCTTCCATTTCTGTGCTGACTATCAAAACTGGATAGAGATACAGAACTTTGGGAAAGTCAGGGATATTTACAGCAGCTTAAAAAAATAATGTATTACATGGCAAAAGAAGAAAACAAGATTATCATCAGCCTGTCCATTAACACTGACTCAGTGTTTATTAAACATTGCTATGCTGGTCTACAGAAGGATATTATCCAGTTCTAGTGATAGAAATAATAATTTTTCACGGAAAGGGTCATTGGGCACTGGCAGAGGCTGCCCAGGGAGGGGGTTGAGTCACCTTCCTTGGAGGGGTTTAAGGGACGGGTGGATGAGGTGCTGAGGGACATGGGTTAGTGATTGATGGGAATGGTTGAACTCAGTGATCTGGTGGGTCTTTTCCAACCTGGTGATTCTATGATTCTATGAAGTCAAAGACGTCTTCTGTTCACTTTCTGTGCTTCATATGTAATGCATTAATGCCTGATAATCTTTATAGACTTGTTTTGAATACAAAATAGTTCCTATAATTGCTGACCTTAAGGAATTCTATTAAGCAATATTACGTCAAATTTGGTTTCGTTTTTTAAAGATTCATCATGAGCTCATCTGTTCTAACATCATCTACCGTATCAGAGGAGGACAGTCCAATATTTCATGCAAAATAAAATGCATTACTGGTGCTTAACTAACAGTAAAAATACATATAGCTGGTATATTAATAGTTTATTGTTAACCTAGTAGGGCTGGTTAATAAGATCAGGACTGCTGTAACTATTGTTCATTTTATCAATTTTGATGTATTTAGAAGTTTTTCTTTTTTTTTTTTCCAAAAAAAAATGAAAGCAAATTGTTGGGTGCTAAAGAAACCCACCCAGAAGTTCTGAATGTTTATCCTACTAATAAAAGAAATATGTCTTTACAATTTCTGTAAGATATACAATAGCAGAACAGCAGAAAGCAAAAAAAGCTTTCACCTATCCTTTTTCCTCCCTACTTGAATAAAAGACACCACACAGCTATTTCTTACCAGGGAGAGGTTTTTGTTGAAGAACAGAAACACTGCCTCTCTCAGCATCAATTGCCATAACATATCCTTCCTTACGGCCCAAGTAAATCTCTGAGGTCGCAGTCCAGCAGTGGGCAGTAGGATGCACTGACGGCTTAGCAGAATCTCTTGGCTTCAGCAAAAAAAATAAACAAGTTCAATTAACGATTGACAAATATCTGTACAAGCAGTTACGTACATTTTACAGCAAAAAAAAAAAAAAAAGAGCACTCCCTCATAGAGCCTGAGCACCTGTATAACTTCAGTCCTATTTATTCAGTTAGTCCTTCACTGAGGGGAGTAATTTGAAAAACGAGAACATTCTCCAGAGAAGTCTGTCTGGAGACAGTGGTGGAGAACTCACCTCTCTCTCTAGAAGCTTGTCTGAATGATGAATTATATTTTCATTTTAAAATTACATATTTTAAAATTTGAATTTATCTGAATTTATTCTCCAGCGCTTGTGTCTGTTACAGGTTTGTCCCCTAGCTTGGAATCCATCCGGTACTTTCCCTACCCTTGCAACAATGCTGACCCACCATAACCAATATTTTAATGATAAAATTATGATAAAATTCAACACTCTGAGACCCCAGAAGTTTGTTGTGTTTTTTTTTTAATGTCAGAATAGCACTGGAAGCCCAAATTGAAATGGTTACCCACTATTATCTCACCCTGACAAATGTTTTTCAAATTACTTTTCAACATAGTCTTCCACTGCATAGACATTACTTGCACATGTGGTCTTGCATACTTGGCAGTACTAAAGCACACTTTGTTTGAATAGTTTAGCGTATCATATAATCCAAATTACTCTGTAAAACAGCTCTGTCAACCTTTGTGTCATCTGCAAATTAGTTCCAGAAATATCCTTGCCACAGACTTTGCATGTGCCTTGAATTTCATTTCACTGAAATAAATCTCATAAATCTATCGTTCTCAAATCAGGAAGAACAGAAATTCACCATCAAATGTTATTAAAGACAGTGATCTGCTCAAATACAATAGTAATAGGGGTCATATAAATACCACGATAGAAAGAAATAGATGGAACAGGGTTTGGGAAGGGGAAAAGGGGAAGAAAACACAAGAAAACCTTGTAAGAACATTTAAGAGAAGATCCAAAGCATGTGAGCAGAAGTGGTGAGGAACACTAGACAATAAGATGGATGAAAAAGAATGAAGAGTCTGTAATTCTATAAAACAACACCTGCTGTCTCAATAAAGGTTCTATAAAAAGGAAATATAGGTGGACTTGGGATGAAAACATAGGACAGAGATTCATAAGCGCCTAGATGTTGCTAGTAAAATATGCCAAGGGCTGGCTACATGATTCTGGGTAAGAAGCCTACTCTCTATTTATGCTTACAAAGCATTTTGAATTTCTCAGCGGGGAAATGTTACAGAAATAAAGTATATTAATATTTACTTTATAAATCAAATAGGACTAACAGTAATAAATCTATAACAAATGGGGCTTTACATCACCCAGAAAAACATTTAATATAGGCATTTTTGCTGATTTTATGACTCTTGAAGATCACAAATCTTTGGGAAGGCTGCAACTGAGCTCCTGTGAATCAGGAGCTTTCTGTGTAAAGATGAGTTCTATAATATTCCTTTGTACCTGCTGCCATGACTGTCTTAACACATAAACTAAATAAAATATGGAAAACTGAGGATGAGATTGTGTAAATTCTAAACTAGGTTGCTTCCTGAACTGCGCATTAGTAAGGTGGTGTATAAAATTATAATAATGATGATGATGATAATGCTGTCTTTCTTTGAGCTTCTCTCCCTTTTAAGTAGCAACTCTTCAGAGAAAAAAAATCCATGATGGATCCTTGTAATGAAAAGTTTTATAAAAGGACAATTAAATAAAATTGGTACTGGAGGCCAAGAGGACTCAAGTATTTTTAACTGCCATTTTTTTTAGAAAATGTTGAGCCTAATACTAAATCTTTTCTCCCCCCGGCTGGTCTAGGTAGTTCCAATTGTAAACGATAATAAGAAGGAAAAGGCACACATCATCATTACCTACCATTTACACTTTATTCTCCCATGCTACATGACTGGAATATTTCAGTGCAGCATTAACTAAATAAGCCTGACCAGAGACAAAGGCCTACACAGTAAAAAGGAAACTACTTTAAGTACCTTCTCAGCAAGACGTCTTTCCATTTCAAGCTTAGCCAGCATTTCTGCTTTCTCTCTCTCTTCTTGAGTCAAGTATTTTTCAACTTTAATCTGAAGGAAGAAAATGAGGGTCATATCAGGGTTCTTCTCTCCAAATGTGATCACATGCAGACTAAGAACCTTTGGAAAGAGGGGCAATACTAATTCTTGATGCTTTTTGTATCTCTGCTCCATGATAATACTCCTCAAGAGGACATTGTTCTTTCGAACACCCCTGAAAGCATATTTAAAAATGCTAAAATAGAAACTACCATCATTTTTGTTGAGATTAGTTGTATTTCTTGCATACCTTTTCTGACAGTGAATAACACGAACTGGTGAGAGAACAGAGAGAATTGGGAAAGACTGACCAAAAGAGCATGAGATTGGTGGAATATATTGTATAAGAAGCATGGTGCTTCTTTATAAATTATCATTTCAATTTATAATTACAGTACTAAGCACGGTTTAGTACCCACACACTTAGTCTAAAACTACTTAGTCTCAAAATGGTGCTCAGAATAAACAGAGAAACCCTTATCTATGGAAGTAAACCCTCCAAGCCTGGCTTGAATCTTACACTCAGGAACAGGGGGAATATCTACCTAATTTATAGCCAATTAAAAACTTAACATCAACGAATTAAGATTGTATACATCTTATTCATTTTGGATTGACTTATTATAAGTTTTCTCCCTAAAGAGTGAAGGGAAGCAAAAGAGACAAAAAGATGATTTTAAGTACACAGACACATCTGTTTTCAGCTTTTCAATGTCTGGCAATGACAGGAATTAAATAAATATATTTGAGTAGGTGAAAGAGAAAGATTCATTTTTCAAACACCTCTGAATCCTGAACTGTGAGTGCTCGCTCTGGTATCTCATCATCTGTAAGAGCTGGCTCCCACACTTCCAACTGCAGATCAAGTTGTTCCAAGATTTCTCGGATCCTCAGGTTTCTTTCTTTCACTCGTTCTATCTCCTGCTCCTTTTGTTGTGCAACTATGTCAAATTCCTTATTAAAAGCAGTTTTCAGTTTGTAAATGATGTCCTGAAATACCAAAAAGGGAAACAGCAATATGGCACAGGTCACATCCATCCATGATTATGGGACCACTCCTCAAGCCATCAAAACCATAAATGTGTGTAATTGTATGTGTGACGGGGAGATAAACTGGTAAAGCCCTTCAATGAAAATCATATAGGCAGAGTTCAAGCTTTGTTAAATAGAGGTGGGCAAACTATCATTCGTGGGGTTTTTTTCCCGCATAGAAATTTTTATTGCTGCATATTGCTGCAAACACTGGATAGAAAATTCTATTTGCTTGTTTTTGAATTCTTTGGCTGAAAGAAGGGGCCTCAAAGAAAAAAAACACATGACCTATAAATCTAGAGACTGTAAATCACAGGTAGAGGGGCATACTTTTAAGGGACATACACGCTAAGGACATATTTTCCTGATTTTTAAGTGATTCATCCTGCAGTTTCAATAATGCTTTTATGTGATTTTCTGCCTGGCATATGTAAGAAAAATTCCCTCATTAAATAAATAAACAAAAGTCGTAAACTATTTTTTTAAAACAGCTAAGACCTTACAATGATTTTAAAAATCATATATTCTCGGTGCTTAAATTCTTCCTTTAGCCTACAGAATTGACCTCAACCAAGCAGAATAGAATATTAAGAGAGAAAACTATGTGTGTCTCCTACTACATCAATTTAATAAAATGAAACATGGAAAGGATTTCAGTTCTATCACCAGATTTTACATTTTGAGATGCTTAGCTGTCTGCAATTTGTATTACAATAAATATTTTTGTGGCCATGATTATTTCATTGGTTTCTAATACAATAATAAGTTATGATGTAGTAAGGCAGGATGGCAGATAACATAAAGTGTTGCTGGGAGACAAAAGGCTGTGCTCAAGTGTTTGTCAGCTACCTATCTAACTCTCAGCAAATTCACTGCACTGGCCAAGAACACAGCAGACTTGTCTGCTATTAGATATATCGTATGCATCTTGAAAGCCACACAGTAGAAAGATCTCGTTACATCCAAACTTACATCTAAAATTGCTCCTTGTGTTTCTTCCCCATCTGCTTTAAAAACTAGTGTATCTACTAGATTTTATGTATTACAACGCATAACTGTTGAGCTCTGCTACCAGTTGTAGCCTTAAAGAGCTCTGATGAGGCAATGCTTTACTGTTGTTTAACCACTTCTGCCCTTGCAGATCATCTTCATAAGAAGCCTTTTATGTAGCATGTTTACTGCTTAATAAACAGGCCAGGGTAAGAGAAGGGAGAGTCGGATAGTAAAGAATATTAAATAACAGAAACACTGAAGGCTCCAAATGAAGGGCTGATAAGACTGTAAAGAAATGAAATGGTGTGAGGATACAGCTGAACTTTCATTCAGCAGCAAATAGTATGGAAAGAGGTCATGTTTCCACAGGCATGCTGAGCTGTGCAAGCCAGCTATACAAACACCAGAGGACAAATAGAAATACTCTCAAATTGGGTAACCAATTTCATAAAAACGTTTTTCTTCCACACCTGAGCTGGCAAATCCACATGGTGCTTTGCTGCACGATGTGCATTTATCTGTAACACAGTGGCCTGTGCAACTCTCCATTGTAGTGTCAGTACACCCAAAATCTGAGCGTCTGTGACTGCTATGAGAACCCAAAGGTGTGGCAGTGCCACTACAGTAATACAAACTTGAAAAGACATCACCTTTAATAACACTATCTGATTGACTTTCTGCTCCCTACTGTGCAAGTCCAGTTGGTGGTACAGGATAGATGTATCTCCACCATACTGAGAGCTCAGACTTCCAATCAGGCAGGAAGATGCATTATCATCAGCCGTTACGTCTTCTGTCTTCTCTCGTTCTTCCTCAGGTAATACAGTCTCAGACTCAGTCTCAGGATTTTTCTTCTGAGCCTGAATATCACAAACATGACAACTGTGTTAATTTTGTATACGAACCAGTGGCACACGTATGAAAAAATTCTAGAGATCATATTCTGCAATTAAGCCCAGTGATCAAAAACCCACAAGTTGAAGTGAACATATACAGAATATTTGGTCCAGTTGTAGGATCCCCAGTACAAGAAAGACACGGGCATTCCGGAGCAAACCCAGCGATAGGCCACTAATACAATTAAGGGTTTGAAGCACCTAATATGTGAAAAGAAGCTGAGCGTGCTGGGATTGTTTAGCCTCAAGAAGGAGAAGGCTTGGGGGGTGGTGTTTAATAACACATATAAAAACCTGAGGAGTAAGGACAACAGAGCCAGACTCTTCTCAGCGGTGTCGGTGACAGATTGAAAGGAAATGGTTATACATCAAAATACAGAACATCCAACTTAAGTATAATGAAACACATTTCCTCTGAAGGTTGTCAAACATGGGAGAAGGTAGCCTATAGAGGTCATGGAATCCTCCATCCTTGGAGATATTCCAAACCTGACTGGACATGGAGCTGAGTAAATTGTTCTAGGTGGGCTGGAGTAGATGACTTCCAAATGGCTTATCTAACCTCAGCTCTTCTGTGATTCTTCAATACTAATGCATTTGTTCTAAGTAAAACCACAACATTTCATCTTTACGAATATCTTCAAATTTTTAGGGAAGTATTTCTACAGCGAAAACGGACCCAAGAAATGTGTCTATGTAAAAAAGGGGTTAAGATGCCAACTCAGAGCATTCTGATCTGAAATGCCTATATGCAGTACTTCAAAGGGATTGTACCTCATCATCAGCTGTCTCAATCTTCTTTAACTGGAGAACTTTCTCCAGAATTTTCAGTTCTTCTTCAGTACGTTCCTTCATTGGATAATTTTTCACTTCAGAAGCTATATGGAAGCACTGTTCAATTATATTTTTTTTTTAGAAAACAAAAACACCCAAGGTAAAAACTTCTTCAGAACACATCTGTTAATTCATTTGTCCAAAAACTGAATGCTAAATAGTTACAGAGGCTTCTTAAAATCAGAAATAATATTGATGATCAATTAATGTAGACAATCCAGCAAGAATATAGGAGTCAGAAAAAAACCACTTGCCTTTTTGGTAGTAAAAATGGTTGGTTTAAAATTTGCTGCCTTTATTTATTTTTTTTTTTAAATAACCTCTGGCTATGTCCTCTTTATTCACAGAATTCAACCAGGACAAGATTTTTGGTAAAATTACTCGGTCTTTAACCACCCTTGAGATAATCTAGTATCACTAGTTTGACTAATATCCCTCTGTTTAAAATAGGCAAAATCAGGGTTAAATTTTGCTTTTACATTCTGTGTTGCAGAAGTCCTACTGACCCAACACAGAAATATAATATTTACCTTCTCCTTTTAGCAACACTGCATGAAGATATTCTCTAGTATCTAGGAACTAAGGAGTTACTTATTTGCTTATTAGCACATTTATCCACTTTAAAAGGCAAAATCAGCCAGGCTCGGTCAAAACCAACAGAATGAAAGATTTGCATGAGCCCTGGAAAGAAGTGGTTTTTTTCCTCATACCATAAGCAAACCAGAAATGTGTTATACTTCTATTTATTTTGTTTCAGTACCTTAAGGAATCAATAAACTACTGCAGTAAGTGAGTTAGAAAGTGATGGTTACCTTAACAGCACGTCCTTTTACACACATTGGATCCCAGCACTCATGTTTGATGACACTCTGCAAATAGCAGTTGGCTAAATTCTCCATTTCAATCTCCTTCCTCACCTTTCAAGATACAGAAAAGAAAATAATGACATGTGGTGCAAACCAACAAGATATAGGCAATTTGTATTGAGTTGTTGAAACAAACCTGGCAGATTAAATGAATTACCCGTATTTCATAATCTTAGACTACTGCAGCTATCTTCTCCAAAAATGATATTGCATACTACTGCTACTGAAAGGTGTCATTTCATATGTGAAGAAAAGCATTCCAGAACTTAAGCAGCGCTGTACCCAAGGTCACAGTGTCAGATTTACAGTTTCTGGCATAGATCATATTCCAACTGGCAATATCTGCATTAGCAGATTCACCTGCTTCAAAAAGTGACTTAAAATACTTTTACGCTTTCCTGCTTCTCAACAGTGAACAACTTTGAGATCATCTTCTATTCTTCAGTTATTGCTTCTCCTTTTCACTGCTAGTTTTAAAATGTTCTCTTTCCACTCTATCATACCCTGGCCACTTCTTCTTCAGCCTTTTCTTGTGCTCTTTCCTGTTCTTCTACATCCAGGTTGAACTCCTGCTGCTCCAGTTTCTCAATGTCTGCCACCAGTTCATTTTCATGCATCATTTTCTGAATCTGTTTTTTTAAAAAATAAGTATAAGGAATAAAAAGTAATTCGAATGTGAATAGAGGAAACACTGGTTTTAACACTGTGGAACTTGATAACAGAGAAAATCATTTTAATTGCCTCCACTTTTAACTGCTTCATGGTAATTGGTAGAACGTGCTGCCTGTACCTAGTGACAGAGACTACTATGTGAATATATTTCATCCTTCCCTTAAAGCTCATTTGGATGTTATATGTGGAGTTGTGCATACTTTCTAAGAATCTGTAGCATGGAATTGTTCATTCTTTAGTTCTGAGAACTTTCAAAAGTTTTTATCTATCTCATGCAGTTCAACAAAGGGAAATGCAAAATCCTGCATCTGGGGAGGAACAGCCCCATGCAGCAGGATATGCTGGGAGCTGAGCAACTGGAAAACAAACTGGAGAAGGAAGAGGAGAGGATGACAGTTTCTATAACGGAAGGCTGTTAGACCAGCAGAAACTAGCCTGCTGAGGGGATAGATTGCTCAAGATATAAGGGTGGTACAAATTTTTTAGTTGGAGCAAAGGAACCTCAGAACCAGACAGTTGTTCCTGACAGGTTCAGCACGCTGTCCCTGAAGAGACAAATCTCTCTATTACCTGTCTGCTCAGTGTTTATGACAAAAATGTAACTAAGCACTAGAGCTGATAGTTGTAAAGGAAGTGTACATGTAAACAAAACTGTAAGCTAAGCCATTACACTTGTAAGAAACTCACAGTTTCATGCAGCTTTTTAATTCCCATTTGCAGCTCTTTCTTCTGGTTAGCAAACCTCTCAGTCTCTTCTCTAATGACCTGACATACAACAGATATATTTTTGAAAATAAAAAACAACCCAGGAAACGACTGAAGTGATCTAAAGGAACATTATCTGTACAGAAAACAAAACTCAGAAGGGATTAATAACTGAAATAGACATAAGCTTAATTCAATAGGTTGATTCTTAGAACTGCTAAAAAGAAAAATGATTGTACACCCAGTTCACACTGTAAACTGGTTATACAGAAACAGAGCTTAAAATAAGGAAAGAAAGAAAGTCACTCCTGAGATCACACAGAAAGCAATGATATTTCATCTTATCATTGAGCCCCAGAAGCTGGAGAATATATACAGCTCTGGTTCATAACAAAAAGAACCTGCTACCACCCATAATTCATATTTCTGAGGAAAAAAATTATCTATGCTAACATTAATATAGCAATTTCCAGACTCACAAAGCACTAAATCCCCTCTCTGCACACTATTAGATCTTTGATGAACTTTTACTCTTAAAAAACTTTGGTTCCACATCATACTCACCTCAACCTTAACCTGAAATAAACCTCAGGGGGTTTGCAATTAATGTCATATTGTTGACTATTGATTTATCAGTGCTGTAGAATTTTTTATTCTGGCCCTTGGGAAGAAGCACCTGCTTGGTTTCTGGTAATAATCTTCAGTGTAACTTCTTGACATTTAGAAGAAAAACATCTTTACAAGTTTCTAAAGGAAGCCGATTTCTCTGGCAATTTCTTTTTTTTTTCATTTACTCCTTGTGTAGAAGTGGCCTTTTGGCCTTTAGAGCTCCTATTGTGCTCAGTACCTGCTCTGGTGTGTTTATAACGTTGACCCTAACTTTTCTAAAGGTCTAGATGGCAACGCCTTAAAGGGAGGCCCAAATGTCAGAAGAGCTTTAGAAAGTAGATTACTTTACAGCACATAATTCAAATCACTACTGACTCTTGAAAACTCCTGTTTTGATTATTACTTGTTCTATCGAAGTACCTTCTTCATTTTCTGATCTATCCACGTCATTTCATTGGTATTGGCTGAATATGAACTGGTGACGTTTCCGTCTTCCTCTGTCACCTCTACATTGGAAGATTTAAGCGATGCATCCTGAAATTAAGGATATGAACATCCATCTCAGGTACTTAGAGAGAATAAGAGAGAGACCAAAATAAAATAAAAATTGGACTCGCATTAGAAGCACCACCACGTCATTAAAGAGAATGTTACAATATTTTTACTCCCTAACCAGGCTCCAGATTTGGTCCAGAAAACCCTTGCTGTTATGCAAAGCCTTTTGACTCAAATGGCCTGACATTACTAACTTCTGTAATTGCTGCTTTGCTTGATTTCAACAGGAAAACAAACAACACACAATGTATAGCAGTAATATCACACTGGAAATGACAAATAATTTCACATGAGGAGAAATTGACTTTCACAGAGTTTTCTGTGGCTGAAGAAACCATGTGAAACTGAAGCTGTGAATGCCATCTTCCCATAACTATTCCATTTCCTTGTTTATACTATTCTACAAATTAAGAATTAAGCATATTCAGCCTATCCTTGGGAGTATTTTGCTACTTCTGCAAAAGGATCAGAGTTTGTTTGGAGGACAGTTTTTATCATGTGCAATTTTAGGAGAATGATCAAACCTTCCCCCCGCTTCCCTAAAAATAAAAAAAACACCCCACCTTAAATTTCCCTTCTGGAAGTGATTCTGCTGTGGATTCTGGGTCAAAATGCCGTTCTGCCATGGATTGTAAAACAGTATTTTCATTTGAAGTGGACTTGTTCAGTATAGCAAGAAGAGATCGCCAGTGAAGATCAGCTTCCTCAGCTTCAGTATTCTTTATCTTCCTAGTAAATAGAAAATAAATTGATGTATTTTTATGTCTTATAATAAAGGACAAATTATTAAATATTCCATATAACAAAATTACTAAGTTGTTCAAAAATGCCTATTCAATATTTTTACATATGATTTAATATTGTTTGAGTTCTAGCATTCATAATTAAGTGAAGTTTCTTCAGAATTAGAAATTCTGAAAGATTCATTACCCAGAGTAGAAATACCACTCTGGTGGACCCATCTTCCATTTATGCATCTGCCTGAACATTTGTTATACCACAGAAAAGCTGTAGTTTCACGTGTCCCTCACTCCTAATGTTTGCTAAGAGCTCTCTATGGGCACAGTTCAATTCCCTCCCGTTAAATCTGTGATGTCCCCTAATCACTGAAATAAAATGGTATCTCATGAGATTATATGGCTTAGATCCTCAGACACCCCATTCCAGATGGTTTATTTGAGAGTGATAAGCAGCTTATTATGGGTAATGCTTATCAGAAGACACTCCTTTATCTTGTATTGCAACCGCACCCAAAGTCCAAGACATTCTCCACAACACTGGTGGGAAGCTTTAAATGAGCTAGGGAAGCTACCTCTAATGATGAGAGGAGTGACTTCATCTAATTCTTAACCTTACTTTGAGACTAATAAAAAGTCTAGAATCACAAATAGATGCAAAATTTGCCTGTCAGGATACAAAAATTCACACCATCAATATTATACATACTTCCATTTCAGGCACACCAGGGCACCATCATTTTTCCCAATAACAAGGATAAATTTGCTATCCAGAGAAAATACCGTGGATCTGATTCCTCCTCCTTGATATGAGTGACAATGCATACGAGCGAGTATATCCTAGAAAAGTCACAGAAGCAGTATGAGTAAATATGTTTTTGTAACAGGGTATGTCTATAAACTATGCTTCTGTATTTTCTTATAGAAGTCAATCCAAAATGTCAACACGAAGTATATAAAAGCCTAGGATTTATGATTTTGTGATTTTTGACTACAGATGGGACAAGTTTCTAGAATACTAATTTTGCAGGTGATGATAACGAAAAGTAGTAAAATTATCTACCCCAAGATTTGCTGGAGAAGAAAGTAAGTAGTTTGTATAATCATCAGTTATAAAAACAATTGTACTATATAATGTTATGACAGTTCATGTTCAACGTAAATTTTTCTGGAACACTTTATATTCAAGCAAAGAAAAGCTTCCAGTGAAAGAAAGTAGCTTGCACACCTCTTCCTCGCGTACACCAAACAAAGCCTGTACCTGGATGCCTACCTACCATAGTAGGAGTGTGATAGACGAACAAAACACCATCGTTCGCTGCTGATGCCAGCCACCGGCCGTTGGGTGATAAACAGAGGATCCCCGATCCAAACTGATTGCTACGAATCCTCTTCTCTGATAAAAATACTGATGGGTCTTCCGATATAGTCTGCCGAACAAAGAAAACGTTAGCAGCAGTTCAGATTATGGAGATGTCTATGCCATTTTGAGAAGGCTGATGGCAGTTTTGTGGGTTATCACATGTGGTGATTTACAATCCAAACACTTGGATTTCTGAGCTCAGGAAGCAGTAACATTGCTACGATGATTTGCTTCTCATCTCTTCAAAAGGGTCTGTGTGTTTTTATGTGCCTGGGCCCAGAGTTGTCAAGGAGGAATGCCACCTTTGGAATTCACCTTCTTCCTTGACCTGACTCAAACTGGGGGAGACCTATGAGCTACAGAGAGGTCCAGTTCATCAGCAGGCAATGACAGTGACCACTACTTCATTTCAGGCAGGGCTGAGCTGGGTTTGCAGTTGTGTCTTAGAGTCATGGGCTCACATGGGCTCAGTGCTTTTAAGAGCTGGATACTCCAGTTACTCAGCAGACTGCACAAAAGCACAGCTCCAACACAGAAGCTACACATGAAGTGCCTGCAAGCTGTACAAGTTTTAAGAAGCAACATTTGGCTTTCTCTGTAATCAAACAAGAAGATTGCTTTTGCCAGATTTCTGAGCAGGTGGTAGGATACTAAAAGTTGATGTTTATGGATGGAGTAGATATTTTGAGTGCAGAGATGACTTTTTATGATAATATCCTGCTATATTAACTTCAGCTACAGCCTTTGTTTGATGGTATTTAACCATCACCCAAAATAAAGCAGCTTCAGAAAATTACCTTTTCAGTGAGATGATATTTACAGATGAAAAGTCCAGAGGTACAGTAACCATACACAATATTATCCTTCAATCTGACTGCTGAGCTCAAAGGGCAATCCAGATCATAACGCTCCTGTTTAATGGCACTAGCATCAAACATTCCTTGGTCATTAACATACTCATCATTATCTAGAAGCGTGAAAAAAGAAACAGGGAGGAAAAGGCATCATTACCACTAATGCAGGTGCTTCACCCATCAAGTAATTAAGAAAATCAGTCTCAGCAAGGAGTGAGCATTATGTGAGTTTTCAAGGAGACTAGGAATTAAGACACCTAGGTTTGACACTTACTCTGGGGGTCGTGCCAATCTAGCACACTGCAGTGAAGCAGAGAGACAGCTCTAAAGAAGTCCTAGAAACAGTTTAACCACAGTGATGTAATTGTTTGCATACCCTGATTTACCCTGCTCTGCTGTGCCTTAGTTAAATTTATGCATTTAAGACCTCTCATGACAACTGAATTAGTTTTCCACCTGTTTCCAGAAAGTGCCCCGAACTGATCATTCCAAGAATATCAGTTTTCCAGAAGGTGAATGGAAGTTTGCCTTTCTTAGGCGTCCTTAACCCCCTCCCCCCCTTTTCCTCATAGTGACACTTTTCTCATAGAAAGTTTCTTTAACATTTCCTATTGGGACACAAGGTAATATTTTTTAAACACAGTAGACTTTTTCCTTGGTGCTTTTACACAGAAAAGCTATAACAAAGACAGGGAATCACTATTTTTTTAGATAGATCAACCTTTAATATTTTCCTTCTGAGCTATTACATACCTATAATAATTCTTTGAAGAGGCTGGTGGGATTGATTCCCCTTTGAACACCCGATATGCTAGTCTGCAAAAGGGTGATGCCTAGAACAAGGTCTCTGTGACTGGCTTCGGGCATTGCCCACTCAATAGTAATAATAACAGCAATAACAACCACCACCAGTAGAAGTAGTTGTTAAGCGATGGCTTTGTGAATCTGCAAATGAATTACTTCTTCCTTCCTTGGCCTTCCCTTAAAAGATCACATTTTGCAATGATTGAGCTGACTATAAAGCCTACCGAATGCTGTATGAGAAATGATGTCCCAGGAGAATGTACAGAGGAGATGAAGAAAGAGATTAAGATTTGTGTTAATGGATGGCAATAATATGATCTTCCCTTAGAAAAATATCACAGAATATATATTCTTACCTGTTGTGAGTTCTGAAGGTAGATAAAAAACTTCCAGTCTTGCTCTCTGGCCCGCTCCCACATTAAGAAGTGCCGCCACTTCAACTAAGTCCTTGTTGAAGTCAGAAACTACAGAGAGATCCAGCACTTCATCTGCTAAGGCTGAAGCAGGTAGGGAACACCAATGCAAATTGTTACTGAATCACGGTAACGTTTTTGCTGAGTTATCACATCAAACAAAGAGACCCATGTTCAGGACACATCTCAGCTCAACCACACAGTTTGGAACTTGCATGAAAATATCAGACAAGCCACAACCTGGTTTTGGAAAGTGCGGCACGCACACAACTTCAGCTAGAGGCATCCAGCACTGAGAGTGCTAAGTGTTACTATGACATTAAACATTCAAATATGACTTTACATCCAGCTTGAACTGTAGCAATTTTGAGGTTCTCTGCTGATAACCACCACTTAAAGTTATGATGAAGTTCTATACTTATAGATGCGATCTGTAAGTATAACGTTAGTGGAATTGAGAGGCTGCAAAAACAAATACACAAATTTCTGAAGAATTATTCTGTGACTTAAAATTCCATCATTTTCATTCTTTAGCATCCAGCAGCAAAGCTGACAGTTCCAGCAGTCCTCACGTTAAAGATGTCCGGGGCAGGCAATTGCACCCAGCTATCATGATTTTTACTCTAAATTCTCTCAAGATGAGCCACAAAAGTCTTAAGTTCTTTGCCACTACTATTCCTTTTGTGCTGGAGTTGTGATCAGCTGGTTAGCTAATCCATTCTCTTCCCTCTGACTTACCTGCTCCTTTGCTAACTAAAACTAAATAAAAAAAAAAAGAAAGCAAGTACACCTAAAATACAGTAAATAGTGAAAACACAGTGTAGTTAATGCTGTAACATTTATTACCTACATATCCAAGAACTTGGAATAATTTTGAAGGCCGGGCATCTAGAATAAAGATATGTCCTTCTGCAGCCCTAGTGATGAGGAACCGGCCACTCTGGTCATAACTAGGTGAAAAAAAAATCCAAATAGAAAACAGCTCAATAAAAAGAGTCAAATAATTCCACTCCAATAACTCTGCTGACTTCACTGAGGGCATAAACGCAACTGAAATTTCAGCTTCTAGGTTTACAGGATTAGGGTCTGATATAAAGTGCAGTTATGAGTGCAATTTCTAATTGTGTGGGTGGTCAATCTAAAGCTAACGATGCTCCATAGCAGTCTGTTAACAACTTCAGCAAATCTTTAATGAAGTTTATGTTTTTAAAAATAAAACAGCTATACAGATTTTGATATTATTTTTAATAGACATGGCTCTGTTTATATTGATTTGACCTTGAATGAGTTGCTTTCCGTATCTATTTTTAATGTTTTATCTTAGGTAGCTGTGGATAGTGATCACATCTGAGTCTCCAAATAACAGGCAGACTAATATTAAAGTTTAACTGTTCAATATCCATTTTATTTTTTAAAAAGTAGAAGTAAAATACTCTCAGATTTTTCAATAATGGAAAAAAGCAACCAACCAAACAAAAAAAGCCTTTTACATCACTAGAGCTTATTACAGGAGGACTGGTAAATTCCAGAACAGTGAGCAAATGAATAATTAACAATGGTAATAAAAATCCACCGTATAAAAAGGGATGACCAAAAGGCTTAAACTTAATTTCACAAAAACTTAAATTTACTTCTAGTGAGAAATGGCCCTCTAAAGTTGGATACATGGAATTGTGCATAATTATTGCACACAGTGATCTGCCAGAAAGGATCTTATACATGAGTATTTTCAGTGCTCAGTTAAACCTTCTTAAAATACAGGTTTATTATATTTCTCTCATATAAATCCTGCCACTACCTCTCTTGCAAGCAATTCAGAATATGTTGGAAAATAATTGAAACCATCAAAATATTTTACTTTGTTATTTTTGGAATCAAAGCTTGAACAGTTTTTTTGTTCAACTAACAGCGTTACTCAAGAAACAGATTGACAATATTACTGCCCCTGCTGCTTCATACTTACTGCAAAGACAACACTGGAAATTTGGAAAGAAAAATTCTGTGAACAACCCGTGGAGCTTCAGCTTTGGTAACATCAAGAAAATAAGATTTGACCTCTTATGGTCCCAACAGCAACGCTGCTGGAGGAGGGACAGCAAGCCATAGCTGTTGCCTAGTTGAGAAACAAAATATGATTAACAGTTCCATACCTTTTTTTACAACTATTCTGTATGTTAGTATGCGACTTCTTTTACTATTTAGAAGTCCCTAAAATTTGAAGAAGAAACCTCAAATGGTTCAGCTAAAAAACTTGTTTTTAACAAAGTATTTTAGAGACGTCTTGGCTTTTTTCCCTATGCTCTGTATCTACATATCAAAAGCCAATTCTGCACTCCTCAGAAAAAAATCATTATATCCACATTTAAAGTGAAATAAGTCCCACCTCAATGAAACAGTGAGTGCATTGTTATGTGTACAGCTCTTACAGAAAGGGATGAGTCTCTTACTGTGTCAGATTTCAGGGTTTGAACGCATCTTAAATCAGGACAAAGCATTAACAGTTTTAAATACTTTTATCAACTCAGTTTCAAGAGCCTGGTCATTCAAGGCATTTAGTTTTTACAGACTCAAAACTTTTCCATTCAGTTCTGACACTCATTAAAAATAAATATTTCATCAAATATTATAAAAATTTAGATTGTTATTTACAAATATGTGCTTAAAGACACATCACTACAACAACCCAAACCATTCAATGATTCTATGACATGAGGTTGACATGTTGCCTCTGCTTTATGGCCCAGTTCAATAGACGATTAGTTCAAGTAAACGTAATATTTTTAAATCTCTTTCATGGGTTGTACAGAGACACTACTGATCTTTCCTCACCACAGGTTGATCCAAATCTGTGGAATATTATGCTATGAATTAAGAAATACTAAAGAAAACTTCAAGCATCAGTCACTAAATGAGCTCCTGGTTGCGTGTACCTGAATATCAAGGTTGAGCTTGCTGAGGCAAGTTCCATCTTCCAGGAACCAAACTTGTACTTCACCTGAAATTGTTACAGACTATTGAACAGAGAAAAAAACATAGTCAAAAGAGAGTGGAATAACCAAATAGTCTGGAAATGACTAGTGATCTTTTATAGAATATAAATTCAAATAGTGTCTGAGCAGAGCAGATCAAGGATTACTAGTTTTGCTTGAAATTACCTTGAATTCCCTTTAAGTCCAGTTGCTGCAAGGTACGCCTACCTACGGAAAATGTGTAATCATTTCTGTGAATTGATGCAAATACAGGAATGTTTTTTAAGCAGAATGAGACAATCTAGGGCAAAACATGTAAGCTTGATCAATATTAGCACTCCCACCATTCAGCCTGCAATAGAAAACCTGCTTATCATTTTGTTTGCACAGGAAAGGGCTTAAGGTGACATCTGGTTTTCTCACATGAAAAATTATGTGTATCATGTTTTTGAGGCCTTCTTATAACCAGGAAATTTTATAATTCCACAGTGAAGTGTGGCTAGAGATCAATCAACCCTCACATCACTCATTCAGACTCAGGTAAAATTTGTCATTCCCATGTTACTGACAAACAAACAGATTATCAGCAAAACTAATTGATTCACACCCCAGAATTTCAGGGCTGGCTACTTGAAGAATTCATGGCCTTGAGATGAATCAGAGTTGCAGGAATCCAAGACACAGGAGGAAAGCAAGGAATATTTCAGAATGAACAGATCCATGAGTAATGCCTCGTTGTCCCTGGACCTGGGACAAAGGCATCTCTCAGGCTGTTCCAGTTTGTGCTGGAGGCTGAAAAGATCAGCAGGGATTCCTTGTTCCGACATCTGTTCTCTGAATTGAATCAACCTTTTGCTCAGCTGTGTTCCTGACCACTAGTGAGACAGCAAATAAACAGCAGAACCATACAACATTTTAGCAGCCTGCGAATTATCCACCCTGCATTCCAGGGCAAGTTCTGACCCTTCTATAGGCCATACCTGAATTAATGCCATTTAATTCCGTAATGAGAAGGTTTTCCACAACTGTAACAAACACCAGAACAGTCACGATCTCTGCAAGGCTTTTGATTTTGTGTCTTACCAACGTTTTGGTCATCTGAAAAGAGCCACAATTATATATAAGGAAGAAAATAATTTCTTACCACACAGTACTTGTCCCCTGGAGTAAGAAAATCAGCTGTCAGGAAACAACTACTGCATGTGTCCAGGAGTTTGACAGCTTCTCCACTGTGGGCAGGTTTGTAAGCATAGATTGTCCCCTGACAGACAGAGAGAGATAATCCATCCCTGGGCTATGAGACTTCTCATTAAAAGCTGTCAAAGACTTCAAGAAAAAATACTCATCTTCCTGAGCTCTTTAAAGTTTCATACTCTACTCTAAATTGAGGTAAAAAGTGCCCAGTAGAATTCAACTGAATTTAGTAAATTATATAAATTTACACTAGCTGAAAATCAGGATGGTTCATTTGAGAGTGATCCAGCTAGTCACGTTTCCAAGTTTTGTTTCTCATAACTGCTTTAATTTAAAACCACCCTATTTCGTATTGCTCCAGAAACCAATCAATATTCTAAAGCAACATAAAACACAAATAATAAATCTTAAGCTTCAAAAGATGTTTTTATCTAAAGACCTCAAAACCTTTTAGAAACAATTCATAACTAATGTAGACATAGATTTTAGAACTTCTCTACGCATTTTACAAAAGGAGAGTGAAATCAGAGACAAAGTGTGACCAAAGTTACCCCCACAAAAAAACCCAAACAAACCACATTTAAATGCCAATTTAAATTATTAAAGGTCTGGAAAACCAGGGATAATTTGAGGATTTGGGACTCTTGTGTAAGATTTCTGGACATCAGGCTGGTCAAAGAAGGATCTTTGACTGGGTGGCCAGACAAATTCAGATAGATGCACAGAACAAGTCTCCCGCATAGCCACAGTAGGTCTGATGTACCCAAGGCCCAAGATTTCATTGCAAACACAAGATGGGCTAAGTTTACCTCTGGTATAATTTGTTGACTTGTGTGATTACATTACAGACATTTCATACTGGCAGTGCCAGCATGCACATACAGAATAAAAGGAACATGCCATTATATAATGCCGTTATCTCAAATGCTATACCTGGTCAGTGACAAGCAGAAGCACAGCGTAATCAGGTGAGAATATGAGGCTGGATATGGGTTTTAAGATATCAACGCAGATTTTCGTCTCATACTGCAGATCTTTGATGTGATAAAAGAATAAAACGCCCCCCTGTGCAGAAAAGTACAAATCCACATCAGGTCAAGGTCAATTATCCCAGCCTGAAGGTCAATTAACCCACCCACTCTGGCAAACTGAACTGGCAAAACCTTCTGAAATTCTCTGGAGCAAGTGTGTTTAACTGTATCCCATTGCTAATGGTCTCATCTGCCTTCATGACGTTTAAATCCAGATGACTCTTATCCTGCATAACGCATTTTTTGAAAAATCAAGGTGTTTTTTAATACAAGTCTTACTAACAGTCCATGTTTGACAACAGACTCTCTCATTAGTAAACACTTGAGATTCCACATTGTTTCTTTTGTGACAGTATAGGGATTTGTCCCTCTCTTAAGCAGCACTGTATAATGTAATCATCATTTTGGATTAAATATTGAGTGAGATTCAGCACAAAACAATTTGGTGGTTCTCTTGGTCATTTTTTTCTCCTCTCCTATTTTTTGTCCATCCTTCTTTCCTGTTCCTCTAGAACTCTCTTTGCCTTTTGTTAAAAATAGTATTGTCCTCTTTGGTTCCTTCTTTGACTTAAAAAATGGAATCTCTTCCCTCCCTGCTCCTTTCTGAGTTCTTGTCTCAAGTTCTAACAAAGAAGATATATGACAAAACCAGAGAGGACCTCCACTTTTTTTCTGACTTCTGTCTTTGCAGTGAGCTCTGCAAATACACTCCATTTGAATGCTTTTTGATTTTCACACAATAAGTTACAAGCATAAAGGATGCCTTACATTTCCAGCTGCATACAGTCCCCCGTTACAAAATGCCATGGCAAATAAAACTGATTGTTGTGGATCCTCTGGTTTGCCACCTGAAAGCACAAAGGCAACAAGAAACATCAAGTTTAATTCATTGCAACCATGTGTCCCAACTTCAAATCTGAGATGATTTACTACTTGTGAGTAAAAAGGCTCAACGGGCTATATATTCTTTGGACTTTGTGCTGTGATGATGAAGGACAAGGCTGGTACACATAATTTAAAGTGACAGTACTACTGTGGTCTGATGAATTAGAAATTAATTTGAGAAATCAAAACTTGTCCCAATGTCTGGCAACCTTCACTGTGGAAGTATTTTTTTTCCCTAATTTCTACTCAGAATTTCCATTGATGCAAACTGTGCCCTTTGCCTGTCAGGTTCCATCCTGTCTGTAACCTTTCATGAGTAGCTGAAGCAACAGTAAAATCCCCCATTTCCTTTCCACTGGGCTGAAGAGAGTTCTCACAGCCCATCTTTGTATGACACACGCAGACTCTGCAATAATCTTTGTGGCCCTGTGCTGAACTTTGTCCACTACGTGAATGCCTTTTTTGTATTGTGGAGCCCAAAACAAAACATTTGAAACAAACCCTAAATCCTAACTCAACTAAATCACAAGTGATTGCAGTTCTAAACAAAGTTACTAAAACTAAGCAGTAGAGAACCCATTCTAGCATCACTTATTCCAATTTAAACTAGAATGAACAGAAATTATTTCCCTGCCACTGTTTTTCCAGAGGCTATTCATTTGGCTGTCTACTAGCACAAAAGCTATTAATCATTTCTCCTGTAAACATATAAAAGGTTGCCATTGATGTGTCTTACAGAGGTCAGTGTGAGCTGAGTTTTTCTAACCAGTGGCTTCCTGCTGTACTCACATATTATTACTCCCAGACATCATTGATGCTGGCTAAAAATCAATTAGCTTGATTTGAACATGGAAATACCTTTCTTTTTCTGCGCTCCTCGAACATATGACACGATGTCTGACACTTTACACACGTATTCTGCACAAAAGAAAACAATATATAACGTCAACCTTGTTTATATGTCAGTATTGCAATAAAAGCCAGTTATAGCCCAGTCTACTGAACAAAAGGTGAAGTTTGGTATATTGAATCAAAAATGTGCATTCTTCTCCAATATCCACCATCTCTGTCATTTATGCATCTGAGCTGGCACAGTCGTTACGTGGTTCAGCTTACAGCTATAAAAGGGAGATAGTCATACATGGACTGTGATCCAGATGCAGATTTATCTATCTTCTAGTGCTAAGTTCTGGTTTTGTTATTTCCATTCATAATTTTTTAATTAGATTTACTTACAAAGGAAAGTTTAGCCAGCCTGAAAATTGCCCAAGTGAAATGTTGTGGCTGCTTACGGTTCTGTTTGCAAAACCATAACAGGAGCTTGGCACGTGCTTCGAGTTGGACACACATGTAAGCATTCTGCTGAGCAGATACAGATTGCAGTACATCTTAAATTAAGCAGAAGCTTCAGTAAAATACGAATACACACAGTGATCTCACACAGATTTAGGACAGGACTCAAAGAATACACAAGTGGAGGAAAATCCCAAATGGCAAAAATTCTTATTGCCTTCTAACGAACTGGCAAACCATTTCTGGTCACGCCTCAGCTTTATATTTGTTTGTGATTTTCAGCTCTTGATATGGCAAACTTAAGAGTCTGATGGTTTCAAAAACAGAGGAATAGTGCTGGTTTGCTGATTTTTTTTTCAGAGCTGCCTTCCATTTCTGTGCTGACTATCAAAACTGGATAGAGATACAGAACTTTGGGAAAGTCAGGGATATTTACAGCAGCTTAAAAAAATAATGTATTACATGGCAAAAGAAGAAAACAAGATTATCATCAGCCTGTCCATTAACACTGACTCAGTGTTTATTAAACATTGCTATGCTGGTCTACAGAAGGATATTATCCAGTTCTAGTGATAGAAATAATAATTTTTCACGGAAAGGGTCATTGGGCACTGGCAGAGGCTGCCCAGGGAGGGGGTTGAGTCACCTTCCTTGGAGGGGTTTAAGGGACGGGTGGATGAGGTGCTGAGGGACATGGGTTAGTGATTGATGGGAATGGTTGGACTCAGTGATCTGGTGGGTCTTTTCCAACCTGGTGATTCTATGATTCTATGAAGTCAAAGACGTCTTCTGTTCACTTTCTGTGCTTCATATGTAATGCATTAATGCCTGATAATCTTTATAGACTTGTTTTGAATACAAAATAGTTCCTATAATTGCTGACCTTAAGGAATTCTATTAAGCAATATTACGTCAAATTTGGTTTCGTTTTTTAAAGATTCATCATGAGCTCATCTGTTCTAACATCATCTACCGTATCAGAGGAGGACAGTCCAATATTTCATGCAAAATAAAATGCATTACTGGTGCTTAACTAACAGTAAAAATACATATAGCTGGTATATTAATAGTTTATTGTTAACCTAGTAGGGCTGGTTAATAAGATCAGGACTGCTGTAACTATTGTTCATTTTATCAATTTTGATGTATTTAGAAGTTTTTCTTTTTTTTTTTTCCAAAAAAAAATGAAAGCAAATTGTTGGGTGCTAAAGAAACCCACCCAGAAGTTCTGAATGTTTATCCTACTAATAAAAGAAATATGTCTTTACAATTTCTGTAAGATATACAATAGCAGAACAGCAGAAAGCAAAAAAAGCTTTCACCTATCCTTTTTCCTCCCTACTTGAATAAAAGACACCACACAGCTATTTCTTACCAGGGAGAGGTTTTTGTTGAAGAACAGAAACACTGCCTCTCTCAGCATCAATTGCCATAACATATCCTTCCTTACAGCCCAAGTAAATCTCTGAGGTCGCAGTCCAGCAGTGGGCAGTAGGATGCACTGACGGCTTAGCAGAATCTCTTGGCTTCAGCAAAAAAAATAAACAAGTTCAATTAACGATTGACAAATATCTGTACAAGCAGTTACGTACATTTTACAGCAAAAAAAAAAAAAAAAGAGCACTCCCTCATAGAGCCTGAGCACCTGTATAACTTCAGTCCTATTTATTCAGTTAGTCCTTCACTGAGGGGAGTAATTTGAAAAACGAGAACATTCTCCAGAGAAGTCTGTCTGGAGACAGTGGTGGAGAACTCACCTCTCTCTCTAGAAGCTTGTCTGAATGATGAATTATATTTTCATTTTAAAATTACATATTTTAAAATTTGAATTTATCTGAATTTATTCTCCAGCGCTTGTGTCTGTTACAGGTTTGTCCCCTAGCTTGGAATCCATCCGGTACTTTCCCTACCCTTGCAACAATGCTGACCCACCATAACCAATATTTTAATGATAAAATTATGATAAAATTCAACACTCTGAGACCCCAGAAGTTTGTTGTGGTTTTTTTTTAATGTCAGAATAGCACTGGAAGCCCAAATTGAAATGGTTACCCACTATTATCTCACCCTGACAAATGTTTTTCAAATTACTTTTCAACATAGTCTTCCACTGCATAGACATTACTTGCACATGTGGTCTTGCATACTTGGCAGTACTAAAGCACACTTTGTTTGAATAGTTTAGCGTATCATATAATCCAAATTACTCTGTAAAACAGCTCTGTCAACCTTTGTGTCATCTGCAAATTAGTTCCAGAAATATCCTTGCCACAGACTTTGCATGTGCCTTGAATTTCATTTCACTGAAATAAATCTCATAAATCTATCATTCTCAAATCAGGAAGAACAGAAATTCACCATTAAATGTTATTAAAGACAGTGATCTGCTCAAATACAATAGTAATAGGGGTCATATAAATACCACGATAGAAAGAAATAGATGGAACAGGGTTTGGGGAGGGGAAAAGGGGAAGAAAACACAAGAAAACCTTGTAAGAACATTTAAGAGAAGATCCAAAGCATGTGAGCAGAAGTGGTGAGAAACACTAGACAATAAGATGGATGAAAAAGAATGAAGAGTCTATAATTCTATAAAACAACACCTGCTGTCTCAATAAAGGTTCTATAAAAAGGAAATATAGGTGGACTTGGGATGAAAACATAGGACAGAGATTCATAAGCGCCTAGATGTTGCTAGTAAAATATGCCAAGGGCTGGCTACATGATTCTGGGTAAGAAGCCTACTCTCTATTTATGCTTACAAAGCATTTTGAATTTCTCAGCGGGGAAATGTTACAGAAATAAAGTATATTAATATTTACTTTATAAATCAAATAGGACTAACAGTAATAAATCTATAACAAATGGGGCTTTACATCACCCAGAAAAACATTTAATATAGGCATTTTTGCTGATTTTATGACTCTTGAAGATCACAAATCTTTGGGAAGGCTGCAACTGAGCTCCTGTGAATCAGGAGCTTTCTGTGTAAAGATGAGTTCTATAATATTCCTTTGTACCTGCTGCCATGACTGTCTTAACACATAAACTAAATAAAATATGGAAAACTGAGGATGAGATTGTGTAAATTCTAAACTAGGTTGCTTCCTGAACTGCGCATTAGTAAGGTGGTGTATAAAATTATAATAATGATGATGATGATAATGCTGTCTTTCTTTGAGCTTCTCTCCCTTTTAAGTAGCAACTCTTCAGAGAAAAAAAATCCATGATGGATCCTTGTAATGAAAAGTTTTATAAAAGGACAATTAAATAAAATTGGTACTGGATGCCAAGAGGACTCAAGTGGTTGTGTCATGGCAAAGCATATTCAGAAACCTCAGGTCCCAAATGTAAGAAATATTGTAACAAAACTAAATTAATCTAATGGAAGAAAGAATAAGATTGAAAGCTGTAGGATAGTTCCATTCCTTTCCCTCTGCTGCCCCGTTGTGGTTAACACTTTGGTAAATACCCAGCCACAGGGTCTTGTTCTAGAGCCTGGAATCCTAACACATTTCAAAGGAGCCAACGAGAGCATTGGCAGTGGTCTTGCTTTTCTTTCTTGCCTCTCACACATTCTTTAGGAGTTGGCTACAGCTTCTAAGGGCCATGGACTACAGGTTGAGGACAAATCCCTTAAATGACAATCTAAATAATTGGTCCTCCACTTTGGATGCTTACATCAATGGGGAAAACATTGATCTCAGGGGACACTAATAGTGGTGCCATTTAGGGTATTATAAAGGGAACAAGTCCCCCACACCACTGGTGGGTTATCACACTTCACTGCCAGGGCCACCCTGGGGTCTCGCCCCCAGAGGGTGGTCCTTGCTGTCCCTGAGATATGGGCAGGTTCGACTGGACCGCTGGTTGAGCCATAAAGTTGGTTGCTTGTCGGGGGGGCTGCAGGTTCAGGGGTGCTTCGCCCCATTCGGGGTTGGCATAGTTGGGCCGCCTGGTGTCCCAAGTGGGAGAGAGCCGTGCGCGGCCCAGGTGCCCTCTCCCCCTCCCGTTTCCCTGAGTTTTAGAGCTGCATTCCTTGGCAAAGTGCCCTTGCTTCCCGCAGACCCAACACGGTCCTCTGGGTCGATTCTGGCGCAGGGGGAATGCTGTTGGCAAGTCATGAAACCGAGGGCAGTTTGTTACAACGTGACCCACCTGGCCACATTTAGAGCATGCCATCACGTTGGCTATTGCAGTGCTAACGGCCATCTGGATTGGGGCTAGACGCTCTTCCTTCGCGACATGCTTGATCATGTCTGCGATACTCGACCCCACCGGCAATGACCGCAGAATTTCTTTGGTTGCCGAGTTGCACTGCTGACGCAAGCATTCTGCTACCACCGGGCCTTTTGCTTCCGCAGGCAGGCTCGAAGAGTCGACTGCTGCCTGGAGACGGTCCACGAATTGTGTGAAACTCTCACTTTCACTTTGTTTTATCGTGGACCATGATGATGGCTTGGCGATGACTCTAGAAGCTGTGCGAATGGCTTCTCTGGCCGCACGGGTAGTTGCCATGACTTCATGGGCCCGCAGGCCCTGAGCTTGCGCCTGAGGGGTGATCATGGTTGGGTCTGTTCCCATGAGCCGCTGCAGGCTGGAGCCGTGCAGTGGGTGATCTGCCCCAGCTACTTGGGCCAGCTGCTTTACGCAGTTGTCCTCCCATTCTTGTTTGAACACAATCATCCCTGCCCCGTCCAATATTAATCTGCAAGCTTGTTTTATATCAAAGGGCAGCATGTCATCTCCACCGAAAACGCTGTCTATGAGGGTGGAGACCATGGCAGAATTAAGTCCTTTATCTGCAATTGCTTTAACAATTGCTTGTATGTCCTTAGGGTTTATTGGTGAGTGGACCCTCTGTCCCCCGTCTGTGACCCGAACCGGGAATGCTAGCTTGGCCGATGGGGCCCAATCGGCACATGCCATCTTTATTTTTCTCCAATCCGTGAGAGGGATTTGTCCCCCTCTCGGCTTTTCTTTAATTTGAGTGGGGATGCGTCGGCTTTTAACTCTATGCACCCCCACTTCCTCCTCCTCTGAGCTCGAGTCGGTTGTGACCCACCCGCCCGGACTAGCGTCCGAGCCGGAGTCAGAACTCGACTGACCGGTCACTTCCGGGCCCCGAGCTCCTTCTGTCGGGCCCCGGCCCCGCCCACCTCCCTTGCGGGTGGGGCCGCCCCCTCCCCGCGGCTCGCCCCGCCTGCTGCTCGGAGCAGACGGGCGCTGACTGGCTCTCCGCCCCTCGCGGGCACCACCCTTCTCTTTTATGTTCTCCTCCCCCTCACGCTCGCACGCGCCGTTCAATTCCAGCGCTACCTCCCTGTTCCCGCCGCGAGCGTTCTCACCCCGCCTTTCCCGCTCGGCGCCATCTTGGGCCGCATAAGGTGGCGGCCTTTCCGAGATTGCCTCGGGCTCCGCTTTTCCAGCGGCGCCCCCGGCCTCCCCGGCCAACCCGCCCCAGAAGGATTCCGCTCGTTTCTGTCCCTCCGTAAGCGGGCCGGGGTTTGAGGATTGAGGGGACGCATCCCCCTCTCGCAAACATTTAGATTCTGCATAATCATCACCACGTGGGGGGGGCAGAGTCCGCGGGGCCGGGGTGGAGAATATCCACCGGCTGGTCAATGACCCCAAGCTCTAAAAGTCTCGCAACGGCGAGAATAAAATCTTTAGGCTTACACTCTGTCTTATATAATTGCGATACGACCTTCACAAGGGCTTCCATCTTCCTTGCGGGTCCGGGAGCGTCCTCCCCGCCGGGCTGGTCCAGCCGCACCGGCCGTCGTTCACCCGATTCCAAGCGACTTCCCGATTCCCGGAGCTCCTTCCCGGCCCCCGGGTTTTGGCACCACCCCCGCCTTCGGGGGGCGTTGCCTCCGGAGGCGTGGCGACCTGGTTCAGTTTCCTGGATGGAAGCTTTAAGTTTCTTCAGTTCATCTTCCAGTGCCTGGAGAAGGGAAGGACAAGAGCAGCAATATCATATCTAGAAGAACAAAGAAGCTCAGATACTGTAGAATGAAAATATGGAATTGTATCCTTTAGCCAAAAGGTCCCAGAAATTATTTGTTTGGAAGGAGAGTGCTGCCAGGCTACCCAGTTATGTTGTCCAAATACGACTTCGAAGAATAAAAAGAGTTGTATCATTTGCGTATGGCATCAGCAACTCTGGGAATGGAACCTGAAAAAAATTTTAGGAATACTGGTACATTTGTGAAGGAAAGTTACTGTCTGTGAGATGCCACAGGCCTTGGCTTGTATTACTTGGTATAAGTAGAGATTGTCTAGTCTAAGCTAGGACTTCTTTCACATGCCACATGATCTTTGTTCTTCACTTGTTCTCCATTTATTCTGTGTATTAGCATTTTCAGAAGTAGCTCCTGAAACTCTGGTGATGAGCATGTTAACAAAACCACTCCTTTTCTCATTTTAATTTACCCTTCTATATTCCTCTTTTTCTTCATTCAGTTCCTTGACTTTTATCTCATATTCTCTAAATATTCTCTTTTCTTCTTCATTCCAAAGATGCTCAGGCTTGGACAGAAAAGGAGGTGGAGGAATATCCTGGAAGAATTAAAGACAAATATGTTTCAAAAGCAACATTAAGCCTATAGAGGTCATGGAATCCTCCATCCTTGGAGATATTCCAAACCTGACTGGACATGGAGCTGAGTAAATTGTTCTAGGTGGGCTGGAGTAGATGACTTCCAAATGGCTTATCTAACCTCAGCTCTTCTGTGATTCTTCAATACTAATGCATTTGTTCTAAGTAAAACCACAACATTTCATCTTTACGAATATCTTCAAATTTTTAGGGAAGTATTTCTACAGCGAAAACGGACCCAAGAAATGTGTCTATGTAAAAAAGGGGTTAAGATGCCAACTCAGAGCATTCTGATCTGAAATGCCTATATGCAGTACTTCAAAGGGATTGTACCTCATCATCAGCTGTCTCAATCTTCTTTAACTGGAGAACTTTCTCCAGAATTTTCAGTTCTTCTTCAGTACGTTCCTTCATTGGATAATTTTTCACTTCAGAAGCTATATGGAAGCACTGTTCAATTATATTTTTTTTTTAGAAAACAAAAACACCCAAGGTAAAAACTTCTTCAGAACACATCTGTTAATTCATTTGTCCAAAAACTGAATGCTAAATAGTTACAGAGGCTTCTTAAAATCAGAAATAATATTGATGATCAATTAATGTAGACAATCCAGCAAGAATATAGGAGTCAGAAAAAAACCACTTGCCTTTTTGGTAGTAAAAATGGTTGGTTTAAAATTTGCTGCCTTTATTTATTTTTTTTTTTAAATAACCTCTGGCTATGTCCTCTTTATTCACAGAATTCAACCAGGACAAGATTTTTGGTAAAATTACTCGGTCTTTAACCACCCTTGAGATAATCTAGTATCACTAGTTTGACTAATATCCCTCTGTTTAAAATAGGCAAAATCAGGGTTAAATTTTGCTTTTACATTCTGTGTTGCAGAAGTCCTACTGACCCAACACAGAAATATAATATTTACCTTCTCCTTTTAGCAACACTGCATGAAGATATTCTCTAGTATCTAGGAACTAAGGAGTTACTTATTTGCTTATTAGCACATTTATCCACTTTAAAAGGCAAAATCAGCCAGGCTCGGTCAAAATCAACAGAATGAAAGATTTGCATGAGCCCTGGAAAGAAGTGGTTTTTTTCCTCATACCATAAGCAAACCAGAAATGTGTTATACTTCTATTTATTTTGTTTCAGTACCTTAAGGAATCAATAAACTACTGCAGTAAGTGAGTTAGAAAGTGATGGTTACCTTAACAGCACGTCCTTTTACACACATTGGATCCCAGCACTCATGTTTGATGACACTCTGCAAATAGCAGTTGGCTAAATTCTCCATTTCAATCTCCTTCCTCACCTTTCAAGATACAGAAAAGAAAATAATGACATGTGGTGCAAACCAACAAGATATAGGCAATTTGTATTGAGTTGTTGAAACAAACCTGGCAGATTAAATGAATTACCCGTATTTCATAATCTTAGACTACTGCAGCTATCTTCTCCAAAAATGATATTGCATACTACTGCTACTGAAAGGTGTCATTTCATATGTGAAGAAAAGCATTCCAGAACTTAAGCAGCGCTGTACCCAAGGTCACAGTGTCAGATTTACAGTTTCTGGCATAGATCATATTCCAACTGGCAATATCTGCATTAGCAGATTCACCTGCTTCAAAAAGTGACTTAAAATACTTTTACGCTTTCCTGCTTCTCAACAGTGAACAACTTTGAGATCATCTTCTATTCTTCAGTTATTGCTTCTCCTTTTCACTGCTAGTTTTAAAATGTTCTCTTTCCACTCTATCATACCCTGGCCACTTCTTCTTCAGCCTTTTCTTGTGCTCTTTCCTGTTCTTCTACATCCAGGTTGAACTCCTGCTGCTCCAGTTTCTCAATGTCTGCCACCAGTTCATTTTCATGCATCATTTTCTGAATCTGTTTTTTTAAAAAATAAGTATAAGGAATAAAAAGTAATTCGAATGTGAATAGAGGAAACACTGGTTTTAACACTGTGGAACTTGATAACAGAGAAAATCATTTTAATTGCCTCCACTTTTAACTGCTTCATGGTAATTGGTAGAACGTGCTGCCTGTACCTAGTGACAGAGACTACTATGTGAATATATTTCATCCTTCCCTTAAAGCTCATTTGGATGTTATATGTGGAGTTGTGCATACTTTCTAAGAATCTGTAGCATGGAATTGTTCATTCTTTAGTTCTGAGAACTTTCAAAAGTTTTTATCTATCTCATGCAGTTCAACAAAGGGAAATGCAAAATCCTGCATCTGGGGAGGAACAGCCCCATGCAGCAGGATATGCTGGGAGCTGAGCAACTGGAAAACAAACTGGAGAAGGAAGAGGAGAGGATGACAGTTTCTATAACGGAAGGCTGTTAGACCAGCAGAAACTAGCCGGCTGAGGGGATAGATTGCTCAAGATATAAGGGTGGTACAAATTTTTTAGTTGGAGCAAAGGAACCTCAGAACCAGACAGTTGTTCCTGACAGGTTCAGCACGCTGTCCCTGAAGAGACAAATCTCTCTATTACCTGTCTGCTCAGTGTTTATGACAAAAATGTAACTAAGCACTAGAGCTGATAGTTGTAAAGGAAGTGTACATGTAAACAAAACTGTAAGCTAAGCCATTACACTTGTAAGAAACTCACAGTTTCATGCAGCTTTTTAATTCCCATTTGCAGCTCTTTCTTCTGGTTAGCAAACCTCTCAGTCTCTTCTCTAATGACCTGACATACAACAGATATATTTTTGAAAATAAAAAATAACCCAGGAAACGACTGAAGTGATCTAAAGGAACATTATCTGTACAGAAAACAAAACTCAGAAGGGATTAATAACTGAAATAGACATAAGCTTAATTCAATAGGTTGATTCTTAGAACTGCTAAAAAGAAAAATGATTGTACACCCAGTTCACACTGTAAACTGGTTATACAGAAACAGAGCTTAAAATAAGGAAAGAAAGAAAGTCACTCCTGAGATCACACAGAAAGCAATGATATTTCATCTTATCATTGAGCCCCAGAAGCTGGAGAATATATACAGCTCTGGTTCATAACAAAAAGAACCTGCTACCACCCATAATTCATATTTCTGAGGAAAAAAATTATCTATGTTAACATTAATATAGCAATTTCCAGACTCACAAAGCACTAAATCCCCTCTCTGCACACTATTAGATCTTTGATGAACTTTTACTCTTAAAAAACTTTGGTTCCACATCATACTCACCTCAACCTTAACCTGAAATAAACCTCAGGGGGTTTGCAATTAATGTCATATTGTTGACTATTGATTTATCAGTGCTGTAGAATTTTTTATTCTGGCCCTTGGGAAGAAGCACCTGCTTGGTTTCTGGTAATAATCTTCAGTGTAACTTCTTGACATTTAGAAGAAAAACATCTTTACAAGTTTCTAAAGGAAGCCGATTTCTCTGGCAATTTCTTTTTTTTTCATTTACTCCTTGTGTAGAAGTGGCCTTTTGGCCTTTAGAGCTCCTATTGTGCTCAGTACCTGCTCTGGTGTGTTTATAACGTTGACCCTAACTTTTCTAAAGGTCTAGATAGCAACGCCTTAAAGGGAGGCCCAAATGTCAGAAGAGCTTTAGAAAGTAGATTACTTTACAGCACATAATTCAAATCACTACTGACTCTTGAAAACTCCTGTTTTGATTATTACTTGTTCTATCGAAGTACCTTCTTCATTTTCTGATCTATCCACGTCATTTCATTGGTATTGGCTGAATATGAACTGGTGACGTTTCCGTCTTCCTCTGTCACCTCTACATTGGAAGATTTAAGCGATGCATCCTGAAATTAAGGATATAAACATCCATCTCAGGTACTTAGAGAGAATAAGAGAGAGACCAAAATAAAATAAAAATTGGACTCGCATTAGAAGCACCACCACGTCATTAAAGAGAATGTTACAATATTTTTACTCCCTAACCAGGCTCCAGATTTGGTCCAGAAAACCCTTGCTGTTATGCAAAGCCTTTTGACTCAAATGGCCTGACATTACTAACTTCTGTAATTGCTGCTTTGCTTGATTTCAACAGGAAAACAAACAACACACAATGTATAGCAGTAATATCACACTGGAAATGACAAATAATTTCACATGAGGAGAAATTGACTTTCACAGAGTTTTCTGTGGCTGAAGAAACCATGTGAAACTGAAGCTGTGAATGCCATCTTCCCATAACTATTCCATTTCCTTGTTTATACTATTCTACAAATTAAGAATTAAGCATATTCAGCCTATCCTTGGGAGTATTTTGCTACTTCTGCAAAAGGATCAGAGTTTGTTTGGAGGACAGTTTTTATCATGTGCAATTTTAGGATAATGATCAAACCTTCCCCCCGCTTCCCTAAAAATAAAAAAAACACCCCACCTTAAATTTCCCTTCTGGAAGTGATTCTGCTGTGGATTCTGGGTCAAAATGCCGTTCTGCCATGGATTGTAAAACAGTATTTTCATTTGAAGTGGACTTGTTCAGTATAGCAAGAAGAGATCGCCAGTGAAGATCAGCTTCCTCAGCTTCAGTATTCTTTATCTTCCTAGTAAATAGAAAATAAATTGATGTATTTTTATGTCTTATAATAAAGGACAAATTATTAAATATTCCATATAACAAAATTACTAAGTTGTTCAAAAATGCCTATTCAATATTTTTACATATGATTTAATATTGTTTGAGTTCTAGCATTCATAATTAAGTGAAGTTTCTTCAGAATTAGAAATTCTGAAAGATTCATTACCCAGAGTAGAAATACCACTCTGGTGGACCCATCTTCCATTTATGCATCTGCCTGAACATTTGTTATACCACAGAAAAGCTGTAGTTTCACGTGTCCCTCACTCCTAATGTTTGCTAAGAGCTCTCTATGGGCACAGTTCAATTCCCTCCCGTTAAATCTGTGATGTCCCCTAATCACTGAAATAAAATGGTATCTCATGAGATTATATGGCTTAGATCCTCAGACACCCCATTCCAGATGGTTTATTTGAGAGTGATAAGCAGCTTATTATGGGTAATGCTTATCAGAAGACACTCCTTTATCTTGTATTGCAACCGCACCCAAAGTCCAAGACATTCTCCACAACACTGGTGGGAAGCTTTAAATGAGCTAGGGAAGCTACCTCTAATGATGAGAGGAGTGACTTCATCTAATTCTTAACCTTACTTTGAGACTAATAAAAAGTCTAGAATCACAAATAGATGCAAAATTTGCCTGTCAGGATACAAAAATTCACACCATCAATATTATACATACTTCCATTTCAGGCACACCAGGGCACCATCATTTTTCCCAATAACAAGGATAAATTTGCTATCCAGAGAAAATACCGTGGATCTGATTCCTCCTCCTTGATATGAGTGACAATGCATACGAGCGAGTATATCCTAGAAAAGTCACAGAAGCAGTATGAGTAAATATGTTTTTGTAACAGGGTATGTCTATAAACTATGCTTCTGTATTTTCTTATAGAAGTCAATCCAAAATGTCAACACGAAGTATATAAAAGCCTAGGATTTATGATTTTGTGATTTTTGACTACAGATGGGACAAGTTTCTAGAATACTAATTTTGCAGGTGATGATAACGAAAAGTAGTAAAATTATCTACCCCAAGATTTGCTGGAGAAGAAAGTAAGTAGTTTGTATAATCATCAGTTATAAAAACAATTGTACTATATAATGTTATGACAGTTCATGTTCAACGTAAATTTTTCTGGAACACTTTATATTCAAGCAAAGAAAAGCTTCCAGTGAAAGAAAGTAGCTTGCACACCTCTTCCTCGCGTACACCAAACAAAGCCTGTACCTGGATGCCTACCTACCATAGTAGGAGTGTGATAGACGAACAAAACACCATCGTTCGCTGCTGATGCCAGCCACCGGCCGTTGGGTGATAAACAGAGGATCCCCGATCC
Organism: Phaenicophaeus curvirostris; assembly: GCF_032191515.1. Classification (NCBI taxonomy): domain Eukaryota; kingdom Metazoa; phylum Chordata; class Aves; order Cuculiformes; family Cuculidae; genus Phaenicophaeus; species Phaenicophaeus curvirostris. The sequence continues at coordinate 711,744 of NW_027206669.1, forward strand.
AAACTGATTGCTACGAATCCTCTTCTCTGATAAAAATACTGATGGGTCTTCCGATATAGTCTGCCGAACAAAGAAAATGTTAGCAGCAGTTCAGATTATGGAGATGTCTATGCCATTTTGAGAAGGCTGATGGCAGTTTTGTGGGTTATCACATGTGGTGATTTACAATCCAAACACTTGGATTTCTGAGCTCAGGAAGCAGTAACATTGCTACGATGATTTGCTTCTCATCTCTTCAAAAGGGTCTGTGTGTTTTTATGTGCCTGGGCCCAGAGTTGTCAAGGAGGAATGCCCACCTTTGGAATTCACCTTCTTCCTTGACCTGACTCAAACTGGGGGAGACCTATGAGCTACAGAGAGGTCCAGTTCATCAGCAGGCAATGACAGTGACCACTACTTAATTTCAGGCAGGGCTGAGCTGGGTTTGCAGTTGTGTCTTAGAGTCATGGGCTCACATGGGCTCAGTGCTTTTAAGAGCTGGATACTCCAGTTACTCAGCAGACTGCACAAAAGCACAGCTCCAACACAGAAGCTACACATGAAGTGCCTGCAAGCTGTACAAGTTTTAAGAAGCAACATTTGGCTTTCTCTGTAATCAAACAAGAAGATTGCTTTTGCCAGATTTCTGAGCAGGTGGTAGGATACTAAAAGTTGATGTTTATGGATGGAGTAGATATTTTGAGTGCAGAGATGACTTTTTATGATAATATCCTGCTATATTAACTTCAGCTACAGCCTTTGTTTGATGGTATTTAACCATCACCCAAAATAAAGCAGCTTCAGAAAATTACCTTTTCAGTGAGATGATATTTACAGATGAAAAGTCCAGAGGTACAGTAACCATACACAATATTATCCTTCAATCTGACTGCTGAGCTCAAAGGGCAATCCAGATCATAACGCTCCTGTTTAATGGCACTAGCATCAAACATTCCTTGGTCATTAACATACTCATCATTATCTAGAAGCGTGAAAAAAGAAACAGGGAGGAAAAGGCATCATTACCACTAATGCAGGTGCTTCACCCATCAAGTAATTAAGAAAATCAGTCTCAGCAAGGAGTGAGCATTATGTGAGTTTTCAAGGAGACTAGGAATTAAGACACCTAGGTTTGACACTTACTCTGGGGGTCGTGCCAATCTAGCACACTGCAGTGAAGCAGAGAGACAGCTCTAAAGAAGTCCTAGAAACAGTTTAACCACAGTGATGTAATTGTTTGCATACCCTGATTTACCCTGCTCTGCTGTGCCTTAGTTAAATTTATGCATTTAAGACCTCTCATGACAATTGAATTAGTTTTCCACCTGTTTCCAGAAAGTGCCCCGAACTGATCATTCCAAGAATATCAGTTTTCCAGAAGGTGAATGGAAGTTTGCCTTTCTTAGGCGTCCTTAACCCCCTCCCCCCCTTTTCCTCATAGTGACACTTTTCTCATAGAAAGTTTCTTTAACATTTCCTATTGGGACACAAGGTAATATTTTTTAAACACAGTAGACTTTTTCCTTGGTGCTTTTACACAGAAAAGCTATAACAAAGACAGGGAATCACTATTTTTTTAGATAGATCAACCTTTAATATTTTCCTTCTGAGCTATTACATACCTATAATAATTCTTTGAAGAGGCTGGTGGGATTGATTCCCCTTTGAACACCCGATATGCTAGTCTGCAAAAGGGTGATGCCTAGAACAAGGTCTCTGTGACTGGCTTCGGGCATTGCCCACTCAATAGTAATAATAACAGCAATAACAACCACCACCAGTAGAAGTAGTTGTTAAGCGATGGCTTTGTGAATCTGCAAATGAATTACTTCTTCCTTCCTTGGCCTTCCCTTAAAAGATCACATTTTGCAATGATTGAGCTGACTATAAAGCCTACCGAATGCTGTATGAGAAATGATGTCCCAGGAGAATGTACAGAGGAGATGAAGAAAGAGATTAAGATTTGTGTTAATGGATGGCAATAATATGATCTTCCCTTAGAAAAATATCACAGAATATATATTCTTACCTGTTGTGAGTTCTGAAGGTAGATAAAAAACTTCCAGTCTTGCTCTCTGGCCCGCTCCCACATTAAGAAGTGCCGCCACTTCAACTAAGTCCTTGTTGAAGTCAGAAACTACAGAGAGATCCAGCACTTCATCTGCTAAGGCTGAAGCAGGTAGGGAACATCAATGCAAATTGTTACTGAATCACGGTAACGTTTTTGCTGAGTTATCACATCAAACAAAGAGACCCATGTTCAGGACACATCTCAGCTCAACCACACAGTTTGGAACTTGCATTAAAATATCAGACAAGCCACAACCTGGTTTTGGAAAGTGCGGCACGCACACAACTTCAGCTAGAGGCATCCAGCACTGAGAGTGCTAAGTGTTACTATGACATTAAACATTCAAATATGACTTTACATCCAGCTTGAACTGTAGCAATTTTGAGGTTCTCTGCTGATAACCACCACTTAAAGTTATGATGAAGTTCTATACTTATAGATGCGATCTGTAAGTATAACGTTAGTGGAATTGAGAGGCTGCAAAAACAAATACACAAATTTCTGAAGAATTATTCTGTGACTTAAAATTCCATCATTTTCATTCTTTAGCATCCAGCAGCAAAGCTGACAGTTCCAGCAGTCCTCACGTTAAAGATGTCCGGGGCAGGCAATTGCACCCAGCTATCATGACCTATGGATTTTTACTCTAAATTCTCTCAAGATGAGCCACAAAAGTCTTAAGTTCTTTGCCACTACTATTCCTTTTGTGCTGGAGTTGTGATCAGCTGGTTAGCTAATCCATTCTCTTCCCTCTGACTTACCTGCTCCTTTGCTAACTAAAACTAAATAAAAAAAAAAAAAAAGCAAGTACACCTAAAATACAGTAAATAGTGAAAACACAGTGTCGTTAATGCTGTAACATTTATTACCTACATATCCAAGAACTTGGAATAATTTTGAAGGCCGGGCATCTAGAATAAAGATATGTCCTTCTGCAGCCCTAGTGATGAGGAACCGGCCACTCTGGTCATAACTAGGTGAAAAAAAAATCCAAATAGAAAACAGCTCAATAAAAAGAGTCAAATAATTCCACTCCAATAACTCTGCTGACTTCACTGAGGGCATAAACGCAACTGAAATTTCAGCTTCTAGGTTTACAGGATTAGGGTCTGATATAAAGTGCAGTTATGAGTGCAATTTCTAATTGTGTGGGTGGTCAATCTAAAGCTAACGATGCTCCATAGCAGTCTGTTAACAACTTCAGCAAATCTTTAATGAAGTTTATGTTTTTAAAAATAAAACGGCTATACAGATTTTGATATTATTTTTAATAGACATGGCTCTGTTTATATTGATTTGACCTTGAATGAGTTGCTTTCCGTATCTATTTTTAATGTTTTATCTTAGGTAGCTGTGGAAAGTGATCACATCTGAGTCTCCAAATAACAGGCAGACTAATATTAAAGTTTAACTGTTCAATATCCATTTTATTTTTTAAAAAGTAGAAGTAAAATACTCTCAGATTTTTCAATAATGGAAAAAAGCAACCAACCAAACAAAAAAAGCCTTTTACATCACTAGAGCTTATTACAGGAGGACTGGTAAATTCCAGAACAGTGAGCAAATGAATAATTAACAATGGTAATAAAAATCCACCGTATAAAAAGGGATGACCAAAAGGCTTAAACTTAATTTCACAAAAACTTAAATTTACTTCTAGTGAGAAATGGCCCTCTAAAGTTGGATACATGGAATTGTGCATAATTATTGCACACAGTGATCTGCCAGAAAGGATCTTATACATGAGTATTTTCAGTGCTCAGTTAAACCTTCTTAAAATACAGGTTTATTATATTTCTCTCATATAAATCCTGCCACTACCTCTCTTGCAAGCAATTCAGAATATGTTGGAAAATAATTGAAACCATCAAAATATTTTACTTTGTTATTTTTGGAATCAAAGCTTGAACAGTTTTTTTGTTCAACTAACAGCGTTACTCAAGAAACAGATTGACAATATTACTGCCCCTGCTGCTTCATACTTACTGCAAAGACAACACTGGAAATTTGGAAAGAAAAATTCTGTGAACAACCCGTGGAGCTTCAGCTTTGGTAACATCAAGAAAATAAGATTTGACCTCTTATGGTCCCAACAGCAACGCTGCTGGAGGAGGGACAGCAAGCCATAGCTGTTGCCTAGTTGAGAAACAAAATATGATTAACAGTTCCATACCTTTTTTTACAACTATTCTGTATGTTAGTATGCGACTTCTTTTACTATTTAGAAGTCCCTAAAATTTGAAGAAGAAACCTCAAATGGTTCAGCTAAAAAACTTGTTTTTAACAAAGTATTTTAGAGACGTCTTGGCTTTTTTCCCTATGCTCTGTATCTACATATCAAAAGCCAATTCTGCACTCCTCAGAAAAAAATCATTATATCCACATTTAAAGTGAAATAAGTCCCACCTCAATGAAACAGTGAGTGCATTGTTATGTGTACAGCTCTTACAGAAAGGGATGAGTCTCTTACTGTGTCAGATTTCAGGGTTTGAATGCATCTTAAATCAGGACAAAGCATTAACAGTTTTAAATACTTTTATCAACTCAGTTTCAAGAGCCTGGTCATTCAAGGCATTTAGTTTTTACAGACTCAAAACTTTTCCATTCAGTTCTGACACTCATTAAAAATAAATATTTCATCAAATATTATAAAAATTTAGATTGTTATTTACAAATATGTGCTTAAAGACACATCACTACAACAACCCAAACCATTCAATGATTCTATGACATGAGGTTGACATGTTGCCTCTGCTTTATGGCCCAGTTCAATAGACGATTAGTTCAAGTAAACGTAATATTTTTAAATCTCTTTCATGGGTTGTACAGAGACACTACTGATCTTTCCTCACCACAGGTTGATCCAAATCTGTGGAATATTATGCTATGAATTAAGAAATACTAAAGAAAACTTCAAGCATCAGTCACTAAATGAGCTCCTGGTTGCGTGTACCTGAATATCAAGGTTGAGCTTGCTGAGGCAAGTTCCATCTTCCAGGAACCAAACTTGTACTTCACCTGAAATTGTTACAGACTATTGAACAGAGAAAAAAACATAGTCAAAAGAGAGTGGAATAACCAAATAGTCTGGAAATGACTAGTGATCTTTTATAGAATATAAATTCAAATAGTGTCTGAGCAGAGCAGATCAAGGATTACTAGTTTTGCTTGAAATTACCTTGAATTCCCTTTAAGTCCAGTTGCTGCAAGGTACGCCTACCTACGGAAAATGTGTAATCATTTCTGTGAATTGATGCAAATACAGGAATGTTTTTTAAGCAGAATGAGACAATCTAGGGCAAAACATGTAAGCTTGATCAATATTAGCACTCCCACCATTCAGCCTGCAATAGAAAACCTGCTTATCATTTTGTTTGCACAGGAAAGGGCTTAAGGTGACATCTGGTTTTCTCACATGAAAAATTATGTGTATCATGTTTTTGAGGCCTTCTTATAACCAGGAAATTTTATAATTCCACAGTGAAGTGTGGCTAGAGATCAATCAACCCTCACATCACTCATTCAGACTCAGGTAAAATTTGTCATTCCCATGTTACTGACAAACAAACAGATTATCAGCAAAACTAATTGATTCACACCCCAGAATTTCAGGGCTGGCTACTTGAAGAATTCATGGCCTTGAGATGAATCAGAGTTGCAGGAATCCAAGACACAGGAGGAAAGCAAGGAATATTTCAGAATGAACAGATCCATGAGTAATGCCTCGTTGTCCCTGGACCTGGGACAAAGGCATCTCTCAGGCTGTTCCAGTTTGTGCTGGAGGCTGAAAAGATCAGCAGGGATTCCTTGTTCCGACATCTGTTCTCTGAATTGAATCAACCGTTTGCTCAGCTGTGTTCCTGACCACTAGTGAGACAGCAAATAAACAGCAGAACCATACAACATTTTAGCAGCCTGCGAATTATCCACCCTGCATTCCAGGGCAAGTTCTGACCCTTCTATAGGCCATACCTGAATTAATGCCATTTAATTCCGTAATGAGAAGGTTTTCCACAACTGTAACAAACACCAGAACAGTCACGATCTCTGCAAGGCTTTTGATTTTGTGTCTTACCAACGTTTTGGTCATCTGAAAAGAGCCACAATTATATATAAGGAAGAAAATAATTTCTTACCACACAGTACTTGTCCCCTGGAGTAAGAAAATCAGCTGTCAGGAAACAACTACTGCATGTGTCCAGGAGTTTGACAGCTTCTCCACTGTGGGCAGGTTTGTAAGCATAGATTGTCCCCTGACAGACAGAGAGAGATAATCCATCCCTGGGCTATGAGACTTCTCATTAAAAGCTGTCAAAGACTTCAAGAAAAAATACTCATCTTCCTGAGCTCTTTAAAGTTTCATACTCTACTCTAAATTGAGGTAAAAAGTGCCCAGTAGAATTCAACTGAATTTAGTAAATTATATAAATTTACACTAGCTGAAAATCAGGATGGTTCATTTGAGAGTGATCCAGCTAGTCACGTTTCCAAGTTTTGTTTCTCATAACTGCTTTAATTTAAAACCACCCTATTTCGTATTGCTCCAGAAACCAATCAATATTCTAAAGCAACATAAAACACAAATAATAAATCTTAAGCTTCAAAAGATGTTTTTATCTAAAGACCTCAAAACCTTTTAGAAACAATTCATAACTAATGTAGACATAGATTTTAGAACTTCTCTACGCATTTTACAAAAGGAGAGTGAAATCAGAGACAAAGTGTGACCAAAGCTACCCCCACAAAAAAACCCAAACAAACCACATTTAAATGCCAATTTAAATTATTAAAGGTCTGGAAAACCAGGGATAATTTGAGGATTTGGGACTCTTGTGTAAGATTTCTGGACATCAGGCTGGTCAAAGAAGGATCTTTGACTGGGTGGCCAGACAAATTCAGATAGATGCACAGAACAAGTCTCCCGCATAGCCACAGTAGGTCTGATGTACCCAAGGCCCAAGATTTCATTGCAAACACAAGATGGGCTAAGTTTACCTCTGGTATAATTTGTTGACTTGTGTGATTACATTACAGACATTTCATACTGGCAGTGCCAGCATGCACATACAGAATAAAAGGAACATGCCATTATATAATGCCGTTATCTCAAATGCTATACCTGGTCAGTGACAAGCAGAAGCACAGCGTAATCAGGTGAGAATATGAGGCTGGATATGGGTTTTAAGATATCAACGCAGATTTTCGTCTCATACTGCAGATCTTTGATGTGATAAAAGAATAAAACGCCCCCCTGTGCAGAAAAGTACAAATCCACATCAGGTCAAGGTCAATTATCCCAGCCTGAAGGTCAATTAACCCACCCACTCTGGCAAACTGAACTGGCAAAACCTTCTGAAATTCTCTGGAGCAAGTGTGTTTAACTGTATCCCATTGCTAATGGTCTCATCTGCCTTCATGACGTTTAAATCCAGATGACTCTTATCCTGCATAACGCATTTTTTGAAAAATCAAGGTGTTTTTTAATACAAGTCTTACTAACAGTCCATGTTTGACAACAGACTCTCTCATTAGTAAACACTTGAGATTCCACATTGTTTCTTTTGTGACAGTATAGGGATTTGTCCCTCTCTTAAGCAGCACTGTATAATGTAATCATCATTTTGGATTAAATATTGAGTGAGATTCAGCACAAAACAATTTGGTGGTTCTCTTGGTCATTTTTTTCTCCTCTCCTATTTTTTGTCCATCCTTCTTTCCTGTTCCTCTAGAACTCTCTTTGCCTTTTGTTAAAAATAGTATTGTCCTCTTTGGTTCCTTCTTTGACTTAAAAAATGGAATCTCTTCCCTCCCTGCTCCTTTCTGAGTTCTTGTCTCAAGTTCTAACAAAGAAGATATATGACAAAACCAGAGAGGACCTCCACTTTTTTTCTGACTTCTGTCTTTGCAGTGAGCTCTGCAAATACACTCCATTTGAATGCTTTTTGATTTTCACACAATAAGTTACAAGCATAAAGGATGCCTTACATTTCCAGCTGCATACAGTCCCCCGTTACAAAATGCCACGGCAAATAAAACTGATTGTTGTGGATCCTCTGGTTTGCCACCTGAAAGCACAAAGGCAACAAGAAACATCAAGTTTAATTCATTGCAACCATGTGTCCCAACTTCAAATCTGAGATGATTTACTACTTGTGAGTAAAAAGGCTCAACGGGCTATATATTCTTTGGACTTTGTGCTGTGATGATGAAGGACAAGGCTGGTACACATAATTTAAAGTGACAGTACTACTGTGGTCTGATGAATTAGAAATTAATTTGAGAAATCAAAACTTGTCCCAATGTCTGGCAACCTTCACTGTGGAAGTATTTTTTTTCCCTAATTTCTACTCAGAATTTCCATTGATGCAAACTGTGCCCTTTGCCTGTCAGGTTCCATCCTGTCTGTAACCTTTCATGAGTAGCTGAAGCAACAGTAAAATCCCCCATTTCCTTTCCACTGGGCTGAAGAGAGTTCTCACAGCCCATCTTTGTATGACACACGCAGACTCTGCAATAATCTTTGTGGCCCTGTGCTGAACTTTGTCCACTACGTGAATGCCTTTTTTGTATTGTGGAGCCCAAAACAAAACATTTGAAACAAACCCTAAATCCTAACTCAACTAAATCACAAGTGATTGCAGTTCTAAACAAAGTTACTAAAACTAAGCAGTAGAGAACCCATTCTAGCATCACTTATTCCAATTTAAACTAGAATGAACAGAAATTATTTCCCTGCCACTGTTTTTCCAGAGGCTATTCATTTGGCTGTCTACTAGCACAAAAGCTATTAATCATTTCTCCTGTAAACATATAAAAGGTTGCCATTGATGTGTCTTACAGAGGTCAGTGTGAGCTGAGTTTTTCTAACCAGTGGCTTCCTGCTGTACTCACATATTATTACTCCCAGACATCATTGATGCTGGCTAAAAATCAATTAGCTTGATTTGAACATGGAAATACCTTTCTTTTTCTGCGCTCCTCGAACATATGACACGATGTCTGACACTTTACACACGTATTCTGCACAAAAGAAAACAATATATAACGTCAACCTTGTTTATATGTCAGTATTGCAATAAAAGCCAGTTATAGCCCAGTCTACTGAACAAAAGGTGAAGTTTGGTATATTGAATCAAAAATGTGCATTCTTCTCCAATATCCACCATCTCTGTCATTTATGCATCTGAGCTGGCACAGTCGTTACGTGGTTCAGCTTACAGCTATAAAAGGGAGATAGTCATACATGGACTGTGATCCAGATGCAGATTTATCTATCTTCTAGTGCTAAGTTCTGGTTTTGTTATTTCCATTCATAATTTTTTAATTAGATTTACTTACAAAGGAAAGTTTAGCCAGCCTGAAAATTGCCCAAGTGAAATGTTGTGGCTGCTTACGGTTCTGTTTGCAAAACCATAACAGGAGCTTGGCACGTGCTTCGAGTTGGACACACATGTAAGCATTCTGCTGAGCAGATACAGATTGCAGTACATCTTAAATTAAGCAGAAGCTTCAGTAAAATACGAATACACACAGTGTTCTCACACAGATTTAGGACAGGACTCAAAGAATACACAAGTGGAGGAAAATCCCAAATGGCAAAAATTCTTATTGCCTTCTAACGAACTGGCAAACCATTTCTGGTCACGCCTCAGCTTTATATCTGTTTGTGATTTTCAGCTCTTGATATGGCAAACTTAAGAGTCTGATGGTTTCAAAAACAGAGGAATAGTGCTGGTTTGCTGATTTTTTTTTCAGAGCTGCCTTCCATTTCTGTGCTGACTATCAAAACTGGATAGAGATACAGAACTTTGGGAAAGTCAGGGATATTTACAGCAGCTTAAAAAAATAATGTATTACATGGCAAAAGAAGAAAACAAGATTATCATCAGCCTTCAAAATGTCTGCAGTTGCATATTGCAGACTAAGGATGTACAAGCACACCTCACCTGTTCTTCTATCAGTCTACAATTTCTTGCACCATTTGTTTTCTGTAATGAGTGATGTGGTTTATAAAATCAAAAGAGCAGAAATAAATCTCACGAGTTGAAATATAATGGGGATAAGACTAGGTATAAATTGTACAAAACGGACAAACAGGTATCTCTCAAACTGAAGTTATTTTTAAAGAAGTTACAGAAGAAATTGTTTGTGGAAAGAAAAGTTCAGAGAGAAAAGGCAGACATACAAGATCTTTTTCTCAGACAAGACCACGGTATTATACATCTACCTGGACTTTGATTACTAAAAGATAGGAAATGTTCTTAATCTCCATCTTTCTGCTTCTGCCTGAAGAGTTTCAAACTGTTCTTCCTGTTCCTTTACAAGATCCCGTAAGTGTTTCTGCTTCAAAATCTCCTGGTAGCGCTGCTTTGCAATCTCATTAGAAATGTGCTGTGTGTCTGCATAAAATGAAATATAAGGGTTAGCCTGTATTTGCAGATGATGTATAGTTTGTATTTATATGGCCCTGTCCTGGGGTTCTTCTAAGTTTTGTATAGAATAAGCAAGCATTTTAAAAGAGACTCACAGTTCGGCTGAAGAGTCTTTACAGTTCTGAATAAAGCAGAAAAATTCAAAAGGCACTGGAATGCTTCCTTTAGTTTCTGGCAAGTACCCACAGTTTTGAAAATCTTTTGCTACGGGAAAGATCTCTACAGTTTTACCAATGGTGAATACCCTTCACCTTACTTCCTCCATTCCCTTGAATGGGTGGAAAGAAGTGAAAGAATGATGCCCTGTTGCCTACTGAAGGTATTAATGACTATAAATAGTTTCAGCAATTTAGTCAATTAACTTTGGTTACAAGGGCATGCTCTTAAGTAAACATTGTGGTAGAAAAAGTACTACTAGTAGTGCACATAAAATAAGAAGTAGGTGCTCCTTGTCCCTTAGCTGATGCTGATGGAGAACAGGACCATCTGGCCTTGGCAATATCTTCTGAACGTTCTTTGCTTGTAACTTAAATTGTGACTCACCAGCTGCCTCAAAGATGTGCCTCCTTTCTGAGACAGAGACAAGCATTTCTTTCAGCTGCAGGCTGAGATTGTAGTTTGCTTGCTCTTCTAAACTGATGCACTTTTCCAACTCTTTAATTCTTTTCTGACGTTTCTTCACGTTCTTCTTGTGCAGCTGTCCGTTCCCAAATGAATACAGAAAACATATGAGATTATACAAAAGACATACTTATGATGGAAACCTATAATCTTAATGACTTCCTTGTACCTCAGTAAACTTTGGCGTATTTGGATGTAACTAGTAGCACATTTTGGCTTTACTTTGTCTTTCACAAATATTTCAATATGCTTTGTAAAGTTCTGATTAAGGAGCTGACAAGAGGTCAGGGTAAGAGATATATTAAAGATAAAACTTGAAAGGCAAAGAGAGCAAAGAAAGTCAATGGAATGTGTGAGCTGAGAACATTCTCTTGGCTGCTCTGAGCTGCTGAAAAAAGGGTTGTTGTGCTGAAGCTGTCAGATGGGCTGTAAGGTGACAACACAAATATTGAAGCTTGAAGAGGATGAGGAGGCTGATGCCAGCTACAGCAACCTGGAGAAAATCCAGTGGAATCACTTAAAATCAAGGATAATCGTCATCTGAATATTGAAATAGATGAGAGAGCCAGCAAATCAGATTGTTGTGTCTGTGTTATTTTGAAAACAGAGGGGCAGTGGTATTATGAACAGGCTGGCACTCCTGGAGAGACACAGTAAGGAGTGAAGATTTGGAAGAATGCTTCATTAGAAATGGAAGAGTGACTTTTATAGGCAAAGCTGTGCAAAAAGTGTTAAGCAGATCTGCATTCGGATCAGGAAGGAAAGCATTTAATTCCGGTAACAAAGCAAGTAGATTTCTCTCCATAGGGTTGATCTATGCAGCAATCAATGAATGCAGACTGCTTCGAAAGACTCTAGAGAACTGCTGCTCTAGACAGCTCAGCAGAAGCTGAAAAAACTACTGAAAGGCGATTATTAATGAATAAATACCTGGACAGGCCGGAGCAGTGGGCCTACGCAAACCTCATGAGGTTCTACAAGGCCAAGTGCAAGATCCTGCAGCTGGGCCGGGGCAATCCCTGATTTCAGTACAGGATGGGGGATGATGTGATTGAGAGATGCCCCGCAGAGAAGGACTCGGGGGTGCAGGTTGATGAGAAGCTTGACATGAGCCCATGGCAGAGGGGTTGGAACTGGATGATCTTTAAGATCCCTTCCAACCCAAACTATTCTATGATTCTGAGATATATATTCACCTGTGTGTGCTGTTCTGGCTATGCTCCAGCAGTCCTTGAGTTAGCTGAAGAGTCATTATGCCTGTATCAGTTGCAGTTATTTCTTACCAACACCTCTTGCTAATGAAGGAGAGGACTTGCATTTAAACTAAAAATGTGCCTCTCAGACGTGGTGGTTCTCTTAGGATTTACCTTATCCATGATGCCAAGACTCTGCTCCATCGCTGAAATCTGGTGGGTGATGTGGGTGTCGTAGTTCATCATACTTAGGAACTGAAGAATTAAAAGCAGAAAGAAGCCATCTCATTAAGCCTGTTTGTTCTTAACCATTTCATAATTTTGTAAAGACAATCATACATTGCAAAACTCAAAAAACTAGAAGTCTGCACATTGGAAAGTTTTACTAATGATCATAAATGGACATGGTAAATATATTCTTGGATGCTGTGTGACTACTAGACTGTAGAGCTGTTAAAAATAATGTTATCTATTATGTGTTAATGAAACCAAGACCAACCTAATTTGTTGTGAGTTGATCCAAAAACCTCAGCTACATTTTTGCTTATAAGGTAGTCTAACCTAACACAGCTGGAGGCCAAGGTGCTATACAGTCTGTGTTTAGACCAGAGAGGAAAGTGATTGTTTTCTTTTGAGTGGTTTCTCCGTAGTTCTGTTTTATTGTTCTTGTACCTGCATAGTAATTCAGGTTGCACAGAAGTTATTAAAGATGTGTTTCTTCAGCACACTGCTACTAAAATATCCCTTTATCGATTGACAAAGGATAAACAGCCTGTGTAACCCATAATGGGCAGTAAAAAGGTTTTTGTAGATGTAGATCTATCCTTTCAGGATACTGTCCCACCGAAGTGACATGTAAAATTTTGTGAACTGCTCTGGTCAGAAAAGGAGAAACAGGAAAGGCCCAGCAGACCTTCAGCACAAAACTGCTTTCACTCACTGCTTCACAAATAGTCCTTATTCCAGGTGGTCTCTGGGTTTTGTCCCACTCTGTCGCCGTTTATATAAGCCACCTTTCTTTCTATTCTTGTTGTTGGGGTCTCTGTTGCCTTGTCTTTCCTGCTAGCCCCACATTTCTACTCAGAGAGTGAAGTCAAGCCCCTCAAAGCATTCAAATTCTGATTAAACTGGTATTTGCCTTTGTTATGGGCAAGCCTAACTCTCTAAAGAGCAACAGTTCTGCTCATCAGTTAAAATGAAGTTTAAAAGCTAACACATAACAGCAACACTGGTGACTAATTTGCTACAAGAACTTTTCAGTGTGTTGTCACATCACCTCTTTGGAAGGCTGTTTTGTGGGTGGCAGTTACAGAAAGTCCCTTGGCTCTGATTCAGAAGTGAACAAGCAGTTTGGAGGGCAGCAAAATGAAGCCTGACTAAAACAGGTGTTTAGGATTTTCTTTTAATCTTTTGATTGAATTGCAATATCCTTACTTGCCCTCCAACATTCTTCATTTTCTCTGTGCTTTATAGCTCTCCCCACTGCAATATCCATAGCTTACCCATCCTCCAACAACTCTTACTCCAAACCTTTATGCCCCTCACCTTAGCACAACAAAACCATCAGCTTTCCTTGCAGTCCTCTATATCCCATACTGCAATATGCTCAGGCTTCCCCTACAAGCTGTCTTCATCCTCTCCTCTCCCACTGGTATCCTTGGCTCTTACCTTTTCCTACAGTTTTTGGCCTGCCAGCTGGGCTTGTTCAAAGCCCAGTGAGATACCAGATGGGAGCACCTCAGACCTTTCACTTTAAAGGAAGTTATAGTCTTTTATTTAAAGGATCTGTCTTCTGAGGCTGCAAAATCCTCATTCCTTAATCTCGGTGCCGATTTTGAAACAGTGAGAGTTAGGGCTAATTTTGCCTTTGTTTACAGCTGAACATACCAAACAGCCACATCACTGATCACTCTCAAGAATAAAACTTTACTCTGAAAACTAAATTGTTGACTTAGTGGGCATCAGGTTTCTCCATAGGAGTAAGGGACTTAAGAGGTATAAATGATCTTACAGGTATAGCCAGCAAAATTTTCTGTGGTCAAAATATAAAGAAAGTAACTCACTAGCTGGCGGTCTTTTGAAATAGATAGCGTTGCTATATCCCGAGCCTTCTGTTCCAGATCTTCTATCTGCATTCTCATTTTCTTGTGCTCCCATTCCAGATGAAATATCACTTTAGAGAAGTCTTTACATTCCACCATGCTAGCAATCTTTTTCCTTCCTTGAGCCTGAAAAAATAGATTAATCTTCATTAACATATTTTGCAAATTATGGAATAATTATTTGCAACAAGTTGGACAAGCTTCCAAAGTTATAATTTTAGTAAGAAGAACGTGCTATACTGCAGTCTCTTTCTAGACTTTGCTCCAGATGGTTATCTTTTGTAGAATTTTTTCCCTTTTATGCTCTGTGCCACAGCCTTAGATCAGAGGAGGAGATGGAGAAAATTACAGCTAACCTCTCTCTCCACCTTTCTGTCTTTTGAACATGAAGGCATTTTAGCTCTACAGAATACAAATCAGCCCTCTATAAGGTATTCTGCAGTCATTGCTGAAGGCTTTGTCCAGTAGCAGTTTTTGTACAGCTAGAATGCCTAAGAAAAGAACCTTTTAATGGGAGTATGAAGCACTGTTTTAAGTAGCATCACCATTTTCACCTTACATAAAAAAGTGTATTATTTTTTAAATCTTAATGTAAGCTACTGTTCAAATGCTTCTTAACTGTGCCTTTGCCTTGAGGGAATTTTCAGACTGGATTAGCATTTTCTGTTTACAGCGTGTGTAAGTGATGGTGTGTCTAAAAACTGTTGCCATTTTATTGGTCTGAATTATATTGATCAAACATCAAGAAAGCAATCTATATTGCAATCTGTACATCGTGATAAGAGACATTACGGAATCCTTAATAGCTTCTAGATTACAATTGAGCCTCCTGGTGTGTAGCAATGAATTGAAACTAGATGTCAAACTGGAGAAAAAGCAGAGCCCCTGAAGGACAATACATTTGTTTAAAAAGCTTAGATTTCCTTCAGATAATGCAAATTACCATGATAGAGGAATTCAGTTCTTCAATAACACTCCTATTAATGAGAATGGCATCACTGTAGTCTGGGATCCCAGTACTTTCCAATTCCACCTGTCCTTGCTTTAGCAAAAACTGGACAGTCAAATTCCTTTGAAATTTCTTCTTCTCTTCCTGCACCCTATAATGGCAGAAAACAAGAAGTTAGTGATTTCAACAGGTTTGCATAAATCCTCCTATGATTCTCAGAATGTTTTTATTTATTACTGGTGAGAGGTATTTTCATGTAGGGGTTACTCTTTAAGAGCCTGTCTTGTACTTGCGCCCAAAGCGACTACAGAATTTGCAACTTATTTCCATACATGAAGTTTTCAACCACTGATTCAGTTTGACATACTCCAGCTCATGTTCTGAGAGAAGGTGTCTGTTACTGAACAGAAGTTTTAATAACAACTGAGAAGGATATGGAGAAGACTCCAGCCAGCACCCTTTTTCTTGTATAATTTATCCCCAGATTTAGAATTATAGAATCATAGAATAACCAGATTGGAAGAGACCCATCGGATCATCGAGTCCAACCATTCCCATCAATCACTAACCCATGTCCCTCAGCGCCTCGTCCACCCGTCCCTTAAACCCCTCCAGGGAAGGTGACACAACCCCCTCCCTGGGCAGCCTCTGCCAGTGCCCAATGACCCTTTCTGTGAAAAATTTTGGTTTGGCCTGCTCACATGTGGTGCAATCGCACCTCATTTCTGAAATATTGTAGGTCTCTAGGATGGATCCTAGAGAAAAGAGTGTTGGAGAACACCACTGCATAATTTTGTATGTAACTTTCAGCTCTGTGTCGGTAGAGTAGTAAAACATAGCAAAATATAGGAAAAGAAAAAAAAATACCATCTAAGTTCTTGGAAAATGCCTTCTAGTTCTGACTTAATCTTCTCATCGTCATCCATTCTTCTCTGGAGAAAGGCCTGCATCTCTGCCAGTGTTTGGTCTTTCTGTTTCACCTAAGCAAGCAATATTGTGACATTCTGAATTTTTTCAACTTTGTCAGTATGGCAGGGCAAGACTCTTCAAGAACAGAGAAGACAAGTTCTTAAGAAGACAAACATATGTATAAATACATAGCCTGGTATTTTGAGAATCTCAGCACATGGACAAGGAGGTTACAATCATAGAATCATAGAATGGTTGCCCTGGAAGGGATCATGAAGATAGCTAGTCCAACCCCCCTGCAGTGAGCACGGACATCTTCAACTCGATATCAGAGTCCCATCCAACCTGACCTTGAATGTTTCCAGTGTTGGGGCATCTTTATACACTGCTCAGAAAATAATTTATTCATTTACACGTATTTTATTCACATGAAAGGAAATCTGTATATCTTTTGCTCAAAGCTCATGTATCTCTGTCTCTGGAAAACTGAGATTTACACCTTCACGCTTTTAAGCTGAACAAACAGCTTGCTAGAACTTTTCCACACCATCTGTTAGGAATTGCTCTTGACATTCTAAAACAGTATGGGAATGCATGGCTGCAAATGTAGACTGATAAAGGGAGAGAACAACTCCAACAGATGATGAAAACCGAATGCCTTAATATTTTTTTTGGTATGGACAGAGGAAAGGTAATTTTTTTTTTTTTTTTTAATGAAACCACACCAAAATCATAATCATTCTGATAAAATCCATTCACATTAATATGCTAATTTTTCCTGTGAAGGAGAACTAGATCCCATTTCCCTTCATAGCATTTCTATTATTCTGAACTGAATGTGGTCAGAAGCAACCTTCAAACTCAAATGCAGCTTGTGTGTGTGCTGCATTGTTGTTTCACCATTACCTTGACCCTGCACTTGAACTCCGTAGAACTATCAGATCCGAAAATATCAAGAAGTATACTGGAAAAATAAAGAATTTTACATACCAGCTCCTCAGTTTCCATTTTATTTCTTCTAGCTAGACAAAAGCGTTCCCATATAGATGGGTCTAAGCCATTAGGCATGTACTCAGGACTATCCAGTTCATCCATGGATTTCCTTAACAGGGTACGTGCATCTTTGTAATCTTCAGCTGAGCCTGAACAATTGCCATACGGGTTTGCAGTGTCAAAGGCCATTTCTGTCACTGGGGCCCTAGTGCACATATAGAGTACATAAAATATTTACTTTTTATTATCTCTTGCACAAAAGAAGTGCAAAAACAACTATGAACATTTCATTCTTTCAAGTTCCTAGCAAAGAACAAATAGGTAAGACTGCATCTTACACAAAATAAGAATATATGTTTTTGAAACCTCATGATTATTTAGATTGCATTTAAAATAGATCGTGGGGGGTGAATGAGGAAATATAAGTACTCAAAAAAGCAATTGTTAAATAGCCAATAAAAAGCAGGCAGCCCACTGATTATCAAAATAATTTTGACCATTGAAATAAATAGCATTCTCATTCTTGACTCCCAAGAAACACCAATATTTAAGCAGATGGCATCAGGAGGATCTTACTCTGGTCGACGTTTGTAAAGCTGGGAAAGCTCATTAAGGAGATCAGCAGGTAGGTCAGCAAACTCCTTTGTAAAACCACATTCCAGTTTCTAGGAGGGAAACAGAAAGCTTTCTTGTTACCAAAACGTTATTTTTAAAAAAGCATTAACCTGCTCATACCTTAGAAATATAGAACATGGTGCTCTTCCAAGCACTGTCAAGCATCACAGGAATCCGGGATACTTCATTAATTTTTCTCTGCACATACTCTCCTTTACAACTGAATTTCAGCAATCAGCAAGTTGACCAGAACTCATCCCATGCTCACAGTGAAGTACATTCTTCTTGTTATCAAGACACAGCATTAACTTTTTAATTTGTGAACCTCCTTGTGTTTGTCAAGAGTCTCACCTTCTCTTCAACTATTGCATTTTCATAGGTGTCCATGTAAGCCACAATTTTATGTTCTGTAGTCTGGAGTGTTTTCGTTGTCTTGTCCTATAGCAAAACCAAAACATTTCAGGAATGAAACTCACCCAGCAGAAGCACCAAGCAGCCACTCATTTACACTGATGAAGCTGACGCTTTCTTATTTCTAGAGAAAAACATGTGAGCTGTTTTCACTAACAAGTCAATGCCTTCTTCTGCAGGTTAATTGTAGATACTGCTAATGGGTGAGCAGGTGTGAAATTAAATTAGTCCCCTGCTTAAGACAGTAAGAAATTTGTGGAAGAAATATACAAATGCTTACAAGTCTTCATATTAAAATCTGAATGTAAGGACCTTTGTTGATAGTTGTTTTCACTTGCACAAAGATTTCCTTTTCCTTTCACATCATCACAGGTAACACAGTGCAAAAATTCACAAATGCTGTTCAATGGAGTGTTTTAATTTGAGAATGCAGCTTCCCTTTCGTCATAACATAGTTCTGCTACCTGTCAGGATACTACGTCTTACTGAGGCTGTTAAATGCCTCTACTCTGCTGGGGAGATCCTTCTCCTGTATTTCACAGTTTGTATGGACCAAAAGATCTACCTATGGGAAGAGTTAGAATTTTTTTTTTTATATGATTTGGCAGGGATGGGTAAACACTTCAGGAGACTAAATTGGTCAATAGGATTATAAACACTTTGTGCTCAAGGGTATGTGTGTCAGATACTCAAAAGCAACCTCTATCTATGCTTTGAACTGGCAAACACAAGTCAGCATGGCCCTCACTTCAGTGAAAAACGTGATGGCATTACATTCATGTCCTAAAAGCATCATAGTTGCTACTTCCAGCTTGACACTGGATACTAAAAAATACTATATATAACAACCATTAGCAGCATGCCCTTCTGAATGCATAGAATTTTACCAAACAACTCCAGCTGAACCAAAATGAGTATATCTATTAAAAAACATATGTATTTATAAAGTATGTCACCTGTACAAGTTGAAAAATATATCAGTGACCCTGTAAATTGTCAGAAAATAATCTACAGCAAAATTTTTATTTGGAAAGAGCAGTCCTCACAAGAAACTGTTTTGTAAATATTACACTTTTCCTAAGAACAGCATTCCAAATGACTACTTACTTTTTCTTTCTCCTTTTTCACAAGAAAATTATGAAGTCCAGCTTTTCTAGTGTCCAACTCCTCATCCAACAGTAAAGCGTAAACAAGATTGACTATTTTGAGTTCTTCCTGTAAAATGATTGTATTAAAAAATGTTAACTTTCCTGATGCACAGTGACAGAGAAGAAAAATTAATGTTCTCTGCAATACCTGGTAGATGACCATCTCTGATTTCACTTTCCTTTCAGAGAGTTTACACACAATCTCATCAAAATTTCGTGTTGTTTCCTGGATGGAAGCTTTAAGTTTCTTCAGTTCATCTTCCAGTGCCTGGAGAAGGAAAGGACAAGAGCAGCAATATCATATCTAGAAGAACAAAAAAGCTCAGATATTGTAGAATGAAAATATGGAATTGTATCCTTTAGCCAAAAGGTCCCAGAAATTATTTGTTTGGAAGGAGAGTGCTGCCAGGCTACCCAGTTATGTTGTCCAAATACGACTTCGAAGAATAAAAAGAGTTGTATCATTTGCGTATGGCATCAGCAACTCTGGGAATGGAACCTGAAAAAAATTTTAGGAATACTGGTACATTTGTGAAGGAAAGTTTGTGAGATGCCACAGGCTTTGGCTTGTATTACTTGGTATAAGTAGAGATTGTCTAGTCTAAGATAGGACTTTTTTCATATGCCACATGATCTTTGTTCTTCATTTGTTCTTCATTTATTCTGTGTATTAGCATTTTCAGAAGTAGCTCCTGAAACTCTGGTGATGAGCATGTTAACAAAACCACTCCTTTTCTCATTTTAATTTACCCTTCTATATTCCTCTTTTTCTTCATTCAGTTCCTTGACTTTTATCTCATATTCTCTAAATATTCTCTTTTCTTCTTCATTCCAAAGATGCTCAGGCTTGGACAGAAAAGGAGGTGGAGGAATATCCTGGAAGCATTAAAGATAAATATGTTTCAAAAGCAACATTAAGTCCCCATCTGCACACTAACAAACTCTAGCACATCTCAAGATGAGTTAAAGGTATTCCTTAGTGGTAAATAAGGTACAAGACTTAAGTCTAAGTTACCTATATATTCTGTTTCTCTGGTCTGTCACTTGCACAGTAATTTTGGTGACACATATTGTGCTATTCTCTCTCAATTGCTTATAGGAATTCACTGCTGGATCTTGTAAAGGACAAGTATTTTGTACTCAAACATACTGCTGTAGATACTAGATACCTCACGTTTTCTGCTTCAGAAAAAAATCTAACTCAAAAAGGTAACCCAAATCTAACTCCATGCTAACGTATACTTCTAAGTGGAGCCCTAATTTTCCAAAAGAGATCAATTCCAGGGAAAATGCTTGGTCCTGCCGTACTCTTTTTCTGTGACATTTCACATTTGTTCCTTTCTTTACTTGTGTACTATCTATATTGGCTGAGTTAAAATGGAATACAGTATTTTTCTGTGAGATCACAGTGATGGAAAACAGGCTCTTCCTCCACCAGTTGTTATAATGGTAATACCAGATTATGTTCCTGCAGTATTCCACTGTGACAGGGACAGGTGTTATGGATAAGTCATATGCAGGCACTAGAACTCTGTGGTCTCTTTTGAGTCCAGTGTGTGGTCTCTTACAGAGTCTATGTAGGTTTAATGCAATTCTACAAGTCTCTGACTTTCTCCTATCACTTAGGTTTGAAATATTTGCTAGTTGAATTTCACACGTCCTCTAAAAGCCCACAAACCACCTAAATGATATGGCAGAAACACAGCTCACCATCTTCAAGACGTCTTCCTTTTTGACTTCTAGGACTCCACCCATCATGTCATTAAGAGCACGCAGTCTGTCATTGTCCTGCAAACAACCACAAAAAATATTTTTGTTTGCAAAAGGAAGTGTAGTAATTGGAAGTTTTGAGAGGGATAATAGGGTAGTTCACATCTAGATCATCTGTACAATTATACGGTGTGTCACTAGTAGATTAATGCACTTCGGTGATGCCTGTGAAACATGATGAAAGTCTCAGAGTTTTTTCTGGTGGACGGATGTTCACGTACCAAATAACTTACTCAAACTGCCATTCTGGCATTCTAGAAAAGAATACACAGGTATAGACTACTCCTGTGCAGTTGGTAGGCTAGGCTGAAGGAGGCTATTGTGTTATTGTCTCATTGAGCATCTCTTTTGGGAACAGAACCATTTTAGGTTCTGCACAGATGCATTTTAAAGCCAGAGGAAAGCATTACAACACCCTTGCCTTATCCCTGAAGAGCACAGGTCGCTCAGTTAACAAACACAGATAAAGCAGAAAGCTCTCTCTTGAGCAGCAGCATGCATTTAGAAATTTATCTAATCCCTAGTCACCTGATAGAGTATTTTTAACTGCCATTTTTTTTAGAAAATGTTGAGCCTAATACTAAATCTTTTCTCCCCCCGGCTGGTCTAGGTAGTTCCAATTGTAAACGATAATAAGAAGGAAAAGGCACACATCATCATTACCTACCATTTACACTTTATTCTCCCATGCTACATGACTGGAATATTTCAGTGCAGCATTAACTAAATAAGCCTGACCAGAGACAAAGGCCTACACAGTAAAAAGGAAACTACTTTAAGTACCTTCTCAGCAAGACGTCTTTCCATTTCAAGCTTAGCCAGCATTTCTGCTTTCTCTCTCTCTTCTTGAGTCAAGTATTTTTCAACTTTAATCTGAAGGAAGAAAATGAGGGTCATATCAGGGTTCTTCTCTCCAAATGTGATCACATGCAGACTAAGAACCTTTGGAAAGAGGGGCAATACTAATTCTTGATGCTTTTTGTATCTCTGCTCCATGATAATACTCCTCAAGAGGACATTGTTCTTTCGAACACCCCTGAAAGCATATTTAAAAATGCTAAAATAGAAACTACCATCATTTTTGTTGAGATTAGTTGTATTTCTTGCATACCTTTTCTGACAGTGAATAACACGAACTGGTGAGAGAACAGAGAGAATTGGGAAAGACTGACCAAAAGAGCATGAGATTGGTGGAATATATTGTATAAGAAGCATGGTGCTTCTTTATAAATTATCATTTCAATTTATAATTACAGTACTAAGCACGGTTTAGTACCCACACACTTAGTCTAAAACTACTTAGTCTCAAAATGGTGCTCAGAATAAACAGAGAAACCCTTATCTATGGAAGTAAACCCTCCAAGCCTGGCTTGAATCTTACACTCAGGAACAGGGGGAATATCTACCTAATTTATAGCCAATTAAAAACTTAACATCAACGAATTAAGATTGTATACATCTTATTCATTTTGGATTGACTTATTATAAGTTTTCTCCCTAAAGAGTGAAGGGAAGCAAAAGAGACAAAAAGATGATTTTAAGTACACAGACACATCTGTTTTCAGCTTTTCAATGTCTGGCAATGACAGGAATTAAATAAATATATTTGAGTAGGTGAAAGAGAAAGATTCATTTTTCAAACACCTCTGAATCCTGAACTGTGAGTGCTCGCTCTGGTATCTCATCATCTGTAAGAGCTGGCTCCCACACTTCCAACTGCAGATCAAGTTGTTCCAAGATTTCTCGGATCCTCAGGTTTCTTTCTTTCACTCGTTCTATCTCCTGCTCCTTTTGTTGTGCAACTATGTCAAATTCCTTATTAAAAGCAGTTTTCAGTTTGTAAATGATGTCCTGAAATACCAAAAAGGGAAACAGCAATATGGCACAGGTCACATCCATCCATGATTATGGGACCACTCCTCAAGCCATCAAAACCATAAATGTGTGTAATTGTATGTGTGACAGGGAGATAAACTGGTAAAGCCCTTTAATGAAAATCATATAGGCAGAGTTCAAGCTTTGTTAAATAGAGGTGGGCAAACTATCATTCGTGGGGTTTTTTTCCCGCATAGAAATTTTTATTGCTGCATATTGCTGCAAACACTGGATAGAAAATTCTATTTGCTTGTTTTTGAATTCTTTGGCTGAAAGAAGGGGCCTCAAAGGAAAAAAACACATGACCTATAAATCTAGAGACTGTAAATCACAGGTAGAGGGGCATACTTTTAAGGGACATACACGCTAAGGACATATTTTCCTGATTTTTAAGTGATTCATCCTGCAGTTTCAATAATGCTTTTATGTGATTTTCTGCCTGGCATATGTAAGAAAAATTCCCTCATTAAATAAATAAACAAAAGTCGTAAACTATTTTTTTAAAACAGCTAAGACCTTACAATGATTTTAAAAATCATATATTCTCGGTGCTTAAATTCTTCCTTTAGCCTACAGAATTGACCTCAACAAAGCAGAACAGAATATTAAGAGAGAAAACTATGTGTGTCTCCTACTACATCAATTTAATAAAATGAAACATGGAAAGGATTTCAGTTCTATCACCAGATTTTACATTTTGAGATGCTTAGCTGTCTGCAATTTGTATTACAATAAATATTTTTGTGGCCATGATTATTTCATTGGTTTCTAATACAATAATAAGTTATGATGTAGTAAGGCAGGATGGCAGATAACATAAAGTGTTGCTGGGAGACAAAAGGCTGTGCTCAAGTGTTTGTCAGCTACCTATCTAACTCTCAGCAAATTCACTGCACTGGCCAAGAACACAGCAGACTTGTCTGCTATTAGATATATCGTATGCATCTTGAAAGCCACACAGTAGAAAGATCTCGTTACATCCAAACTTACATCTAAAATTGCTCCTTGTGTTTCTTCCCCATCTGCTTTAAAAACTAGTGTATCTACTAGATTTTATGTATTACAACGCATAACTGTTGAGCTCTGCTACCAGTTGTAGCCTTAAAGAGCTCTGATGAGGCAATGCTTTACTGTTGTTTAACCACTTCTGCCCTTGCAGATCATCTTCATAAGAAGCCTTTTATGTAGCATGTTTACTGCTTAATAAACAGGCCAGGGTAAGAGAAGGGAGAGTCGGATAGTAAAGAATATTAAATAACAGAAACACTGAAGGCTCCAAATGAAGGGCTGATAAGACTGTAAAGAAATGAAATGGTGTGAGGATACAGCTGAACTTTCATTCAGCAGCAAATAGTATGGAAAGAGGTCATGTTTCCACAGGCATGCTGAGCTGTGCAAGCCAGCTATACAAACACCAGAGGACAAATAGAAATACTCTCAAATTGGGTAACCAATTTCATAAAAACGTTTTTCTTCCACACCTGAGCTGGCAAATCCACATGGTGCTTTGCTGCACGATGTGCATTTATCTGTAACACAGTGGCCTGTGCAACTCTCCATTGCAGTGTCAGTACACCCAAAATCTGAGCGTCTGTGACTGCTATGAGAACCCAAAGGTGTGGCAGTGCCACTACAGTAATACAAACTTGAAAAGACATCACCTTTAATAACACTATCTGATTGACTTTCTGCTCCCTACTGTGCAAGTCCAGTTGGTGGTACAGGATAGATGTCTTCTGTCTTCTCTCGTTCTTCCTCAAGTAATACAGTCTCAGACTCAGTCTCAGGATTTTTCTTCTGAGCCTGAATATCACAAACATGACAACTGTGTTAATTTTGTATACGAACCAGTGGCACACGTATGAAAAAACTCTAGAGATCATATTCTGCAATTAAGCCCAGTGATCAAAAACCCACAAGTTGAAGTGAACATATACAGAATATTTGGTCCAGTTGTAGGATCCCCAGTACAAGAAAGACACGGGCATTCCGGAGCAAACCCAGCGATAGGCCACTAATACAATTAAGGGTTTGAAGCACCTAATATGTGAAAAGAAGCTGAGCGTGCTGGGATTGTTTAGCCTCAAGAAGGAGGAGGCTTGGGGGGTGGTGTTTAATAACACATATAAAAACCTGAGGAGTAAGGACAACAGAGCCAGACTCTTCTCAGCGGTGTCGGTGACAGATTGAAAGGAAATGGTTATACATCAAAATACAGAACATCCAACTTAAATATAATGAAACACATTTCCTCTGAAGGTTGTCAAACATGGGAGAAGGTAGCCTATAGAGGTTATGGAATCCTCCATCCTTGGAGATATTCCAAACCTGACTGGACATGGAGCTGAGTAAATTGTTCTAGGTGGGCTGGAGTAGATGACTTCCAAATGGCTTATCTAACCTCAGCTCTTCTGTGATTCTTCAATACTAATGCATTTGTTCTAAGTAAAACCACAACATTTCATCTTTACGAATATCTTCAAATTTTTAGGGAAGTATTTCTACAGCGAAAACGGACCCAAGAAATGTGTCTATGTAAAAAAGGGGTTAAGATGCCAACTCAGAGCATTCTGATCTGAAATGCCTATATGCAGTACTTCAAAGGGATTGTACCTCATCATCAGCTGTCTCAATCTTCTTTAACTGGAGAACTTTCTCCAGAATTTTCAGTTCTTCTTCAGCACGTTCCTTCATTGGATAATTTTTCACTTCAGAAGCTATATGGAAGCACTGTTCAATTATATTTTTTTTTTAGAAAACAAAAACACCCAAGGTAAAAACTTCTTCAGAACACATCTGTTAATTCATTTGTCCAAAAACTGAATGCTAAATAGTTACAGAGGCTTCTTAAAATCAGAAGTAATATTGATGATCAATTAATGTAGACAATCCAGCAAGAATATAGGAGTCAGAAAAAAACCACTTGCCTTTTTGGTAGTAAAAATGGTTGGTTTAAAATTTGCTGCCTTTATTTATTTTTTTTTTTAAATAACCTCTGGCTATGTCCTCTTTATTCACAGAATTCAACCAGGACAAGATTTTTGGTAAAATTACTCGGTCTTTAACCACCCTTGAGATAATCTAGTATCACTAGTTTGACTAATATCCCTCTGTTTAAAATAGGCAAAATCAGGGTTAAATTTTGCTTTTACATTCTGTGTTGCAGAAGTCCTACTGACCCAACACAGAAATATAATATTTACCTTCGCCTTTTAGCAACACTGCATGAAGATATTCTCTAGTATCTAGGAACTAAGGAGTTACTTATTTGCTTATTAGCACATTTATCCACTTTAAAAGGCAAAATCAGCCAGGCTCGGTCAAAATCAACAGAATGAAAGATTTGCATGAGCCCTGGAAAGAAGTGGTTTTTTTCCTCATACCATAAGCAAACCAGAAATGTGTTATACTTCTATTTATTTTGTTTCAGTACCTTAAGGAATCAATAAACTACTGCAGTAAGTGAGTTAGAAAGTGATGGTTACCTTAACAGCACGTCCTTTTACACACATTGGATCCCAGCACTCATGTTTGATGACACTCTGCAAATAGCAGTTGGCTAAATTCTCCATTTCAATCTCCTTCCTCACCTTTCAAGATACAGAAAAGAAAATAATGACATGTGGTGCAAACCAACAAGATATAGGCAATTTGTATTGAGTTGTTGAAACAAACCTGGCAGATTAAATGAATTACCCGTATTTCATAATCTTAGACTACTGCAGCTATCTTCTCCAAAAATGATATTGCATACTACTGCTACTGAAAGGTGTCATTTCATATGTGAAGAAAAGCATTCCAGAACTTAAGCAGCGCTGTACCCAAGGTCACAGTGTCAGATTTACAGTTTCTGGCATAGATCATATTCCAACTGGCAATATCTGCATTAGCAGATTCACCTGCTTCAAAAAGTGACTTAAAATACTTTTACGCTTTCCTGCTTCTCAACAGTGAACAACTTTGAGATCATCTTCTATTCTTCAGTTATTGCTTCTCCTTTTCACTGCTAGTTTTAAAATGTTCTCTTTCCACTCTATCATACCCTGGCCACTTCTTCTTCAGCCTTTTCTTGTGCTCTTTCCTGTTCTTCTACATCCAGGTTGAACTCCTGCTGCTCCAGTTTCTCAATGTCTGGCACCAGTTCATTTTCATGCATCATTTTCTGAATCTGTTTTTTTAAAAAATAAGTATAAGGAATAAAAAGTAATTCGAATGTGAATAGAGGAAACACTGGTTTTAACACTGTGGAACTTGATAACAGAGAAAATCATTTTAATTGCCTCCACTTTTAACTGCTTCATGGTAATTGGTAGAACGTGCTGCCTGTACCTAGTGACAGAGACTACTATGTGAATATATTTCATCCTTCCCTTAAAGCTCATTTGGATGTTATATGTGGAGTTGTGCATACTTTCTAAGAATCTGTAGCATGGAATTGTTCATTCTTTAGTTCTGAGAACTTTCAAAAGTTTTTATCTATCTCATGCAGTTCAACAAAGGGAAATGCAAAATCCTGCATCTGGGGAGGAACAGCCCCATGCAGCAGGATATGCTGGGAGCTGAGCAACTGGAAAACAAACTGGAGAAGGAAGAGGAGAGGATGACAGTTTCTATAACGGAAGGCTGTTAGACCAGCAGAAACTAGCCTGCTGAGGGGATAGATTGCTCAAGATATAAGGGTGGTACAAATTTTTTAGTTGGAGCAAAGGAACCTCAGAACCAGACAGTTGTTCCTGACAGGTTCAGCACGCTGTCCCTGAAGAGACAAATCTCTCTATTACCTGTCTGCTCAGTGTTTATGACAAAAATGTAACTAAGCACTAGAGCTGATAGTTGTAAAGGAAGCGTACATGTAAACAAAACTGTAAGCTAAGCCATTACACTTGTAAGAAACTCACAGTTTCATGCAGCTTTTTAATTCCCATTTGCAGCTCTTTCTTCTGGTTAGCAAACCTCTCAGTCTCTTCTCTAATGACCTGACATACAACAGATATATTTTTGAAAATAAAAAATAACCCAGGAAACGACTGAAGTGATCTAAAGGAACATTATCTGTACAGAAAACAAAACTCAGAAGGGATTAATAACTGAAATAGACATAAGCTTAATTCAATAGGTTGATTCTTAGAACTGCTAAAATGAAAAATGATTGTACACCCAGTTCACACTGTAAACTGGTTATACAGAAACAGAGCTTAAAGTAAGGAAAGAAAGAAAGTCACTCCTGAGATCACACAGAAAGCAATGATATTTCATCTTATCATTGAGCCCCAGAAGCTGGAGAATATATACAGCTCTGGTTCATAACAAAATGAACCTGCTACCACCCATAATTCATATTTCTGAGGAAAAAAATTATCTATGTTAACATTAATATAGCAATTTCCAGACTCACAAAGCACTAAATCCCCTCTCTGCACACTATTAGATCTTTGATGAACTTTTACTCTTAAAAAACTTTGGTTCCACATCATACTCACCTCAACCTTAACCTGAAACAAACCTCAGGGGGTTTGCAATTAATGTCATATTGTTGACTATTGATTTATCAGTGCTGTAGAATTTTTTATTCTGGCCCTTGGGAAGAAGCACCTGCTTGGTTTCTGGTAATAATCTTCAGTGTAACTTCTTGACATTTAGAAGAAAAACATCTTTACAAGTTTCTAAAGGAAGCCGATTTCTCTGGCAATTTCTTTTTTTTTTCATTTACTCCTTGTGTAGAAGTGGCCTTTTGGCCTTTAGAGCTCCTATTGTGCTCAGTACCTGCTCTGGTGTGTTTATAACGTTGACCCTAACTTTTCTAAAGGTCTAGATGGCAACGCCTTAAAGGGAGGCCCAAATGTCAGAAGAGCTTTAGAAAGTAGATTACTTTACAGCACATAATTCAAATCACTACTGACTCTTGAAAACTCCTGTTTTGATTATTACTTGTTCTATCAAAGTACCTTCTTCATTTTCTGATCTATCCACGTCATTTCATTGGTATTGGCTGAATATGAACTGGTGACGTTTCCGTCTTCCTCTGTCACCTCTACATTGGAAGATTTAAGCGATGCATCCTGAAATTAAGGATATAAACATCCATCTCAGGTACTTAGAGAGAATAAGAGAGAGACCAAAATAAAATAAAAATTGGACTCACATTAGAAGCACCACCACGTCATTAAAGAGAATGTTACAATATTTTTATTCCCTAACCAGGCTCCAGATTTGGTCCAGAAAACCCTTGCTGTTATGCAAAGCCTTTTGACTCAAATGGCCTGACATTACTAACTTCTGCTTTGCTTGATTTCAACAGGAAAACAAACAACACACAATGTATAGCAGTAATATCACACTGGAAATGACAAATAATTTCACATGAGGAGAAATTGACTTTCACAGAGTTTTCTGTGGCTGAAGAAACCATGTGAAACTGAAGCTGTGAATGCCATCTTCCCATAACTATTCCATTTCCTTGTTTATGCTATTCTACAAATTAAGAATTAAGCATATTCAGCCTATCCTTGGGAGTATTTTGCTACTTCTGCAAAAGGATCAGAGTTTGTTTGGAGGACAGTTTTTATCATGTGCAATTTTAGGAGAATGATCAAACCTTCCCCCCGCTTCCCTAAAAATAAAAAAAACACCCCACCTTAAATTTCCCTTCTGGAAGTGATTCTGCTGTGGATTCTGGGTCAAAATGCCGTTCTGCCATGGATTGTAAAACAGTATTTTCATTTGAAGTGGACTTGTTCAGTATAGCAAGAAGAGATCGCCAGTGAAGATCAGCTTCCTCAGCTTCAGTATTCTTTATCTTCCTAGTAAATAGAAAATAAATTGATGTATTTTTATGTCTTATAATAAAGGACAAATTATTAAATATTCCATATAACAAAATTACTAAGTTGTTCAAAAATGCCTATTCAATATTTTTACATATGATTTAATATTGTTTGAGTTCTAGCATTCATAATTAAGTGAAGTTTCTTCAGAATTAGAAATTCTGAAAGATTCATTACCCAGAGTAGAAATACCACTCTGGTGGACCCATCTTCCATTTATGCATCTGCCTGAACATTTGTTATACCACAGAAAAGCTGTAGTTTCATGTGTCCCTCACTCCTAATGTTTGCTAAGAGCTCTCTATGGGCACAGTTCAATTCCCTCCCATTAAATCTGTAATGTCCCCTAATCACTGAAATAAAATGGTATCTCATGAGATTATATGGCTTAGATCCTCAGACACCCCATTCCAGATGGTTTATTTGAGAGTGATAAGCAGCTTATTATGGGTAATGCTTATCAGAAGACACTCCTTTATCTTGTATTGCAACTGCACCCAAAGTCCAAGACATTCTCCACAACACTGGTGGGAAGCTTTAAATGAGCTAGGGAAGCTACCTCTAAGGATGAGAGGAGTGACTTCATCTAATTCTTAACCTTACTTTGAGACTAATAAAAAGTCTAGAATCACAAATAGATGCAAAATTTGCCTGTCAGGATACAAAAATTCACACCATCAATATTATACATACTTCCATTTCAGGCACACCAGGGCACCATCATTTTTCCCAATAACAAGGATAAATTTGCTATCCAGAGAAAATACCGTGGATCTGATTCCTCCTCCTTGATATGAGTGACAATGCATACGAGCGAGTATATCCTAGAAAAGTCACAGAAGCAGTATGAGTAAATATGTTTTTGTAACAGGGTATGTCTATAAACTATGCTTCTGTATTTTCTTATAGAAGTCAATCCAAAATGTCAACACGAAGTATATAAAAGCCTAGGATTTATGATTTTGTGATTTTTGACTACAGATGGGACAAGTTTCTAGAATACTAATTTTGCAGGTGATGATAACGAAAAGTAGTAAAATTATCTACCCCAAGATTTGCTGGAGAAGAAAGTAAGTAGTTTGTATAATCATCAGTTATAAAAACAATTGTACTATATAATGTTATGACAGTTCATGTTCAACGTAAATTTTTCTGGAACACTTTATATTCAAGCAAAGAAAAGCTTCCAGTGAAAGAAAGTAGCTTGCACACCTCTTCCTCGCGTACACCAAACAAAGCCTGTACCTGGATGCCTACCTACCATAGTAGGAGTGTGATAGACGAACAAAACACCATCGTTCGCTGCTGATGCCAGCCACCGGCCGTTGGGTGATAAACAGAGGATCCCCGATCCAAACTGATTGCTACGAATCCTCTTCTCTGATAAAAATACTGATGGGTCTTCCGATATAGTCTGCCGAACAAAGAAAATGTTAGCAGCAGTTCAGATTATGGAGATGTCTATGCCATTTTGAGAAGGCTGATGGCAGTTTTGTGGGTTATCACATGTGGTGATTTACAATCCAAACACTTGGATTTCTGAGCTCAGGAAGCAGTAACATTGCTACGATGATTTGCTTCTCATCTCTTCAAAAGGGTCTGTGTGTTTTTATGTGCCTGGGCCCAGAGTTGTCAAGGAGGAATGCCCACCTTTGGAATTCACCTTCTTCCTTGACCTGACTCAAACTGGGGGAGACCTATGAGCTACAGAGAGGTCCAGTTCATCAGCAGGCAATGACAGTGACCACTACTTAATTTCAGGCAGGGCTGAGCTGGGTTTGCAGTTGTGTCTTAGAGTCATGGGCTCACATGGGCTCAGTGCTTTTAAGAGCTGGATACTCCAGTTACTCAGCAGACTGCACAAAAGCACAGCTCCAACACAGAAGCTACACATGAAGTGCCTGCAAGCTGTACAAGTTTTAAGAAGCAACATTTGGCTTTCTCTGTAATCAAACAAGAAGATTGCTTTTGCCAGATTTCTGAGCAGGTGGTAGGATACTAAAAGTTGATGTTTATGGATGGAGTAGATATTTTGAGTGCAGAGATGACTTTTTATGATAATATCCTGCTATATTAACTTCAGCTACAGCCTTTGTTTGATGGTATTTAACCATCACCCAAAATAAAGCAGCTTCAGAAAATTACCTTTTCAGTGAGATGATATTTACAGATGAAAAGTCCAGAGGTACAGTAACCATACACAATATTATCCTTCAATCTGACTGCTGAGCTCAAAGGGCAATCCAGATCATAACGCTCCTGTTTAATGGCACTAGCATCAAACATTCCTTGGTCATTAACATACTCATCATTATCTAGAAGCGTGAAAAAAGAAACAGGGAGGAAAAGGCATCATTACCACTAATGCAGGTGCTTCACCCATCAAGTAATTAAGAAAATCAGTCTCAGCAAGGAGTGAGCATTATGTGAGTTTTCAAGGAGACTAGGAATTAAGACACCTAGGTTTGACACTTACTCTGGGGGTCGTGCCAATCTAGCACACTGCAGTGAAGCAGAGAGACAGCTCTAAAGAAGTCCTAGAAACGGTTTAACCACAGTGATGTAATTGTTTGCATACCCTGATTTACCCTGCTCTGCTGTGCCTTAGTTAAATTTATGCATTTAAGACCTCTCATGACAACTGAATTAGTTTTCCACCTGTTTCCAGAAAGTGCCCCGAACTGATCATTCCAAGAATATCAGTTTTCCAGAAGGTGAATGGAAGTTTGCCTTTCTTAGGCGTCCTTAACCCACCCCCCCCTTTTCCTCATAGTGACACTTTTCTCATAGAAAGTTTCTTTAACATTTCCTATTGGGACACAAGGTAATATTTTTTAAACACAGTAGACTTTTTCCTTGGTGCTTTTACACAGAAAAGCTATAACAAAGACAGGGAATCACTATTTTTTTAGATAGATCAACCTTTAATATTTTCCTTCTGAGCTATTACATACCTATAATAATTCTTTGAAGAGGCTGGTGGGATTGATTCCCCTTTGAACACCCGATATGCTAGTCTGCAAAAGGGTGATGCCTAGAACAAGGTCTCTGTGACTGGCTTCGGGCATTGCCCACTCAATAGTAATAATAACAGCAATAACAACCACCACCAGTAGAAGTAGTTGTTAAGCGATGGCTTTGTGAATCTGCAAATGAATTACTTCTTCCTTCCTTGGCCTTCCCTTAAAAGATCACATTTTGCAATGATTGAGCTGACTATAAAGCCTACCGAATGCTGTATGAGAAATGATGTCCCAGGAGAATGTACAGAGGAGATGAAGAAAGAGATTAAGATTTGTGTTAATGGATGGCAATAATATGATCTTCCCTTAGAAAAATATCACAGAATATATATTCTTACCTGTTGTGAGTTCTGAAGGTAGATAAAAAACTTCCAGTCTTGCTCTCTGGCCCGCTCCCACATTAAGAAGTGCCGCCACTTCAACTAAGTCCTTGTTGAAGTCAGAAACTACAGAGAGATCCAGCACTTCATCTGCTAAGGCTGAAGCAGGTAGGGAACATCAATGCAAATTGTTACTGAATCACGGTAACGTTTTTGCTGAGTTATCACATCAAACAAAGAGACCCATGTTCAGGACACATCTCAGCTCAACCACACAGTTTGGAACTTGCATGAAAATATCAGACAAGCCACAACCTGGTTTTGGAAAGTGCGGCACGCACACAACTTCAGCTAGAGGCATCCAGCACTGAGAGTGCTAAGTGTTACTATGACATTAAACATTCAAATATGACTTTACATCCAGCTTGAACTGTAGCAATTTTGAGGTTCTCTGCTGATAACCACCACTTAAAGTTATGATGAAGGTCTATACTTATAGATGCGATCTGTAAGTATAACGTTAGTGGAATTGAGAGGCTGCAAAAACAAATACACAAATTTCTGAAGAATTATTCTGTGACTTAAAATTCCATCATTTTTATTCTTTAGCATCCAGCAGCAAAGCTGACAGTTCCAGCAGTCCTCACGTTAAAGATGTCCGGGGCAGGCAATTGCACCCAGCTATCATGATTTTTACTCTAAATTCTCTCAAGATGAGCCACAAAAGTCTTAAGTTCTTTGCCACTACTATTCCTTTTGTGCTGGAGTTGTGATCAGCTGGTTAGCTAATCCATTCTCTTCCCTCTGACTTACCTGCTCCTTTGCTAACTAAAACTAAATAAAAAAAAAAAAAAAGCAAGTACACCTAAAATACAGTAAATAGTGAAAACACAGTGTCGTTAATGCTGTAACATTTATTACCTACATATCCAAGAACTTGGAATAATTTTGAAGGCCGGGCATCTAGAATAAAGATATGTCCTTCTGCAGCCCTAGTGATGAGGAACCGGCCACTCTGGTCATAACTAGGTGAAAAAAAAATCCAAATAGAAAACAGCTCAATAAAAAGAGTCAAATAATTCCACTCCAATAACTCTGCTGACTTCACTGAGGGCATAAACGCAACTGAAATTTCAGCTTCTAGGTTTACAGGATTAGGGTCTGATATAAAGTGCAGTTATGAGTGCAATTTCTAATTGTGTGGGTGGTCAATCTAAAGCTAACGATGCTCCATAGCAGTCTGTTAACAACTTCAGCAAATCTTTAATGAAGTTTATGTTTTTAAAAATAAAACGGCTATACAGATTTTGATATTATTTTTAATAGACATGGCTCTGTTTATATTGATTTGACCTTGAATGAGTTGCTTTCCGTATCTATTTTTAATGTTTTATCTTAGGTAGCTGTGGAAAGTGATCACATCTGAGTCTCCAAATAACAGGCAGACTAATATTAAAGTTTAACTGTTCAATATCCATTTTATTTTTTAAAAAGTAGAAGTAAAATACTCTCAGATTTTTCAATAATGGAAAAAAGCAACCAACCAAACAAAAAAAGCCTTTTACATCACTAGAGCTTATTACAGGAGGACTGGTAAATTCCAGAACAGTGAGCAAATGAATAATTAACAATGGTAATAAAAATCCACCGTATAAAAAGGGATGACCAAAAGGCTTAAACTTAATTTCACAAAAACTTAAATTTACTTCTAGTGAGAAATGGCCCTCTAAAGTTGGATACATGGAATTGTGCATAATTATTGCACACAGTGATCTGCCAGAAAGGATCTTATACATGAGTATTTTCAGTGCTCAGTTAAACCTTCTTAAAATACAGGTTTATTATATTTCTCTCATATAAATCCTGCCACTACCTCTCTTGCAAGCAATTCAGAATATGTTGGAAAATAATTGAAACCATCAAAATATTTTACTTTGTTATTTTTGGAATCAAAGCTTGAACAGTTTTTTTGTTCAACTAACAGCGTTACTCAAGAAACAGATTGACAATATTACTGCCCCTGCTGCTTCATACTTACTGCAAAGACAACACTGGAAATTTGGAAAGAAAAATTCTGTGAACAACCCGTGGAGCTTCAGCTTTGGTAACATCAAGAAAATAAGATTTGACCTCTTATGGTCCCAACAGCAACGCTGCTGGAGGAGGGACAGCAAGCCATAGCTGTTGCCTAGTTGAGAAACAAAATATGATTAACAGTTCCATACCTTTTTTTACAACTATTCTGTATGTTAGTATGCGACTTCTTTTACTATTTAGAAGTCCCTAAAATTTGAAGAAGAAACCTCAAATGGTTCAGCTAAAAAACTTGTTTTTAACAAAGTATTTTAGAGACGTCTTGGCTTTTTTCCCTATGCTCTGTATCTACATATCAAAAGCCAATTCTGCACTCCTCAGAAAAAAATCATTATATCCACATTTAAAGTGAAATAAGTCCCACCTCAATGAAACAGTGAGTGCATTGTTATGTGTACAGCTCTTACAGAAAGGGATGAGTCTCTTACTGTGTCAGATTTCAGGGTTTGAATGCATCTTAAATCAGGACAAAGCATTAACAGTTTTAAATACTTTTATCAACTCAGTTTCAAGAGCCTGGTCATTCAAGGCATTTAGTTTTTACAGACTCAAAACTTTTCCATTCAGTTCTGACACTCATTAAAAATAAATATTTCATCAAATATTATAAAAATTTAGATTGTTATTTACAAATATGTGCTTAAAGACACATCACTACAACAACCCAAACCATTCAATGATTCTATGACATGAGGTTGACATGTTGCCTCTGCTTTATGGCCCAGTTCAATAGACGATTAGTTCAAGTAAACGTAATATTTTTAAATCTCTTTCATGGGTTGTACAGAGACACTACTGATCTTTCCTCACCACAGGTTGATCCAAATCTGTGGAATATTATGCTATGAATTAAGAAATACTAAAGAAAACTTCAAGCATCAGTCACTAAATGAGCTCCTGGTTGCGTGTACCTGAATATCAAGGTTGAGCTTGCTGAGGCAAGTTCCATCTTCCAGGAACCAAACTTGTACTTCACCTGAAATTGTTACAGACTATTGAACAGAGAAAAAAACATAGTCAAAAGAGAGTGGAATAACCAAATAGTCTGGAAATGACTAGTGATCTTTTATAGAATATAAATTCAAATAGTGTCTGAGCAGAGCAGATCAAGGATTACTAGTTTTGCTTGAAATTACCTTGAATTCCCTTTAAGTCCAGTTGCTGCAAGGTACGCCTACCTACGGAAAATGTGTAATCATTTCTGTGAATTGATGCAAATACAGGAATGTTTTTTAAGCAGAATGAGACAATCTAGGGCAAAACATGTAAGCTTGATCAATATTAGCACTCCCACCATTCAGCCTGCAATAGAAAACCTGCTTATCATTTTGTTTGCACAGGAAAGGGCTTAAGGTGACATCTGGTTTTCTCACATGAAAAATTATGTGTATCATGTTTTTGAGGCCTTCTTATAACCAGGAAATTTTATAATTCCACAGTGAAGTGTGGCTAGAGATCAATCAACCCTCACATCACTCATTCAGACTCAGGTAAAATTTGTCATTCCCATGTTACTGACAAACAAACAGATTATCAGCAAAACTAATTGATTCACACCCCAGAATTTCAGGGCTGGCTACTTGAAGAATTCATGGCCTTGAGATGAATCAGAGTTGCAGGAATCCAAGACACAGGAGGAAAGCAAGGAATATTTCAGAATGAACAGATCCATGAGTAATGCCTCGTTGTCCCTGGACCTGGGACAAAGGCATCTCTCAGGCTGTTCCAGTTTGTGCTGGAGGCTGAAAAGATCAGCAGGGATTCCTTGTTCCGACATCTGTTCTCTGAATTGAATCAACCGTTTGCTCAGCTGTGTTCCTGACCACTAGTGAGACAGCAAATAAACAGCAGAACCATACAACATTTTAGCAGCCTGCGAATTATCCACCCTGCATTCCAGGGCAAGTTCTGACCCTTCTATAGGCCATACCTGAATTAATGCCATTTAATTCCGTAATGAGAAGGTTTTCCACAACTGTAACAAACACCAGAACAGTCACGATCTCTGCAAGGCTTTTGATTTTGTGTCTTACCAACGTTTTGGTCATCTGAAAAGAGCCACAATTATATATAAGGAAGAAAATAATTTCTTACCACACAGTACTTGTCCCCTGGAGTAAGAAAATCAGCTGTCAGGAAACAACTACTGCATGTGTCCAGGAGTTTGACAGCTTCTCCACTGTGGGCAGGTTTGTAAGCATAGATTGTCCCCTGACAGACAGAGAGAGATAATCCATCCCTGGGCTATGAGACTTCTCATTAAAAGCTGTCAAAGACTTCAAGAAAAAATACTCATCTTCCTGAGCTCTTTAAAGTTTCATACTCTACTCTAAATTGAGGTAAAAAGTGCCCAGTAGAATTCAACTGAATTTAGTAAATTATATAAATTTACACTAGCTGAAAATCAGGATGGTTCATTTGAGAGTGATCCAGCTAGTCACGTTTCCAAGTTTTGTTTCTCATAACTGCTTTAATTTAAAACCACCCTATTTCGTATTGCTCCAGAAACCAATCAATATTCTAAAGCAACATAAAACACAAATAATAAATCTTAAGCTTCAAAAGATGTTTTTATCTAAAGACCTCAAAACCTTTTAGAAACAATTCATAACTAATGTAGACATAGATTTTAGAACTTCTCTACGCATTTTACAAAAGGAGAGTGAAATCAGAGACAAAGTGTGACCAAAGCTACCCCCACAAAAAAACCCAAACAAACCACATTTAAATGCCAATTTAAATTATTAAAGGTCTGGAAAACCAGGGATAATTTGAGGATTTGGGACTCTTGTGTAAGATTTCTGGACATCAGGCTGGTCAAAGAAGGATCTTTGACTGGGTGGCCAGACAAATTCAGATAGATGCACAGAACAAGTCTCCCGCATAGCCACAGTAGGTCTGATGTACCCAAGGCCCAAGATTTCATTGCAAACACAAGATGGGCTAAGTTTACCTCTGGTATAATTTGTTGACTTGTGTGATTACATTACAGACATTTCATACTGGCAGTGCCAGCATGCACATACAGAATAAAAGGAACATGCCATTATATAATGCCGTTATCTCAAATGCTATACCTGGTCAGTGACAAGCAGAAGCACAGCGTAATCAGGTGAGAATATGAGGCTGGATATGGGTTTTAAGATATCAACGCAGATTTTCGTCTCATACTGCAGATCTTTGATGTGATAAAAGAATAAAACGCCCCCCTGTGCAGAAAAGTACAAATCCACATCAGGTCAAGGTCAATTATCCCAGCCTGAAGGTCAATTAACCCACCCACTCTGGCAAACTGAACTGGCAAAACCTTCTGAAATTCTCTGGAGCAAGTGTGTTTAACTGTATCCCATTGCTAATGGTCTCATCTGCCTTCATGACGTTTAAATCCAGATGACTCTTATCCTGCATAACGCATTTTTTGAAAAATCAAGGTGTTTTTTAATACAAGTCTTACTAACAGTCCATGTTTGACAACAGACTCTCTCATTAGTAAACACTTGAGATTCCACATTGTTTCTTTTGTGACAGTATAGGGATTTGTCCCTCTCTTAAGCAGCACTGTATAATGTAATCATCATTTTGGATTAAATATTGAGTGAGATTCAGCACAAAACAATTTGGTGGTTCTCTTGGTCATTTTTTTCTCCTCTCCTATTTTTTGTCCATCCTTCTTTCCTGTTCCTCTAGAACTCTCTTTGCCTTTTGTTAAAAATAGTATTGTCCTCTTTGGTTCCTTCTTTGACTTAAAAAATGGAATCTCTTCCCTCCCTGCTCCTTTCTGAGTTCTTGTCTCAAGTTCTAACAAAGAAGATATATGACAAAACCAGAGAGGACCTCCACTTTTTTTCTGACTTCTGTCTTTGCAGTGAGCTCTGCAAATACACTCCATTTGAATGCTTTTTGATTTTCACACAATAAGTTACAAGCATAAAGGATGCCTTACATTTCCAGCTGCATACAGTCCCCCGTTACAAAATGCCACGGCAAATAAAACTGATTGTTGTGGATCCTCTGGTTTGCCACCTGAAAGCACAAAGGCAACAAGAAACATCAAGTTTAATTCATTGCAACCATGTGTCCCAACTTCAAATCTGAGATGATTTACTACTTGTGAGTAAAAAGGCTCAACGGGCTATATATTCTTTGGACTTTGTGCTGTGATGATGAAGGACAAGGCTGGTACACATAATTTAAAGTGACAGTACTACTGTGGTCTGATGAATTAGAAATTAATTTGAGAAATCAAAACTTGTCCCAATGTCTGGCAACCTTCACTGTGGAAGTATTTTTTTTCCCTAATTTCTACTCAGAATTTCCATTGATGCAAACTGTGCCCTTTGCCTGTCAGGTTCCATCCTGTCTGTAACCTTTCATGAGTAGCTGAAGCAACAGTAAAATCCCCCATTTCCTTTCCACTGGGCTGAAGAGAGTTCTCACAGCCCATCTTTGTATGACACACGCAGACTCTGCAATAATCTTTGTGGCCCTGTGCTGAACTTTGTCCACTACGTGAATGCCTTTTTTGTATTGTGGAGCCCAAAACAAAACATTTGAAACAAACCCTAAATCCTAACTCAACTAAATCACAAGTGATTGCAGTTCTAAACAAAGTTACTAAAACTAAGCAGTAGAGAACCCATTCTAGCATCACTTATTCCAATTTAAACTAGAATGAACAGAAATTATTTCCCTGCCACTGTTTTTCCAGAGGCTATTCATTTGGCTGTCTACTAGCACAAAAGCTATTAATCATTTCTCCTGTAAACATATAAAAGGTTGCCATTGATGTGTCTTACAGAGGTCAGTGTGAGCTGAGTTTTTCTAACCAGTGGCTTCCTGCTGTACTCACATATTATTACTCCCAGACATCATTGATGCTGGCTAAAAATCAATTAGCTTGATTTGAACATGGAAATACCTTTCTTTTTCTGCGCTCCTCGAACATATGACACGATGTCTGACACTTTACACACGTATTCTGCACAAAAGAAAACAATATATAACGTCAACCTTGTTTATATGTCAGTATTGCAATAAAAGCCAGTTATAGCCCAGTCTACTGAACAAAAGGTGAAGTTTGGTATATTGAATCAAAAATGTGCATTCTTCTCCAATATCCACCATCTCTGTCATTTATGCATCTGAGCTGGCACAGTCGTTACGTGGTTCAGCTTACAGCTATAAAAGGGAGATAGTCATACATGGACTGTGATCCAGATGCAGATTTATCTATCTTCTAGTGCTAAGTTCTGGTTTTGTTATTTCCATTCATAATTTTTTAATTAGATTTACTTACAAAGGAAAGTTTAGCCAGCCTGAAAATTGCCCAAGTGAAATGTTGTGGCTGCTTACGGTTCTGTTTGCAAAACCATAACAGGAGCTTGGCACGTGCTTCGAGTTGGACACACATGTAAGCATTCTGCTGAGCAGATACAGATTGCAGTACATCTTAAATTAAGCAGAAGCTTCAGTAAAATACGAATACACACAGTGTTCTCACACAGATTTAGGACAGGACTCAAAGAATACACAAGTGGAGGAAAATCCCAAATGGCAAAAATTCTTATTGCCTTCTAACGAACTGGCAAACCATTTCTGGTCACGCCTCAGCTTTATATTTGTTTGTGATTTTCAGCTCTTGATATGGCAAACTTAAGAGTCTGATGGTTTCAAAAACAGAGGAATAGTGCTGGTTTGCTGATTTTTTTTTCAGAGCTGCCTTCCATTTCTGTGCTGACTATCAAAACTGGATAGAGATACAGAACTTTGGGAAAGTCAGGGATATTTACAGCAGCTTAAAAAAATAATGTATTACATGGCAAAAGAAGAAAACAAGATTATCATCAGCCTGTCCATTAACACTGATTCAGTGTTTATTAAACATTGCTATGCTGGTCTACAGAAGGATATTATCCAGTTCTAGTGATAGAAATAATAATTTTTCACGGAAAGGGTCATTGGGCACTGGCAGAGGCTGCCCAGGGAGGGGGTTGAGTCACCTTCCTTGGAGGGGTTTAAGGGACGGGTGGATGAGGTGCTGAGGGACATGGGTTAGTGATTGATGGGAATGGTTGAACTCAGTGATCTGGTGGGTCTTTTCCAACCTGGTGATTCTATGATTCTATGAAGTCAAAGACGTCTTCTGTTCACTTTCTGTGCTTCATATGTAATGCATTAATGCCTGATAATCTTTATAGACTTGTTTTGAATACAAAATAGTTCCTATAATTGCTGACCTTAAGGAATTCTATTAAGCAATATTACGTCAAATTTGGTTTCGTTTTTTAAAGATTCATCATGAGCTCATCTGTTCTAACATCATCTACCATATCAGAGGAGGACAGTCCAATATTTCATGCAAAATAAAATGCATTACTGGTGCTTAACTAACAGTAAAAATACATATAGCTGGTATATTAATAGTTTATTGTTAACCTAGTAGGGCTGGTTAATAAGATCAGGACTGCTGTAACTATTGTTCATTTTATCAATTTTGATGTATTTAGAAGTTTTTCTTTTTTTTTTTTCCAAAAAAAAATGAAAGCAAATTGTTGGGTGCTAAAGAAACCCACCCAGAAGTTCTGAATGTTTATCCTACTAATAAAAGAAATATGTCTTTACAATTTCTGTAAGATATACAATAGCAGAACAGCAGAAAGCAAAAAAAGCTTTCACCTATCCTTTTTCCTCCCTACTTGAATAAAAGACACCACACAGCTATTTCTTACCAGGGAGAGGTTTTTGTTGAAGAACAGAAACACTGCCTCTCTCAGCATCAATTGCCATAACATATCCTTCCTTACAGCCCAAGTAAATCTCTGAGGTCGCAGTCCAGCAGTGGGCAGTAGGATGCACTGACGGCTTAGCAGAATCTCTTGGCTTCAGCAAAAAAAATAAACAAGTTCAATTAACGATTGACAAATATCTGTACAAGCAGTTACGTACATTTTACAGCAAAAAAAAAAAAAAAAAGAGCACTCCCTCATAGAGCCTGAGCACCTGTATAACTTCAGTCCTATTTATTCAGTTAGTCCTTCACTGAGGGGAGTAATTTGAAAAACGAGAACATTCTCCAGAGAAGTCTGTCTGGAGACAGTGGTGGAGAACTCACCTCTCTCTCTAGAAGCTTGTCTGAATGATGAATTATATTTTCATTTTAAAATTACATATTTTAAAATTTGAATTTATCTGAATTTATTCTCCAGCGCTTGTGTCTGTTACAGGTTTGTCCCCTAGCTTGGAATCCATCCGGTACTTTCCCTACCCTTGCAACAATGCTGACCCACCATAACCAATATTTTAATGATAAAATTATGATAAAATTCAACACTCTGAGACCCCAGAAGATTGTTGTGGTTTTTTTTTAATGTCAGAATAGCACTGGAAGCCCAAATTGAAATCGTTACCCACTATTATCTCACCCTGACAAATGTTTTTCAAATTACTTTTCAACATAGTCTTCCACTGCATAGACATTACTTGCACATGTGGTCTTGCATACTTGGCAGTACTAAAGCACACTTTGTTTGAATAGTTTAGCGTATCATATAATCCAAATTACTCTGTAAAACAGCTCTGTCAACCTTTGTGTCATCTGCAAATTAGTTCCAGAAATATCCTTGCCACAGACTTTGCATGTGCCTTGAATTTCATTTCACTGAAATAAATCTCATAAATCTATCATTCTCAAATCAGGAAGAACAGAAATTCACCATTAAATGTTATTAAAGACAGTGATCTGCTCAAATACAATAGTAATAGGGGTCATATAAATACCACGATAGAAAGAAATAGATGGAACAGGGTTTGGGGAGGGGAAAAGGGGAAGAAAACACAAGAAAACCTTGTAAGAACATTTAAGAGAAGATCCAAAGCATGTGAGCAGAAGTGGTGAGAAACACTAGACAATAAGATGGATGAAAAAGAATGAAGAGTCTATAATTCTATAAAACAACACCTGCTGTCTCAATAAAGGTTCTATAAAAAGGAAATATAGGTGGGCTTGGGATGAAAACATAGGACAGAGATTCATAAGCGCCTAGATGTTGCTAGTAAAATATGCCAAGGGCTGGCTACATGATTCTGGGTAAGAAGCCTACTCTCTATTTATGCTTACAAAGCATTTTGAATTTCTCAGCGGGGAAATGTTACAGAAATAAAGTATATTAATATTTACTTTATAAATCAAATAGGACTAACAGTAATAAATCTATAACAAATGGGGCTTTACATCACCCAGAAAAACATTTAATATAGGCATTTTTGCTGATTTTATGACTCTTGAACATCACAAATCTTTGGGAAGGCTGCAACTGAGCTCCTGTGAATCAGGAGCTTTCTGTGTAAAGATGAGTTCTATAATATTCCTTTGTACCTGCTGCCATGACTGTCTTAACACATAAACTAAATAAAATATGGAAAACTGAGGATGAGATTGTGTAAATTCTAAACTAGGTTGCTTCCTGAACTGCGCATTAGTAAGGTGGTGTATAAAATTATAATAATGATGATGATGATAATGCTGTCTTTCTTTGAGCTTCTCTCCCTTTTAAGTAGCAACTCTTCAGAGAAAAAAAATCCATGATGGATCCTTGTAATGAAAAGTTTTATAAAAGGACAATTAAATAAAATTGGTACTGGATGCCAAGAGGACTCAAGTGGTTGTGTCATGGCAAAGCATATTCAGAAACCTCAGGTCCCAAATGTAAGAAATATTGTAACAAAACTAAATTAAGCTAATGGAAGAAAGAATAAGATTGAAAGCTGTAGGATAGTTCCATTCCTTTCCCTCTGCTGCCCCGTTGTGGTTAACACTTTGGTAAATACCCAGCCACAGGGTCTTGTTCTAGAGCCTGGAATCCTAACACATTTCAAAGGAGCCAACGAGAGCATTGGCAGTGGTCTTGCTTTTCTTTCTTGCCTCTCACACATTCTTTAGGAGTTGGCTACAGCTTCTAAGGGCCATGGACTACAGGTTGAGGACAAATCCCTTAAATGACAATCTAAATAATTGGTCCTCCACTTTGGATGCTTACATCAATGGGGAAAACACTGATCTCAGGGGACACTAATAGTGGTGCCATTTAGGGTATTATAAAG
Source organism: Phaenicophaeus curvirostris (assembly GCF_032191515.1). NCBI lineage: Eukaryota > Metazoa > Chordata > Aves > Cuculiformes > Cuculidae > Phaenicophaeus > Phaenicophaeus curvirostris. The sequence goes on from NW_027206669.1 coordinate 756,172, forward strand.
GGAACAAGTCCCCCACACCACTGGTGGGTTATCACACTTCACTGCCAGGGCCACCCTGGGGTCTCGCCCCCAGAGGGTGGTCCTTGCTGTCCCTGAGATATGGGCAGGTTCGACTGGACCGCTGGTTGAGCCATAAAGTTGGTTGCTTGTCGGGGGGGCTGCAGGTTCAGGGGTGCTTCGCCCCATTCGGGGTTGGCATAGTTGGGCCGCCTGGTGTCCCAAGTGGGAGAGAGCCGTGCGCGGCCCAGGTGCCCTCTCCCCCTCCCGTTTCCCTGAGTTTTAGAGCTGCATTCCTTGGCAAAGTGCCCTTGCTTCCCGCAGACCCAACACGGTCCTCTGGGTCGATTCTGGCGCAGGGGGAATGCTGTTGGCAAGTCATGAAACCGAGGGCAGTTTGTTACAACGTGACCCACCTGGCCACATTTAGAGCATGCCATCACGTTGGCTATTGCAGTGCTAACGGCCATCTGGATTGGGGCTAGACGCTCTTCCCTCGCGACATGCTTGATCATGTCTGCGATACTCGACCCCACCGGCAATGACCGCAGAATTTCTTTGGTTGCCGAGTTGCACTGCTGACGCAAGCATTCTGCTACCACCGGGCCTTTTGCTTCCGCAGGCAGGCTCGAAGAGTCGACTGCTGCCTGGAGACGGTCCACGAATTGTGTGAAACTCTCACTTTCACTTTGTTTTATCGTGGACCATGATGATGGCTTGGCGATGACTCTAGAAGCTGTGCGAATGGCTTCTCTGGCCGCACGGGTAGTTGCCATGACTTCATGGGCCCGCAGGCCCTGAGCTTGCGCCTGAGGGGTGATCATGGTTGGGTCTGTTCCCATGAGCCGCTGCAGGCTGGAGCCGTGCAGTGGGTGATCTGCCCCAGCTACTTGGGCCAGCTGCTTTACGCAGTTGTCCTCCCATTCTTGTTTGAACACAATCATCCCTGCCCCGTCCAATATTAATCTGCAAGCTTGTTTTATATCAAAGGGCAGCATGTCATCTCCACCGAAAACGCTGTCTATGAGGGTGGAGACCATGGCAGAATTAAGTCCTTTATCTGCAATTGCTTTAACAATTGCTTGTATGTCCTTAGGGTTTATTGGTGAGTGGACCCTCTGTCCCCCGTCTGTGACCCGAACCGGGAATGCTAGCTTGGCCGATGGGGCCCAATCGGCACATGCCATCTTTATTTTTCTCCAATCCGTGAGAGGGATTTGTCCCCCTCTCGGCTTTTCTTTAATTTGAGTGGGGATGCGTCGGCTTTTAACTCTATGCACCCCCACTTCCTCCTCCTCTGAGCTCGAGTCGGTTGTGACCCACCCGCCCGGACTAGCGTCCGAGCCGGAGTCAGAACTCGACTGACCGGTCACTTCCGGGCCCCGAGCTCCTTCTGTCGGGCCCCGGCCCCGCCCACCTCCCTTGCGGGTGGGGCCGCCCCCTCCCCGCGGCTCGCCCCGCCTGCTGCTCGGAGCAGACGGGCGCTGACTGGCTCTCCGCCCCTCGCGGGCACCACCCTTCTCTTTTATGTTCTCCTCCCCCTCACGCTCGCACGCGCCGTTCAATTCCAGCGCTACCTCCCTGTTCCCGCCGCGAGCGTTCTCACCCCGCCTTTCCCGCTCGGCGCCATCTTGGGCCGCATAAGGTGGCGGCCTTTCCGAGATTGCCTCGGGCTCCGCTTTTCCAGCGGCGCCCCCGGCCTCCCCGGCCAACCCGCCCCAGAAGGATTCCGCTCGTTTCTGTCCCTCCGTAAGCGGGCCGGGGTTTGAGGATTGAGGGGACGCATCCCCCTCTCGCAAACATTTAGATTCTGCATAATCATCACCACGTGGGGGGGGCAGAGTCCGCGGGGCCGGGGTGGAGAATATCCACCGGCTGGTCAATGACCCCAAGCTCTAAAAGTCTCGCAACGGCGAGAATAAAATCTTTAGGCTTACACTCTGTCTTATATAATTGCGATACGACCTTCACAAGGGCTTCCATCTTCCTTGCGGGTCCGGGAGCGTCCTCCCCGCCGGGCTGGTCCAGCCGCACCGGCCGTCGTTCACCCGATTCCAAGCGACTTCCCGATTCCCGGAGCTCCTTCCCGGCCCCCGGGTTTCGGCACCACCCCCGCCTTCGGGGGGCGTTGCCTCCGGAGGCGTGGCGACCTGGTTCAGTTTCCTGGATGGAAGCTTTAAGTTTCTTCAGTTCATCTTCCAGTGCCTGGAGAAGGGAAGGACAAGAGCAGCAATATCATATCTAGAAGAACAAAGAAGCTCAGATACTGTAGAATGAAAATATGGAATTGTATCCTTTAGCCAAAAGGTCCCAGAAATTATTTGTTTGGAAGGAGAGTGCTGCCAGGCTACCGAGTTATGTTGTCCAAATACGACTTCGAAGAATAAAAAGAGTTGTATCATTTGTGTATGGCATTCAGCAATTTAGTCAATTAACTTTGGTTACAAGGGCATGCTCTTAAGTAAACATTGTGGTAGAAAAAGTACTACTAGTAGTGCACATAAAATAAGAAGTAGGTGCTCCTTGTCCCTTAGCTGATGCTGATGGAGAACAGGACCATCTGGCCTTGGCAATATCTTCTGAACGTTCTTTGCTTGTAACTTAAATTGTGACTCACCAGCTGCCTCAAAGATGTGCCTCCTTTCTGAGACAGAGACAAGCATTTCTTTCAGCTGCAGGCTGAGGTTGTAGTTTGCTTGCTCTTCTAAACTGATGCACTTTTCCAACTCTTTAATTCTTTTCTGACGTTTCTTCACGTTCTTCTTGTGCAGCTGTCCGTTCCCAAATGAATACAGAAAACATATGAGATTATACAAAAGACATACTTATGATGGAAACCTATAATCTTAATGACTTCCTTGTACCTCAGTAAACTTTGGCGTATTTGGATGTAACTAGTAGCACATTTTGGCTTTACTTTGTCTTTCACAAATATTTCAATATGCTTTGTAAAGTTCTGATTAAGGAGCTGACAAGAGGTCAGGGTAAGAGATATATTAAAGATAAAACTTGAAAGGCAAAGAGAGCAAAGAAAGTCAATGGAATGTGTGAGCTGAGAACATTCTCTTGGCTGCTCTGAGCTGCTGAAAAAAGGGTTGTTGTGCTGAAGCTGTCAGATGGGCTGTAAGGTGACAACACAAATATTGAAGCTTGAAGAGGATGAGGAGGCTGATGCCAGCTACAGCAACCTGGAGAAAATCCAGTGGAATCACTTAAAATCAAGGATAATCGTCATCTGAATATTGAAATAGATGAGAGAGCCAGCAAATCAGATTGTTGTGTCTGTGTTATTTTGAAAACAGAGGGGCAGTGGTATTATGAACAGGCTGGCACTCCTGGAGAGACACAGTAAGGAGTGAAGATTTGGAAGAATGCTTCATTAGAAATGGAAGAGTGACTTCTATAGGCAAAGCTGTGCAAAAAGTGTTAAGCAGATCTGCATTCGGATCAGGAAGGAAAGCATTTAATTCCAGTAACAAAGCAAGTAGATTTCTCTCCATAGGGTTGATCTATGCAGCAATCAATGAATGCAGACTGCTTCGAAAGACTCTAGAGAACTGCTGCTCTAGACAGCTCAGCAGAAGCTGAAAAAACTACTGAAAGGCGATTATTAATGAATAAATACCTGGACAGGCCGGAGCAGTGGGCCTACGCAAACCTCATGAGGTTCTACAAGGCCAAGTGCAAGATCCTGCAGCTGGGCCGGGGCAATCCCTGATTTCAGTACAGGATGGGGGATGATGTGATTGAGAGATGCCCCGCAGAGAAGGACTCGGGGGTGCAGGTTGATGAGAAGCTTGACATGAGCCCATGGCAGAGGGGTTGGAACTGGATGATCTTTAAGATCCCTTCCAACCCAAACTATTCTATGATTCTGAGATATATATTCACCTGTGTGTGCTGTTCTGGCTATGCTCCAGCAGTCCTTGAGTTAGCTGAAGAGTCATTATGCCTGTATCAGTTGCAGTTATTTCTTACCAACACCTCTTGCTAATGAAGGAGAGGACTTGCATTTAAACTAAAAATGTGCCTCTCAGACGTGGTGGTTCTCTTAGGATTTACCTTATCCATGATGCCAAGACTCTGCTCCATCGCTGAAATCTGGTGGGTGATGTGGGTGTCGTAGTTCATCATACTTAGGAACTGAAGAATTAAAAGCAGAAAGAAGCCATCTCATTAAGCCTGTTTGTTCTTAACCATTTCATAATTTTGTAAAGACAATCATACATTGCAAAACTCAAAAAACTAGAAGTCTGCACATTGGAAAGTTTTACTAATGATCATAAATGGACATGGTAAATATATTCTTGGATGCTGTGTGACTACTAGACTGTAGAGCTGTTAAAAATAATGTTATCTATTATGTGTTAATGAAACCAAGACCAACCTAATTTGTTGTGAGTTGATCCAAAAACCTCAGCTACATTTTTGCTTATAAGGTAGTCTAACCTAACACAGCTGGAGGCCAAGGTGCTATACAGTCTGTGTTTAGACCAGAGAGGAAAGTGATTGTTTTCTTTTGAGTGGTTTCTCCGTAGTTCTGTTTTATTGTTCTTGTATCTGCATAGTAATTCAGGTTGCACAGAAGTTATTAAAGATATGTTTCTTCAGCACACTGCTACTAAAATATCCCTTTATCGATTGACAAAGGATAAACAGCCTGTGTAACCCATAATGGGCAGTAAAAAGGTTTTTGTAGATGTAGATCTATCCTTTCAGGATACTGTCCCACCGAAGTGACATGTAAAATTTTGTGAACTGCTCTGGTCAGAAAAGGAGAAACAGGAAAGGCCCAGCAGACCTTCAGCACAAAACTGCTTTCACTCACTGCTTCACAAATAGTCCTTATTCCAGGTGGTCTCTGGGTTTTGTCCCACACTGTCGCCGTTTATATAAGCCACCTTTCTTTCTATTCTTGTTGTTGGGGTCTCTGTTGCCTTGTCTTTCCTGCTAGCCCCACATTTCTACTCAGAGAGTGAAGTCAAGCCCCTCAAAGCATTCAAATTCTGATTAAACTGGTATTTGCCTTTGTTATGGGCAAGCCTAACTCTCTAAAGAGCAACAGTTCTGCTCATCAGTTAAAATGAAGTTTAAAAGCTAACACATAACAGCAACACTGGTGACTAATTTGCTACAAGAACTTTTCAGTGTGTTGTCACATCACCTCTTTGGAAGGCTGTTTTGTGGGTGGCAGTTACAGAAAGTCCCTTGGCTCTGATTCAGAAGTGAACAAGCAGTTTGGAGGGCAGCAAAATGAAGCCTGACTAAAACAGGTGTTTAGGATTTTCTTTTAATCTTTTGATTGAATTGCAATATCCTTACTTGCCCTCCAACATTCTTCATTTTCTCTGTGCTTTATAGCTCTCCCCACTGCAATATCCATAGCTTACCCATCCTCCAACAACTCTTACTCCAAACCTTTATGCCCCTCACCTTAGCACAACAAAACCATCAGCTTTCCTTGCAGTCCTCTATATCCCATACTGCAATATGCTCAGGCTTCCCCTACAAGCTGTCTTCATCCTCTCCTCTCCCACTGGTATCTTACCCTTGGCTCTTACCTTTTCCTACAGTTTTTGGCCTGCCAGCTGGGCTTGTTCAAAGCCCAGTGAGATACCAGATGGGAGCACCTCAGACCTTTCACTTTAAAGGAAGTTATAGTCTTTTATTTAAAGGATCTGTCTTCTGAGGCTGCAAAATCCTCATTCCTTAATCTCGGTGCCGATTTTGAAACAACGAGAGTTAGGGCTAATTTTGCCTTTGTTTACAGCTGAACATACCAAACAGCTGCATCACTGATCACTCTCAAGAATAAAACTTTACTCTGAAAACTAAATTGTTGACTTAGTGGGCATCAGGTTTCTCCATAGGAGTAAGGGACTTAAGAGGTATAAATGATCTTACAGGTATAGCCAGCAAAATTTTCTGTGGTCAAAATATAAAGAAAGTAACTCACTAGCTGGCGGTCTTTTGAAATAGATAGCGTTGCTATATCCCGAGCCTTCTGTTCCAGATCTTCTATCTGCATTCTCATTTTCTTGTGCTCCCATTCCAGATGAAATATCACTTTAGAGAAGTCTTTACATTCCACCATGCTAGCAATCTTTTTCCTTCCTTGAGCCTGAAAAAATAGATTAATCTTCATTAACATATTTTGCAAATTATGGAATAATTATTTGCAACAAGTTGGACAAGCTTCCAAAGTTATAATTTTAGTAAGAAGAACGTGCTATACTGCAGTCTCTTTCTAGACTTTGCTCCAGATGGTTATCTTTTGTAGAATTTTTTCCCTTTTATGCTCTGTGCCACAGCCTTAGATCAGAGGAGGAGATGGAGAAAATTACAGCTAACCTCTCTCTCCACCTTTCTGTCTTTTGAACATGAAGGCATTTTAGCTCTACAGAATACAAATCAGCCCTCTATAAGGTATTCTGCAGTCATTGCTGAAGGCTTTGTCCAGTAGCAGTTTTTGTACAGCTAGAATGCCTAAGAAAAGAACCTTTTAATGGGAGTATGAAGCACTGTTTTAAGTAGCATCACCATTTTCACCTTACATAAAAAAGTGTATTATTTTTTAAATCTTAATGTAAGCTACTGTTCAAATGCTTCTTAACTGTGCCTTTGCCTTGAGGGAGTTTTCAGACTGGATTAGCATTTTCTGTTTACAGCGTGTGTAAGTGATGGTGTGTCTAAAAACTGTTGCCATTTTATTGGTCTGAATTATATTGATCAAACATCAAGAAAGCAATCTATATTGCAATCTGTACATCGTGATAAGAGACATTACGGAATCCTTAATAGCTTCTTGATTACAATTGAGCCTCCTGGTGTGTAGTAATGAATTGAAACTAGATGTCAAACTGGAGAAAAAGCAGAGCCCCTGAAGGACAATACATTTGTTTAAAAAGCTTAGATTTCCTTCAGATAATGCAAATTACCATGATAGAGGAATTCAGTTCTTCAATAACACTCCTATTAATGAGAATGGCATCACTGTAGTCTGGGATCCCAGTACTTTCCAATTCCACCTGTCCTTGCTTTAGCAAAAACTGGACAGTCAAATTCCTTTGAAATTTCTTCTTCTCTTCCTGCACCCTATAATGGCAGAAAACAAGAAGTTAGTGATTTCAACAGGTTTGCATAAATCCTCCTATGATTCTCAGAATGTTTTTATTTATTACTGGTGAGAGGTATTTTCATGTAGGGGTTACTCTTTAAGAGCCTGTCTTGTACTTGCGCCCAAAGCGACTACAGAATTTGCAACTTATTTCCATACATGAAGTTTTCAACCACTGATTCAGTTTGACATACTCCAGCTCATGTTCTGAGAGAAGGTGTCTGTTACTGAACAGAAGTTTTAATAACAACTGAGAAGGATATGGAGAAGACTCCAGCCAGCACCCTTTTTCTTGTATAATTTATCCCCAGATTTAGAATTATAGAATCATAGAATAACCAGATTGGAAGAGACCCATCGGATCATCGAGTCCAACCATTCCCATCAATCACTAACCCATGTCCCTCAGTGCCTCGTCCACCCGTCCCTTAAACCCCTCCAGGGAAGGGGACTCAACCCCCTCCCTGGGCAGCCTCTGCCAGTGCCCAATGACCCTTTCTGTGAAAAATTTTGGTTTGGCCTGCTCACATGTGGTGCAATCGCACCTCATTTCTGAAATATTGTAGGTCTCTAGGATGGATCCTAGAGAAAAGAGTGTTGGAGAACACCACTGCATAATTTTGTATGTAACTTTCAGCTCTGTGTCGGTAGAGTAGTAAAACATAGCAAAATATAGGAAAAGAAAAAAAAATACCATCTAAGTTCTTGGAAAATGCCTTCTAGTTCTGACTTAACCTTCTCATCGTCATCCATTCTTCTCTGGAGAAAGGCCTGCATCTCTGCCAGTGTTCGGTCTTTCTGTTTCACCTAAGCAAGCAATATTGTGACATTCTGAATTTTTTCAACTTTGTCAGTATGGCAGGGCAAGACTCTTCAAGAACAGAGAAGACAAGTTCTTAAGAAGACAAACATATGTATAAATACATAGCCTGGTATTTTGAGAATCTCAGCACATGCACAAGGAGGTTACAATCATAGAATCATAGAATGGTTGCCCTGGAAGGGATCATGAAGATAGCTAGTCCAACCCCCCTGCAGTGAGCACGGACATCTTCAACTCGATATCAGAGTCCCATCCAACCTGACCTTGAATGTTTCCAGTGTTGGGGCATCTTTATAACCTGCTCAGAAAATAATTTATTCATTTACACGTATTTTATTCACATGAAAGGAAATCTGTATATCTTTTGCTCAAAGCTCATGTATCTCTGTCTCTGGAAAACTGAGATTTACACCTTCACACTTTTAAGCTGAACAAACAGCTTGCTAGAACTTTTCCACACCATCTGTTAGGAATTGCTCTTGACATTCTAAAACAATATGGGAATGCATGGCTGCAAATGTAGACTGATAAAGGGAGAGAACAACTCCAACAGATGATGAAAACCGAATGCCTTAATATTTTTCTTGGTATGGACAGAGGAAAGGTAATTTTTTTTTTTTTTTGTAATGAAACCACACCAAAATCATAATCATTCTGATAAAATCCATTCACATTAATATGCTAATTTTTCCTGTGAAGGAGAACTAGATCCCATTTCCCTTCATAGCATTTCTATTATTCTGAACTGAATGTGGTCAGAAGCAACCTTCAAACTCAAATGCAGCTTGTGTGTGTGCTGCATTGTTGTTTCACCATTACCTTGACCCTGCACTTGAACTCCGTAGAACTATCAGATCCGAAAATATCAAGAAGTATACTGGAAAAATAAAGAATTTTACATACCAGCTCCTCAGTTTCCATTTTATTTCTTCTAGCTAGACAAAAGCGTTCCCATATAGATGGGTCTAAGCCATTAGGCATGTACTCAGGACTATCCAGTTCATCCATGGATTTCCTTAACAGGGTACGTGCATCTTTGTAATCTTCAGCTGAGCCTGAACAATTGCCATACGGGTTTGCAGTGTCAAAGGCCATTTCTGTCACTGGGGCCCTAGTGCACATATAGAGTACATAAAATATTTACTTTTTATTATCTCTTGCACAAAAGAAGTGCAAAAACAACTATGAACATTTCATTCTTTCAAGTTCCTAGCAAAGAACAAATAGGTAAGACTGCATCTTACACAAAATAAGAATATATGTTTTTGAAACCTCATGATTATTTAGATTGCATTTAAAATAGATTGTGGGGGGTGAATGAGGAAATATAAGTACTCAAAAAAGCAATTGTTAAATAGCCAATAAAAAGCAGGCAGCCCACTGATTATCAAAATAATTTTGACCATTGAAATAAATAGCATTCTCATTCTTGACTCCCAAGAAACACCAATATTTAAGCAGATGGCATCAGGAGGATCTTACTCTGGTCGACGTTTGTAAAGTTGGGAAAGTTCATTAAGGAGATCAGCAGGTAGGTCAGCAAACTCCTTTGTAAAACCACATTCCAGTTTCTAGGAGGGAAACAGAAAGCTTTCTTGTTACCAAAACGTTATTTTTAAAAAAGCATTAACCTGCTCATACCTTAGAAATATAGAACATGGTGCTCTTCCAAGCACTGTCAAGCATCACAGGAATCCGGGATACTTCATTAATTTTTCTCTGCACATACTCTCCTTTACAACTGAATTTCAGCAATCAGCAAGTTGACCAGAACTCATCCCATGCTCACAGTGAAGTACATTCTTCTTGTTATCAAGACACAGCATTAACTTTTTAATTTGTGAACCTCCTTGTGTTTGTCAAGAGTCTCACCTTCTCTTCAACTATTGCATTTTCATAGGTGTCCATGTAAGCCACAATTTTATGTTCTGTAGTCTGGAGTGTTTTCGTAGTCTTGTCCTATAGCAAAACCAAAACATTTCAGGAATGAAACTCATCCAGCAGAAGCACCAACCAGCCACTCATTTACACTGATGAAGCTGACGCTTTCTTATTTCTAGAGAAAAACATGTGAGCTGTTTTCACTAACAAGTCAATGCCTTCTTCTGCAGGTTAATTGTAGATACTGCTAATGGGTGAGCAGGTGTGAAATTAAATTAGTCCCCTGCTTAAGACAGTAAGAAATTTGTGGAAGAAATATACAAATGCTTACAAGTCTTCATATTAAAATCTGAATGTAAGGACCTTTGTTGATAGTTGTTTTCACTTGCACAAAGATTTCCTTTTCCTTTCACATCATCACAGGTAACACAGTGCAAAAATTCACAAATGCTGTTCAATGGAGTGTTTTAATTTGAGAATGCAGCTTCCCTTTCGTCATAACATAGTTCTGCTACCTGTCAGGATACTACGTCTTACTGAGGCTGTTAAATGCCTCTACTCTGCTGGGGAGATCCTTCTCCTGTATTTCACAGTTTGTATGGACCAAAAGATCTACCTATGGGAAGAGTTAGAATTTTTTTTTTTATATGATTTGGCAGGGATGGGTAAACACTTCAGGAGACTAAATTGGTCAATAGGATTATAAACACTTTGTGCTCAAGGGTATGTGTGTCAGATACTCAAAAGCAACCTCTGTCACAGAATCACAGAATCACAGAATAACCAGGTTGGAAGAGACCCACCGGATCACCGAGTCCAACCGTTCCTACCAAACACTAAACCATATCCCTCAGCACCTCGTCCACCTGTGCCTTAAACACCTCCAGGGAAGGTGACTCAACCACCTCCCTGGGCAGCCTGTTCCAGTGCCCAATGACCCTTTCTGTAAAGAATTTTTTCCTAACGTCTAGCCTAAACCTCCCCTGGCGGAGCTTGAAGCCATTCCCTCTTGTCCTGTCCCCTGTCACTTGGAAGAAGAGGCCAGCACCCTCCTCTCTACAACGTCCTTTCAAGTAGTTGTAGAGAGCAATGAGGTCACCCCTCAGCCTCCTCTTCTCCAGGCTAAACAACCCCAGCTCTCTCAGCCGCTCCTCATAAGGCCTGTTCTCCAGCCCTTTCACCAGCTTTGTTGCTCTTCTCTGGACACTCTCCAGAGCCTCAACATCCTTCTTGTGGTGAGGGGCCCAGAACTGAACACAGGATTCGAGGAGCGGTCTCACCAGTGCCGAGTACAGAGGGAGGATAACCTCCCTGGACCTGCTGGTCACGCCGTTTCTGATACAAGCCAAGATGCCATTGGCCTTCTTGGCCACCTGGGCACACTGCTGGTTCATATTCAGTCGGCTGTCAACCAACACACCCAGGTCCCTCTCCTCCAGGCAGCTTTCTAGACAGACTTCTCCCAGTCTGTAGCACTGCATAGGGTTGTTGTGCCCCAAGTGCAGGACCCGGCATTTGGCCTTGTTAAACCTCATGCCATTGGACTCTGCCCAGCGGTCCAGCCTGTTCAGATCCCTTTGCAGAGCCTCCCGACCCTCCAGCAGATCGACACTTCCACCCAGCTTAGTGTCGTCCGCAAACTTGCTCAGGGTGCACTCGATGCCTTCATCCAGATCATTGATGAAGACATTGAACAGGGCTGGACCCAGCACTGAGCCCTGGGGAACCCCACTTGTCACTGGCCTCCAGCTGGATTTCACACCATTTACCACCACTCTCTGGGCCCGGCCATCCAACCAGTTTTCCACCCAGGAGAGTGTGCGCCTGTCCAGGCCAGAGGCTGACAGTTTCTCAAGCAGAACGCTGTGAGAAACTGTGTCAAAGGCTTTGCTGAAGTCCAGGAAGACCACATCCACAGCCTTTCCCTCATCCAGTAGCCGGGTCACTTTGTCATAGAAGGCGATCAGGTTAGTCTGGCAAGACCTGCCTTTTGTGAACCCATGTTGACTGGGCCTGATCACCCGGTTCTCTTGCATGTGCTTCATGATAGCACTCAAGATCACCTGTTCCATGACTTTCCCTGGCACTGAGGTCAGACTGACAGGCCTGTAGTTTCCTGGGTCCTCCCTGCGGCCCTTTTTGTAGATGGGCACGACATGCCCATGTCTATGCTTTGAACTGGCAAACACAAGTCAGCATGGCCCTCACTTCAGTGAAAAACTTGATGGCATTACACATCTTCATGTCCTAAAAGCATCATAGTTGCTGCTTCCAGCTTGACACTGGATACTGAAAAATACTATATATAACAACCATTAGCAGCATGCCCTTCTGAATGCATAGAATTTTACCAAACAACTCCAGCTGAACCAAAATGAGTATATCTATTAAAAAACATATGTATTTATAAAGTATGTCACCTGTACAAGTTGAAAAATATATCAGTGACCCTGTAAATTGTCAGAAAATAATCTACAGCAAAATTTTTATTTGGAAAGAGCAGTCCTCACAAGAAAATGTTTTGTAAATATTACACTTTTCCTAAGAACAGCATTCCAAATGACTACTTACTTTTTCTTTCTCCTTTTTCACAAGAAAATTATGAAGTCCAGCTTTTCTAGTGTCCAACTCCTCATCCAACAGTAAAGCGTAAACAAGATTGACTATTTTGAGTTCTTCCTGTAAAATGATTGTATTAAAAAATGTTAACTTTCCTGATGCACAGTGACAGAGAAGAAAAATCAATGTTCTCTGCAATACCTGGTAGATGACCATCTCTGATTTCACTTTCCTTTCAGAGAGTTTACACACAATCTCATCAAAATTTTGTGTTGTTTCCTGGATGGAAGCTTTAAGTTTCTTCAGTTCATCTTCCAGTGCCTGGAGAAGGGAAGGACAAGAGCAGCAATATCATATCTAGAAGAACAAAGAAGCTCAGATATTGTAGAATGAAAATATGGAATTGTATCCTTTAGCCAAAAGGTCCCAGAAATTATTTGTTTGGAAGGAGAGTGCTGCCAGGCTACCAAGTCATGTTGTCCAAATACGACTTCGAAGAATAAAAAGAGTTGTATCATTTGCGTATGGCATCAGCAACTCTGGGAATGGAACCTGAAAAAAATTTTAGGAATACTGGTACATTTGTGAAGGAAAGTTACTGTCTGTGAGATGCCACAGGCCTTGGCTTGTATTACTTGGTATAAGTAGAGATTGTCTAGTCTAAGCTAGGACTTCTTTCATATGCCACATGATCTTTGTTCTTCATTTGTTCTCCATTTATTCTGTGTATTAGCATTTTCAGAAGTAGCTCCTGCAACTCTGGTGATGAGCATGTTAACAAAACCACTCCTTTTCTCATTTTAATTTACCCTTCTATATTCCTCTTTTTCTTCATTCAGTTCCTTGACTTTTATCTCATATTCTCTAAATATTCTCTTTTCTTCTTCATTCCAAAGATGCTCAGGCTTGGAAAGAAAAGGAGGTGGAGGAATATCCTGGAAGAATTAAAGACAAATATGTTTCAAAAGCAACATTAAGTCCCCATCTGCACACTAACAAACTCTAGCACATCTCAAGATGAGTTAAAGGTATTCCTTAGTGGTAAATAAGGTACAAGACTTAAGTCTAAGTTACCTATATATTCTGTTTCTCTGGTCTGTCACTTGCACAGTAATTTTGGTGACACATATTGTGCTATTCTCTCTCAATTGCTTATAGGAATTCACTGCTGGATCTTGTAAAAGACAAGTATTTTGTACTCAAACATACTGCTGTAGATACTAGATACCTCACGTTTTCTGCTTCAGAAAAAAATCTAACTCAAAAAGGTAACCCAAATCTAACTCCATGCTAACGTATACTTCTAAGTGGAGCCCTAATTTTCCAAAAGAGATCAATTCCAGGGAAAATGCTTGGTCCTGCCGTACTCTTTTTCTGTGACATTTCACATTTGTTCCTTTCTTTACTTGTGTACTATCTATATTGGCTGAGTTAAAATGGAATACAGTATTTTTCTGTGAGATCACAGTGATGGAAAACAGGCTCTTCCTCCACCAGTTGTTATAATGGTAATACCAGATTATGTTCCTGCAGTATTCCACTGTGACAGGGACAGGTGTTATGGATAAGTCATATGCAGGCACTAGAACTCTGTGGTCTCTTTTGAGTCCAGTGTGTGGTCTCTTACAGAGTCTATGTAGGTTTAATGCAATTCTACAAGTCTCTGACTTTCTCCTATCACTTAGGTTTGAAATATTTGCTAGTTGAATTTCACACGTCCTCTAAAAGCCCACAAACCACCTAAATGATATGGCAGAAACACAGCTCACCATCTTCAAGACGTCTTCCTTTTTGACTTCTAGGACTCCACCCATCATGTCATTAAGAGCACGCAGTCTGTCATTGTCCTGCAAACAACCACAAAAAATATTTTTGTTTGCAAAAGGAAGTGTAGTAATTGGAAGTTTTGAGAGGGATAATAGGGTAGTTCACATCTAGATCATCTGTACAATTATACGGTGTGTCACTAGTAGATTAATGCACTTCGGTGATGCCTGTGAAACATGATGAAAGTCTCAGAGTTTTTTCTGGTGGACGGATGTTCACGTACCAAATAACTTACTCAAACTGCCATTCTGGCATTCTAGAAAAGAATACACAGGTATAGACTACTCCTGTGCAGTTGGTAGGCTAGGCTGAAGGAGGCTATTGTGTTATTGTCTCATTGAGCATCTCTTTTGGGAACAGAACCATTTTAGGTTCTGCCCAGATGCATTTTAAAGCCAGAGGAAAGCATTACAACACCCTTGCCTTATCCCTGAAGAGCACAGGTCGCTCAGTTAACAAACACAGATAAAGCAGAAAGCTCTCTCTTGAGCAGCAGCATGCATTTAGAAATTTATCTAATCCCTAGTCACCTGATAGAGTATTTTTAACTGCCATTTTTTTTAGAAAATGTTGAGCCTAATACTAAATCTTTTCTCCCCCCGGCTGGTCTAGGTAGTTCCAATTGTAAACGATAATAAGAAGGAAAAGGCACACATCATCATTACCTACCATTTACACTTTATTCTCCCATGCTACATGACTGGAATATTTCAGTGCAGCATTAACTAAATAAGCCTGACCAGAGACAAAGGCCTACACAGTAAAAAAGGAAACTACTTTAAGTACCTTCTCAGCAAGACGTCTTTCCATTTCAAGCTTAGCCAGCATTTCTGCTTTCTCTCTCTCTTCTTGAGTCAAGTATTTTTCAACTTTAATCTGAAGGAAGAAAATGAGGGTCATATCAGGGTTCTTCTCTCCAAATGTGATCACATGCAGACTAAGAACCTTTGGAAAGAGGGGCAATACTAATTCTTGATGCTTTTTGTATCTCTGCTCCATGATAATACTCCTCAAGAGGACATTGTTCTTTCGAACACCCCTGAAAGCATATTTAAAAATGCTAAAATAGAAACTACCATCATTTTTGTTGAGATTAGTTGTATTTCTTGCATACCTTTTCTGACAGTGAATAACACGAACTGGTGAGAGAACAGAGAGAATTGGGAAAGACTGACCAAAAGAGCATGAGATTGGTGGAATATGTTGTATAAGAAGCATGGTGCTTCTTTATAAATTATCATTTCAATTTATAATTACAGTACTAAGCACGGTTTAGTACCCACACACTTAGTCTAAAACTACTTAGTCTCAAAATGGTGCTCAGAATAAACAGAGAAACCCTTATCTATGGAAGTAAACCCTCCAAGCCTGGCTTGAATCTTACACTCAGGAACAGGGGGAATATCTACCTAATTTATAGCCAATTAAAAACTTAACATCAACGAATTAAGATTGTATACATCTTATTCATTTTGGATTGACTTATTATAAGTTTTCTCCCTAAAGAGTGAAGTGAAGCAAAAGAGACAAAAAGATGATTTTAAGTACACAGACACATCTGTTTTCAGCTTTTCAATGTCTGGCAATGACAGGAATTAAATAAATATATTTGAGTAGGTGAAAGAGAAAGATTCATTTTTCAAACACCTCTGAATCCTGAACTGTGAGTGCTCGCTCTGGTATCTCATCATCTGTAAGAGCTGGCTCCCACACTTCCAACTGCAGATCAAGTTGTTCCAAGATTTCTCGGATCCTCAGGTTTCTTTCTTTCACTCGTTCTATCTCCTGCTCCTTTTGTTGTGCAACTATGTCAAATTCCTTATTAAAAGCAGTTTTCAGTTTGTAAATGATGTCCTGAAATACCAAAAAGGGAAACAGCAATATGGCACAGGTCACATCCATCCATGATTATGGGACCACTCCTCAAGCCATCAAAACCATAAATGTGTGTAATTGTATGTGTGACAGGGAGATAAACTGGTAAAGCCCTTTAATGAAAATCATATAGGCAGAGTTCAAGCTTTGTTAAATAGAGGTGGGCAAACTATCATTCGTGGGGTTTTTTTCCCGCATAGAAATTTTTATTGCTGCATATTGCTGCAAACACTGGATAGAAAATTCTATTTGCTTGTTTTTGAATTCTTTGGCTGAAAGAAGGGGCCTCAAAGGAAAAAAACACATGACCTATAAATCTAGAGACTGTAAATCACAGGTAGAGGGGCATACTTTTAAGGGACATACACGCTAAGGACATATTTTCCTGATTTTTAAGTGATTCATCCTGCAGTTTCAATAATGCTTTTATGTGATTTTCTGCCTGGCATATGTAAGAAAAATTCCCTCATTAAATAAATAAACAAAAGTCGTAAACTATTTTTTTAAAACAGCTAAGACCTTACAATGATTTTAAAAATCATATATTCTCGGTGCTTAAATTCTTCCTTTAGCCTACAGAATTGACCTCAACAAAGCAGAACAGAATATTAAGAGAGAAAACTATGTGTGTCTCCTACTACATCAATTTAATAAAATGAAACATGGAAAGGATTTCAGTTCTATCACCAGATTTTACATTTTGAGATGCTTTAGCTGTCTGCAATTTGTATTACAATAAATATTTTTGTGGCCATGATTATTTCATTGGTTTCTAATACAATAATAAGTTATGATGTAGTAAGGCAGGATGGCAGATAACATAAAGTGTTGCTGGGAGACAAAAGGCTGTGCTCAAGTGTTTGTCAGCTACCTATCTAACTCTCAGCAAATTCACTGCACTGGCCAAGAACACAGCAGACTTGTCTGCTATTAGATATATCGTATGCATCTTGAAAGCCACACAGTAGAAAGATCTCGTTACATCCAAACTTACATCTAAAATTGCTCCTTGTGTTTCTTCCCCATCTGCTTTAAAAACTAGTGTATCTACTAGATTTTATGTATTACAACGCATAACTGTTGAGCTCTGCTACCAGTTGTAGCCTTAAAGAGCTCTGATGAGGCAATGCTTTACTGTTGTTTAACCACTTCTGCCCTTGCAGATCATCTTCATAAGAAGCCTTTTATGTAGCATGTTTACTGCTTAATAAACAGGCCAGGGTAAGAGAAGGGAGAGTCGGATAGTAAAGAATATTAAATAACAGAAACACTGAAGGCTCCAAATGAAGGGCTGATAAGACTGTAAAGAAATGAAATGGTGTGAGGATACAGCTGAACTTTCATTCAGCAGCAAATAGTATGGAAAGAGGTCATGTTTCCACAGGCATGCTGAGCTGTGCAAGCCAGCTATACAAACACCAGAGGACAAATAGAAATACTCTCAAATTGGGTAACCAATTTCATAAAAACGTTTTTCTTCCACACCTGAGCTGGCAAATCCACATGGTGCTTTGCTGCACGATGTGCATTTATCTGTAACACAGTGGCCTGTGCAACTCTCCATTGTAGTGTCAGTACACCCAAAATCTGAGCGTCTGTGACTGCTATGAGAACCCAAAGGTGTGGCAGTGCCACTACAGTAATACAAACTTGAAAAGACATCACCTTTAATAACACTATCTGATTGACTTTCTGCTCCCTACTGTGCAAGTCCAGTTGGTGGTACAGGATAGATGTATCTCCACCATACTGAGAGCTCAGACTTCCAATCAGGCAGGAAGATGCATTATCATCAGCCGTTACGTCTTCTGTCTTCTCTCGTTCTTCCTCAGGTAATACAGTCTCAGACTCAGTCTCAGGATTTTTCTTCTGAGCCTGAATATCACAAACATGACAACTGTGTTAATTTTGTATACGAACCAGTGGCACACGTATGAAAAAATTCTAGAGATCATATTCTGCAATTAAGCCCAGTGATCAAAAACCCACAAGTTGAAGTGAACATATACAGAGTATTTGGCCCAGTTGTAGGATCCCCAGTACAAGAAAGACACGGGCATTCCGGAGCAAACCCAGCGATAGGCCACTAATACAATTAAGGGTTTGAAGCACCTAATATGTGAAAAGAAGCTGAGCGTGCTGGGATTGTTTAGCCTCAAGAAGGAGAAGGCTCTGGGGGTGGTGTTTAATAACACATATAAAAACCTGAGGAGTAAGGACAACAGAGCCAGACTCTTCTCAGCGGTGTCGGTGACAGATTGAAAGGAAATGGTTATACATCAAAATACAGAACATCCAACTTAAATATAATGAAACACATTTCCTCTGAAGGTTGTCAAACATGGGAGAAGGTAGCCTATAGAGGTTATGGAATCCTCCATCCTTGGAGATATTCCAAACCTGACTGGACATGGAGCTGAGTAAATTGTTCTAGGTGGGCTGGAGTAGATGACTTCCAAATGGCTTATCTAACCTCAGCTCTTCTGTGATTCTTCAATACTAATGCATTTGTTCTAAGTAAAACCACAACATTTCATCTTTACGAATATCTTCAAATTTTTAGGGAAGTATTTCTACAGCGAAAACGGACCCAAGAAATGTGTCTATGTAAAAAAGGGGTTAAGATGCCAACTCAGAGCATTCTGATCTGAAATGCCTATATGCAGTACTTCAAAGGGATTGTACCTCATCATCAGCTGTCTCAATCTTCTTTAACTGGAGAACTTTCTCCAGAATTTTCAGTTCTTCTTCAGTACGTTCCTTCATTGGATAATTTTTCACTTCAGAAGCTATATGGAAGCACTGTTCAATTATATTTTTTTTTTAGAAAACAAAAACACCCAAGGTAAAAACTTCTTCAGAACACATCTGTTAATTCATTTGTCCAAAAACTGAATGCTAAATAGTTACAGAGGCTTCTTAAAATCAGAAATAATATTGATGATCAATTAATGTAGACAATCCAGCAAGAATATAGGAGTCAGAAAAAAACCACTTGCCTTTTTGGTAGTAAAAATGGTTGGTTTAAAATTTGCTGCCTTTATTTATTTTTTTTTTTAAATAACCTCTGGCTATGTCCTCTTTATTCACAGAATTCAACCAGGACAAGATTTTTGGTAAAATTACTCGGTCTTTAACCACCCTTGAGATAATCTAGTATCACTAGTTTGACTAATATCCCTCTGTTTAAAATAGGCAAAATCAGGGTTAAATTTTGCTTTTACATTCTGTGTTGCAGAAGTCCTACTGACCCAACACAGAAATATAATATTTACCTTCTCCTTTTAGCAACACTGCATGAAGATATTCTCTAGTATCTAGGAACTAAGGAGTTACTTATTTGCTTATTAGCACATTTATCCACTTTAAAAGGCAAAATCAGCCAGGCTCGGTCAAAATCAACAGAATGAAAGATTTGCATGAGCCCTGGAAAGAAGTGGTTTTTTTCCTCATACCATAAGCAAACCAGAAATGTGTTATACTTCTATTTATTTTGTTTCAGTACCTTAAGGAATCAATAAACTACTGCAGTAAGTGAGTTAGAAAGTGATGGTTACCTTAACAGCACGTCCTTTTACACACATTGGATCCCAGCACTCATGTTTGATGACACTCTGCAAATAGCAGTTGGCTAAATTCTCCATTTCAATCTCCTTCCTCACCTTTCAAGATACAGAAAAGAAAATAATGACATGTGGTGCAAACCAACAAGATATAGGCAATTTGTATTGAGTTGTTGAAACAAACCTGGCAGATTAAATGAATTACCCGTATTTCATAATCTTAGACTACTGCAGCTATCTTCTCCAAAAATGATATTGCATACTACTGCTACTGAAAGGTGTCATTTCATATGTGAAGAAAAGCATTCCAGAACTTAAGCAGCGCTGTACCCAAGGTCACAGTGTCAGATTTACAGTTTCTGGCATAGATCATATTCCAACTGGCAATATCTGCATTAGCAGATTCACCTGCTTCAAAAAGTGACTTAAAATACTTTTACGCTTTCCTGCTTCTCAACAGTGAACAACTTTGAGATCATCTTCTATTCTTCAGTTATTGCTTCTCCTTTTCACTGCTAGTTTTAAAATGTTCTCTTTCCACTCTATCATACCCTGGCCACTTCTTCTTCAGCCTTTTCTTGTGCTCTTTCCTGTTCTTCTACATCCAGGTTGAACTCCTGCTGCTCCAGTTTCTCAATGTCTGGCACCAGTTCATTTTCATGCATCATTTTCTGAATCTGTTTTTTTAAAAAATAAGTATAAGGAATAAAAAGTAATTCGAATGTGAATAGAGGAAACACTGGTTTTAACACTGTGGAACTTGATAACAGAGAAAATCATTTTAATTGCCTCCACTTTTAACTGCTTCATGGTAATTGGTAGAACGTGCTGCCTGTACCTAGTGACAGAGACTACTATGTGAATATATTTCATCCTTCCCTTAAAGCTCATTTGGATGTTATATGTGGAGTTGTGCATACTTTCTAAGAATCTGTAGCATGGAATTGTTCATTCTTTAGTTCTGAGAACTTTCAAAAGTTTTTATCTATCTCATGCAGTTCAACAAAGGGAAATGCAAAATCCTGCATCTGGGGAGGAACAGCCCCATGCAGCAGGATATGCTGGGAGCTGAGCAACTGGAAAACAAACTGGAGAAGGAAGAGGAGAGGATGACAGTTTCTATAACGGAAGGCTGTTAGACCAGCAGAAACTAGCCTGCTGAGGGGATAGATTGCTCAAGATATAAGGGTGGTACAAATTTTTTAGTTGGAGCAAAGGAACCTCAAAACCAGACAGTTGTTCCTGACAGGTTCAGCACGCTGTCCCTGAAGAGACAAATCTCTCTATTACCTGTCTGCTCAGTGTTTATGACAAAAATGTAACTAAGCACTAGAGCTGATAGTTGTAAAGGAAGTGTACATGTAAACAAAACTGTAAGCTAAGCCATTACACTTGTAAGAAACTCACAGTTTCATGCAGCTTTTTAATTCCCATTTGCAGCTCTTTCTTCTGGTTAGCAAACCTCTCAGTCTCTTCTCTAATGACCTGACATACAACAGATATATTTTTGAAAATAAAAAATAACCCAGGAAACGACTGAAGTGATCTAAAGGAACATTATCTGTACAGAAAACAAAACTCAGAAGGGATTAATAACTGAAATAGACATAAGCTTAATTCAATAGGTTGATTCTTAGAACTGCTAAAAAGAAAAATGATTGTACACCCAGTTCACACTGTAAACTGGTTATACAGAAACAGAGCTTAAAGTAAGGAAAGAAAGAAAGTCACTCCTGAGATCACACAGAAAGCAATGATATTTCATCTTATCATTGAGCCCCAGAAGCTGGAGAATATATACAGCTCTGGTTCATAACAAAAAGAACCTGCTACCACCCATAATTCATATTTCTGAGGAAAAAAATTATCTATGCTAACATTAATATAGCAATTTCCAGACTCACAAAGCACTAAATCCCCTCTCTGCACACTATTAGATCTTTGATGAACTTTTACTCTTAAAAAACTTTGGTTCCACATCATACTCACCTCAACCTTAACCTGAAACAAACCTCAGGGGGTTTGCAATTAATGTCATATTGTTGACTATTGATTTATCAGTGCTGTAGAATTTTTTATTCTGGCCCTTGGGAAGAAGCACCTGCTTGGTTTCTGGTAATAATCTTCTGTGTAACTTCTTGACATTTAGAAGAAAAACATCTTTACAAGTTTCTAAAGGAAGCCGATTTCTCTGGCAATTTCTTTTTTTTTTCATTTACTCCTTGTGTAGAAGTGGCCTTTTGGCCTTTAGAGCTCCTATTGTGCTCAGTACCTGCTCTGGTGTGTTTATAACGTTGACCCTAACTTTTCTAAAGGTCTAGATGGCAACGCCTTAAAGGGAGGCCCAAATGTCAGAAGAGCTTTAGAAAGTAGATTACTTTACAGCACATAATTCAAATCACTACTGACTCTTGAAAACTCCTGTTTTGATTATTACTTGTTCTATCGAAGTACCTTCTTCATTTTCTGATCTATCCACGTCATTTCATTGGTATTGGCTGAATATGAACTGGTGACGTTTCCGTCTTCCTCTGTCACCTCTACATTGGAAGATTTAAGCGATGCATCCTGAAATTAAGGATATGAACATCCATCTCAGGTACTTAGAGAGAATAAGAGAGAGACCAAAATAAAATAAAAATTGGACTCGCATTAGAAGCACCACCACGTCATTAAAGAGAATGTTACAATATTTTTACTCCCTAACCAGGCTCCAGATTTGGTCCAGAAAACCCTTGCTGTTATGCAAAGCCTTTTGACTCAAATGGCCTGACATTACTAACTGCTGCTTTGCTTGATTTCAACAGGAAAACAAACAACACACAATGTATAGCAGTAATATCACACTGGAAATGACAAATAATTTCACATGAGGAGAAATTGACTTTCACAGAGTTTTCTGTGGCTGAAGAAACCATGTGAAACTGAAGCTGTGAATGCCATCTTCCCATAACTATTCCATTTCCTTGTTTATACTATTCTACAAATTAAGAATTAAGCATATTCAGCCTATCCTTGGGAGTATTTTGCTACTTCTGCAAAAGGATCAGAGTTTGTTTGGAGGACAGTTTTTATCATGTGCAATTTTAGGATAATGATCAAACCTTCCCCCCGCTTCCCTAAAAATAAAAAAAAACCCCACCTTAAATTTCCCTTCTGGAAGTGATTCTGCTGTGGATTCTGGGTCAAAATGCCGTTCTGCCATGGATTGTAAAACAGTATTTTCATTTGAAGTGGACTTGTTCAGTATAGCAAGAAGAGATCACCAGTGAAGATCAGCTTCAGTATCTCTGCTCCATGATAATACTCCTCAAGAGGACATTGTTCTTTCGAACACCCCTGAAAGCATATTTAAAAATGCTAAAATAGAAACTACCATCATTTTTGTTGAGATTAGTTGTATTTCTTGCATACCTTTTCTGACAGTGAATAACACGAACTGGTGAGAGAACAGAGAGAATTGGGAAAGACTGACCAAAAGAGCATGAGATTGGTGGAATATATTGTATAAGAAGCATGGTGCTTCTTTATAAATTATCATTTCAATTTATAATTACAGTACTAAGCACGGTTTAGTACCCACACACTTAGTCTAAAACTACTTAGTCTCAAAATGGTGCTCAGAATAAACAGAGAAACCCTTATCTATGGAAGTAAACCCTCCAAGCCTGTCTTGAATCTTACACTCAGGAACAGGGGGAATATCTACCTAATTTATAGCCAATTAAAAACTTAACATCAACGAATTAAGATTGTATACATTTTATTCATTTTAAAACAGTATTTTCATTTGAAGTGGACTTGTTCAGTATAGCAAGAAGAGATCGCCAGTGAAGATCAGCTTCCTCAGCTTCAGTATTCTTTATCTTCCTAGTAAATAGAAAATAAATTGATGTATTTTTATGTCTTATAATAAAGGACAAATTATTAAATATTCCATATAACAAAATTACTAAGTTGTTCAAAAATGCCTATTCAATATTTTTACATATGATTTAATATTGTTTGAGTTCTAGCATTCATAATTAAGTGAAGTTTCTTCAGAATTAGAAATTCTGAAAGATTCATTACCCAGAGTAGAAATACCACTCTGGTGGACCCATCTTCCATTTATGCATCTGCCTGAACATTTGTTATACCACAGAAAAGCTGTAGTTTCACGTGTCCCTCACTCCTAATGTTTGCTAAGAGCTCTCTATGGGCACAGTTCAATTCCCTCCCGTTAAATCTGTGATGTCCCCTAATCACTGAAATAAAATGGTATCTCATGAGATTATATGGCTTAGATCCTCAGACACCCCATTCCAGATGGTTTATTTGAGAGTGATAAGCAGCTTATTATGGGTAATGCTTATCAGAAGACACTCCTTTATCTTGTATTGCAACCGCACCCAAAGTCCAAGACATTCTCCACAACACTGGTGGGAAGCTTTAAATGAGCTAGGGAAGCTACCTCTAATGATGAGAGGAGTGACTTCATCTAATTCTTAACCTTACTTTGAGACTAATAAAAAGTCTAGAATCACAAATAGATGCAAAATTTGCCTGTCAGGATACAAAAATTCACACCATCAATATTATACATACTTCCATTTCAGGCACACCAGGGCACCATCATTTTTCCCAATAACAAGGATAAATTTGCTATCCAGAGAAAATACCGTGGATCTGATTCCTCCTCCTTGATATGAGTGACAATGCATACGAGCGAGTATATCCTAGAAAAGTCACAGAAGCAGTATGAGTAAATATGTTTTTGTAACAGGGTATGTCTATAAACTATGCTTCTGTATTTTCTTATAGAAGTCAATCCAAAATGTCAACACGAAGTATATAAAAGCCTAGGATTTATGATTTTGTGATTTTTGACTACAGATGGGACAAGTTTCTAGAATACTAATTTTGCAGGTGATGATAACGAAAAGTAGTAAAATTATCTACCCCAAGATTTGCTGGAGAAGAAAGTAAGTAGTTTGTATAATCATCAGTTATAAAAACAATTGTACTATATAATGTTATGACAGTTCATGTTCAACGTAAATTTTTCTGGAACACTTTATATTCAAGCAAAGAAAAGCTTCCAGTGAAAGAAAGTAGCTTGCACACCTCTTCCTCGCGTACACCAAACAAAGCCTGTACCTGGATGCCTACCTACCATAGTAGGAGTGTGATAGACGAACAAAACACCATCGTTCGCTGCTGATGCCAGCCACCGGCCGTTGGGTGATAAACAGAGGATCCCCGATCCAAACTGATTGCTACGAATCCTCTTCTCTGATAAAAATACTGATGGGTCTTCCGATATAGTCTGCCGAACAAAGAAAATGTTAGCAGCAGTTCAGATTATGGAGATGTCTATGCCATTTTGAGAAGGCTGATGGCAGTTTTGTGGGTTATCACATGTGGTGATTTACAATCCAAACACTTGGATTTCTGAGCTCAGGAAGCAGTAACATTGCTACGATGATTTGCTTCTCATCTCTTCAAAAGGGTCTGTGTGTTTTTATGTGCCTGGGCCCAGAGTTGTCAAGGAGGAATGCCCACCTTTGGAATTCACCTTCTTCCTTGACCTGACTCAAACTGGGGGAGACCTATGAGCTACAGAGAGGTCCAGTTCATCAGCAGGCAATGACAGTGACCACTACTTAATTTCAGGCAGGGCTGAGCTGGGTTTGCAGTTGTGTCTTAGAGTCATGGGCTCACATGGGCTCAGTGCTTTTAAGAGCTGGATACTCCAGTTACTCAGCAGACTGCACAAAAGCACAGCTCCAACACAGAAGCTACACATGAAGTGCCTGCAAGCTGTACAAGTTTTAAGAAGCAACATTTGGCTTTCTCTGTAATCAAACAAGAAGATTGCTTTTGCCAGATTTCTGAGCAGGTGGTAGGATACTAAAAGTTGATGTTTATGGATGGAGTAGATATTTTGAGTGCAGAGATGACTTTTTATGATAATATCCTGCTATATTAACTTCAGCTACAGCCTTTGTTTGATGGTATTTAACCATCACCCAAAATAAAGCAGCTTCAGAAAATTACCTTTTCAGTGAGATGATATTTACAGATGAAAAGTCCAGAGGTACAGTAACCATACACAATATTATCCTTCAATCTGACTGCTGAGCTCAAAGGGCAATCCAGATCATAACGCTCCTGTTTAATGGCACTAGCATCAAACATTCCTTGGTCATTAACATACTCATCATTATCTAGAAGCGTGAAAAAAGAAACAGGGAGGAAAAGGCATCATTACCACTAATGCAGGTGCTTCACCCATCAAGTAATTAAGAAAATCAGTCTCAGCAAGGAGTGAGCATTATGTGAGTTTTCAAGGAGACTAGGAATTAAGACACCTAGGTTTGACACTTACTCTGGGGGTCGTGCCAATCTAGCACACTGCAGTGAAGCAGAGAGACAGCTCTAAAGAAGTCCTAGAAACGGTTTAACCACAGTGATGTAATTGTTTGCATACCCTGATTTACCCTGCTCTGCTGTGCCTTAGTTAAATTTATGCATTTAAGACCTCTCATGACAACTGAATTAGTTTTCCACCTGTTTCCAGAAAGTGCCCCGAACTGATCATTCCAAGAATATCAGTTTTCCAGAAGGTGAATGGAAGTTTGCCTTTCTTAGGCGTCCTTAACCCACCCCCCCCTTTTCCTCATAGTGACACTTTTCTCATAGAAAGTTTCTTTAACATTTCCTATTGGGACACAAGGTAATATTTTTTAAACACAGTAGACTTTTTCCTTGGTGCTTTTACACAGAAAAGCTATAACAAAGACAGGGAATCACTATTTTTTTAGATAGATCAACCTTTAATATTTTCCTTCTGAGCTATTACATACCTATAATAATTCTTTGAAGAGGCTGGTGGGATTGATTCCCCTTTGAACACCCGATATGCTAGTCTGCAAAAGGGTGATGCCTAGAACAAGGTCTCTGTGACTGGCTTCGGGCATTGCCCACTCAATAGTAATAATAACAGCAATAACAACCACCACCAGTAGAAGTAGTTGTTAAGCGATGGCTTTGTGAATCTGCAAATGAATTACTTCTTCCTTCCTTGGCCTTCCCTTAAAAGATCACATTTTGCAATGATTGAGCTGACTATAAAGCCTACCGAATGCTGTATGAGAAATGATGTCCCAGGAGAATGTACAGAGGAGATGAAGAAAGAGATTAAGATTTGTGTTAATGGATGGCAATAATATGATCTTCCCTTAGAAAAATATCACAGAATATATATTCTTACCTGTTGTGAGTTCTGAAGGTAGATAAAAAACTTCCAGTCTTGCTCTCTGGCCCGCTCCCACATTAAGAAGTGCCGCCACTTCAACTAAGTCCTTGTTGAAGTCAGAAACTACAGAGAGATCCAGCACTTCATCTGCTAAGGCTGAAGCAGGTAGGGAACATCAATGCAAATTGTTACTGAATCACGGTAACGTTTTTGCTGAGTTATCACATCAAACAAAGAGACCCATGTTCAGGACACATCTCAGCTCAACCACACAGTTTGGAACTTGCATGAAAATATCAGACAAGCCACAACCTGGTTTTGGAAAGTGCGGCACGCACACAACTTCAGCTAGAGGCATCCAGCACTGAGAGTGCTAAGTGTTACTATGACATTAAACATTCAAATATGACTTTACATCCAGCTTGAACTGTAGCAATTTTGAGGTTCTCTGCTGATAACCACCACTTAAAGTTATGATGAAGTTCTATACTTATAGATGCGATCTGTAAGTATAACGTTAGTGGAATTGAGAGGCTGCAAAAACAAATACACAAATTTCTGAAGAATTATTCTGTGACTTAAAATTCCATCATTTTTATTCTTTAGCATCCAGCAGCAAAGCTGACAGTTCCAGCAGTCCTCACGTTAAAGATGTCCGGGGCAGGCAATTGCACCCAGCTATCATGACCTACGGATTTTTACTCTAAATTCTCTCAAGATGAGCCACAAAAGTCTTAAGTTCTTTGCCACTACTATTCCTTTTGTGCTGGAGTTGTGATCAGCTGGTTAGCTAATCCATTCTCTTCCCTCTGACTTACCTGCTCCTTTGCTAACTAAAACTAAATAAAAAAAAAAAAAAAGCAAGTACACCTAAAATACAGTAAATAGTGAAAACACAGTGTCGTTAATGCTGTAACATTTATTACCTACATATCCAAGAACTTGGAATAATTTTGAAGGCCGGGCATCTAGAATAAAGATATGTCCTTCTGCAGCCCTAGTGATGAGGAACCGGCCACTCTGGTCATAACTAGGTGAAAAAAAAATCCAAATAGAAAACAGCTCAATAAAAAGAGTCAAATAATTCCACTCCAATAACTCTGCTGACTTCACTGAGGGCATAAACGCAACTGAAATTTCAGCTTCTAGGTTTACAGGATTAGGGTCTGATATAAAGTGCAGTTATGAGTGCAATTTCTAATTGTGTGGGTGGTCAATCTAAAGCTAACGATGCTCCATAGCAGTCTGTTAACAACTTCAGCAAATCTTTAATGAAGTTTATGTTTTTAAAAATAAAACGGCTATACAGATTTTGATATTATTTTTAATAGACATGGCTCTGTTTATATTGATTTGACCTTGAATGAGTTGCTTTCCGTATCTATTTTTAATGTTTTATCTTAGGTAGCTGTGGAAAGTGATCACATCTGAGTCTCCAAATAACAGGCAGACTAATATTAAAGTTTAACTGTTCAATATCCATTTTATTTTTTAAAAAGTAGAAGTAAAATACTCTCAGATTTTTCAATAATGGAAAAAAGCAACCAACCAAACAAAAAAAGCCTTTTACATCACTAGAGCTTATTACAGGAGGACTGGTAAATTCCAGAACAGTGAGCAAATGAATAATTAACAATGGTAATAAAAATCCACCGTATAAAAAGGGATGACCAAAAGGCTTATACTTAATTTCACAAAAACTTAAATTTACTTCTAGTGAGAAATGGCCCTCTAAAGTTGGATACATGGAATTGTGCATAATTATTGCACACAGTGATCTGCCAGAAAGGATCTTATACATGAGTATTTTCAGTGCTCAGTTAAACCTTCTTAAAATACAGGTTTATTATATTTCTCTCATATAAATCCTGCCACTACCTCTCTTGCAAGCAATTCAGAATATGTTGGAAAATAATTGAAACCATCAAAATATTTTACTTTGTTATTTTTGGAATCAAAGCTTGAACAGTTTTTTTGTTCAACTAACAGCGTTACTCAAGAAACAGATTGACAATATTACTGCCCCTGCTGCTTCATACTTACTGCAAAGACAACACTGGAAATTTGGAAAGAAAAATTCTGTGAACAACCCGTGGAGCTTCAGCTTTGGTAACATCAAGAAAATAAGATTTGACCTCTTATGGTCCCAACAGCAACGCTGCTGGAGGAGGGACAGCAAGCCATAGCTGTTGCCTAGTTGAGAAACAAAATATGATTAACAGTTCCATACCTTTTTTTACAACTATTCTGTATGTTAGTATGCGACTTCTTTTACTATTTAGAAGTCCCTAAAATTTGAAGAAGAAACCTCAAATGGTTCAGCTAAAAAACTTGTTTTTAACAAAGTATTTTAGAGACGTCTTGGCTTTTTTCCCTATGCTCTGTATCTACATATCAAAAGCCAATTCTGCACTCCTCAGAAAAAAATCATTATATCCACATTTAAAGTGAAATAAGTCCCACCTCAATGAAACAGTGAGTGCATTGTTATGTGTACAGCTCTTACAGAAAGGGATGAGTCTCTTACTGTGTCAGATTTCAGGGTTTGAACGCATCTTAAATCAGGACAAAGCATTAACAGTTTTAAATACTTTTATCAACTCAGTTTCAAGAGCCTGGTCATTCAAGGCATTTAGTTTTTACAGACTCAAAACTTTTCCATTCAGTTCTGACACTCATTAAAAATAAATATTTCATCAAATATTATAAAAATTTAGATTGTTATTTACAAATATGTGCTTAAAGACACATCACTACAACAACCCAAACCATTCAATGATTCTACGACATGAGGTTGACATGTTGCCTCTGCTTTATGGCCCAGTTCAATAGATGATTAGTTCAAGTAAACGTAATATTTTTAAATCTCTTTCATGGGTTGTACAGAGACACTACTGATCTTTCCTCACCACAGGTTGATCCAAATCTGTGGAATATTATGCTATGAATTAAGAAATACTAAAGAAAACTTCAAGCATCAGTCACTAAATTAGCTCCTGGTTGCGTGTACCTGAATATCAAGGTTGAGCTTGCTGAGGCAAGTTCCATCTTCCAGGAACCAAACTTGTACTTCACCTGAAATTGTTACAGACTATTGAACAGAGAAAAAAACATAGTCAAAAGAGAGTGGAATAACCAAATAGTCTGGAAATGACTAGTGATCTTTTATAGAATATAAATTCAAATAGTGTCTGAGCAGAGCAGATCAAGGATTACTAGTTTTGCTTGAAATTACCTTGAATTCCCTTTAAGTCCAGTTGCTGCAAGATACGCCTACCTACGGAAAATGTGTAATCATTTCTGTGAATTGATGCAAATACAGGAATGTTTTTTAAGCAGAATGAGACAATCTAGGGCAAAACATGTAAGCTTGATCAATATTAGCACTCCCACCATTCAGCCTGCAATAGAAAACCTGCTTATCATTTTGTTTGCACAGGAAAGGGCTTAAGGTGACATCTGGTTTTCTCACATGAAAAATTATGTGTATCATGTTTTTGAGGCCTTCTTATAACCAGGAAATTTTATAATTCCACAGTGAAGTGTGGCTAGAGATCAATCAACCCTCACATCACTCATTCAGACTCAGGTAAAATTTGTCATTCCCATGTTACTGACAAACAAACAGATTATCAGCAAAACTAATTGATTCACACCCCAGAATTTCAGGGCTGGCTACTTGAAGAATTCATGGCCTTGAGATGAATCAGAGTTGCAGGAGTCCAAGACACAGGAGGAAAGCAAGGAATATTTCAGAATGAACAGATCCATGAGTAATGCCTCGTTGTCCCTGGACCTGGGACAAAGGCATCTCTCAGGCTATTCCAGTTTGTGCTGGAGGCTGAAAAGATCAGCAGGGATTCCTTGTTCCGACATCTGTTCTCTGAATTGAATCAACCTTTTGCTCAGCTGTGTTCCTGACCACTAGTGAGACAGCAAATAAACAGCAGAACCATACAACATTTTAGCAGCCTGCGAATTATCCACCCTGCATTCCAGGGCAAGTTCTGACCCTTCTATAGGCCATACCTGAATTAATGCCATTTAATTCCGTAATGAGAAGGTTTTCCACAACTGTAACAAACACCAGAACAGTCACGATCTCTGCAAGGCTTTTGATTTTGTGTCTTACCAACGTTTTGGTCATCTGAAAAGAGCCACAATTATATATAAGGAAGAAAATAATTTCTTACCACACAGTACTTGTCCCCTGGAGGAAGAAAATCAGCTGTCAGGAAACAACTACTGCATGTGTCCAGGAGTTTGACAGCTTCTCCACTGTGGGCAGGTTTGTAAGCATAGATTGTCCCCTGACAAACAGAGAGAGATAATCCATCCCTGGGCTATGAGACTTCTCATTAAAAGCTGTCAAAGACTTCAAGAAAAAATACTCATCTTCCTGAGCTCTTTAAAGTTTCATACTCTACTCTAAATTGAGGTAAAAAGTGCCCAGTAGAATTCAACTGAATTTAGTAAATTATATAAATTTACACTAGCTGAAAATCAGGATGGTTCATTTGAGAGTGATCCAGCTAGTCACGTTTCCAAGTTTTGTTTCTCATAACTGCTTTAATTTAAAACCACCCTATTTCGTATTGCTCCAGAAACCAATCAATATTCTAAAGCAACATAAAACACAAATAATAAATCTTAAGCTTCAAAAGATGTTTTTATCTAAAGACCTCAAAACCTTTTAGAAACAATTC
Source organism: Phaenicophaeus curvirostris (assembly GCF_032191515.1). NCBI lineage: Eukaryota > Metazoa > Chordata > Aves > Cuculiformes > Cuculidae > Phaenicophaeus > Phaenicophaeus curvirostris. The sequence goes on from NW_027206669.1 coordinate 787,760, forward strand.
ATAACTAATGTAGACATAGATTTTAGAACTTCTCTACGCATTTTACAAAAGGAGAGTGAAATCAGAGACAAAGTGTGACCAAAGTTACCCCCACAAAAAAACCCAAACAAACCACATTTAAATGCCAATTTAAATTATTAAAGGTCTGGAAAACCAGGGATAATTTGAGGATTTGGGACTCTTGTGTAAGATTTCTGGACATCAGGCTGGTCAAAGAAGGATCTTTGACTGGGTGGCCAGACAAATTCAGATAGATGCACAGAACAAGTCTCCCGCATAGCCACAGTAGGTCTGATGTACCCAAGGCCCAAGATTTCATTGCAAACACAAGATGGGCTAAGTTTACCTCTGGTATAATTTGTTGACTTGTGTGATTACATTACAGACATTTCATACTGGCAGTGCCAGCATGCACATACAGAATAAAAGGAACATGCCATTATATAATGCCGTTATCTCAAATGCTATACCTGGTCAGTGACAAGCAGAAGCACAGCGTAATCAGGTGAGAATATGAGGCTGGATATGGGTTTTAAGATATCAACGCAGATTTTCGTCTCATACTGCAGATCTTTGATGTGATAAAAGAATAAAACGCCCCCCTGTGCAGAAAAGTACAAATCCACATCAGGTCAAGGTCAATTATCCCAGCCTGAAGGTCAATTATCCCACCCACTCTGGCAAACTGAACTGGCAAAACCTTCTGAAATTCTCTGGAGCAAGTGTGTTTAACTGTATCCCATTGCTAATGGTCTCATCTGCCTTCATGACGTTTAAATCCAGATGACTCTTATCCTGCATAACGCATTTTTTGAAAAATCAAGGTGTTTTTTAATACAAGTCTTACTAACAGTCCATGTTTGATAACAGACTCTCTCATTAGTAAACACTTGAGATTCCACATTGTTTCTTTTGTGACAGTATAGGGATTTGTCCCTCTCTTAAGCAGCACTGTATAATGTAATCATCATTTTGGATTAAATATTGAGTGAGATTCAGCACAAAACAATTTGGTGGTTCTCTTGGTCATTTTTTTCTCCTCTCCTATTTTTTGTCCATCCTTCTTTCCTGTTCCTCTAGAACTCTCTTTGCCTTTTGTTAAAAATAGTATTGTCCTCTTTGGTTCCTTCTTTGACTTAAAAAATGGAATCTCTTCCCTCCCTGCTCCTTTCTGAGTTCTTGTCTCAAGTTCTAACAAAGAAGATATATGACAAAACCAGAGAGGACCTCCACTTTTTTTCTGACTTCTGTCTTTGCAGTGAGCTCTGCAAATACACTCCATTTGAATGCTTTTTGATTTTCACACAATAAGTTACAAGCATAAAGGATGCCTTACATTTCCAGCTGCATACAGTCCCCCGTTACAAAATGCCACGGCAAATAAAACTGATTGTTGTGGATCCTCTGGTTTGCCACCTGAAAGCACAAAGGCAACAAGAAACATCAAGTTTAATTCATTGCAACCATGTGTCCCAACTTCAAATCTGAGATGATTTACTACTTGTGAGTAAAAAGGCTCAACGGGCTATATATTCTTTGGACTTTGTGCTGTGATGATGAAGGACAAGGCTGGTACACATAATTTAAAGTGACAGTACTACTGTGGTCTGATGAATTAGAAATTAATTTGAGAAATCAAAACTTGTCCCAATGTCTGGCAACCTTCACTGTGGAAGTATTTTTTTTCCCTAATTTCTACTCAGAATTTCCATTGATGCAAACTGTGCCCTTTGCCTGTCAGGTTCCATCCTGTCTGTAACCTTTCATGAGTAGCTGAAGCAACAGTAAAATCCCCCATTTCCTTTCCACTGGGCTGAAGAGAGTTCTCACAGCCCATCTTTGTATGACACACGCAGACTCTGCAATAATCTTTGTGGCCCTGTGCTGAACTTTGTCCACTACGTGAATGCCTTTTTTGTATTGTGGAGCCCAAAACAAAACATTTGAAACAAACCCTAAATCCTAACTCAACTAAATCACAAGTGATTGCAGTTCTAAACAAAGTTACTAAAACTAAGCAGTAGAGAACCCATTCTAGCATCACTTATTCCAATTTAAACTAGAATGAACAGAAATTATTTCCCTGCCACTGTTTTTCCAGAGGCTATTCATTTGGCTGTCTACTAGCACAAAAGCTATTAATCATTTCTCCTGTAAACATATAAAAGGTTGCCATTGATGTGTCTTACAGAGGTCAGTGTGAGCTGAGTTTTTCTAACCAGTGGCTTCCTGCTGTACTCACATATTATTACTCCCAGACATCATTGATGCTGGCTAAAAATCAATTAGCTTGATTTGAACATGGAAATACCTTTCTTTTTCTGCGCTCCTCGAACATATGACACGATGTCTGACACTTTACACACGTATTCTGCACAAAAGAAAACAATATATAACGTCAACCTTGTTTATATGTCAGTATTGCAATAAAAGTCAGTTATAGCCCAGTCTACTGAACAAAAGGTGAAGTTTGGTATATTGAATCAAAAATGTGCATTCTTCTCCAATATCCACCATCTCTGTCATTTATGCATCTGAGCTGGCACAGTCGTTACGTGGTTCAGCTTACAGCTATAAAAGGGAGATAGTCATACATGGACTGTGATCCAGATGCAGATTTATCTATCTTCTAGTGCTAAGTTCTGGTTTTGTTATTTCCATTCATAATTTTTTAATTAGATTTACTTACAAAGGAAAGTTTAGCCAGCCTGAAAATTGCCCAAGTGAAATGTTGTGGCTGCTTACGGTTCTGTTTGCAAAACCATAACAGGAGCTTGGCACGTGCTTCGAGTTGGACACACATGTAAGCATTCTGCTGAGCAGATACAGATTGCAGTACATCTTAAATTAAGCAGAAGCTTCAGTAAAATACGAATACAGACAGTGTTCTCACACAGATTTAGGACAGGACTCAAAGAATACACAAGTGGAGGAAAATCCCAAATGGCAAAAATTCTTATTGCCTTCTAACGAACTGGCAAACCATTTCTGGTCACGCCTCAGCTTTATATTTGTTTGTGATTTTCAGCTCTTGATATGGCAAACTTAAGAGTTTGATGGTTTCAAATACAGAGGAATAGTGCTGGTTTGCTGATTTTTTTTTCAGAGCTGCCTTCCATTTCTGTGCTGACTATCAAAACTGGATAGAGATACAGAACTTTGGGAAAGTCAGGGATATTTACAGCAGCTTAAAAAAATAATGTATTACATGGCAAAAGAAGAAAACAAGATTATCATCAGCCTTCAAAATGTCTGCAGTTGCATATTGCAGACTAAGGATGTACAAGCACACCTCACCTGTTCTTCTATCAGTCTACAATTTCTTGCACCATTTGTTTTCTGTAATGAGTGATGTGGTTTATAAAATCAAAAGAGCAGAAATAAATCTCACGAGTTGAAATATAATGGGGATAAGACTAGGTATAAATTGTACAAAACGGACAAACAGGTATCTCTCAAACTGAAGTTATTTTTAAAGAAGTTACAGAAGAAATTGTTTGTGGAAAGAAAAGTTCAGAGAGAAAAGGCAGACATACAAGATCTTTTTCTCAGACAAGACCACGGTATTATACATCTACCTGGACTTTGATTACTAAAAGATAGGAAATGTTCTTAATCTCCATCTTTCTGCTTCTGCCTGAAGAGTTTCAAACTGTTCTTCCTGTTCCTTTACAAGATCCCGTAAGTGTTTCTGCTTCAAAATCTCCTGGTAGCGCTGCTTTGCAATCTCATTAGAAATGTGCTGTGTGTCTGCATAAAATGAAATATAAGGGTTAGCCTGTATTTGCAGATGATGTATAGTTTGTATTTATATGGCCCTGTCCTGGGGTTCTTCTAAGTTTTGTATAGAATAAGCAAGCATTTTAAAAGAGACTCACAGTTCGGCTGAAGAGTCTTTACAGTTCTGAATAAAGCAGAAAAATTCAAAAGGCACTGGAATGCTTCCTTTAGTTTCTGGCAAGTACCCACAGTTTTGAAAATCTTTTGCTATGGGAAAGATCTCTACAGTTTTACCAATGGTGAATACCCTTCACCTTACTTCCTCCATTCCCTTGAATGGGTGGAAAGAAGTGAAAGAATGATGCCCTGTTGCCTACTGAAGGTATTAATGACTATAAATAGTTTCAGCAATTTAGTCAATTAACTTTGGTTACAAGGGCATGCTCTTAAGTAAACATTGTGGTAGAAAAAGTACTACTAGTAGTGCACATAAAATAAGAAGTAGGTGCTCCTTGTCCCTTAGCTGATGCTGATGGAGAACAGGACCATCTGGCCTTGGCAATATCTTCTGAACGTTCTTTGCTTGTAACTTAAATTGTGACTCACCAGCTGCCTCAAAGATGTGCCTCCTTTCTGAGACAGAGACAAGCATTTCTTTCAGCTGCAGGCTGAGGTTGTAGTTTGCTTGCTCTTCTAAACTGATGCACTTTTCCAACTCTTTAATTCTTTTCTGACGTTTCTTCACGTTCTTCTTGTGCAGCTGTCCGTTCCCAAATGAATACAGAAAACATATGAGATTATACAAAAGACATACTTATGATGGAAACCTATAATCTTAATGACTTCCTTGTACCTCAGTAAACTTTGGCGTATTTGGATGTAACTAGTAGCACATTTTGGCTTTACTTTGTCTTTCACAAATATTTCAATATGCTTTGTAAAGTTCTGATTAAGGAGCTGACAAGAGGTCAGGGTAAGAGATATATTAAAGATAAAACTTGAAAGGCAAAGAGAGCAAAGAAAGTCAATGGAATGTGTGAGCTGAGAACATTCTCTTGGCTGCTCTGAGCTGCTGAAAAAAGGGTTGTTGTGCTGAAGCCGTCAGATGGGCTGTAAGGTGACAACACAAATATTGAAGCTTGAAGAGGATGAGGAGGCTGATGCCAGCTACAGCAACCTGGAGAAAATCCAGTGGAATCACTTAAAATCAAGGATAATCGTCATCTGAATATTGAAATAGATGAGAGAGCCAGCAAATCAGATTGTTGTGTCTGTGTTATTTTGAAAACAGAGGGGCAGTGGTATTATGAACAGGCTGGCACTCCTGGAGAGACACAGTAAGGAGTGAAGATTTGGAAGAATGCTTCATTAGAAATGGAAGAGTGACTTTTATAGGCAAAGCTGTGCAAAAAGTGTTAAGCAGATCTGCATTCGGATCAGGAAGGAAAGCATTTAATTCCGGTAACAAAGCAAGTAGATTTCTCTCCATAGGGTTGATCTATGCAGCAATCAATGAATGCAGACTGCTTCGAAAGACTCTAGAGAACTGCTGCTCTAGACAGCTCAGCAGAAGCTGAAAAAACTACTGAAAGGCGATTATTAATGAATAAATACCTGGACAGGCCGGAGCAGTGGGCCTACGCAAACCTCATGAGGTTCTACAAGGCCAAGTGCAAGATCCTGCAGCTGGGCCGGGGCAATCCCTGATTTCAGTACAGGATGGGGGATGATGTGATTGAGAGATGCCCCGCAGAGAAGGACTCGGGGGTGCAGGTTGATGAGAAGCTTGACATGAGCCCATGGCAGAGGGGTTGGAACTGGATGATCTTTAAGATCCCTTCCAACCCAAACTATTCTATGATTCTGAGATATATATTCACCTGTGTGTGCTGTTCTGGCTATGCTCCAGCAGTCCTTGAGTTAGCTGAAGAGTCATTATGCCTGTATCAGTTGCAGTTATTTCTTACCAACACCTCTTGCTAATGAAGGAGAGGACTTGCATTTAAACTAAAAATGTGCCTCTCAGACGTGGTGGTTCTCTTAGGATTTACCTTATCCATGATGCCAAGACTCTGCTCCATCGCTGAAATCTGGTGGGTGATGTGGGTGTCGTAGTTCATCATACTTAGGAACTGAAGAATTAAAAGCAGAAAGAAGCCATCTCATTAAGCCTGTTTGTTCTTAACCATTTCATAATTTTGTAAAGACAATCATACATTGCAAAACTCAAAAAACTAGAAGTCTGCACATTGGAAAGTTTTACTAATGATCATAAATGGACATGGTAAATATATTCTTGGATGCTGTGTGACTACTAGACTGTAGAGCTGTTAAAAATAATGTTATCTATTATGTGTTAATGAAACCAAGACCAACCTAATTTGTTGTGAGTTGATCCAAAAACCTCAGCTACATTTTTGCTTATAAGGTAGTCTAACCTAACACAGCTGGAGGCCAAGGTGCTATACAGTCTGTGTTTAGACCAGAGAGGAAAGTGATTGTTTTCTTTTGAGTGGTTTCTCCGTAGTTCTGTTTTATTGTTCTTGTACCTGCATAGTAATTCAGGTTGCACAGAAGTTATTAAAGATGTGTTTCTTCAGCACACTGCTACTAAAATATCCCTTTATCGATTGACAAAGGATAAACAGCCTGTGTAACCCATAATGGGCAGTAAAAAGGTTTTTGTAGATGTAGATCTATCCTTTCAGGATACTGTCCCACCGAAGTGACATGTAAAATTTTGTGAACTGCTCTGGTCAGAAAAGGAGAAACAGGAAAGGCCCAGCAGACCTTCAGCACAAAACTGCTTTCACTCACTGCTTCACAAATAGTCCTTATTCCAGGTGGTCTCTGGGTTTTGTCCCACTCTGTCGCCGTTTATATAAGCCACCATTCTTTCTATTCTTGTTGTTGGGGTCTCTGTTGCCTTGTCTTTCCTGCTAGCCCCACATTTCTACTCAGAGAGTGAAGTCAAGCCCCTCAAAGCATTCAAATTCTGATTAAACTGGTATTTGCCTTTGTTATGGGCAAGCCTAACTCTCTAAAGAGCAACAGTTCTGCTCATCAGTTAAAATGTAGTTTAAAAGCTAACACATAACAGCAACACTGGTGACTAATTTGCTACAAGAACTTTTCAGTGTGTTGTCACATCACCTCTTTGGAAGGCTGTTTTGTGGGTGGCAGTTACAGAAAGTCCCTTGGCTCTGATTCAGAAGTGAACAAGCAGTTTGGAGGGCAGCAAAATGAAGCCTGACTAAAACAGGTGTTTAGGATTTTCTTTTAATCTTTTGATTGAATTGCAATATCCTTACTTGCCCTCCAACATTCTTCATTTTCTCTGTGCTTTATAGCTCTCCCCACTGCAATATCCATAGCTTACCCATCCTCCAACAACTCTTACTCCAAACCTTTATGCCCCTCACCTCAGCACAACAAAACCATCAGCTTTCCTTGCAGTCCTCTATATCCCATACTGCAATATGCTCAGGCTTCCCCTACAAGCTGTCTTCATCCTCTCCTCTCCCACTGGTATCCTTGGCTCTTACCTTTTCCTACAGTTTTTGGCCTGCCAGCTGGGCTTGTTCAAAGCCCAGTGAGATACCAGATGGGAGCACCTCAGACCTTTCACTTTAAAGGAAGTTATAGTCTTTTATTTAAAGGATCTGTCTTCTGAGGCTGCAAAATCCTCATTCCTTAATCTCGGTGCCGATTTTGAAACAGTGAGAGTTAGGGCTAATTTTGCCTTTGTTTACAGCTGAACATACCAAACAGCCACATCACTGATCACTCTCAAGAATAAAACTTTACTCTGAAAACTAAATTGTTGACTTAGTGGGCATCAGGTTTCTCCATAGGAGTAAGGGACTTAAGAGGTATAAATGATCTTACAGGTATAGCCAGCAAAATTTTCTGTGGTCAAAATATAAAGAAAGTAACTCACTAGCTGGCGGTCTTTTGAAATAGATAGCGTTGCTATATCCCGAGCCTTCTGTTCCAGATCTTCTATCTGCATTCTCATTTTCTTGTGCTCCCATTCCAGATGAAATATCACTTTAGAGAAGTCTTTACATTCCACCACGCTAGCAATCTTTTTTCTTCCTTGAGCCTGAAAAAATAGATTAATCTTCATTAACATATTTTGCAAATTATGGAATAATTATTTGCAACAAGTTGGACAAGCTTCCAAAGTTATAATTTTAGTAAGAAGAACGTGCTATACTGCAGTCTCTTTCTAGACTTTGCTCCAGATGGTTATCTTTTGTAGAATTTTTTCCCTTTTATGCTCTGTGCCACAGCCTTAGATCAGAGGAGGAGATGGAGAAAATTACAGCTAACCTCTCTCTCCACCTTTCTGTCTTTTGAACATGAAGGCATTTTAGCTCTACAGAATACAAATCAGCCCTCTATAAGGTATTCTGCAGTCATTGCTGAAGGCTTTGTCCAGTAGCAGTTTTTGTACAGCTAGAATGCCTAAGAAAAGAACCTTTTAATGGGAGTATGAAGCACTGTTTTAAGTAGCATCACCATTTTCACCTTACATAAAAAAGTGTATTATTTTTTAAATCTTAATGTAAGCTACTGTTCAAATGCTTCTTAACTGTGCCTTTGCCTTGAGGGAGTTTTCAGACTGGATTAGCATTTTCTGTTTACAGCGTGTGTAAGTGATGGTGTGTCTAAAAACTGTTGCCATTTTATTGGTCTGAATTATATTGATCAAACATCAAGAAAGCAATCTATATTGCAATCTGTACATCGTGATAAGAGACATTACGGAATCCTTAATAGCTTCTTGATTACAATTGAGCCTCCTGGTGTGTAGTAATGAATTGAAACTAGATGTCAAACTGGAGAAAAAGCAGAGCCCCTGAAGGACAATACATTTGTTTAAAAAGCTTAGATTTCCTTCAGATAATGCAAATTACCATGATAGAGGAATTCAGTTCTTCAATAACACTCCTATTAATGAGAATGGCATCACTGTAGTCTGGGATCCCAGTACTTTCCAATTCCACCTGTCCTTGCTTTAGCAAAAACTGGACAGTCAAATTCCTTTGAAATTTCTTCTTCTCTTCCTGCACCCTATAATGGCAGAAAACAAGAAGTTAGTGATTTCAACAGGTTTGCATAAATCCTCCTATGATTCTCAGAATGTTTTTATTTATTACTGGTGAGAGGTATTTTCATGTAGGGGTTACTCTTTAAGAGCCTGTCTTGTACTTGCGCCCAAAGCGACTACAGAATTTGCAACTTATTTCCATACATGAAGTTTTCAACCACTGATTCAGTTTGACATACTCCAGCTCATGTTCTGAGAGAAGGTGTCTGTTACTGAACAGAAGTTTTAATAACAACTGAGAAGGATATGGAGAAGACTCCAGCCAGCACCCTTTTTCTTGTATAATTTATCCCCAGATTTAGAATTATAGAATCATAGAATAACCAGATTGGAAGAGACCCATCGCATCATCGAGTCCAACCATTCCCATCAATCACTAACCCATGTCCCTCAGTGCCTTGTCCACCCGTCCCTTAAACCCCTCCAGGGAAGGGGACTCAACCCCCTCCCTGGGCAGCCTCTGCCAGTGCCCAATGACCCTTTCTGTGAAAAATTTTGGTTTGGCCTGCTCACATGTGGTGCAATCGCACCTCATTTCTGAAATATTGTAGGTCTCTAGGATGGATCCTAGAGAAAAGAGTGTTGGAGAACACCACTGCATAATTTTGTATGTAACTTTCAGCTCTGTGTCGGTAGAGTAGTAAAACATAGCAAAATATAGGAAAAGAAAAAAAAATACCATCTAAGTTCTTGGAAAATGCCTTCTAGTTCTGACTTAACCTTCTCATCGTCATCCATTCTTCTCTGGAGAAAGGCCTGCATCTCTGCCAGTGTTCGGTCTTTCTGTTTCACCTAAGCAAGCAATATTGTGACATTCTGAATTTTTTCAACTTTGTCAGTATGGCAGGGCAAGACTCTTCAAGAACAGAGAAGACAAGTTCTTAAGAAGACAAACATATGTATAAATACATAGCCTGGTATTTTGAGAATCTCAGCACATGCACAAGGAGGTTACAATCATAGAATCATAGAATGGTTGCCCTGGAAGGGATCATGAAGATAGCTAGTCCAACCCCCCTGCAGTGAGCACGGACATCTTCAACTCGATATCAGAGTCCCATCCAACCTGACCTTGAATGTTTCCAGTGTTGGGGCATCTTTATAACCTGCTCAGAAAATAATTTATTCATTTACACGTATTTTATTCACATGAAAGGAAATCTGTATATCTTTTGCTCAAAGCTCATGTATCTCTGTCTCTGGAAAACTGAGATTTACACCTTCACGCTTTTAAGCTGAACAAACAGCTTGCTAGAACTTTTCCACACCATCTGTTAGGAATTGCTCTTGACATTCTAAAACAATATGGGAATGCATGGCTGCAAATGTAGACTGATAAAGGGAGAGAACAACTCCAACAGATGATGAAAACCGAATGCCTTAATATTTTTCTTGGTATGGACAGAGGAAAGGTAATTTTTTTTTTTTTTTGTAATGAAACCACACCAAAATCATAATCATTCTGATAAAATCCATTCACATTAATATGCTAATTTTTCCTGTGAAGGAGAACTAGATCCCATTTCCCTTCATAGCATTTCTATTATTCTGAACTGAATGTGGTCAGAAGCAACCTTCAAACTCAAATGCAGCTTGTGTGTGTGCTGCATTGTTGTTTCACCATTACCTTGACCCTGCACTTGAACTCCGTAGAACTATCAGATCCGAAAATATCAAGAAGTATACTGGAAAAATAAAGAATTTTACATACCAGCTCCTCAGTTTCCATTTTATTTCTTCTAGCTAGACAAAAGCGTTCCCATATAGATGGGTCTAAGCCATTAGGCATGTACTCAGGACTATCCAGTTCATCCATGGATTTCCTTAACAGGGTACGTGCATCTTTGTAATCTTCAGCTGAGCCTGAACAATTGCCATACGGGTTTGCAGTGTCAAAGGCCATTTCTGTCACTGGGGCCCTAGTGCACATATAGAGTACATAAAATATTTACTTTTTATTATCTCTTGCACAAAAGAAGTGCAAAAACAACTATGAACATTTCATTCTTTCAAGTTCCTAGCAAAGAACAAATAGGTAAGACTGCATCTTACACAAAATAAGAATATATGTTTTTGAAACCTCATGATTATTTAGATTGCATTTAAAATAGATTGTGGGGGGTGAATGAGGAAATATAAGTACTCAAAAAAGCAATTGTTAAATAGCCAATAAAAAGCAGGCAGCCCACTGATTATCAAAATAATTTTGACCATTGAAATAAATAGCATTCTCATTCTTGACTCCCAAGAAACACCAATATTTAAGCAGATGGCATCAGGAGGATCTTACTCTGGTCGACGTTTGTAAAGTTGGGAAAGCTCATTAAGGAGATCAGCAGGTAGGTCAGCAAACTCCTTTGTAAAACCACATTCCAGTTTCTAGGAGGGAAACAGAAAGCTTTCTTGTTACCAAAACGTTATTTTTAAAAAAGCATTAACCTGCTCATACCTTAGAAATATAGAACATGGTGCTCTTCCAAGCACTGTCAAGCATCACAGGAATCCGGGATACTTCATTAATTTTTCTCTGCACATACTCTCCTTTACAACTGAATTTCAGCAATCAGCAAGTTGACCAGAACTCATCCCATGCTCACAGTGAAGTACATTCTTCTTGTTATCAAGACACAGCATTAACTTTTTAATTTGTGAACCTCCTTGTGTTTGTCAAGAGTCTCACCTTCTCTTCAACTATTGCATTTTCATAGGTGTCCATGTAAGCCACAATTTTATGTTCTGTAGTCTGGAGTGTTTTCGTTGTCTTGTCCTATAGCAAAACCAAAACATTTCAGGAATGAAACTCACCCAGCAGAAGCACCAAGCAGCCACTCATTTACACTGATGAAGCTGACGCTTTCTTATTTCTAGAGAAAAACATGTGAGCTGTTTTCACTAACAAGTCAATGCCTTCTTCTGCAGGTTAATTGTAGATACTGCTAATGGGTGAGCAGGTGTGAAATTAAATTAGTCCCCTGCTTAAGACAGTAAGAAATTTGTGGAAGAAATATACAAATGCTTACAAGTCTTCATATTAAAATCTGAATGTAAGGACCTTTGTTGATAGTTGTTTTCACTTGCACAAAGATTTCCTTTTCCTTTCACATCATCACAGGTAACACAGTGCAAAAATTCACAAACGCTGTTCAATGGAGTGTTTTAATTTGAGAATGCAGCTTCCCTTTCGTCATAACATAGTTCTGCTACCTGTCAGGATACTACGTCTTACTGAGGCTGTTAAATGCCTCTACTCTGCTGGGGAGATCCTTCTCCTGTATTTCACAGTTTGTATGGACCAAAAGATCTACCTATGGGAAGAGTTAGAATTTTTTTTTTTATATGATTTGGCAGGGATGGGTAAACACTTCAGGAGACTAAATTGGTCAATAAGATTATAAACACTTTGTGCTCAAGGGTATGTGTGTCAGATACTCAAAAGCAACCTCTGTCTATGCTTTGAACTGGCAAACACAAGTCAGCATGGCCCTCACTTCAGTGAAAAACTTGATGGCATTACACATCTTCATGTCCTAAAAGCATCATAGTTGCTGCTTCCAGCTTGACACTGGATACTGAAAAATACTATATATAACAACCATTAGCAGCATGCCCTTCTGAATGCATAGAATTTTACCAAACAACTCCAGCTGAACCAAAATGAGTATATCTATTAAAAAACATATGTATTTATAAAGTATGTCACCTGTACAAGTTGAAAAATATATCAGTGACCCTGTAAATTGTCAGAAAATAATCTACAGCAAAATTTTTATTTGGAAAGAGCAGTCCTCACAAGAAACTGTTTTGTAAATATTACACTTTTCCTAAGAACAGCATTCCAAATGACTACTTACTTTTTCTTTCTCCTTTTTCACAAGAAAATTATGAAGTCCAGCTTTTCTAGTGTCCAACTCCTCATCCAACAGTAAAGCGTAAACAAGATTGACTATTTTGAGTTCTTCCTGTAAAATGATTGTATTAAAAAATGTTAACTTTCCTGATGCACAGTGACAGAGAAGAAAAATCAATGTTCTCTGCAATACCTGGTAGACGACCATCTCTGATTTCACTTTCCTTTCAGAGAGTTTACACACAATCTCATCAAAATTTCGTGTTGTTTCCTGGATGGAAGCTTTAAGTTTCTTCAGTTCATCTTCCAGTGCCTGGAGAAGGGAAGGACAAGAGCAGCAATATCACATCTAGAAGAACAAAGAAGCTCAGATATTGTAGAATGAAAATATGGAATTGTATCCTTTAGCCAAAAGGTCCCAGAAATTATTTGTTTGGAAGGAGGTGCTGCCAGGCTACCGAGTTATGTTGTCCAAATATGACTTCGAAGAATAAAAAGAGTTGTATCATTTGCGTATGGCATCAGCAACTCTGGGAATGGAACCTGAAAAAAATTTTAGGAATACTGGTACATTTGTGAAGGAAAGTTACTGTCTGTGAGATGCCACAGGCTTTGGCTTGTATTACTTGGTATAAGTAGAGATTGTCTAGTCTAAGCTAGGACTTCTTTCATATGCCACATGATCTTTGTTCTTCATTTGTTCTCCATTTATTCTGTGTATTAGCATTTTCAGAAGTAGCTCCTGAAACTCTGGTGATGAGCATGTTAACAAAACCACTCCTTTTCTCATTTTAATTTACCCTTCTATATTCCTCTTTTTCTTCATTCAGTTCCTTGACTTTTATCTCATATTCTCTAAATATTCTCTTTTCTTCTTCATTCCAAAGATGCTCAGGCTTGGACAGAAAAGGAGGTGGAGGAATATCCTGGAAGAATTAAAGACAAATATGTTTCAAAAGCAACATTAAGTCCCCATCTGCACACTAACAAACTCTAGCACATCTCAAGATGAGTTAAAGGTATTCCTTAGTGGTAAATAAGGTACAAGACTTAAGTCTAAGTTACCTATATATTCTGTTTCTCTGGTCTGTCACTTGCACAGTAATTTTGGTGACACATATTGTGCTATTCTCTCTCAATTGCTTATAGGAATTCACTGCTGGATCTTGTAAAAGACAAGTATTTTGTACTCAAACATACTGCTGTAGATACTAGATACCTCACGTTTTCTGCTTCAGAAAAAAATCTAACTCAAAAAGGTAACCCAAATCTAACTCCATGCTAACGTATACTTCTAAGTGGAGCCCTTATTTTCCAAAAGAGATCAATTCCAGGGAAAATGCTTGGTCCTGCCGTACTCTTTTTCTGTGACATTTCACATTTGTTCCTTTCTTTACTTGTGTACTATCTATATTGGCTGAGTTAAAATGGAATACAGTATTTTTCTGTGAGATCACAGTGATGGAAAACAGGCTCTTCCTCCACCAGTTGTTATAATGGTAATACCAGATTATGTTCCTGCAGTATTCCACTGTGACAGGGACAGGTGTTATGGATAAGTCATATGCAGGCACTAGAACTCTGTGGTCTCTTTTGAGTCCAGTGTGTGGTCTCTTACAGAGTCTATGTAGGTTTAATGCAATTCTACAAGTCTCTGACTTTCTCCTATCACTTAGGTTTGAAATATTTGCTAGTTGAATTTCACACGTCCTCTAAAAGCCCACAAACCACCTAAATGATATGGCAGAAACACAGCTCACCATCTTCAAGACGTCTTCCTTTTTGACTTCTAGGACTCCACCCATCATGTCATTAAGAGCACGCAGTCTGTCATTGTCCTGCAAACAACCACAAAAAATATTTTTGTTTGCAAAAGGAAGTGTAGTAATTGGAAGTTTTGAGAGGGATAATAGGGTAGTTCACATCTAGATCATCTGTACAATTATACGGTGTGTCACTAGTAGATTAATGCACTTCGGTGATGCCTGTGAAACATGATGAAAGTCTCAGAGTTTTTTCTGGTGGACGGATGTTCACGTACCAAATAACTTACTCAAACTGCCATTCTGGCATTCTAGAAAAGAATACACAGGTATAGACTACTCCTGTGCAGTTGGTAGGCTAGGCTGAAGGAGGCTATTGTGTTATTGTCTCATTGAGCATCTCTTTTGGGAACAGAACCATTTTAGGTTCTGCACAGATGCATTTTAAAGCCAGAGGAAAGCATTACAACACCCTTGCCTTATCCCTGAAGAGCACAGGTCGCTCAGTTAACAAACACAGATAAAGCAGAAAGCTCTCTCTTGAGCAGCAGCATGCATTTAGAAATTTATCTAATCCCTGGTCACCTGATAGAGTATTTTTAACTGCCATTTTTTTTAGAAAATGTTGAGCCTAATACTAAATCTTTTCTCCCCCCGGCTGGTCTAGGTAGTTCCAATTGTAAACGATAATAAGAAGGAAAAGGCACACATCATCATTACCTACCATTTACACTTTATTCTCCCATGCTACATGACTGGAATATTTCAGTGCAGCATTAACTAAATAAGCCTGACCAGAGACAAAGGCCTACACAGTAAAAAAGGAAACTACTTTAAGTACCTTCTCAGCAAGACGTCTTTCCATTTCAAGCTTAGCCAGCATTTCTGCTTTCTCTCTCTCTTCTTGAGTCAAGTATTTTTCAACTTTAATCTGAAGGAAGAAAATGAGGGTCATATCAGGGTTCTTCTCTCCAAATGTGATCACATGCAGACTAAGAACCTTTGGAAAGAGGGGCAATACTAATTCTTGATGCTTTTTGTATCTCTGCTCCATGATAATACTCCTCAAGAGGACATTGTTCTTTCGAACACCCCTGAAAGCATATTTAAAAATGCTAAAATAGAAACTACCATCATTTTTGTTGAGATTAGTTGTATTTCTTGCATACCTTTTCTGACAGTGAATAACACGAACTGGTGAGAGAACAGAGAGAATTGGGAAAGACTGACCAAAAGAGCATGAGATTGGTGGAATATATTGTATAAGAAGCATGGTGCTTCTTTATAAATTATCATTTCAATTTATAATTACAGTACTAAGCACGGTTTAGTACCCACACACTTAGTCTAAAACTACTTAGTCTCAAAATGGTGCTCAGAATAAACAGAGAAACCCTTATCTATGGAAGTAAACCCTCCAAGCCTGGCTTGAATCTTACACTCAGGAACAGGGGGAATATCTACCTAATTTATAGCCAATTAAAAACTTAACATCAACGAATTAAGATTGTATACATCTTATTCATTTTGGATTGACTTATTATAAGTTTTCTCCCTAAAGAGTGAAGGGAAGCAAAAGAGACAAAAAGATGATTTTAAGTACACAGACACATCTGTTTTCAGCTTTTCAATGTCTGGCAATGACAGGAATTAAATAAATATATTTGAGTAGGTGAAAGAGAAAGATTCATTTTTCAAACACCTCTGAATCCTGAACTGTGAGTGCTCGCTCTGGTATCTCATCATCTGTAAGAGCTGGCTCCCACACTTCCAACTGCAGATCAAGTTGTTCCAAGATTTCTCGGATCCTCAGGTTTCTTTCTTTCACTCGTTCTATCTCCTGCTCCTTTTGTTGTGCAACTATGTCAAATTCCTTATTAAAAGCAGTTTTCAGTTTGTAAATGATGTCCTGAAATACCAAAAAGGGAAACAGCAATATGGCACAGGTCACATCCATCCATGATTATGGGACCACTCCTCAAGCCATCAAAACCATAAATGTGTGTAATTGTATGTGTGACAGGGAGATAAACTGGTAAAGCCCTTTAATGAAAATCATATAGGCAGAGTTCAAGCTTTGTTAAATAGAGGTGGGCAAACTATCATTCGTGGGGTTTTTTTCCCGCATAGAAATTTTTATTGCTGCATATTGCTGCAAACACTGGATAGAAAATTCTATTTGCTTGTTTTTGAATTCTTTGGCTGAAAGAAGGGGCCTCAAAGAAAAAAAACACATGACCTATAAATCTAGAGACTGTAAATCACAGGTAGAGGGGCATACTTTTAAGGGACATACACGCTAAGGACATATTTTCCTGATTTTTAAGTGATTCATCCTGCAGTTTCAATAATGCTTTTATGTGATTTTCTGCCTGGCATATGTAAGAAAAATTCCCTCATTAAATAAATAAACAAAAGTCGTAAACTATTTTTTTAAAACAGCTAAGACCTTACAATGATTTTAAAAATCATATATTCTCGGTGCTTAAATTCTTCCTTTAGCCTACAGAATTGACCTCAACAAAGCAGAATAGAATATTAAGAGAGAAAACTATGTGTGTCTCCTACTACATCAATTTAATAAAATGAAACATGGAAAGGATTTCAGTTCTATCACCAGATTTTACATTTTGAGATGCTTAGCTGTCTGCAATTTGTATTACAATAAATATTTTTGTGGCCATGATTATTTCATTGGTTTCTAATACAATAATAAGTTATGATGTAGTAAGGCAGGATGGCAGATAACATAAAGTGTTGCTGGGAGACAAAAGGCTGTGCTCAAGTGTTTGTCAGCTACCTATCTAACTCTCAGCAAATTCACTGCACTGGCCAAGAACACAGCAGACTTGTCTGCTATTAGATATATCGTATGCATCTTGAAAGCCACACAGTAGAAAGATCTCGTTACATCCAAACTTACATCTAAAATTGCTCCTTGTGTTTCTTCCCCATCTGCTTTAAAAACTAGTGTATCTACTAGATTTTATGTATTACAACGCATAACTGTTGAGCTCTGCTACCAGTTGTAGCCTTAAAGAGCTCTGATGAGGCAATGCTTTACTGTTGTTTAACCACTTCTGCCCTTGCAGATCATCTTCATAAGAAGCCTTTTATGTAGCATGTTTACTGCTTAATAAACAGGCCAGGGTAAGAGAAGGGAGAGTCGGATAGTAAAGAATATTAAATAACAGAAACACTGAAGGCTCCAAATGAAGGGCTGATAAGACTGTAAAGAAATGAAATGGTGTGAGGATACAGCTGAACTTTCATTCAGCAGCAAATAGTATGGAAAGAGGTCATGTTTCCACAGGCATGCTGAGCTGTGCAAGCCAGCTATACAAACACCAGAGGACAAATAGAAATACTCTCAAATTGGGTAACCAATTTCATAAAAACGTTTTTCTTCCACACCTGAGCTGGCAAATCCACATGGTGCTTTGCTGCACGATGTGCATTTATCTGTAACACAGTGGCCTGTGCAACTCTCCATTGTAGTGTCAGTACACCCAAAATCTGAGCGTCTGTGACTGCTATGAGAACCCAAAGGTGTGGCAGTGCCACTACAGTAATACAAACTTGAAAAGACATCACCTTTAATAACACTATCTGATTGACTTTCTGCTCCCTACTGTGCAAGTCCAGTTGGTGGTACAGGATAGATGTATCTCCACCATACTGAGAGCTCAGACTTCCAATCAGGCAGGAAGATGCATTATCATCAGCCGTTACGTCTTCTGTCTTCTCTCGTTCTTCCTCAGGTAATACAGTCTCAGACTCAGTCTCAGGATTTTTCTTCTGAGCCTGAATATCACAAACATGACAACTGTGTTAATTTTGTATACGAACCAGTGGCACACGTATGAAAAAATTCTAGAGATCATATTCTGCAATTAAGCCCAGTGATCAAAAACCCACAAGTTGAAGTGAACGTATACAGAATATTTGGTCCAGTTGTAGGATCCCCAGTACAAGAAAGACACGGGCATTCCGGAGCAAACCCAGCGATAGGCCACTAATACAATTAAGGGTTTGAAGCACCTAATATGTGAAAAGAAGCTGAGCGTGCTGGGATTGTTTAGCCTCAAGAAGGAGGAGGCTTGGGGGGTGGTGTTTAATAACACATATGAAAACCTGAGGAGTAAGGACAACAGAGCCAGACTCTTCTCAGCGGTGTCGGTGACAGATTGAAAGGAAATGGTTATACATCAAAATACAGAACATCCAACTTAAATATAATGAAACACATTTCCTCTGAAGGTTGTCAAACATGGGAGAAGGTAGCCTATAGAGGTTATGGAATCCTCCATCCTTGGAGATATTCCAAACCTGACTGGACATGGAGCTGAGTAAATTGTTCTAGGTGGGCTGGAGTAGATGACTTCCAAATGGCTTATCTAACCTCAGCTCTTCTGTGATTCTTCAATACTAATGCATTTGTTCTAAGTAAAACCACAACATTTCATCTTTACGAATATCTTCAAATTTTTAGGGAAGTATTTCTACAGCGAAAACGGACCCAAGAAATGTGTCTATGTAAAAAAGGGGTTAAGATGCCAACTCAGAGCATTCTGATCTGAAATGCCTATATGCAGTACTTCAAAGGGATTGTACCTCATCATCAGCTGTCTCAATCTTCTTTAACTGGAGAACTTTCTCCAGAATTTTCAGTTCTTCTTCAGTACGTTCCTTCATTGGATAATTTTTCACTTCAGAAGCTATATGGAAGCACTGTTCAATTATATTTTTTTTTTAGAAAACAAAAACACCCAAGGTAAAAACTTCTTCAGAACACATCTGTTAATTCATTTGTCCAAAAACTGAATGCTAAATAGTTACAGAGGCTTCTTAAAATCAGAAATAATATTGATGATCAATTAATGTAGACTATCCAGCAAGAATATAGGAGTCAGAAAAAAACCACTTGCCTTTTTGGTAGTAAAAATGGTTGGTTTAAAATTTGCTGCCTTTATTTATTTTTTTTTTTAAATAACCTCTGGCTATGTCCTCTTTATTCACAGAATTCAACCAGGACAAGATTTTTGGTAAAATTACTCGGTCTTTAACCACCCTTGAGATAATCTAGTATCACTAGTTTGACTAATATCCCTCTGTTTAAAATAGGCAAAATCAGGGTTAAATTTTGCTTTTACATTCTGTGTTGCAGAAGTCCTACTGACCCAACACAGAAACATAATATTTACCTTCTCCTTTTAGCAACACTGCATGAAGATATTCTCTAGTATCTAGGAACTAAGGAGTTACTTATTTGCTTATTAGCACATTTATCCACTTTAAAAGGCAAAATCAGCCAGGCTCGGTCAAAATCAACAGAATGAAAGATTTGCATGAGCCCTGGAAAGAAGTGGTTTTTTTCCTCATACCATAAGCAAACCAGAAATGTGTTATACTTCTATTTATTTTGTTTCAGTACCTTAAGGAATCAATAAACTACTGCAGTAAGTGAGTTAGAAAGTGATGGTTACCTTAACAGCACGTCCTTTTACACACATTGGATCCCAGCACTCATGTTTGATGACACTCTGCAAATAGCAGTTGGCTAAATTCTCCATTTCAATCTCCTTCCTCACCTTTCAAGATACAGAAAAGAAAATAATGACATGTGGTGCAAACCAACAAGATATAGGCAATTTGTATTGAGTTGTTGAAACAAACCTGGCAGATTAAATGAATTACCCGTATTTCATAATATTAGACTACTGAAGCTATCTTCTCCAAAAATGATATTGCATACTACTGCTACTGAAAGGTGTCATTTCATATGTGAAGAAAAGCATTCCAGAACTTAAGCAGCGCTGTACCCAAGGTCACAGTGTCAGATTTACAGTTTCTGGCATAGATCATATTCCAACTGGCAATATCTGCATTAGCAGATTCACCTGCTTCAAAAAGAGACTTAAAATACTTTCACGCTTTCCTGTTTCTCAACAGTGAACAACTTTGAGATCATCCTCTATTCTTCAGTTATTGCTTCTCCTTTTCACTGCTAGTTTTAAAATGTTCTCTTTCCACTCTATCATACCCTGGCCACTTCTTCTTCAGCCTTTTCTTGTGCTCTTTCCTGTTCTTCTACATCCAGGTTGAACTCCTGCTGCTCCAGTTTCTCAATGTCTGCCACCAGTTCATTTTCATGCATCATTTTCTGAATCTGTTTTTTTAAAAAATAAGTATAAGGAATAAAAAGTAATTCGAATGTGAATAGAGGAAACACTGGTTTTAACACTGTGGAACTTGATAACAGAGAAAATCATTTTAATTGCCTCCACTTTTAACTGCTTCATGGTAATTGGTAGAACGTGCTGCCTGTACCTAGTGACAGAGACTACTATGTGAATATATTTCATCCTTCCCTTAAAGCTCATTTGGATGTTATATGTGGAGTTGTGCATACTTTCTAAGAATCTGTAGCATGGAATTGTTCATTCTTTAGTTCTGAGAACTTTCAAAAGTTTTTATCTATCTCATGCAGTTCAACAAAGGGAAATGCAAAATCCTGCATCTGGGGAGGAACAGCCCCATGCAGCAGGATATGCTGGGAGCTGAGCAACTGGAAAACAAACTGGAGAAGGAAGAGGAGAGGATGACAGTTTCTATAACGGAAGGCTGTTAGACCAGCAGAAACTAGCCTGCTGAGGGGATAGATTGCTCAAGATATAAGGGTGGTACAAATTTTTTAGTTGGAGCAAAGGAACCTCAGAACCAGACAGTTGTTCCTGACAGGTTCAGCACGCTGTCCCTGAAGAGACAAATCTCTCTATTACCTGTCTGCTCAGTGTTTATGACAAAAATGTAACTAAGCACTAGAGCTGATAGTTGTAAAGGAAGTGTACATGTAAACAAAACTGTAAGCTAAGCCATTACACTTGTAAGAAACTCACAGTTTCATGCAGCTTTTTAATTCCCATTTGCAGCTCTTTCTTCTGGTTAGCAAACCTCTCAGTCTCTTCTCTAATGACCTGACATACAACAGATATATTTTTGAAAATAAAAAATAACCCAGGAAACGACTGAAGTGATCTAAAGGAACATTATCTGTACAGAAAACAAAACTCAGAAGGGATTAATAACTGAAATAGACATAAGCTTAATTCAATAGGTTGATTCTTAGAACTGCTAAAAAGAAAAATGATTGTACACCCAGTTCACACTGTAAACTGGTTATACAGAAACAGAGCTTAAAATAAGGAAAGAAAGAAAGTCACTCCTGAGATCACACAGAAAGCAATGATATTTCATCTTATCATTGAGCCCCAGAAGCTGGAGAATATATACAGCTCTGGTTCATAACAAAAAGAACCTGCTACCTCCCATAATTCATATTTCTGAGGAAAAAAATTATCTATGCTAACATTAATATAGCAATTTCCAGACTCACAAAGCACTAAATCCCCTCTCTGCACACTATTAGATCTTTGATGAACTTTTACTCTTAAAAAACTTTGGTTCCACATCATACTCACCTCAACCTTAACCTGAAACAAACCTCAGGGGGTTTGCAATTAATGTCATATTGTTGACTATTGATTTATCAGTGCTGTAGAATTTTTTATTCTGGCCCTTGGGAAGAAGCACCTGCTTGGTTTCTGGTAATAATCTTCTGTGTAACTTCTTGACATTTAGAAGAAAAACATCTTTACAAGTTTCTAAAGGAAGCCGATTTCTCTGGCAATTTCTTTTTTTTTTCATTTACTCCTTGTGTAGAAGTGGCCTTTTGGCCTTTAGAGCTCCTATTGTGCTCAGTACCTGCTCTGGTGTGTTTATAACGTTGACCCTAACTTTTCTAAAGGTCTAGATGGCAACGCCTTAAAGGGAGGCCCAAATGTCAGAAGAGCTTTAGAAAGTAGATTACTTTACAGCACATAATTCAAATCACTACTGACTCTTGAAAACTCCTGTTTTGATTATTACTTGTTCTATCGAAGTACCTTCTTCATTTTCTGATCTATCCACGTCATTTCATTGGTATTGGCTGAATATGAACTGGTGACGTTTCCGTCTTCCTCTGTCACCTCTACATTGGAAGATTTAAGCGATGCATCCTGAAATTAAGGATATAAACATCCATCTCAGGTACTTAGAGAGAATAAGAGAGAGACCAAAATAAAATAAAAATTGGACTCGCATTAGAAGCACCACCACGTCATTAAAGAGAATGTTACAATATTTTTATTCCCTAACCAGGCTCCAGATTTGTTCCAGAAAACCCTTGCTGTTATGCAAAGCCTTTTGACTCAAATGGCCTGACATTACTAACTTCTGCTTTGCTTGATTTCAACAGGAAAACAAACAACACACAATGTATAGCAGTAATATCACACTGGAAATGACAAATAATTTCACATGAGGAGAAATTGACTTTCACAGAGTTTTCTGTGGCTGAAGAAACCATGTGAAACTGAAGCTGTGAATGCCATCTTCCCATAACTATTCCATTTCCTTGTTTATACTATTCTACAAATTAAGAATTAAGCATATTCAGCCTATCCTTGGGAGTATTTTGCTACTTCTGCAAAAGGATCAGAGTTTGTTTGGAGGACAGTTTTTATCATGTGCAATTTTAGGATAATGATCAAACCTTCCCCCCGCTTCCCTAAAAATAAAAAAAACACCCCACCTTAAATTTCCCTTCTGGAAGTGATTCTGCTGTGGATTCTGGGTCAAAATGCCGTTCTGCCATGGATTGTAAAACAGTATTTTCATTTGAAGTGGACTTGTTCAGTATAGCAAGAAGAGATCGCCAGTGAAGATCAGCTTCCTCAGCTTCAGTATTCTTTATCTTCCTAGTAAATAGAAAATAAATTGATGTATTTTTATGTCTTATAATAAAGGACAAATTATTAAATATTCCATATAACAAAATTACTAAGTTGTTCAAAAATGCCTATTCAATATTTTTACATATGATTTAATATTGTTTGAGTTCTAGCATTCATAATTAAGTGAAGTTTCTTCAGAATTAGAAATTCTGAAAGATTCATTACCCAGAGTAGAAATACCACTCTGGTGGACCCATCTTCCATTTATGCATCTGCCTGAACATTTGTTATACCACAGAAAAGCTGTAGTTTCACGTGTCCCTCACTCCTAATGTTTGCTAAGAGCTCTCTATGGGCACAGTTCAATTCCCTCCCGTTAAATCTGTGATGTCCCCTAATCACTGAAATAAAATGGTATCTCATGAGATTATATGGCTTAGATCCTCAGACACCCCATTCCAGATGGTTTATTTGAGAGTGATAAGCAGCTTATTATGGGTAATGCTTATCAGAAGACACTCCTTTATCTTGTATTGCAACCGCACCCAAAGTCCAAGACATTCTCCACAACACTGGTGGGAAGCTTTAAATGAGCTAGGGAAGCTACCTCTAAGGATGAGAGGAGTGACTTCATCTAATTCTTAACCTTACTTTGAGACTAATAAAAAGTCTAGAATCACAAATAGATGCAAAATTTGCCTGTCAGGATACAAAAATTCACACCATCAATATTATACATACTTCCATTTCAGGCACACCAGGGCACCATCATTTTTCCCAATAACAAGGATAAATTTGCTATCCAGAGAAAATACCGTGGATCTGATTCCTCCTCCTTGATATGAGTGACAATGCATACGAGCGAGTATATCCTAGAAAAGTCACAGAAGCAGTATGAGTAAATATGTTTTTGTAACAGGGTATGTCTATAAACTATGCTTCTGTATTTTCTTATAGAAGTCAATCCAAAATGTCAACACGAAGTATATAAAAGCCTAGGATTTATGATTTTGTGATTTTTGACTACAGATGGGACAAGTTTCTAGAATACTAATTTTGCAGGTGATGATAACGAAAAGTAGTAAAATTATCTACCCCAAGATTTGCTGGAGAAGAAAGTAAGTAGTTTGTATAATCATCAGTTATAAAAACAATTGTACTATATAATGTTATGACAGTTCATGTTCAACGTAAATTTTTCTGGAACACTTTATATTCAAGCAAAGAAAAGCTTCCAGTGAAAGAAAGTAGCTTGCACACCTCTTCCTCGCGTACACCAAACAAAGCCTGTACCTGGATGCCTACCTACCATAGTAGGAGTGTGATAGACGAACAAAACACCATCGTTCGCTGCTGATGCCAGCCACCGGCCGTTGGGTGATAAACAGAGGATCCCCGATCCAAACTGATTGCTACGAATCCTCTTCTCTGATAAAAATACTGATGGGTCTTCCGATATAGTCTGCCGAACAAAGAAAACGTTAGCAGCAGTTCAGATTATGGAGATGTCTATGCCATTTTGAGAAGGCTGATGGCAGTTTTGTGGGTTATCACATGTGGTGATTTACAATCCAAACACTTGGATTTCTGAGCTCAGGAAGCAGTAACATTGCTACGATGATTTGCTTCTCATCTCTTCAAAAGGGTCTGTGTGTTTTTATGTGCCTGGGCCCAGAGTTGTCAAGGAGGAATGCCCACCTTTGGAATTCACCTTCTTCCTTGACCTGACTCAAACTGGGGGAGACCTATGAGCTACAGAGAGGTCCAGTTCATCAGCAGGCAATGACAGTGACCACTACTTCATTTCAGGCAGGGCTGAGCTGGGTTTGCAGTTGTGTCTTAGAGTCATGGGCTCACATGGGCTCAGTGCTTTTAAGAGCTGGATACTCCAGTTACTCAGCAGACTGCACAAAAGCACAGCTCCAACACAGAAGCTACACATGAAGTGCCTGCAAGCTGTACAAGTTTTAAGAAGCAACATTTGGCTTTCTCTGTAATCAAACAAGAAGATTGCTTTTGCCAGATTTCTGAGCAGGTGGTAGGATACTAAAAGTTGATGTTTATGGATGGAGTAGATATTTTGAGTGCAGAGATGACTTTTTATGATAATATCCTGCTATATTAACTTCAGCTACAGCCTTTGTTTGATGGTATTTAACCATCACCCAAAATAAAGCAGCTTCAGAAAATTACCTTTTCAGTGAGATGATATTTACAGATGAAAAGTCCAGAGGTACAGTAACCATACACAATATTATCCTTCAATCTGACTGCTGAGCTCAAAGGGCAATCCAGATCATAACGCTCCTGTTTAATGGCACTAGCATCAAACATTCCTTGGTCATTAACATACTCATCATTATCTAGAAGCGTGAAAAAAGAAACAGGGAGGAAAAGGCATCATTACCACTAATGCAGGTGCTTCACCCATCAAGTAATTAAGAAAATCAGTCTCAGCAAGGAGTGAGCATTATGTGAGTTTTCAAGGAGACTAGGAATTAAGACACCTAGGTTTGACACTTACTCTGGGGGTCGTGCCAATCTAGCACACTGCAGTGAAGCAGAGAGACAGCTCTAAAGAAGTCCTAGAAACGGTTTAACCACAGTGATGTAATTGTTTGCATACCCTGATTTACCCTGCTCTGCTGTGCCTTAGTTAAATTTATGCATTTAAGACCTCTCATGACAACTGAATTAGTTTTCCACCTGTTTCCAGAAAGTGCCCCGAACTGATCATTCCAAGAATATCAGTTTTCCAGAAGGTGAATGGAAGTTTGCCTTTCTTAGGCGTCCTTAACCCACCCCCCCCTTTTCCTCATAGTGACACTTTTCTCATAGAAAGTTTCTTTAACATTTCCTATTGGGACACAAGGTAATATTTTTTAAACACAGTAGACTTTTTCCTTGGTGCTTTTACACAGAAAAGCTATAACAAAGACAGGGAATCACTATTTTTTTAGATAGATCAACCTTTAATATTTTCCTTCTGAGCTATTACATACCTATAATAATTCTTTGAAGAGGCTGGTGGGATTGATTCCCCTTTGAACACCCGATATGCTAGTCTGCAAAAGGGTGATGCCTAGAACAAGGTCTCTGTGACTGGCTTCGGGCATTGCCCACTCAATAGTAATAATAACAGCAATAACAACCACCACCAGTAGAAGTAGTTGTTAAGCGATGGCTTTGTGAATCTGCAAATGAATTACTTCTTCCTTCCTTGGCCTTCCCTTAAAAGATCACATTTTGCAATGATTGAGCTGACTATAAAGCCTACCGAATGCTGTATGAGAAATGATGTCCCAGGAGAATGTACAGAGGAGATGAAGAAAGAGATTAAGATTTGTGTTAATGGATGGCAATAATATGATCTTCCCTTAGAAAAATATCACAGAATATAAATTCTTACCTGTTGTGAGTTCTGAAGGTAGATAAAAAACTTCCAGTCTTGCTCTCTGGCCCGCTCCCACATTAAGAAGTGCCGCCACTTCAACTAAGTCCTTGTTGAAGTCAGAAACTACAGAGAGATCCAGCACTTCATCTGCTAAGGCTGAAGCAGGTAGGGAACATCAATGCAAATTGTTACTGAATCACGGTAACGTTTTTGCTGAGTTATCACATCAAACAAAGAGACCCATGTTCAGGACACATCTCAGCTCAACCACACAGTTTGGAACTTGCATGAAAATATCAGACAAGCCACAACCTGGTTTTGGAAAGTGCGGCACGCACACAACTTCAGCTAGAGGCATCCAGCACTGAGAGTGCTAAGTGTTACTATGACATTAAACATTCAAATATGACTTTACATCCAGCTTGAACTGTAGCAATTTTGAGGTTCTCTGCTGATAACCACCACTTAAAGTTATGATGAAGGTCTATACTTATAGATGCGATCTGTAAGTATAACGTTAGTGGAATTGAGAGGCTGCAAAAACAAATACACAAATTTCTGAAGAATTATTCTGTGACTTAAAATTCCATCATTTTCATTCTTTAGCATCCAGCAGCAAAGCTGACAGTTCCAGCAGTCCTCACGTTAAAGATGTCCGGGGCAGGCAATTGCACCCAGCTATCATGACCTACGGATTTTTACTCTAAATTCTCTCAAGATGAGCCACAAAAGTCTTAAGTTCTTTGCCACTACTATTCCTTTTGTGCTGGAGTTGTGATCAGCTGGTTAGCTAATCCATTCTCTTCCCTCTGACTTACCTGCTCCTTTGCTAACTAAAACTAAATAAAAAAAAAAAAAAAGCAAGTACACCTAAAATACAGTAAATAGTGAAAACACAGTGTAGTTAATGCTGTAACATTTATTACCTACATATCCAAGAACTTGGAATAATTTTGAAGGCCGGGCATCTAGAATAAAGATATGTCCTTCTGCAGCCCTAGTGATGAGGAACCGGCCACTCTGGTCATAACTAGGTGAAAAAAAAATCCAAATAGAAAACAGCTCAATAAAAAGAGTCAAATAATTCCACTCCAATAACTCTGCTGACTTCACTGAGGGCATAAACGCAACTGAAATTTCAGCTTCTAGGTTTACAGGATTAGGGTCTGATATAAAGTGCAGTTATGAGTGCAATTTCTAATTGTGTGGGTGGTCAATCTAAAGCTAACGATGCTCCATAGCAGTCTGTTAACAACTTCAGCAAATCTTTAATGAAGTTTATGTTTTTAAAAATAAAACGGCTATACAGATTTTGATATTATTTTTAATAGACATGGCTCTGTTTATATTGATTTGACCTTGAATGAGTTGCTTTCCGTATCTATTTTTAATGTTTTATCTTAGGTAGCTGTGGAAAGTGATCACATCTGAGTCTCCAAATAACAGGCAGACTAATATTAAAGTTTAACTGTTCAATATCCATTTTATTTTTTAAAAAGTAGAAGTAAAATACTCTCAGATTTTTCAATAATGGAAAAAAGCAACCAACCAAACAAAAAAAGCCTTTTACATCACTAGAGCTTATTACAGGAGGACTGGTAAATTCCAGAACAGTGAGCAAATGAATAATTAACAATGGTAATAAAAATCCACCGTATAAAAAGGGATGACCAAAAGGCTTATACTTAATTTCACAAAAACTTAAATTTACTTCTAGTGAGAAATGGCCCTCTAAAGTTGGATACATGGAATTGTGCATAATTATTGCACACAGTGATCTGCCAGAAAGGATCTTATACATGAGTATTTTCAGTGCTCAGTTAAACCTTCTTAAAATACAGGTTTATTATATTTCTCTCATATAAATCCTGCCACTACCTCTCTTGCAAGCAATTCAGAATATGTTGGAAAATAATTGAAACCATCAAAATATTTTACTTTGTTATTTTTGGAATCAAAGCTTGAACAGTTTTTTTGTTCAACTAACAGCGTTACTCAAGAAACAGATTGACAATATTACTGCCCCTGCTGCTTCATACTTACTGCAAAGACAACACTGGAAATTTGGAAAGAAAAATTCTGTGAACAACCCGTGGAGCTTCAGCTTTGGTAACATCAAGAAAATAAGATTTGACCTCTTATGGTCCCAACAGCAACGCTGCTGGAGGAGGGACAGCAAGCCATAGCTGTTGCCTAGTTGAGAAACAAAATATGATTAACAGTTCCATACCTTTTTTTACAACTATTCTGTATGTTAGTATGCGACTTCTTTTACTATTTAGAAGTCCCTAAAATTTGAAGAAGAAACCTCAAATGGTTCAGCTAAAAAACTTGTTTTTAACAAAGTATTTTAGAGACGTCTTGGCTTTTTTCCCTATGCTCTGTATCTACATATCAAAAGCCAATTCTGCACTCCTCAGAAAAAAATCATTATATCCACATTTAAAGTGAAATAAGTCCCACCTCAATGAAACAGTGAGTGCATTGTTATGTGTACAGCTCTTACAGAAAGGGATGAGTCTCTTACTGTGTCAGATTTCAGGGTTTGAACGCATCTTAAATCAGGACAAAGCATTAACAGTTTTAAATACTTTTATCAACTCAGTTTCAAGAGCCTGGTCATTCAAGGCATTTAGTTTTTACAGACTCAAAACTTTTCCATTCAGTTCTGACACTCATTAAAAATAAATATTTCATCAAATATTATAAAAATTTAGATTGTTATTTACAAATATGTGCTTAAAGACACATCACTACAACAACCCAAACCATTCAATGATTCTACGACATGAGGTTGACATGTTGCCTCTGCTTTATGGCCCAGTTCAATAGATGATTAGTTCAAGTAAACGTAATATTTTTAAATCTCTTTCATGGGTTGTACAGAGACACTACTGATCTTTCCTCACCACAGGTTGATCCAAATCTGTGGAATATTATGCTATGAATTAAGAAATACTAAAGAAAACTTCAAGCATCAGTCACTAAATTAGCTCCTGGTTGCGTGTACCTGAATATCAAGGTTGAGCTTGCTGAGGCAAGTTCCATCTTCCAGGAACCAAACTTGTACTTCACCTGAAATTGTTACAGACTATTGAACAGAGAAAAAAACATAGTCAAAAGAGAGTGGAATAACCAAATAGTCTGGAAATGACTAGTGATCTTTTATAGAATATAAATTCAAATAGTGTCTGAGCAGAGCAGATCAAGGATTACTAGTTTTGCTTGAAATTACCTTGAATTCCCTTTAAGTCCAGTTGCTGCAAGGTACGCCTACCTACGGAAAATGTGTAATCATTTCTGTGAATTGATGCAAATACAGGAATGTTTTTTAAGCAGAATGAGACAATCTAGGGCAAAACATGTAAGCTTGATCAATATTAGCACTCCCACCATTCAGCCTGCAATAGAAAACCTGCTTATCATTTTGTTTGCACAGGAAAGGGCTTAAGGTGACATCTGGTTTTCTCACATGAAAAATTATGTGTATCATGTTTTTGAGGCCTTCTTATAACCAGGAAATTTTATAATTCCACAGTGAAGTGTGGCTAGAGATCAATCAACCCTCACATCACTCATTCAGACTCAGGTAAAATTTGTCATTCCCATGTTACTGACAAACAAACAGATTATCAGCAAAACTAATTGATTCACACCCCAGAATTTCAGGGCTGGCTACTTGAAGAATTCATGGCCTTGAGATGAATCAGAGTTGCAGGAGTCCAAGACACAGGAGGAAAGCAAGGAATATTTCAGAATGAACAGATCCATGAGTAATGCCTCGTTGTCCCTGGACCTGGGACAAAGGCATCTCTCAGGCTATTCCAGTTTGTGCTGGAGGCTGAAAAGATCAGCAGGGATTCCTTGTTCCGACATCTGTTCTCTGAATTGAATCAACCTTTTGCTCAGCTGTGTTCCTGACCACTAGTGAGACAGCAAATAAACAGCAGAACCATACAACATTTTAGCGGCCTGCGAATTATCCACCCTGCATTCCAGGGCAAGTTCTGACCCTTCTATAGGCCATACCTGAATTAATGCCATTTAATTCCTTAATGAGAAGGTTTTCCACAACTGTAACAAACACCAGAACAGTCACGATCTCTGCAAGGCTTTTGATTTTGTGTCTTACCAACGTTTTGGTCATCTGAAAAGAGCCACAATTATATATAAGGAAGAAAATAATTTCTTACCACACAGTACTTGTCCCCTGGAGTAAGAAAATCAGCTGTCAGGAAACAACTACTGCATGTGTCCAGGAGTTTGACAGCTTCTCCACTGTGGGCAGGTTTGTAAGCATAGATTGTCCCCTGACAGACAGAGAGAGATAATCCATCCCTGGGCTATGAGACTTCTCATTAAAAGCTGTCAAAGACTTCAAGAAAAAATACTCATCTTCCTGAGCTCTTTAAAGTTTCATACTCTACTCTAAATTGAGGTAAAAAGTGCCCAGTAGAATTCAACTGAATTTAGTAAATTATATAAATTTACACTAGCTGAAAATCAGGATGGTTCATTTGAGAGTGATCCAGCTAGTCACGTTTCCAAGTTTTGTTTCTCATAACTGCTTTAATTTAAAACCACCCTATTTCGTATTGCTCCAGAAACCAATCAATATTCTAAAGCAACATAAAACACAAATAATAAATCTTAAGCTTCAAAAGATGTTTTTATCTAAAGACCTCAAAACCTTTTAGAAACAATTCATAACTAATGTAGACATAGATTTTAGAACTTCTCTACGCATTTTACAAAAGGAGAGTGAAATCAGAGACAAAGTGTGACCAAAGTTACCCCCACAAAAAAACCCAAACAAACCACATTTAAATGCCAATTTAAATTATTAAAGGTCTGGAAAACCAGGGATAATTTGAGGATTTGGGACTCTTGTGTAAGATTTCTGGACATCAGGCTGGTCAAAGAAGGATCTTTGACTGGGTGGCCAGACAAATTCAGATAGATGCACAGAACAAGTCTCCCGCATAGCCACAGTAGGTCTGATGTACCCAAGGCCCAAGATTTCATTGCAAACACAAGATGGGCTAAGTTTACCTCTGGTATAATTTGTTGACTTGTGTGATTACATTACAGACATTTCATACTGGCAGTGCCAGCATGCACATACAGAATAAAAGGAACATGCCATTATATAATGCCGTTATCTCAAATGCTATACCTGGTCAGTGACAAGCAGAAGCACAGCGTAATCAGGTGAGAATATGAGGCTGGATATGGGTTTTAAGATATCAACGCAGATTTTCGTCTCATACTGCAGATCTTTGATGTGATAAAAGAATAAAACGCCCCCCTGTGCAGAAAAGTACAAATCCACATCAGGTCAAGGTCAATTATCCCAGCCTGAAGGTCAATTATCCCACCCACTCTGGCAAACTGAACTGGCAAAACCTTCTGAAATTCTCTGGAGCAAGTGTGTTTAACTGTATCCCATTGCTAATGGTCTCATCTGCCTTCATGACGTTTAAATCCAGATGACTCTTATCCTGCATAACGCATTTTTTG
Source organism: Phaenicophaeus curvirostris (assembly GCF_032191515.1). NCBI lineage: Eukaryota > Metazoa > Chordata > Aves > Cuculiformes > Cuculidae > Phaenicophaeus > Phaenicophaeus curvirostris. Next base: position 819,897 of record NW_027206669.1, read on the forward strand.
AAAAATCAAGGTGTTTTTTAATACAAGTCTTACTAACAGTCCATGTTTGATAACAGACTCTCTCATTAGTAAACACTTGAGATTCCACATTGTTTCTTTTGTGACAGTATAGGGATTTGTCCCTCTCTTAAGCAGCACTGTATAATGTAATCATCATTTTGGATTAAATATTGAGTGAGATTCAGCACAAAACAATTTGGTGGTTCTCTTGGTCATTTTTTTCTCCTCTCCTATTTTTTGTCCATCCTTCTTTCCTGTTCCTCTAGAACTCTCTTTGCCTTTTGTTAAAAATAGTATTGTCCTCTTTGGTTCCTTCTTTGACTTAAAAAATGGAATCTCTTCCCTCCCTGCTCCTTTCTGAGTTCTTGTCTCAAGTTCTAACAAAGAAGATATATGACAAAACCAGAGAGGACCTCCACTTTTTTTCTGACTTCTGTCTTTGCAGTGAGCTCTGCAAATACACTCCATTTGAATGCTTTTTGGTTTTCACACAATAAGTTACAAGCATAAAGGATGCCTTACATTTCCAGCTGCATACAGTCCCCCGTTACAAAATGCCATGGCAAATAAAACTGATTGTTGTGGATCCTCTGGTTTGCCACCTGAAAGCACAAAGGCAACAAGAAACATCAAGTTTAATTCATTGCAACCATGTGTCCCAACTTCAAATCTGAGATGATTTACTACTTGTGAGTAAAAAGGCTCAACGGGCTATATATTCTTTGGACTTTGTGCTGTGATGATGAAGGACAAGGCTGGTACACATAATTTAAAGTGACAGTACTACTGTGGTCTGATGAATTAGAAATTAATTTGAGAAATCAAAACTTGTCCCAATGTCTGGCAACCTTCACTGTGGAAGTATTTTTTTTCCCTAATTTCTACTCAGAATTTCCATTGATGCAAACTGTGCCCTTTGCCTGTCAGGTTCCATCCTGTCTGTAACCTTTCATGAGTAGCTGAAGCAACAGTAAAATCCCCCATTTCCTTTCCACTGGGCTGAAGAGAGTTCTCACAGCCCATCTTTGTATGACACACGCAGACTCTGCAATAATCTTTGTGGCCCTGTGCTGAACTTTGTCCACTACGTGAATGCCTTTTTTGTATTGTGGAGCCCAAAACAAAACATTTGAAACAAACCCTAAATCCTAACTCAACTAAATCACAAGTGATTGCAGTTCTAAACAAAGTTACTAAAACTAAGCAGTAGAGAACCCATTCTAGCATCACTTATTCCAATTTAAACTAGAATGAACAGAAATTATTTCCCTGCCACTGTTTTTCCAGAGGCTATTCATTTGGCTGTCTACTAGCACAAAAGCTATTAATCATTTCTCCTGTAAACATATAAAAGGTTGCCATTGATGTGTCTTACAGAGGTCAGTGTGAGCTGAGTTTTTCTAACCAGTGGCTTCCTGCTGTACTCACATATTATTACTCCCAGACATCATTGATGCTGGCTAAAAATCAATTAGCTTGATTTGAACATGGAAATACCTTTCTTTTTCTGCGCTCCTCGAACATATGACACGATGTCTGACACTTTACACACGTATTCTGCACAAAAGAAAACAATATATAACGTCAACCTTGTTTATATGTCAGTATTGCAATAGAAGTCAGTTATAGCCCAGTCTACTGAACAAAAGGTGAAGTTTGGTATATTGAATCAAAAATGTGCATTCTTCTCCAATATCCACCATCTCTGTCATTTATGCATCTGAGCTGGCACAGTCGTTACGTGGTTCAGCTTACAGCTATAAAAGGGAGATAGTCATACATGGACTGTGATCCAGATGCAGATTTATCTATCTTCTAGTGCTAAGTTCTGGTTTTGTTATTTCCATTCATAATTTTTTAATTAGATTTACTTACAAAGGAAAGTTTAGCCAGCCTGAAAATTGCCCAAGTGAAATGTTGTGGCTGCTTATGGTTCTGTTTGCAAAACCATAACAGGAGCTTGGCACGTGCTTCGAGTTGGACATACATGTAAGCATTCTGCTGAGCAGATACAGATTGCAGTACATCTTAAATTAAGCAGAAGCTTCAGTAAAATACGAATACACACAGCGTTCTCACACAGATTTAGGACAGGACTCAAAGAATACACAAGTGGAGGAAAATCCCAAATGGCAAAAATTCTTATTGCCTTCTAACGAACTGGCAAACCATTTCTGGTCACGCCTCAGCTTTATATTTGTTTGTGATTTTCAGCTCTTGATATGGCAAACTTAAGAGTCTGATGGTTTCAAAAACAGAGGAATAGTGCTGGTTTGCTGATTTTTTTTTCAGAGCTGCCTTCCATTTCTGTGCTGACTATCAAAACTGGATAGAGATACAGAACTTTGGGAAAGTCAGGGATATTTACAGCAGCTTAAAAAAATAATGTATTACATGGCAAAAGAAGAAAACAAGATTATCATCAGCCTGTCCATTAACACTGACTCAGTGTTTATTAAACATTGCTATGCTGGTCTACAGAAGGATATTATCCAGTTCTAGTGATAGAAATAATAATTTTTCACGGAAAGGGTCATTGGGCACTGGCAGAGGCTGCCCAGGGAGGGGGTTGAGTCACCTTCCTTGGAGGGGTTTAAGGGACGGGTGGATGAGGTGCTGAGGGACATGGGTTAGTGATTGATGGGAATGGTTGGACTCAGTGATCTGGTGGGTCTTTTCCAACCTGGTGATTCTATGATTCTATGAAGTCAAAGACGTCTTCTGTTCACTTTCTGTGCTTCATATGTAATGCATTAATGCCTGATAATCTTTATAGACTTGTTTTGAATACAAAATAGTTCCTATAATTGCTGACCTTAAGGAATTCTATTAAGCAATATTACGTCAAATTTGGTTTCGTTTTTTAAAGATTCATCATGAGCTCATCTGTTCTAACATCATCTACCATATCAGAGGATGACAGTCCAATATTTCATGCAAAATAAAATGCATTACTGGTGCTTAACTAACAGTAAAAATACATATAGCTGGTATATTAATAGTTTATTGTTAACCTAGTAGGGCTGGTTAATAAGATCAGGACTGCTGTAACTATTGTTCATTTTATCAATTTTGATGTATTTAGAAGTTTTTCTTTTTTTTTTTTCCAAAAAAAAATGAAAGCAAATTGTTGGGTGCTAAAGAAACCCACCCAGAAGTTCTGAATGTTTATCCTACTAATAAAAGAAATATGTCTTTACAATTTCTGTAAGATATACAATAGCAGAACAGCAGAAAGCAAAAAAAGCTTTCACCTATCCTTTTTCCTCCCTACTTGAATAAAAGACACCACACAGCTATTTCTTACCAGGGAGAGGTTTTTGTTGAAGAACAGAAACACTGCCTCTCTCAGCATCAATTGCCATAACATATCCTTCCTTACAGCCCAAGTAAATCTCTGAGGTCGCAGTCCAGCAGTGGGCAGTAGGATGCACTGACGGCTTAGCAGAATCTCTTGGCTTCAGCAAAAAAAATAAACAAGTTCAATTAACGATTGACAAATATCTGTACAAGCAGTTACGTACATTTTACAGCAAAAAAAAAAAAAAAAAGAGCACTCCCTCATAGAGCCTGAGCACCTGTATAACTTCAGTCCTATTTATTCAGTTAGTCCTTCACTGAGGGGAGTAATTTGAAAAACGAGAACATTCTCCAGAGAAGTCTGTCTGGAGACAGTGGTGGAGAACTCACCTCTCTCTCTAGAAGCTTGTCTGAATGATGAATTATATTTTCATTTTAAAATTACATATTTTAAAATTTGAATTTATCTGAATTTATTCTCCAGCGCTTGTGTCTGTTACAGGTTTGTCCCCTAGCTTGGAATCCATCCGGTACTTTCCCTACCCTTGCAACAATGCTGACCCACCATAACCAATATTTTAATGATAAAATTATGATAAAATTCAACACTCTGAGACCCCAGAAGTTTGTTGTGGTTTTTTTTTAATGTCAGAATAGCACTGGAAGCCCAAATTGAAATGGTTACCCACTATTATCTCACCCTGACAAATGTTTTTCAAATTACTTTTCAACATAGTCTTCCACTGCATAGACATTACTTGCACATGTGGTCTTGCATACTTGGCAGTACTAAAGCACACTTTGTTTGAATAGTTTAGCGTATCATATAATCCAAATTACTCTGTAAAACAGCTCTGTCAACCTTTGTGTCATCTGCAAATTAGTTCCAGAAATATCCTTGCCACAGACTTTGCATGTGCCTTGAATTTCATTTCACTGAAATAAATCTCATAAATCTATCATTCTCAAATCAGGAAGAACAGAAATTCACCATCAAATGTTATTAAAGACAGTGATCTGCTCAAATACAATAGTAATAGGGGTCATATAAATACCACGATAGAAAGAAATAGATGGAACAGGGTTTGGGGAGGGGAAAAGGGGAAGAAAACACAAGAAAACCTTGTAAGAACATTTAAGAGAAGATCCAAAGCATGTGAGCAGAAGTGGTGAGAAACACTAGACAATAAGATGGATGAAAAAGAATGAAGAGTCTATAATTCTATAAAACAACACCTGCTGTCTCAATAAAGGTTCTATAAAAAGGAAATATAGGTGGACTTGGGATGAAAACATAGGACAGAGATTCATAAGCGCCTAGATGTTGCTAGTAAAATATGCCAAGGGCTGGCTACATGATTCTGGGTAAGAAGCCTACTCTCTATTTATGCTTACAAAGCATTTTGAATTTCTCAGCGGGGAAATGTTACAGAAATAAAGTATATTAATATTTACTTTATAAATCAAATAGGACTAACAGTAATAAATCTATAACAAATGGGGCTTTACATCACCCAGAAAAACATTTAATATAGGCATTTTTGCTGATTTTATGACTCTTGAACATCACAAATCTTTGGGAAGGCTGCAACTGAGCTCCTGTGAATCAGGAGCTTTCTGTGTAAAGATGAGTTCTATAATATTCCTTTGTACCTGCTGCCATGACTGTCTTAACACATAAACTAAATAAAATATGGAAAACTGAGGATGAGATTGTGTAAATTCTAAACTAGGTTGCTTCCTGAACTGCGCATTAGTAAGGTGGTGTATAAAATTATAATAATGATGATGATGATAATGCTGTCTTTCTTTGAGCTTCTCTCCCTTTTAAGTAGCAACTCTTCAGAGAAAAAAAATCCATGATGGATCCTTGTAATGAAAAGTTTTATAAAAGGACAATTAAATAAAATTGGTACTGGATGCCAAGAGGACTCAAGTGGTTGTGTCATGGCAAAGCATATTCAGAAACCTCAGGTCCCAAATGTAAGAAATATTGTAACAAAACTAAATTAAGCTAATGGAAGAAAGAATAAGATTGAAAGCTGTAGGATAGTTCCATTCCTTTCCCTCTGCTGCCCCGTTGTGGTTAACACTTTGGTAAATACCCAGCCACAGGGTCTTGTTCTAGAGCCTGGAATCCTAACACATTTCAAAGGAGCCAACGAGAGCATTGGCAGTGGTCTTGCTTTTCTTTCTTGCCTCTCACACATTCTTTAGGAGTTGGCTACAGCTTCTAAGGGCCATGGACTACAGGTTGAGGACAAATCCCTTAAATGACAATCTAAATAATTGGTCCTCCACTTTGGATGCTTACATCAATGGGGAAAACATTGATCTCAGGGGACACTAATAGTGGTGCCATTTAGGGTATTATAAAGGGAACAAGTCCCCCACACCACTGGTGGGTTATCACACTTCACTGCCAGGGCCACCCTGGGGTCTCGCCCCCAGAGGGTGGTCCTTGCTGTCCCTGAGATATGGGCAGGTTCGACTGGACCGCTGGTTGAGCCATAAAGTTGGTTGCTTGTCGGGGGGGCTGCAGGTTCAGGGGTGCTTCGCCCCATTCGGGGTTGGCATAGTTGGGCCGCCTGGTGTCCCAAGTGGGAGAGAGCCGTGCGCGGCCCAGGTGCCCTCTCCCCCTCCCGTTTCCCTGAGTTTTAGAGCTGCATTCCTTGGCAAAGTGCCCTTGCTTCCCGCAGACCCAACACGGTCCTCTGGGTCGATTCTGGCGCAGGGGGAATGCTGTTGGCAAGTCATGAAACCGAGGGCAGTTTGTTACAACGTGACCCACCTGGCCACATTTAGAGCATGCCATCACGTTGGCTATTGCAGTGCTAACGGCCATCTGGATTGGGGCTAGACGCTCTTCCTTCGCGACATGCTTGATCATGTCTGCGATACTCGACCCCACCGGCAATGACCGCAGAATTTCTTTGGTTGCCGAGTTGCACTGCTGACGCAAGCATTCTGCTACCACCGGGCCTTTTGCTTCCGCAGGCAGGCTCGAAGAGTCGACTGCTGCCTGGAGACGGTCCACGAATTGTGTGAAACTCTCACTTTCACTTTGTTTTATCGTGGACCATGATGATGGCTTGGCGATGACTCTAGAAGCTGTGCGAATGGCTTCTCTGGCCGCACGGGTAGTTGCCATGACTTCATGGGCCCGCAGGCCCTGAGCTTGCGCCTGAGGGGTGATCATGGTTGGGTCTGTTCCCATGAGCCGCTGCAGGCTGGAGCCGTGCAGTGGGTGATCTGCCCCAGCTACTTGGGCCAGCTGCTTTACGCAGTTGTCCTCCCATTCTTGTTTGAACACAATCATCCCTGCCCCGTCCAATATTAATCTGCAAGCTTGTTTTATATCAAAGGGCAGCATGTCATCTCCACCGAAAACGCTGTCTATGAGGGTGGAGACCATGGCAGAATTAAGTCCTTTATCTGCAATTGCTTTAACAATTGCTTGTATGTCCTTAGGGTTTATTGGTGAGTGGACCCTCTGTCCCCCGTCTGTGACCCGAACCGGGAATGCTAGCTTGGCCGATGGGGCCCAATCGGCACATGCCATCTTTATTTTTCTCCAATCCGTGAGAGGGATTTGTCCCCCTCTCGGCTTTTCTTTAATTTGAGTGGGGATGCGTCGGCTTTTAACTCTATGCACCCCCACTTCCTCCTCCTCTGAGCTCGAGTCGGTTGTGACCCACCCGCCCGGACTAGCGTCCGAGCCGGAGTCAGAACTCGACTGACCGGTCACTTCCGGGCCCCGAGCTCCTTCTGTCGGGCCCCGGCCCCGCCCACCTCCCTTGCGGGTGGGGCCGCCCCCTCCCCGCGGCTCGCCCCGCCTGCTGCTCGGAGCAGACGGGCGCTGACTGGCTCTCCGCCCCTCGCGGGCACCACCCTTCTCTTTTATGTTCTCCTCCCCCTCACGCTCGCACGCGCCGTTCAATTCCAGCGCTACCTCCCTGTTCCCGCCGCGAGCGTTCTCACCCCGCCTTTCCCGCTCGGCGCCATCTTGGGCCGCATAAGGTGGCGGCCTTTCCGAGATTGCCTCGGGCTCCGCTTTTCCAGCGGCGCCCCCGGCCTCCCCGGCCAACCCGCCCCAGAAGGATTCCGCTCGTTTCTGTCCCTCCGTAAGCGGGCCGGGGTTTGAGGATTGAGGGGACGCATCCCCCTCTCGCAAACATTTAGATTCTGCATAATCATCACCACGTGGGGGGGGCAGAGTCCGCGGGGCCGGGGTGGAGAATATCCACCGGCTGGTCAATGACCCCAAGCTCTAAAAGTCTCGCAACGGCGAGAATAAAATCTTTAGGCTTACACTCTGTCTTATATAATTGCGATACGACCTTCACAAGGGCTTCCATCTTCCTTGCGGGTCCGGGAGCGTCCTCCCCGCCGGGCTGGTCCAGCCGCACCGGCCGTCGTTCACCCGATTCCAAGCGACTTCCCGATTCCCGGAGCTCCTTCCCGGCCCCCGGGTTTCGGCACCACCCCCGCCTTCGGGGGGCGTTGCCTCCGGAGGCGTGGCGACCTGGTTCAGTTTCCTGGATGGAAGCTTTAAGTTTCTTCAGTTCATCTTGCAGTGCCTGGAGAAGGGAAGGACAAGAGCAGCAATATCATATCTAGAAGAACAAAGAAGCTCAGATACTGTAGAATGAAAATATGGAATTGTATCCTTTAGCCAAAAGGTCCCAGAAATTATTTGTTTGGAAGGAGAGTGCTGCCAGGCTACCGAGTTATGTTGTCCAAATACGACTTCGAAGAATAAAAAGAGTTGTAAGCAAGCAATATTGTGACATTCTGAATTTTTTCAACTTTGTCAGTATGGCAGGGCAAGCCTCTTCAAGAACAGAGAAGACAAGTTCTTAAGAAGACAAACATATGTATAAATACATAGCCTGGTATTTTGAGAATCTCAGCACATGCACAAGGAGGTTACAATCATAGAATCATAGAATGGTTGCCCTGGAAGGGATCATGAAGATAGCTAGTCCAACCCCCCTGCAGTGAGCACGGACATCTTCAACTCGATATCAGAGTCCCATCCAACCTGACCTTGAATGTTTCCAGTGTTGGGGCATCTTTATACACTACTCAGAAAATAATTTATTCATTTACACGTATTTTATTCACATGAAAGGAAATCTGTATATCTTTTGGTCAAAGCTCATGTATCTCTGTCTCTGGAAAACTGAGATTTACACCTTCATGCTTTTAAGCTGAACAAACAGCTTGCTAGAACTTTTCCACACCATCTGTTAGGAATTGCTCTTGACATTCTAAAACAATATGGGAATGCATGGCTGCAAATGTAGACTGATAAAGGGAGAGAACAACTCCAACAGATGATGAAAACCGAATGCCTTAATATTTTTTTTGGTATGGACAGAGGAAAGGTAGTTTTTTTTTTTTTTTGTAATGAAACCACACCAAAATCATAATCATTCTGATAAAATCCATTCACATTAATATGCTAATTTTTCCTGTGAAGGAGAACTAGATCCCATTTCCCTTCATAGCATTTCTATTATTCTGAACTGAATGTGGTCAGAAGCAACCTTCAAACTCAAATGCAGCTTGTGTGTGTGCTGCATTGTTGTTTCACCATTACCTTGACCCTGCACTTGAACTCCGTAGAACTATCAGATCCGAAAATATCAAGAAGTATACTGGAAAAATAAAGAATTTTACATACCAGCTCCTCAGTTTCCATTTTATTTCTTCTAGCTAGACAAAAGCGTTCCCATATAGATGGGTCTAAGCCATTAGGCATGTACTCAGGACTATCCAGTTCATCCATGGATTTCCTTAACAGGGTACGTGCATCTTTGTAATCTTCAGCTGAGCCTGAACAATTGCCATACGGGTTTGCAGTGTCAAAGGCCATTTCTGTCACTGGGGCCCTAGTGCACATATAGAGTACATAAAATATTTACTTTTTATTATCTCTTGCACAAAAGAAGTGCAAAAACAACTATGAACATTTCATTCTTTCAAGTTCCTAGCAAAGAACAAATAGGTAAGACTGCATCTTACACAAAATAAGAATATATGTTTTTGAAACCTCATGATTATTTAGATTGCATTTAAAATAGATTGTGGGGGGTGAATGAGGAAATATAAGTACTCAAAAAAGCAATTGTTAAATAGCCAATAAAAAGCAGGCAGCCCACTGATTATCAAAATAATTTTGACCATTGAAATAAATAGCATTCTCATTCTTGACTCCCAAGAAACACCAATATTTAAGCAGATGGCATCAGGAGGATCTTACTCTGGTCGACGTTTGTAAAGTTGGGAAAGTTCATTAAGGAGATCAGCAGGTAGGTCAGCAAACTCCTTTGTAAAACCACATTCCAGTTTCTAGGAGGGAAACAGAAAGCTTTCTTGTTACCAAAACGTTATTTTTAAAAAAGCATTAACCTGCTCATACCTTAGAAATATAGAACATGGTGCTCTTCCAAGCACTGTCAAGCATCACAGGAATCCGGGATACTTCATTAATTTTTCTCTGCACATACTCTCCTTTACAACTGAATTTCAGCAATCAGCAAGTTGACCAGAACTCATCCCATGCTCACAGTGAAGTACATTCTTCTTGTTATCAAGACACAGCATTAACTTTTTAATTTGTGAACCTCCTTGTGTTTGTCAAGAGTCTCACCTTCTCTTCAACTATTGCATTTTCATAGGTGTCCATGTAAGCCACAATTTTATGTTCTGTAGTCTGGAGTGTTTTTGTAGTCTTGTCCTATAGCAAAACCAAAACATTTCAGGAATGAAACTCATCCAGCAGAAGCACCAAGCAGCCACTCATTTACACTGATGAAGCTGACGCTTTCTTATTTCTAGAGAAAAACATGTGAGCTGTTTTCACTAACAAGTCAATGCCTTCTTCTGCAGGTTAATTGTAGATACTGCTAATGGGTGAGCAGGTGTGAAATTAAATTAGTCCCCTGCTTAAGACAGTAAGAAATTTGTGGAAGAAATATACAAATGCTTACAAGTCTTCATATTAAAATCTGAATGTAAGGACCTTTGTTGATAGTTGTTTTCACTTGCACAAAGATTTCCTTTTCCTTTCACATCATCACAGGTAACACAGTGCAAAAATTCACAAATGCTGTTCAATGGAGTGTTTTAATTTGAGAATGCAGCTTCCCTTTCGTCATAACATAGTTCTGCTACCTGTCAGGATACTACGTCTTACTGAGGCTGTTAAATGCCTCTACTCTGCTGGGGAGATCCTTCTCCTGTATTTCACAGTTTGTATGGACCAAAAGATCTACCTATGGGAAGAGTTAGAATTTTTTTTTTTATATGATTTGGCAGGGATGGGTAAACGCTTCAGGAGACTAAATTGGTCAATAAGATTATAAACACTTTGTGCTCAAGGGTATGTGTGTCAGATACTCAAAAGCAACCTCTGTCTATGCTTTGAACTGGCAAACACAAGTCAGCATGGCCCTCACTTCAGTGAAAAACTTGATGGCATTACACATCTTCATGTCCTAAAAGCATCATAGTTGCTGCTTCCAGCTTGACACTGGATACTGAAAAATACTATATATAACAACCATTAGCAGCATGCCCTTCTGAATGCATAGAATTTTACCAAACAACTCCAGCTGAACCAAAATGAGTATATCTATTAAAAAACATATGTATTTATAAAGTATGTCACCTGTACAGGTTGAAAAATATATCAGTGACCCTGTAAATTGTCAGAAAATAATCTACAGCAAAATTTTTATTTGGAAAGAGCAGTCCTCACAAGAAAATGTTTTGTAAATATTACACTTTTCCTAAGAACAGCATTCCAAATGACTACTTACTTTTTCTTTCTCCTTTTTCACAAGAAAATTATGAAGTCCAGCTTTTCTAGTGTCCAACTCCTCATCCAACAGTAAAGCGTAAACAAGATTGACTATTTTGAGTTCTTCCTGTAAAATGATTGTATTAAAAAATGTTAACTTTCCTGATGCACAGTGACAGAGAAGAAAAATCAATGTTCTCTGCAATACCTGGTAGACGACCATCTCTGATTTCACTTTCCTTTCAGAGAGTTTACACACAATCTCATCAAAATTTCGTGTTGTTTCCTGGATGGAAGCTTTAAGTTTCTTCAGTTCATCTTCCAGTGCCTGGAGAAGGGAAGGACAAGAGCAGCAATATCACATCTAGAAGAACAAAGAAGCTCAGATATTGTAGAATGAAAATATGGAATTGTATCCTTTAGCCAAAAGGTCCCAGAAATTATTTGTTTGGAAGGAGGTGCTGCCAGGCTACCGAGTTATGTTGTCCAAATATGACTTCGAAGAATAAAAAGAGTTGTATCATTTGCGTATGGCATCAGCAACTCTGGGAATGGAACCTGAAAAAAATTTTAGGAATACTGGTACATTTGTGAAGGAAAGTTACTGTCTGTGAGATGCCACAGGCCTTGGCTTGTATTACTTGGTATAAGTAGAGATTGTCTAGTCTAAGCTAGGACTTCTTTCATATGCCACATGATCTTTGTTCTTCACTTGTTCTCCATTTATTCTGTGTATTAGCATTTTCAGAAGTAGCTCCTGAAACTCTGGTGATGAGCATGTTAACAAAACCACTCCTTTTCTCATTTTAATTTACCCTTCTATATTCCTCTTTTTCTTCATTCAGTTCCTTGACTTTTATCTCATATTCTCTAAATATTCTCTTTTCTTCTTCATTCCAAAGATGCTCAGGCTTGGACAGAAAAGGAGGTGGAGGAATATCCTGGAAGAATTAAAGACAAATATGTTTCAAAAGCAACATTAAGTCCCCATCTGCACACTAACAAACTCTAGCACATCTCAAGATGAGTTAAAGGTATTCCTTAGTGGTAAATAAGGTACAAGACTTAAGTCTAAGTTACCTATATATTCTGTTTCTCTGGTCTGTCACTTGCACAGTAATTTTGGTGACACATATTGTGCTATTCTCTCTCAATTGCTTATAGGAATTCACTGCTGGATCTTGTAAAGGACAAGTATTTTGTACTCAAACATACTGCTGTAGATACTAGATACCTCACGTTTTCTGCTTCAGAAAAAAATCTAACTCAAAAAGGTAACCCAAATCTAACTCCATGCTAACGTATACTTCTAAGTGGAGCCCTTATTTTCCAAAAGAGATCAATTCCAGGGAAAATGCTTGGTCCTGCCGTACTCTTTTTCTGTGACATTTCACATTTGTTCCTTTCTTTACTTGTGTACTACCTATATTGGCTGAGTTAAAATGGAATACAGTATTTTTCTGTGAGATCACAGTGATGGAAAACAGGCTCTTCCTCCACCAGTTGTTATAATGGTAATACCAGATTATGTTCCTGCAGTATTCCACTGTGACAGGGACAGGTGTTATGGATAAGTCATATGCAGGCACTAGAACTCTGTGGTCTCTTTTGAGTCCAGTGTGTGGTCTCTTACAGAGTCTATGTAGGTTTAATGCAATTCTACAAGTCTCTGACTTTCTCCTATCACTTAGGTTTGAAATATTTGCTAGTTGAATTTCACACGTCCTCTAAAAGCCCACAAACCACCTAAATGATATGGCAGAAACACAGCTCACCATCTTCAAGACGTCTTCCTTTTTGACTTCTAGGACTCCACCCATCATGTCATTAAGAGCACGCAGTCTGTCATTGTCCTGCAAACAACCACAAAAAATATTTTTGTTTGCAAAAGGAAGTGTAGTAATTGGAAGTTTTGATTGGGATAATAGGGTAGTTCACATCTAGATCATCTGTACAATTATACGGTGTGTCACTAGTAGATTAATGCACTTCGGTGATGCCTGTGAAACATGATGAAAGTCTCAGAGTTTTTTCTGGTGGACGGATGTTCACGTACCAAATAACTTACTCAAACTGCCATTCTGGCATTCTAGAAAAGAATACACAGGTATAGACTACTCCTGTGCAGTTGGTAGGCTAGGGTGAAGGAGGCTATTGTGTTATTGTCTCATTGAGCATCTCTTTTGGGAACAGAACCATTTTAGGTTCTGCACAGATGCATTTTAAAGCCAGAGGAAAGCATTACAACACCCTTGCCTTATCCCTGAAGAGCACAGGTCGCTCAGTTAACAAACACAGATAAAGCAGAAAGCTCTCTCTTGAGCAGCAGCATGCATTTAGAAATTTATCTAATCCCTAGTCACATGATAGAGTATTTTTAACTGCCATTTTTTTTAGAAAATGTTGAGCCTAATACTAAATCTTTTCTCCCCCCGGCTGGTCTAGGTAGTTCCAATTGTAAACGATAATAAGAAGGAAAAGGCACACATCATCATTACCTACCATTTACACTTTATTCTCCCATGCTACATGACTGGAATATTTCAGTGCAGCATTAACTAAATAAGCCTGACCAGAGACAAAGGCCTACACAGTAAAAAGGAAACTACTTTAAGTACCTTCTCAGCAAGACGTCTTTCCATTTCAAGCTTAGCCAGCATTTCTGCTTTCTCTCTCTCTTCTTGAGTCAAGTATTTTTCAACTTTAATCTGAAGGAAGAAAATGAGGGTCATATCAGGGTTCTTCTCTCCAAATGTGATCACATGCAGACTAAGAACCTTTGGAAAGAGGGGCAATACTAATTCTTGATGCTTTTTGTATCTCTGCTCCATGATAATACTCCTCAAGAGGACATTGTTCTTTCGAACACCCCTGAAAGCATATTTAAAAATGCTAAAATAGAAACTACCATCATTTTTGTTGAGATTAGTTGTATTTCTTGCATACCTTTTCTGACAGTGAATAACACGAACTGGTGAGAGAACAGAGAGAATTGGGAAAGACTGACCAAAAGAGCATGAGATTGGTGGAATATATTGTATAAGAAGCATGGTGCTTCTTTATAAATTATCATTTCAATTTATAATTACAGTACTAAGCACGGTTTAGTACCCACACACTTAGTCTAAAACTACTTAGTCTCAAAATGGTGCTCAGAATAAACAGAGAAACCCTTATCTATGGAAGTAAACCCTCCAAGCCTGGCTTGAATCTTACACTCAGGAACAGGGGGAATATCTACCTAATTTATAGCCAATTAAAAACTTAACATCAACGAATTAAGATTGTATACATCTTATTCATTTTGGATTGACTTATTATAAGTTTTCTCCCTAAAGAGTGAAGGGAAGCAAAAGAGACAAAAAGATGATTTTAAGTACACAGACACATCTGTTTTCAGCTTTTCAATGTCTGGCAATGACAGGAATTAAATAAATATATTTGAGTAGGTGAAAGAGAAAGATTCATTTTTCAAACACCTCTGAATCCTGAACTGTGAGTGCTCGCTCTGGTATCTCATCATCTGTAAGAGCTGGCTCCCACACTTCCAACTGCAGATCAAGTTGTTCCAAGATTTCTCGGATCCTCAGGTTTCTTTCTTTCACTCGTTCTATCTCCTGCTCCTTTTGTTGTGCAACTATGTCAAATTCCTTATTAAAAGCAGTTTTCAGTTTGTAAATGATGTCCTGAAATACCAAAAAGGGAAACAGCAATATGGCACAGGTCACATCCATCCATGATTATGGGACCACTCCTCAAGCCATCAAAACCATAAATGTGTGTAATTGTATGTGTGACAGGGAGATAAACTGGTAAAGCCCTTTAATGAAAATCATATAGGCAGAGTTCAAGCTTTGTTAAATAGAGGTGGGCAAACTATCATTCGTGGGGTTTTTTTCCCGCATAGAAATTTTTATTGCTGCATATTGCTGCAAACACTGGATAGAAAATTCTATTTGCTTGTTTTTGAATTCTTTGGCTGAAAGAAGGGGCCTCAAAGGAAAAAAACACATGACCTATAAATCTAGAGACTGTAAATCACAGGTAGAGGGGCATACTTTTAAGGGACATACACGCTAAGGACATATTTTCCTGATTTTTAAGTGATTCATCCTGCAGTTTCAATAATGCTTTTATGTGATTTTCTGCCTGGCATATGTAAGAAAAATTCCCTCATTAAATAAATAAACAAAAGTCGTAAACTATTTTTTTAAAACAGCTAAGACCTTACAATGATTTTAAAAATCATATATTCTCGGTGCTTAAATTCTTCCTTTAGCCTACAGAATTGACCTCAACCAAGCAGAATAGAATATTAAGAGAGAAAACTATGTGTGTCTCCTACTACATCAATTTAATAAAATGAAACATGGAAAGGATTTCAGTTCTATCACCAGATTTTACATTTTGAGATGCTTAGCTGTCTGCAATTTGTATTACAATAAATATTTTTGTGGCCATGATTATTTCATTGGTTTCTAATACAATAATAAGTTATGATGTAGTAAGGCAGGATGGCAGATAACATAAAGTGTTGCTGGGAGACAAAAGGCTGTGCTCAAGTGTTTGTCAGCTACCTATCTAACTCTCAGCAAATTCACTGCACTGGCCAAGAACACAGCAGACTTGTCTGCTATTAGATATATCGTATGCATCTTGAAAGCCACACAGTAGAAAGATCTCGTTACATCCAAACTTACATCTAAAATTGCTCCTTGTGTTTCTTCCCCATCTGCTTTAAAAACTAGTGTATCTACTAGATTTTATGTATTACAACGCATAACTGTTGAGCTCTGCTACCAGTTGTAGCCTTAAAGAGCTCTGATGAGGCAATGCTTTACTGTTGTTTAACCACTTCTGCCCTTGCAGATCATCTTCATAAGAAGCCTTTTATGTAGCATGTTTACTGCTTAATAAACAGGCCAGGGTAAGAGAAGGGAGAGTCGGATAGTAAAGAATATTAAATAACAGAAACACTGAAGGCTCCAAATGAAGGGCTGATAAGACTGTAAAGAAATGAAATGGTGTGAGGATACAGCTGAACTTTCATTCAGCAGCAAATAGTATGGAAAGAGGTCATGTTTCCACAGGCATGCTGAGCTGTGCAAGCCAGCTATACAAACACCAGAGGACAAATAGAAATACTCTCAAACTGGGTAACCAATTTCATAAAAACGTTTTTCTTCCACACCTGAGCTGGCAAATCCACATGGTGCTTTGCTGCACGATGTGCATTTATCTGTAACACAGTGGCCTGTGCAACTCTCCATTGTAGTGTCAGTACACCCAAAATCTGAGCGTCTGTGACTGCTATGAGTATGTCTTGTGTGTGACTCACTATCCAATGTCTCCAGTATGTATCTTAACCAGCTCCTTCATGTTCTGTTAGTGTCAGATAGTAAAACAGAGTATTTAGCATTCAAATACTGAGACAGAGTTTTCTCTGGCTAACGGGGAATAAATGTGCACAAAGGAGACAAAAATCAGCAGGTATTTCAATAGATGACAAATATGGTATCACCTATTAAGAGCTATGGGAGGGGAAAGAAATAGTATTTATATAGGACATATATAGTGACTATTGCAGCTTAAGTTAACTTCAATCTAACAATTTCCTTTCTCTCAGCTGAAGCTAGATAACTTTTCTACATGGCTAGAAGGCATATGCTTTCAAGCTCACGATGTGGGGTTTGTTTTAAAAAAAAAGACAGGAAAACATGATGCAATTTATATAATGAAGAAAGGTTTATTAATATTCAATAATTCTTACCAGTGACCCGGGCAAATCTAAATTCCATTAAAACATAAAATGTAGATCACTGTTGTTGCTGTGGCTTAGAAGATTTAAATTTTAGTGAAACTGATAATATGTTTTTCTTTGGAATGTATTTTGAAGCTGTTCTGAGGCAGAGGGTGGTCAGTAATTTGGAAAAGTACCCCAAATATAAAGTTTTCATTCTTTTTTTTCTTTGTTGCCACCACTATCAATTTCTCACATAGTCTAATTTTGATGTTTTAATAGGTTTTGTATGACTTGATAAATCTCTGGCCAACCACTCTTCTATGCTTAGAAAGTTTTTTGCCTTTAGCCTGAAAAGCACGATCTCATACTTAATATATCTACATTGCTGCTTCTGTTACCTATTGTATTACTATAGTTCTACAGTTTAGTGGCAATCCATCACAAACTTTCCCTTTTCCTTCTTTTGTTGATATTTAAGATATCTGGGCTTCTTTGAATCAGAATAAAGTGGATGCATTGTCATGTTTGTCCCTCATCTAGCCTAAAACTTCCTTAGATGATAGTAAGTCTTGAACATATATGTAGGCCGATAAACATGTAGTGAATTCAAATTGGCTTCCATCCTATGGGAAAGCCTCTGGAATGGTAACCATGGGCAGATTGGCTTGATTCATACCTCTGGTTTTGTAGGTAAATTGCTTCAGTTCTATGATACATACTGGATATGGAGCAAATTGTGACTGCAAAAGTTTTTTTATTCCTGTAAGTTCGTCTTTGTTTGCTAACATTTTTATAGAGAGAAAGACATCTCTTCTTTCATAGCACGTACTTAATTGAATATAAATAAATCATGAATGTCCTCACTTCACATCTGTAAATGCATACTGAAATCCAAATACAAGACACACATTTTGTTAATGCAAGAAGCATAAATGCTGTGGAATTAATTTTAGCAGCTAAGTGTTCATTTTCAATAACCTCTGTTTCATAAATCTATAATAATTATCTAAATAACATCCCTGGTTATTGAGTGTTTAACATATTTTAATCATGAGAAGATTCATTAATTAAAAAGGAATGTGTGGTTTTCCTTATGGCTTGAGTCCTGTTCCTTCCTTGGTCATAGTGGATAAAAAGTGTAACAAAATTTAGACAAATAAAGAAGCGTTCAGCAGAACAGACAAATGTTCATGGTCCACCCATTAACCTCCTTCTCTCAATTCTTACTCCTTTTACTACTGAAGAATAAATCTCTGACTCTACCGTGTCTCAATATGCTCAAATACTACTTGGCCTCAGTTGTGTTCCCAGTCTGCAATTCTGTGTTTGGCAAATGTAGAACCTTCCTGTCTCATTGGGTTTGAGAGGGTTTATATAGAATAAAGAGCAAAGTATGGGATCTGTGCCACTGACTCCATCATAGATCACTGTGACAAAGAGCGAGCTTGAACAGTAGATTGCATCTTAATAAATCAGCTCGTAGGTAGCATTGCGTGATTTTTTTTTGTCCACTGTAGTATTGTGCTTATAGGATCCCATGCTTTCTTGGTTTAGTTTTAGGATATGTAGGAAAAAGAACATTCATGTGGATCTGAATGTGTGTGCTAGTTAGCTTTATTTTTTACAACCTTTTTAAAAAGCTGAGCTTTTTCCAGTTTCTCTCCTGATTGTTATTTTTGCAATACTAGGTCATGATCGTTGGTTAGTTTCACCAATATGCTCCAACACCTCCTGCTAATGAGCTGTCTTCTAATATGGATGTTGAGGCCAGGCACAACTGGACCTTGTGCTCTAGGGTTTCAACATGATATTGCAATAGAGAAGGTTCTTACCATTAGTTTTAAGAAGTTAAACACAAATCTATTCATATTCTGTATTACAGGGTTCTGGAATACAAGGAGGTGGCATGACTGAATGTAAAATGACTAAATAAAACTCTTTGATTTAAAAACTAGAGTTTTGTAGGTAGCTGTCTCCCAAAATAAATAAACTGAACTATTGAAGTTAGATTTTTTAACAGAAACATCAATATTCATCACAATACCAGTCTTAAATCATTAATTCAATATCATTATAACACCCAGCTGTGATAATACATTATTGATGTTAACTTACTAAATTTTACCTGGTCTTCAGCATCCAAATAATCTGCCAGCTCCCAAAATTTAATACACCTGAGATTTGACATATCATAAATAAACATGAAGTATCAGTTTCCTTAAGCTGCAGCAAAGATGCAACCCAATTTTTAATATGAAAAATTCTCTATCTCCATTATTAAAGAATGCCTTAAACTTTTTTTTATACACTCTGTATTACCAAGCTTAAAAATGTTATTAAGAAGAGTTCTTGTTAACAAATATATATGTGTTTCTACCTGAATTTTTAAATAATTTTAGGCTTAGTGCTAAGCGGATAATCCATTTTTTTTTCTTATCTAGTAGGTAGGAAATTGGTTGGATGGTTGTATTCAGAGAATAATGGTCAACAGCTCGACGTCCAGATGGAGATCTGTGACAAGTGTTGTCCCTCAGGGGTCCGCACTGGGACCGGTGCTGTTTAATATCTTCATCAATGATATTGACAGCAAGATTGAGGGCACCCTCAGCAAGTCTGCAGATGACACCAAGCTGAGTGGTGTAGTTGCCACACAGGAAGGACGGACTGTTATTCAAGGGACCTGGACAGGCTGGAGAAGTGGGCCTGTGAGAACCTCACGAGGTTCAACAAGCTCAAGTGCAATGTCCTACACCTGTGTCAGGGAAATCCCCAATTTCAGTACAGGATGGGGGATGATGTGACTGAGAGCTGCCCTGCAGAGGAGGAGTTGGGGGTGCTGGTCAATGAGAAGCTCGACATAATCTGGCAATGTGCGCTAGCAGCCCAGAAGGCCAACTGTATCCTGGGCTGCATCAAAAGAAGCGTGGCCAGCAAGTCGAGGGAGGTGATTCTACACCTCTATTTCTCTCTTGTGAGACCCCACCTGGAGTTCTGGAATCCTCACCATAAGGAGGATATGGAACTGTTGGAACGAGTCCAGAGGAGGGCTACAAAGATGATCAGAGGGCTGGAGCACCTCCTACATGAGGGCAGGCTGAGAGAGTTGAGCTTATTCAGCCTGGAGAAGAGAAGGCTCCAAGATCTTATAGCGACCTTCTAGTACCTGAAAGGAGCCTACAAGAAAGCTGGAAAGGGACTGTTCATAAAGGCTTGTGGCGATAGGACAAGGGGGAATGGATATGGGCAGATTTAGACTAGACATTAGGAAGAATTTCTTCACCATGAAAGTGGTGAGGCACTGGAACAGGTTGCCTAGGGAAGTTGTGGATGCTCCAATCCCTGGAAGTGTTCAAGGCCAGGTTGGATGGGGCCTTGTGCAGCCTAGTCTAGTGGGACGTGTGCCCCCCATGGCAGGGGGTTTGGACTAGATGATCTTTAATGTCCCTTCCAACCAAAACTATTCTATGATTCTATGATTTTTTATTCAGTAGCTAAAACGAAATTAAGAAAAACAGATGATCTCTTGAACTGGAACTTTTTTTCCTAAAGCTTTGTTATAAAAAAGCTGCTACACTGCCAACAAAACTACTTTGGATAAATGCAGAGGATACTTAATTTCTTGATATGGAATGTTATTGTCTTGAAATATTTTTGCAAGATAAAAAAAAATCTGTGTCAAAATCTAAAAAAAAGAGCTTTGGTTTGCTGATTTTAAAAGGAAAAATTTTACTGTAATAAAATTAAACATTCCACTTTGAACAATGCTGAAATGAAATTATTTTAACATTTTCAGAAATTCTTCTAATTACTCCTTCTTATGGCTGAACCTTTTATTGTTGTTATTGTGAATTAGTGTTAAAAATATTTTAAATCATCCTGCATTAGATAACATGTATCTAAAGCACAGAATTTGTATGGAGAGACCTATTCTGTTCTTTTCTATTTGGTCTATCTAAAACTCGCTCTTTCTGCACAACCTCTTCAGGTCCAGAGAAGTCTTCTGACGCCCCAGTCATTTGCTGTCTCTGTGATGTACAAGAAACTCTATTTTCATTGATTTGTTGTTCTAAAATCTTAGAAGAAAAAGTTGTATAGATAAAAACCTCTGCTGTTAGGAGAACTACCTCATAGATACTTCTTGTACCAGGAAACCAGATCTAACCTGACACTTAATATAGCCATGTATTTTTTATAAAGATCTGACAACTCCTGGGTACGTATGTGGAAGCAACACTTCAGACTTAGATGTTTGTGAAATATATTAGGAAGATAGGATTATTTGCTTATGATACTGAAGACAGGTTGGCTGTACTGCCTTCTCATCCACTAACAGACAAACATCAATTCTTTCCACTGTGAGGAATGAGAGCAGGCTAGGATGTATCCAAGTCAATTGATTGTATTTACTTGAGATGATTTTGCCAATGTATGAAATGGAAAATATGTGGAAGGACAAAGGACAACATAGTCCATATAAGTATTACTGGGTGAATCAAAAACTTATTTTCTTGTCTTCCTTTTTTTGTTTTATGACCCAACTACTATATTATGTATTTCTGATGCCTCTGTCTAGATTTTGAACTGGGTTATGGGTTCATTTCATGAAAAATAGATAGAAGAATAGCCAGTGCAATTGCTGATGCAACTTTGTTTGTCTGTCTCCTTTCTCTAAAGGACATGAGCTGTCTGCTGTAGGCATAAGCTGCTTGTTATCTGAGTTCAGCAGAAGGTCAGTTCTTTTCTCAGAAGGTTTCATTACAGCAAGACTGAGCTACCACAGGGCTTTTTTGTTTCTTTTCCCAAGAGAAAGAATTAAAGAAACCTAAAAGCACAATTAAGGTTAAACAAGAGGATTCGGACCAAGGGCACAGATCTGCAGAATGACAGGTTGGCCAGTGTTTGTACCATATTGCAGAAATATTCTCCACAAAAGTGGAGCTTTCAGACAACATTACAGATGTATGCATAATTTGAAGAATTTAGATGTCTGTTTCAAATCTTATTGTCATACTCCAAAACAAGGTCAAACCCACTGATGATATCTTTGAGGCTTACACCATCCTATCTACTGCAACAAGCTCTAATTTACCCATGTTTACTATCCTAAGCTCCTTCCCCAAGGAAGAAGGTAGCATTTCCTCATTATATTTAGCTATATTTCTATATACAAAAATCGTCAGACATCTTCACACCCATATTTTAAGGAAGAAATTACATTCGCCTTGGTGATTGTGAGATCGCATCCTGGATCATTCCCTTCTCTTCCTGCTGTTCATTTGTGTTCATTACTGGGTTTTCTCTCTTCAGTCCTAACAGAAAAGATCATACAACACTTCTCCCATCTTTTCTGTCACAAAGTCAGTCGTTTCATCTCAATCAAGTTTAAGACACTAGTGACTGAACATATTCCAGAGACTGGGCTACCTTGTTCTCTCCGTGTTATCCCTCACACTGACTTTTTTGAAGGTTGCCTTGTGTCTCCTTCCCTGCTTTTTATCTTTCCACCGTATTTTTGATATTTGGCAGTGGTTTTGCTTTTAATAACAGGTTGCTCTACTGTTTGTCTTCAAAATCCAGGGAGGGAATGACCTCATTGCAGTTAATGGGACCCCTAGACTAATTCTATTAAAGCAACTTTACTGACTGGGGTCAATATTTTTTCCTCATTAAAATTTGTCTTTCTTCTCGCATGTTCAGAAGTGTGTGAGGAGGATCTCTAGCTTTCCAACATTCTTCTGGAGGTTTATAATACTATATCTTTCACAGGGAAGGAAAGTGGGAATTGAGGACTTTACATCCAACTAGCACCAGAAGATTCTACTATCAACGTTAAGTTTCTCACATTCCTTACCTGCAAGTTGCAGGTTTTTTGGCTATTATGAAAAAGTAAATAGCATAGTGTGGGGTTTTTTTTCACTGAATTCTCATCATTGCTATTAAGGAAGCTGCATTTCTAATATATGTCTAATACGCAGATACTTTTCTTATCTAAAGGGTGAGGTTTTTTTTTTTGTTGTTGATTTCCTTAATAGCAAGCCCAGAAAGTGACATAACTTAAAAGACAAATATTAAGTGTTATATATGTGGAATGAGTTCATCATTTGGATTAATAAATACCTCACTAGACTGAACCCTTTTTTATTTCTGGTATTGTAATAGGTTTGGACTGAACTTGAAATATTTCCTAAAGTTTATGTGCTCATAGTGTATGAATTTATGGCTGGGATACATTTTTATGGCCACTAATTATAGTTTGATCTAATAACCTTTGTTCATATTGATGGGATCTTTGCCTAAGTGGTAACTATTCAACTGAGAGGTGATTAAGTACATATAGTATAATTTAAAATGGCCAAAATACTTTTTAAACCAGGCAAATGGAGCCAAAATCTATCTAAAGGAAATGAAGTTGCTTAGAGTGGGACTATTAATCCACAACATCAGCAGGAGTTTTGTTATATCAAAGGAACCTTTCCAGATATCAGGCTAGTTATTCAGGCTATCGGTCTGCATGGATTCAAAATAGAAGTAGGGTGGGTTTTTTTGTTGTTGTTGTTTATCAAAACAACTGTATTGCATTGGTATGCATTCTAATTATACTGCACGAATCACAGAATCACTAGGTTGGAAGAAGACCCACAGGATCATTGAGTCCAATCATTCCTATCAACCATTAAACCGTGACCCTCAGCACCTCATCCATCTGTCTTGTAAATTCCTCCAGGGAAGGTGGCTCAACCACCTCCCTGGGCAGCCTGTTCCAGTGCCCAGTGACCCTTTCCATGAAAAATGCCTAAACCTCCCCTGGCGGAGCTTGAGGCCATTCCCTCTTGTCCTGTCCCCTGTCACTTGGGAGAAGAGGCCAGGTCCCTCCTCTCCACAACCTCCTTTCAGGTGTTATAGACAGCAATAAGGTCTCCCCTCAGCCTTCTCTTCTCTAAGCTAAATAACCCCAGCTCTCTCAGCCGCTCCTCGTAAGACCTGTTCTCCAGCCCCTTCACCAGCTTCGTCAATCTTCTCTGGACACGGTCCAGAGCCTCAACATCCTTCTTGTGGTGAGGGGCCAGAACTGAACACAGTATTCAAGGAGCCGTCTCACAAGTACCAAGTACAGAGGGAGAATAACCTCCCTGGACCTGCTGGTCATACCATTTCTGATACAAGCCAAGATGCCATTGGCCTTCTTGGCCACCTGGGCACACTGCTGGCTCATGTTCAGTCGGCTGTCAACCAACACCCCCAGGTCCCTCTCCTCCAGGCAGCTTTCTAGACAGACTTCTCCTAGTCTGTAGCACTGCACAGGGTTGTTGTGCCCCAAGTGCAGGACCCGGCATTTGGCCTTGTTAAACTCATCCCATTGGACTCTGCCCAGTGGTCCAGCCTGTTCAGATCCCTTTGCAGAGCCTCCCTACCCTCCAGCAGATCCACACTTCCACCCAGCTTAGTGTCATCTGCAAACTCAATGCCTTCATCCAGGTCATTGATAAAGACATTGACCAGGGCTGGACCCAGCACTGAGCCCTGGGGAACCCCACTTGTCACTAGCCTCCAGCTGGATTTCACACCATTTCCCACCACTTTCTGGGCCCGGCCATCCAACCAGTTTTCCACCCAGGAGAGTGTGCGCCTGTCCAGGCCAGAGGCTGACAGTTTCTGAAGCAGAATGCTGTGAGGAACTGTGTCAAAGGCTTTACTGAAGTCCAAGTACAGCCTTTCCCTCATCCAGTAGGCAGGTCACTTTATCATAGAAGGCTCAGTGCTGGATCCTGCCCTGTTCAATGTCTTTATCAATAACCTGGATGTAGGCATTGAGTGAACCCATAGCAAGTTTGCAGATGACACTAAGCTGTAAGGAAGTGTCGGTCTGCTGGAGGGTAGGGAGGCTTAACATAATATTACTTTCAAAAAGTTTTGTTTTAAGACTTCTTACATAACAATTTTCATATTTGTCTGGCTAACTGGGATCTGATCATGACCCTCTGAGTCTGAACAGTCTTGAAAAAGTTATTCCGTTAGCCCTCCAGGCTCATTAAAAAAAGAGAACCCAAAAAGTGCAAGGGAAAATTGGTCTGCAAAGGACTCTTACATGCTGGAATACGTGGCTTACACGGTCTCATGAAACACTGACAGTTCATCATTGTTAAAATCAACCTATATTCATAGAATAGTCTTTTCTCTGGAATGATTTTCTTTGCCTCTTTAGAAACAGAGAAAAGGAAAGACAGAAAGTTGTCATCAGTAGAGGTTTTACATAGTAACTGTCAGACCTAAAATACAGGAAAGAAGAAGGGACACTGAAGTTCATATTAGATGGTTTTGCCTTTTCTTTCTTTTGATATTCAGTGATAGCTATATAATGCTCATGTTGCCATCTTGGAAACTCAATTACTTCCTCAAAAATAAAAACATTTTTCTGGCCATTCACACAGATCTAAGACTGAGGTACTCATCTAATATACATGTAAAAGTAACATGAACCTTACTTTCTGCTCAGAAAAGTTAGGCTACGACCAGGAAGCAGCATTCAACCCAAAAGAAATATCTTCTACAACAAATCCATAACTTTAAAACAAGAAGTGTAACTCGCCAACAAGATGAATAATGCTTTTGTCTTAGAGACTGATAGGTACCACACAACCTTAACTTGACCAAAAAATGTGCTAAAAAATAAAACACTGCTTATTTTACCAGATCACCAACCACGATGAGCAGACTCTTAAGACCATGTTCTAGGGTAGCATTGTCATAACAACAATGGTCAGGTACATGGGAAAGAAAATACTATCATGTTCTGAAGCTGAGTTACACTATGAACTATTATATCATAATAATGAAACCGTTTAAAAAAAATTAAAAAAGTTTACTGTCATTATGAATAGTTATCCAGATGTGACTATAATGGTTGTTGTGTGTAAGGGATTTGTTGTAGTAAGGCATGCGAGTGCAGGTAAACCTTTGTTGCTATTAGTAGCTGTCAATGGAATTTACAAATTACCAGCATTTTGACTGAAGGGGCTTGACTGGTTACAATTATCCTTTTCTCTCATTTCTAATAGCAACCATGGAGATGGTACAATACGGTATAAAGATGGAAGGCAGACTACAGCTTGAGCTTTTATTTCTTACTAGCCAATAGAAAAATGACACAGTGGTCTGGCATATAGACCATTTATAATTATAAGGTAGCTAAAAGTGGGTAAATTGTCAGTAACTGCAGAACATTTGGACAAAACCACTGCAATTTGAGTTAATTATCTCTCCAGAGTTCTTGTTCTGAGCAAAACACATGTGTTTATGTAAGACTATTGTATTGGGGTTTTATTTAATTGCTTTTTGCATAACCTTATAAAAAATAAAAATAGAGAGATCTGGAAACAGTTTAAAAAGTTTGTTAAAATAGATCAACGGATATTAAACAGACATTGCAATGCAAAACATTTCTACCAGCCAGTTTTCAAGTAGCTACAGCAAAATGCAAAATAGAGTTTTGGGGGAATGAGGCATGTTGCATAATCCTGACTGCATCCTAAAGCAGTGCAAGGGCATATACCTTTGCTGAATCAAGTGAAGCTCCACCTGCTCTAAGCAGCTAAGTGTCTGGATAATAATGATCTGAAGCAGTGCTGTTGTCCTACTTTGTTTTTCTTTTCCCACTCTTTTAAGAAATGTCTTGTTTTTAAAACTGTGGAAAGGACAGGAGCTTTGAACCTTTGAGTTATGCCATTTTTTAACATAATCAAATGTGGATTTTCCAATAAAATGCAATCAAATTGGAAGAATCACTTGTCTTAATGTAAATATAAGTAAGCAGACCTAAATATTTCATGCTATAGTGACAAACCCCAAATTGCTAATTCCTTGTTTAAGCTAAGGTGGACAAAACTACTAAAGCACGGAGCAAACTTTGAAAATAAAGTTCAGTAAACACTATGTAAAGTGAGTGTGAATTTAACAGCTATCCATGACTGAAAATGTTGTCTTCTATTATGTGTAGCAGCACTGCTGTTTTGATGAACTGTAAACTGTAATTATAGTCAATATGCACGAAATATAACTAGAAAATACAAAATTAGAACATAAAAGCATCTTTCTAAAAGATTTCTTGATTTTATTTATGATCATAAATGAAGGAGTCCTAATCTAGAATCATGAGAAAAATAGCATACTCTTGCCTGACATAACCAGGCAAGCAAAAAGCCTTAGGTAGATGATCAAAGCTATCATTTTTAATTTGTCAGACTTTAACCACAAAAGCAGTGACAATTACAGGAAAAAAAGAGCTGAGGGATATTCTGATTTTTCCCAGGATGCTATCTCCACATCTTTCAATAACAGAGGGCTGGACTCAAAAGGAATAGTATACTGTAGTAAAACAGAGCTATACATCTATCCTCTGCTAGAGCTGCTGGTGGTAAGTTACGCAGTGTTTTGAGCATATTATTAGAGTGATTTAATTTTTTTATAGAGTTCAGGAATTGGAGCTCTATTTTACAGTCTATCGGCCAATGTGTTATTCATTTATGTCTCAAAATCACTGATATTTTCTATGCTTTTTCTAGTGTAATCCTTCAATTGAACAAGACAATGTTCTTGTTCATTCCCTGTTTTCCTGAGAGAACCTTTAGCATTTGAGTTTATCCTCTTAGATTGTACAATCCTACATAGGTCACAGCTTGTTCTTGTGGTGATTCTCCATGGTTGGCCAACATAAATATTTTGGTTAAGGTTAGACATGCACTTTTAAAGGAATTTCCCCATACTTGTTGGCTGGTTTTGTGGTCTCACAGTGGACTCCTTTCAAGTAAAACTAAACAACAAGATATACTCCAGTAGCTCTCCTAGTGCACTCCAACTACTAATGGATGCTCCATGTACAGGACCACACCAGAGCAATTTGAGAGTAAACTTCCCCTGAATCATGTGCAGTGTGGTGATGAGGTCCTCTGTACCAACTATTCCACACCATGCATCCATTGCTATTGGACTACACTGGTTGCTAATGAAGATACAGTCTGCAAAGGCAACATTGGGAAGAAAGTTCTCAGCAAGAGGGGTTGGTATGAGTTGAGGATAGGGATGGATCTTTTATTTATCCAATGTTGTAGCAGTATCTGTACTCTACACTGGGGACCTGATGAAACTTTCTAATTCTCAAACAATTATAATGGCGCAATCAAAAAGTGCTCTACCTCTAACTGACAAAAAATCCTTATGTGGATGCCAGCAATGAGTCATTGTCATGTTTTAGGCTTAGATTATTTATGTTAGAAAACTACTGCTTTTAGGGAGAAATAAATCTATACTTCCATCATGGAAATATTTTGGAACAGGAAATGATTTTCCTTGTTTTGCAATGGAAACTGTCTAGCCATGTCACATATCGAAGAGGCCAAACAAATTAGTCCTGCTGAAGGGCAGAGAGTATAGCAGTATGGCTGTGCATTCTTGGGTCCAAAGCTGATATACTCCTTTGTGTATTGATATAATATGTCAAGGGAGGTAATTTTTGTTTCTTTGTTGCTCTGATATGTGAAGTGCCTATCTTATATGCATGTATATATCTTGTATATTTGAATGCTGATTGCTTTTACCATATTTTTACAAATATTTTTGCCAACCAGTAGCATGTTGGATTTATCATTTTGCACTTGCGTGATCATACCTTTTTTCTTTTCTTGCCATCTTCTGAGATCTGCTCAGGCTATTCTGGGTGGACTTTCAACAATTAACTATTTTATTATCATGATATTTCTCAAGCTATTAAGGTCTCTTTTGTCTTTCTTTTCCAAAAAGTATGTGGTTGTATTGTTGGGAAACTGCAGTTTGAATGGGTGGCTTGTTAGTGGCACTATTTGCTATAAGGTAAGTACAAGGGAAATTGAATCACGGTTGTGTTGTTCAGATCAATCTTCTTTCTACAAGTGAGAAAGTGCTACGTAGGGAGATTTCTTTAGATAGGGTATGAGTGGTCTGGCATGCCATTATACACAATTGTATATATGAGCTTGGGCGACTTCCACACTCACATCAGGCCTGATATAACATTGCTTTACTTTACAGAAAGTAACCAGAGACTTTTTTTGTCTGTTCAACCCAGACAAATTCATTCATTTCTGGTTATTGAACCTGAAAACAAAAATAAACAGCAGGAAAAAAAAAAAAAGGCCAATCTCTTGTCAAAGGAAATGTAAACTAGGAAAAGTTGAAGATTTTCTAGTTCAGATCAGTTCAGTCTCAAATAACCAATTCTGTTTGCAGATTCTTTGGGACAGGAAAAATTACTGCTGATGTCCAGCAAAGAGAGCAGTGGAACTGTGCTGACCTTTATTGTATAGTGTAACTGAAGAAAGCTGAAACTCCACTTGAGCTCAAATGGTAATATTCATATTGATGTGGATTTCCCTCCTCAATGTCTATCTGCTAGCAGTATTAGAACCCTCCAGTCTACCTTAGGCTGTATAACTATGTAAATCAATATTCTCTAAAGCCGAACAAAACAAGGCTCTTGATCTGGAAGGTATGTGCAGAAGAAATACAGTGCGCCGAACTTCACTTCTGTTTTGTTTGAATATGTCTTTTTTAGTTTCCGTTTATAGATCTTGATTCCACTCTAGTTTATTACAACCAAATACTTGCAAAAGCAAGTTATGACCCATTGCTACTGCTGAATAGTTAAAACAAAATTGCAAACAGTCTCAGTATAATAAACTTCTCCAGTTCTTAGAGGTTTTAACATATTAGCAAAAAAGTTCAAATACGGCACAAATAGCCAGGTACCAGTGGACATCAATGCAATTCATCGAGAAAGAATTTTAGATGAACAACAAGTCATCTTAGAGGACAGTTTATCATAAGCAGTATGAAAAGAATCTCAAAATATGTGAATAATTAGCACTAAATACTCATTAGGTCTTTGGAGGACCAAGGCTTAAATGCTTGGATGTGTATCATGAAATGGGGCTGTAATATTTTTTAAACCGCAAATTTCTCCTGTGTGGTGTAGCCATGGTATTTCAGTTAGATAACAACGGGATTTCAGCAGTCTTTTCTAGAAGGGTTTTCCTTGTTAGATGGAAGTGGTAGTCTCTCACCAGCAGAAAGTGGTTTGTAGTAGCTTGCTAGGAAAAAAGGAATGTATATATTTAAGATAAGCACATTTTTAAGACTGTCTATAGGCTGCTGGATGGATATTTGTGCTGTGTGCATGTATTCCTGATGTGATTTTACATAAAATCCTTCAGCAACACAACTTTATTCTGTGACAGGCTAAAGAGAGTTTTTTCATTAGATAATTTAAGACCAATCTTTTCCTCTGTAGGAGGAAAAGGAGAAACACTGAAGTATCTTGTTCTGGCTTTTTGTACAAAATATTTTTCGCTTTCAAGCAAGACTTCCATCTATCAAGATGCCAAAATTCAGATTAAAGATTCTCAAATATTTTTTTTCTTTTCTAAAGAAATACCCATAAAGAATGTTTTCCATCTGACTTGAAATATTTTTTTCACTTCCTTCTTTTTTTTTTTTTCTGTTACTGCTACTGTAGTGAGTGACTAGTGAACTGAAAAATTAATTATTTACACAGCTGTAGGGTTGAGTGAACAGCAGAGCTCTGGGTTCTTCTTCCTCTGAAGTCTGTAGAAGGAGATTGAGAATCTTCCTTTCTTTTATTTTTTACTTTTAATTTCATTCATTTAATATACTCTCTCAACAAATCTAGTCAGGCATAACATGCCAGAGTTTGCAAACTTTTTAGTGGGTTTAGTGGTTTACTGTCTTTGAATGCTGAAGGTGGGTTGTTTTAAACTTCATTACGCAGTTTTCTTCTCTTAAGTTATCATTAGATATGCCGTCTCTTTTTCACATTGATTTTAAAAAAGAAAATTCTAATTTCTACATATCAACATTGTTTTGCTACTGCAACTTGTTTAATCCTATTTAATTATGATGTACATTTCCTCAATTCCAGAATTAATATTGGTGACATTGATTTTTTCAATGTTTTAAGCAAAAAAGTATTTAAGCAAAGCATTTTCCACATTAAAAGTAGAAAAGCTGATAAAGTTATTATTCCTGAAATTCTTTTTAGATTTCTTTAATGCAAAAAATATATTCACGTGTTGGCATGAATATTTCTTCGGATTTGATATCCTGGAGACCTTCATATGATGCCTGTGACAGATGTTAGTAATACCTGTCTGTAATTTTCTTCTTAATAAGATGGTTTTAAAAGGCTGGGTTTTTTTCCTCCCCACCATTCACAGTTTTGTTTACTGAACCCACATAAGTAGTGGTAGTCTTTCAGTTAGATACTTAGGTTTATCAGAACCATGAAGGTTTGGATATTTGCAAATTTTTCACTTGTTTTTGTTACTTCACTTTGGAATGATTTTTGAGTCTTAAGAAGCACATTAAAAGAGATGTTTTTCACATTATCCTGTTCCTTATGTTTCTTCCTAACATTTACAAAACAAGCTTTCCATTCTCTTAATAGATGACACTATATTTCCTCCACAAAGTGCATAGTCATGCATTTTAGTATTTAAGCAAAATCTAGGTGCAAACCATTTTTATTTTAGCTTTAAATCAATAAAAATGTGTGGCTTTAGTGCAAGTACTTGAGTTTCAAAAAAGTGTCTAAATATTTGTCTGTAGCTTCCATCACCTTCTTATTTCAAAACAAAACCGTGTGTCTTTAGGAAAATATTTCTACATTTGTTTGGAAGGCTTTGCATTCTAGTAAACTTTCTTTGATATGTCATCTGCTGTTTTGTAAAGCATTTTTAATGAATTCTTTCTTTAGATTCATATATCATACTGCATTCACGTTACTGCAACAGTTCTTATTTATTTTTAATCTTTTAAGTTAAATATCGGAAACAATAATTTTGACTACCTTCCTGAGGAAAGTATCTTCGGTGAGAGTCTCCATATAAAAAAATTGTCTCAACAGCGAGGAGAACAGGGAAGAATATGTTAAAAATATGTTGTGCATGCACGTGTGTGTGTGTCTGGATAGATGTTTATTAACCTGTGGTGTAGTTCTTGATGGTAACATCCCCATTAGGATCTAGCAGTAAATTCCTTTGGCTACTGCTTCAGTTTTTGTCAGAAATATCCGTTATCTTTTTTCTTTTGCAATGTGTTTTGGCATGGCTGCATCTTGTCTCTTGTTTTACATATTTTGCACAAACCCTTGCAGGCCTTTGTCGGTCAGGCTGTCATATTACTGATGTCTGTGTGCCCTTCCCTGCGCCACAAGTACAGTTTGCCAGCTTTTGAGTGTATTCCACATTTTCTAAGCCGTTTTTTCAGATACACATTTGCCTTTAGATTTGGCACATTTGTATATGTGTCAAATGCTCATATATTAATCTATTTTTTTCTGGAAAGCTCATTTAAAGTGCGTTAAGTTTTGGTGTCTAGCTTGAGCACACATTACAGGGATCTTATTTTCTGAACTGAAGAGTAATTATGTCGCAGAAATGTGTGTCTCATTAATTTGTGCATTTCTGCTTTGCTCCTACTTGTATGTTATTGTACTTTTGCAGCTAGAATTCAGTTCTTCTAAATCTATTGTGACAATCTCTGATCAAGTTGTCATTTCTTATTCCATTTGGTTTTTAGTTTCATAGCATTAGTTATTTTTTTGTTTGGTTTACTTTTTTTTTCTTGTATACCTCTGTTATACTCCAGTTACTGCTATGTAATTATCAATTACATCTGGCTGTTAGGTTGGGCTACTGATCACCTGGAACATAGTCTGCAATCAAAAAATGTGTTAAATTTTTAGTTATCTTCTAGGCGTTCCTGCTGCCACCTATTGTTTAAAGTGTAGAAATGCAGCGGGAACTGGGCCTAAAAGCTAAACTGACTGTGAAAATAACTATTGAAACCGTGTAATAATTAGCTAATTATCCCAATTCTTATATGTATGGAAGTCTATGGCAGAATCGCCATTTAGAGACATATACTAAATTGAGATATGTATTGATAATACGTAAATTACTAAAGGGAACCCATGTTACTAAGCACTAGCAGCTATGAAGTTTTAAAGTATTTTCTGTATTTAAAGCATTCAAATAAATATCATCACTCCTTCTCAATTGCAAAAATGCCATTTAAGCATTATGAAAGCTAGATACGGCAGCATGTGATTATTTCTGTTAATTTGGCATTTTTATTAAAGACTGTGTATGAATTTTAAATGTCTTTCCC
Organism: Phaenicophaeus curvirostris; assembly: GCF_032191515.1. NCBI lineage: Eukaryota > Metazoa > Chordata > Aves > Cuculiformes > Cuculidae > Phaenicophaeus > Phaenicophaeus curvirostris. The sequence continues at coordinate 852,965 of NW_027206669.1, forward strand.
CTAACAGTTGTATAGACTCATTTCATTATGAAATATCTCCTTCATCTTAATCAGTGTTTTGAAATAGATTTTTTTTTTTTAATGAGGATATAAACACACTTATAGACTTTTTTCCTCTTTAATATGTAGATTTGCTAGTGGAGAAATTCTGTGCAGAAGGCTGTTAAATTACTGATCTATGTGCAAAATGCAACTTCATGTATTTTACCAACCAAGTCAAAGTAGATAGGAACAAGAAAGTCCAGTGTAGTGCATTTCCAAGCACAGTCAGTCTTACTTTACAGGCAGTGCAAAAATGATGCATTTATGGAGCTGCAAATACGGAGTCAGGAGGTGGAGTTGGTCTGTTCACTCTGGAACTATATCCCAGTTCATTAAAAAGAGACAATGAGCCACTCTGAAGTGCTATGGAGTAGATCTGGTAGGTGGTTCTGGAAACATCTAGATGCCTGGAAAATTTATTGTGGCAGCATTGCTTCCACAAGCAGCACCTCATGGCAAGAGGGATTTAGGATCAGGACAATGTACATTCCAGGCTATTAGATGGTTCCTTGCCCAAAGTTTTCAACAGTTATCAGAATTATTAATTATTAATGAAGCTGAATATAAAGCACAAAATCCTTCATAAATGTAGAGACTAAAAACTTCACGAGAATGAAAATCTGAGGGGTTGGTTGATCCTACTCCCACCCCAGTTTTTTTTATATTATGGGAGATTATTTTGGTTTGTTTGTTTACTTGTGAGACACTTCTACTGGATCGTACCATCTGGTGGGCCTGTCATCATTATAAGTTGGATTTGGGTGATTAAGTCTGTGTTAATAAGAGGAATTTATACATAATTGTGGTTGACAATTGAAGTCCTGGCAATGATGATAGATAATTAATTACCATTAAGTGCCTCTCTTGATTTACCTACACTATAAAATCAATTTTCTTTCACAAATATCTAATACTTAATTGGGTGAATTACCTAATTGTTTCATTCTCATCTAGAGTAAAATCTGGCTTGGTTCCTGAACTTGTTTGACCTCTTAGAAAGGTCTATGTGTGGATATTACGTGTCAGATAGATTGCTTCTCTCTATGAGACAGCATTTAAAAGTTAAGCTGAATAAGAAGTATTATTGGGAGTCTGAGATAAAATACTGCGTGAGAGGCTGCTTCTTCAGAAAAATCCATAAGCAAAGCAAAGCACAGAAAAGCCTTACTCTTCTATCCCTTGTGATTACTTTATGTACTCTCATTGTTTTCTAAGAGCAGAAAATTGTAGCACGCTCAATTTTCCAGTTTATTAGAATGACAAAAAAAGAAGTACCTAAGTCTTAGACCTTCTGTGCTTTACAGAAAGGAAAAATACAGTCACTGAAGGTCTGTTTGAAGTATCAAAGCCATGTTAGCACAGGTTTAGATAACACGGAGCCTGCCTCTAACTTTTTGTGTGACTTTAGACACGTCATTCTGTTGTCATTGTAGTCCTTTCCTTCTTGCTCTGCATTTTTGATCTTGTAAGTTCTTGAAGGCGGTGAACAGCACAATGGTCAGTCCTCCAATTTCAGTTGTGGAAACCTTTACATGAGCAGTAACTATAACAGGTTGGATTACAAAGTATTGCTAATGAATCAAAAGGTCTATTGAAATGATAAGCAACCCTGACCTACCCTTAATCTAGATATATTTTCATTTGGGGTTAATTTTTGTAATCAACAACCTGTAGTCTGAACACCTGGGCTGCTCGATTTGCATTGCACATTTTGTTCCTCTATGATGTGTTCACAAAATTAATCTGGGACATGAATAGTGTGTTATGTGAACAACTGTGCTTATTTTACACACATGCAAGAAGGCAGAATTTAGTTCTGCAGTCATCCAGTAAACTGCTTGCACTGAAAGGGCTTTTCTCACATAACTCACTTCATGGGCTCTTCTCATATAACAGGTCTGTTCCTTATGTGTATGAATGGTAAATCTATATAAATTGATGTCAGAAATAATTTTACTTCTTTCTCTCCCTCAGTCCTTGTGGTTAAGTAAGAAAGATTTGCCTCTTGTTCCTCCCTGAGGCATAGTCTGAGTGTTAGGGACCACCCTTCACTGGGGACCCATCCAAAGCAGTTTTCAAGTGTCACTTGGAACATAACTGAAACGCAGCGAGGCCCCTGCAGTCATAAATGCCTCCCTATAACTAAAAAATGCATAGAACATAATGGAATTGAAGAAGAGGATTAAGCAAAAAAAATTAGGGAGGAGGTAACAAGGTCTCTTGTCTGCCTGCATCCCTGGCTGTGTGACCTCTGTGGACTGTGCTCCGGTAGAGCTGGCAGCAGAGCCTGAGGGTGGCAGTGGAGCCCACCCTTGTCAGGCTGTCCCCTTTCCTCTGCCAGACTGAAAAACAATCTTGCAGGCTTGGCTCTTGAAAAGCAGTATCACAGAGAAATCCCAAACATAAAGCACCATAAAATCAACCTGTGGGTTACTTTTTTCTGTTTTAACCTCTCATCTGGGGCTCAGGATAATTACTTCCTTTCCTCATAGGGCTGTTGTGAGAATCAACTAGTTGACATTTGTATGGCAATTCCAAGATACAAAGTGCTACACATGTGCTAATTAGTTTGATTATTATTAGCTGTATGTCATTTGCACTGTCAGGAAACCCATGCAGGAGTAATCCAGTCCAACAGTTCAGTTTTATATACTGTATCCTAGCCAATAGATTAGGAATGCCGCTCATAAAAGAACCAGTAGAAGAAATAAAGGTGTGCACTGTGGAGCTAAAGAGGTTTGCCACCCAAGAGTGTCATTGTCATCCTGTAAACATTAAAAAAATACTACTCTAGTGGGTTTAAATTCTCAACACAACCATGAAAATCATTTTGCTACACAGGCACTCTGGACTATGAATCTTCAATTCCTCAATTCCAGGGAAAATTTAAGAGTATATAACAAGATGGCTTTTGGATTGGAGGTAGCATCCCATCAGATATGAACGTGCCTATACAACCAGGGTCATGGATTTGGACATAATTAAGCAATTGGCTGTGCATCTCTGTTGGTCCATACTTCCAGGGGTGCCATTCATAATGCTTGAGGCTAAAGACGCTTTGTAATGACCTTACATGTCTAAGAAGAGCAAGAGTTCTCTGAGCATATGTCCCAGGGTAGCACTTCAGTGTTGTAGGAGAAAGAATGTATTAAAAGGAAAAGAATGAACTTCTGACAGAACTATAACAAATGAGAACTTATTTCATAGAGATACGTGGTCTCTACATCAGCCACAACACCCTTCTAAAAAGCAAAGACCAAAGCAATATTATGGATATACTAACTGGTCCAAAAAAAAAAAAAAAAGAGAGCAATATCTTACATAAATCACTCCAAAAAAGCAAGTCTGGCAAATGAAGTTCTTATAATCATTGATGCTCCCTATACTACCCTCTTTCATGACATTTTCATAATCAGAAGTAAGTGAAACTCATTCCTGTGTCCACTTTCTCTGGGCTTCCCGGTATCTTACAAATTCCCCTTGCCTAGTCTCATCATCTCTGTGTAACCCTTACATTTATTCTATTTTATCTTCATCCTCTCTTGATTCATGCTGTTTCTTGGTATTACTATGCTTTTCCTTTTCTTCTCCATAATGCCTTTTTATGTCTACAATTTTCTGCTATTCATGCTTTCCTGAGACTGCTTTGTGGCTTTCTTCTCCATTTTTCACATTCTTTTCCCTGGTATGAATCTGAATCTTTTTTCTTCTTAATTTTTTTTTCTTTCCCCCTTTTTCTCCCTTTCCCCTGCCCCCCCATTTCCTCTTTTCCCTTTTCCTCTTTTCCTTTTCCATTTCCTTTAGCCTTTTATTTTCCCTTGCTTTCCCTTCTCTTCCCCCACATAATAAATAAGCTGACTCTCCTGTAATAATCCTGTATTTAATGGAATACTAATATCACTTTGGGTTATGTTTTTATGTGTTGAAAGCACTCAGAGTTGTAGGAGGAGAACATTTTTTATAGTCATAAACTCTCTGGAGCTGGGAATGTAATTCCTTTCTCAGCTCTGTGCCTAAGCTGTCTCTGATTCAATCAGGGTAACCACATGCTTAAGGGTGATGTACGTGCTACAGTGTTGTGATGAAACAGCACTTCCATGATAAACCCACCTCACTACAACAGTTTAAATCTGTAGTATGTTTGGATGATTAATGTACAATAAATGGTAACTAAGTAGTATGGAAGCCTTTTTGGCTGTGAACATTTCTTCCCAAATAGCTCAGCTGAAGCTGTTATTATACAAACTGCTCACCCTCTAAGATATGATCTTCACTTAATAAATTGTGCCAGCGGCCACACCATTACTCAAGCCCTGTTCATGAAATGTCCTTTTGAAAAGGAGGAGGAAGGATTGAAAAGGAACTGGTGACTTCTGTGGGCACTGTTAATAAAGTTGATTTACTACCTGTTGTTCAATGCTAAGATGCTCCATCATCTAGAATATGATACAATGTGGTGCTCATGGTGGAAATCTGTCACCTAGAGGTGGCTGCTGGCATCTGTACTGTAAGGAGCAAATAGCTGTAGAAGCTGGAAACTAGCTAGATTGACTCTCCTAGCTCCATGAGAGCTGATTTCTCAGTTGTTTTTCACAAGTCTGTGAATGTTTTCTGTCGTGCTGATCAAACTTCCCTCTTTCTGTGCCTTGGATGAGAAATTAAAGGCAATAGGAAGTGTATGCTTGCTTATCTCATCATGAAGGTATGCATGTATGTGTATGAATGTATATGCATGTTTAATTTTCACTGCAAGAATGCGAGGTGAGAGTCTAATTTAGTATTCGGGTACTATTCACCCAGTCCAACGGAAAAACTTTTATTGTGGCTGCTGTTAGAAATACCCAGGCATTATTCTCTCTTGTTTCTGCTTAGTCGAGGACTTTGCCATAAATCCTTTTCCCTTTTGGCAAAATGGGAAAAGAATATGATGAATTAGTTTCTTTAAAAATAAAAAGAAAAGTGACCTCAGACTGCAAGTCAGTGAAAAGGAAACAAATTATTTTTCCAGTGGCTGAATCTCCTGGGAAATTTCGAATGAAATCTTTGTTCATGTGAGAATCATTTTCAGGAAACATTTTTACAATGTCACACCCACAGTTACTGAGATTTCTGAATCTAATCTTTGTTTTTAGTTTTTCAATTGGTGAGTCACACTTTTTTGAATATTTGTTTTTCAGCCAAATCCAGGATATCTATACTAAAAATTCAGAGTTTTGTTTGTATGAATTTATGATGCTTTCTTATGCATAGAAAAATCACCCCTGCATATATCAGTAATTTAAGTCACATTTGAGCACCTGTGACTTAAATACCTGCTCTTTGTGTTCAGTCACATGTCTTTTTCTGTATGTTTCCATGCTGAATTAGAAAAATAACCATCACGTCTCCTGTCTTGTGAAATAAATCTGAAATATCCTTATAATCAAATGGTGCCTTCAAGGAAAAATGTGAAAAACATGAGAAAACAGTGGTGTTACAAAAGCTGATTAATAGTCATTTCCCTGAGGATCCTACTCTCTGCAGTGCCAGTGTTAAGCACTTACAATGCTAGTATTAAGCACTTCCAAAAAAAACATGGAAAGAAACTCTCCTTTTAGCATGTGAAGTATTACCTGAGTAAGGGCACAGCTGCACAAGACTCATGCATTTCAAAGGCAACTTTCTCTGCTGCAAAACCTACTGGGTTCCTACTAAAAGACCACTAGTTTAAATTCCTGTCTACATTTTTTAATTTTGCTACATTTTTCTGTCTCCTTTCTTGATTGGTATTAATTTCTTAAGGATTTATGGTAATTTCACATATTTTACATTGTTGATCATCTTTTTGCTTTTGAAAACTACATGTTAAAGTGTTGTGGTTTAGACGGTAGCAGCCGAACTGCTTTTTTTAGGATGTCTGCAGGAATTTGTTATACCTTTGACCTCAACAGTGGGAAGACCACTATAATTTCAGCACCAGAAAGACTGAATTCTCATTCTGCAGATTTCTATGTAGCATTGCAGCAATGCTGCTGATGGAGTTGACTTTTGCTCACTGGGAATCAAATGTGCAAATGTTTTCTAGATCTACTGTAGAGAAAAGTTCTAAGCTACAAATTTGCCCGCATTTATATACTTCACATCTTCTAACAAATTTTGCATTAATAGCTGAAAGTAGTTACTTTTGAACCCTTATCTATATTGATTTGTATTATATTAAGCCATGGATAACAGGAAACGCTACCAGAGCAGGGATTTAACTCAAAACCAAAGATGGCCTAACATCATGGATTCTCAGAATAAGAGAAAGCACAGAAATATTGAGATAAAACAGTAGTTTGTCAGTGCTTAATCTTTTCATGACTACAACAGTAAAAAGGTAAGCACTGTGATGTTACTGGACTTATAGTTATTGTTCCAGTGAATAAAAATATTGTGTGTTTTTTTCACTTTTTTCCAAGGATCTGAGAATCCTGAATCTTTCTTCTTAAAAGAAGAAAGACAATAGCTTTAAAATTAGTGAAGTAGAATTCCTTTTCTACCAAACAGAAATATGCAAATTTTATCAATACATTTTTGAAAATAGATAGATTTGGGTTGTTTTTTAAAGAGCAGTCTTACTTAATGTTATCTTCCAAGAGAAACAGGACAGTAATGAATTACATTTGTAAGTAACAGCTGTACAACAGCCAAAGGCAAACCTAAAGAAAACATTTTCATGCCTGTTTTTATGGAAACCATAAGCATATGCAAGTCTGTTATTCACTGAAATAGGTTTATACTCACTTATGCAACAATTGATATGCAAATAATGATGATACACGACGTGAAGTCTTTTACAACTGGAATGCATTATTTGCCTTATCATATCTCCAAGAATCTACCTTCAACTTTGACCCTTTTCATTAGGTAGAATAAAATGGAAGTTACTTTACAAAACAATAACAATAAAAAGGAATCAGAACAGAATAGGAATTTTAGTGAAACACGCAATAAAAATGACTAAGTAACCAGTAACCTTGATTAGTGTAGCTTTTAACCTGACTTTTGTATTTTGTAGTAGTTCTGCCTGAATTAAAATGTGGATAAGAAAATTTGCATTTACTGTAGAATTATTGGCTTTTTTTTCCTTTTTTTTTCCTGCTGATTTTTAACAAGTGAATGCAGGCAATTAGAATCTTTGGATATTATAATCTCAGTTGTGGGAAAAACAGTAATGGTAATTTTGAGGTATTATGCATCACACATCTTTTATGAGTGATCAAGTATACATTCTTCATCATTGCATTCAAAACTTCTTTGAACAAAGCATGCTAGAGTGGAAAGGAGATATGTATTGTTTCTTCTTCACTTCATAATTTCAAAGTGAATATGTTGTTGAAAACCAGAAAAAAGCACATTTCAACCTGTGAAGCTTTCTTTTGTTTTACATTTTGTGGCAAAGTTACATTTCTCCTTTTTTTAGTGGAAATTATAAAATATTTTGGAAATATTCTAACCATTCTGTAGTACTGAAAAAGAGGTAATTTGGGAAAATACTGCAATTATTTCATAGAGACAGGTTCTCATATTTTGAGAGTCTGTTCTTCAGATAATCCAGCAGAGTGTTATTATGTATTACTCTAATAACACAACTAGATTTTATTCACATTGTTTCAGGAAGACTGTTGTTATTGTTGTTTTCCAGGAAACTTAAATCTGGGTTTTTTTCCAGAGTTAAAGACACCTTAAAAATAACATTTAAATACTTGTAAGCTAGAGCCAGCCTCTTCCTCCTAGCTGTTGTTCGATTTAGGAAGGACTTTCCCACATAATAAATCAAGTATAGGTATGCAAAGATACCACATGGCAGTCAAGATAACTGAAAGCATTAACACATGCAGATCGATACATGAGCTTAGAGAACCTTGAGTCAAAGGCAAATGTGTTCAATTAAGAAATTACAGGTAAAATCTTGGCCTAATGGACAGTGCTAAGAAAATTTCTATTACTGTCAGTAGAAATGAACACTCCAGCATCACTATGTAGGCTGTGGTATATTACAGGTGTAGCTGCTCTAAGGTGTGCTGAGCCCAGAACAACAATGCATCACCACACATTTCTGACACATTTTCTGTTTAAAAACAGTTGAAAGTTCAGAGATCTGGTGAGCTGGACTGAGCATAAACATAAAAGAATGCATAAAAGAAAAAGAGTTGTTACAGTTTAATTGCATTAGGCAGTCCCCGCAGAAGACATGATTTCTTAGTGGAGATACATTGAGGGCTATTTTGGCACCAGCTTGGCTGAGACTGGCTTTAAGTGCACCAAAAACTCAAAAGAGCTACAGTGCATGTAATGCATGCTTGTATGTAGATAACCATTAATTGAGTTTCTGAGCTTCCTTAAACTTGGTAAGTATTTGAATATTCAAATTCTACAGCAATCAGCAAGATATTACTCAAACACACTGTTCTGGGACAGGCGTTGGCATGTGCTGCAGTGAAAACAAGTCACAGTTTTCTTTTCACCTTTCTTCAAAATCAGCAGAAAGTTGACCAGTCATGCTCTTTTTTTTCTGATGCTAATCTAAGTGATCTTGAGAGCATTTTGGTTTGTGATTAAAAAGGAATGATATTTTAATTTGACAGCAGAGCATGTCTCTAGCTATTCATACGCTCTCCAAGTTCAATTACTCTTCAAGGGACGCTGTCCTTTTTTCCTAAAAAGCTAAATATTTTTTGCTTTGTTCAAGTCCTAACTTCATTGTGAAATTCAGCCAGCAAATTCTATAGCATTTATAGTTGATGGGATTTATGATGGAAATATGAAATCCTGTTACATTTTTGATGCAAATTAAAATAATTTTAATTATTTTTTCCAAAGGAAAATTGTTCAAATTGTAATATTTTATTTGATCAAGAATCAGTTTAGCTATTCCCAATTTGCTGCACCTTTAAAGAAATGTCCTGTGATTTTTGAAGTTTGGGGAAAGAATTCCTGTTCCTGTGGCTGAGTAGATTTTTCTCCTTTGGGAAGTTGCTTTGTTTAATTGGTTTCTTTATGTCACACTTCTGCAAATCAATACAGTGACTTTAACATGCATTCTGTGTGCCTTCCGCCCAGGAATCGCACTCACTAAAGTAATTTAATCACTTATCCTGCATAAGGGATCATGATCTGCAACTTGTTTCACCACCGTCTCCCTCGTTTACCTCCTCTGAACTGTCTGAATGAGCCCAAACAAAAACTAGTGAAATAATATGGAATGCCATATAGGATGTTTAATTAAGTTAATGTGGCATGCAGTGTGATAGCAGGTGGATTTAAGGACATGGTATGTGCTTTTACTCCTTAAAATCTCATATAGAATATTTCTAATTTAAAAAATGTAAATGCAAATTAATTCAAATGTCCAGGGGTGGAGGGGTGGGGAGGGGGTCGCAAAGAGTTGTGTAAAAGCATATGGAAGTGTTTCCATGAAACAAGAACACTTGGATCATGTTTTGTGCTCTAAAACAGAACACAAGAAGATTTTCTCATTCATACAAAATCTTTGTGTATCTATACTATCTTCCCTGATGGATGGAAGAGGATGGTTTCCTTCACAGTGCATAGAAGGAAACAAATGATGACTGGGGTGAAGCTTGTTTGCTGACTCCCTCTATAATACACACAAGGACCAGAACATTAGATAGGTTCTTGCACCACGTAGGAGACAGTATAGCAGGAACAACTGTGTTTGCCACAAGAGCTCCTGCACATTGCTGGACAATGTCTAGCACAGACCACAGATCCTGAATAAAACAAGCAGATATTTAGTCAACTAACACTGCTTGCCAGAACTTTCTGCCATACTAGTGATTTGTTGCCCATACTCCGAAGCAAGTGTTTTACCACATTTTTAATAAGGACTTCATTCTTGCTATCCCCATGAAATGTTTTCTTTAGACACGAAGACCCCTCTGGAGGTTGCGTACCTTTTTTCTCCCCACAGTCCAAAAGACTTGGACTTAGCGGGGACTTAGGCCTTGCCAACATTTGTGAATTTAGCATTTGTAATTTCAATAATGCCAGCAATGACTGTAAGATCAGGACTGACTCTTGCAGATACGAGGTTCATCATATGTCTTTAGCAGACCTGAGAAACCTCTGAAACGTGGGGTCTAGCTCTGCTTTTTGCATATTGGCATATTGTTGCTATGCTGCTGTTGCTGCTGTAAGATGGCTATTATTTCTTCTTCGTGAACTGGCATAAGTGACTTCCCCCCTATCTCCCTCCCTTCCGCTGCCAACAGATGGAACAACAGTCTTGCTGTACTTAGTAGGAGATACGGGAATTAGTAGAAGTCATCTAGCTGTGCCATCAGGGAATGTGATGTTGATACTTGAAATACAGAATCAGTATTTTTGCTGTAGTGAGTTTTTAACTAGCTCTTCTTTTGCCAGCGGCTATTTATATGTTTGTTGCAGAAATTTTAAAGTCTTTCCATCCACTGTTTTCAAGAACATTGGTAGAGGCTTTCATGGACTATTGAGAAGCCTGTCAGATCCTTGCAGAGCTGATAAACTTTTCACTAGTGTCTCGGAAGTTTCACCTTCATTGATGTATAAAAATGTTCTAGAGGATGAAATACAGCATTATCTCATGGGTGAAGATTTTAAATTCTACATGGTCTTCATAGTTTAAAATTTCTAAATAGATATCGGAATGAAAATACAGTACTTGCACTAAGCACCTGAAGGTAATCTAATGCTATGAACCTCCCAACATGTATGAATGGGTGTTGTCCAACTGGATTTCTTTGCTTGTTGAATTCAGGCCGCTCATGAGCATAAAGGCTGTAATGTTGGTAACTGTTTGCGGGCTTTGAGCATCAGTCCTGCATACAGGTTTTCCTTTAAGCATAATATAGAGCCAGGACAAAACCAAAGTAATTTAAATGGGTTTGTTTTGTTTTCTGCTTTACCTTTGTGACTTCCAGGCAATTCTGAATATGATTTATAATTGCAGTCATGCAAGTGAAAGTTAAAAGTATTCAATGCCCTCATTCATTCTCACAGAAGTCAGATTTTATGTGACGTGAGATCTGTAATGATGCCGCACATTAAAATGGAAGTGCAAGGAGATTCCTTGGGATGCAATTCCTTTACAGCTCAGTGCCTCTGATCAATTTGAAAGGCTGCTTCACATATTATAAATGGATTTTGACCATAGCAACATTACATTCTCTACTACTAAATGCTGGGTTGCCTGTACAGTGGCAGCTTTGCGGCTTGCCAGAATCACTGACCTTGGGTATGAATCCCTTTGTCAGCCTATCACATCATAAGATGCATAGTGAAATAACAGAAGCTAAGTTTCTTATCAAGAAGTCCTTTGAGTGATATAGGGCAGAGTGATATAGGGCAGAGTGATGAACTTAGCTATTATGAACAGTCAGTCCAAGAGGAATGGTAAAAGACAGAGACAGTTGACTGACCACTAAGAGAATGGAAATCAGGGATATTCTTTTGGGTGGCTACCAGTGTAGTTATTGTTCATTCATAATTCACAGTAAGACTGCTTTCATAAAATGTTGTGAAAACATAGACTTTCCTCCAAATGTCTGTGTTTTGGACAGAGACTGCACTTGCTTACATGGGTAATAGTATAAACATTGTATGGGGGCAGGAAGAAACACAGAAACAAACAATTTCATATTGTAAAAAGGAGGTCCAAAATATCTTGGCAGTGACCAGTTTGTCATTTAGAGCCTCAGGTTTCCTTGCCAGCATTGAAATTAGACTGGACTAGAATCAAATCAGTTCTATCAGTACCCTGAACTAACCTTTGGTTAAGCTGATAATTTTCAGCTTGTTAAAATGTTTAATCTGTATCAAAACTGCAACATGTATTGCTTTACCTTGGCATACATGTGTGACTGGTGAATACAACCCTATGCAGCATCATTTTCTTGCACAGTTACAGAACATTAATTCCATGGTCTCTTTATGAGCCACTTGGTGCTGCCAGTTGCCTAGTGTAGAAATGCAGAACAATTTTTATCCTCCTGAGAAATGTGATTTATTAGATTATTATCGAAACAGAATGCCATTTCAGTAGTGCCAAATGTGCACCACTCAAGAGAAACAGACATTCACAGGGAAAATATCTCCACTGCTGGAGTCAAGCTCTATGAGTCTACAGTCTGTGAAGTCACATCTAATTCAGTTTCAAAACCTACTTTCCAAATAGCTCAAGATATGTCTGCTTGGGTTCGTTCCCTTTGCTCAGTGCTGTCACTGGTGACACATTTATCAATACCTGATGGTCACACTGATTCACAGATCAGTAGCCAAAGGCCCAAAAAGAATATTCTCCTAAGACCTTTCCAGAGCAATCTCTCCTACTTTCAGCAACTTGTTATAGTCTTAGAAATTATACTATGCATTAAAAAAGAAATTTTGATTACTTTTAAAGCTTCATGTAAAAATCAAGACAGTTTCTCCCTGAATTTGTCACAATATAAAATGAGAGTTCAATGGGATCCCAGTTATACAGAGTAAGGAATACATTGAGTTATTTTTTCAGTGTCAAGCAGCTCAGAAAATCACAAAAGAGGTAACACAAGAAACCAGATTTCTTTAGGAGAGAATATTGCATCCCATGAATACACAGCAAAATGTTAAATAAGTTGTATTTTCTATTTATTTTTATATTTCTATTTGTGAAGTTCAGTCATAGAGGAATATGTGCTAGTTTTCCTTTTTTTTAAAAGAGTAGTCTCAAAGCTGTAAGCTCTTTGTTATCAGAGAAGAACTGGCTAGAGAAGAGATTTCTTCTGGCTGTTGCATGGTATCCTGTATTGTCTTACCTCAAATCACCTCTTGGAAAGCATATTTCTTAACTCTCAAGAATTCCAGAATGTGTATAAGAGGTAATCGCATGGCAGGCGTGAAAAGGCTTCAAGAGGTATCTTTCTTCATATGAGGCAGGCTTTGAAAGAAGGGTTAAATAACCTTTACTCAGGCAAAGCAAAGAGTGAAGGAATTGGAAAAATCATCAAAGAGTTACAGAATGTCAACAGTATCATCTGTATATTCCTGCGAGTATGCCTCTATCTTGTCCCTTCCCTGCTATATAAGCTAAGTTGCAGCTTGCTTCTCAGCAGAAAGATTTGAAGCAGATTCCAGTGCTTCTTCCTCTTCTCATTGCTCCATTTCATGTGTCCTTGTGCTGTGGCTTTCATACTTCATACTGAATTTGATGTGTATTTACTAGGGGCATCGAGAAACTTCAGCATTTACTGAAAATCTACTCGGGAAAATTATTTTATTAAACCATGGGCTTTCATTGAGTATAAACTAGACCTTCCATATGGTTCTGTTGGTAGGCTTTATAAGAATAGACTCTCCTAAGACATTTAACCATGAAGAAAAAAAGAAAGAAGTGTAGGAGATCCTGTTTCTGCTGTGTAGATTGTACTTTTACTGTGTGTTGTGTATCTACCCAGTAGAAACATGAAGATTTTGTCAAACACCACGTGTTTTTTGTTGCAGACATTGCAAGGGCTATTTGTGGAAGAGACAATAAATCAACATCGAACACATTCAATTCACTATAGTATCATGCTTTCAGTTTTACTGTTGGAAGGGTGGATTTGAGTCCTTCTTAGATAAGTCTTCAACTTCATGGTCTGGATTTTTTTACGTATACGCCCAGATCATCTCTAACTGAAATCATTGCCACATTGTTGTACCAAGCTTTTACTAAATTTCAGTTACTAGAATATCTATCTACTGAGGAGAGAGCCATTTGTGGTCCCAGATGGATTTTCTTAATTTCCTTTTTTGTGTTGTGTCTTAAAAACACATATATTTTTAAAAAAATGTCTGGTGGCCAGTGATGGCTTAATGACTGTTGCTCTAGTAGTTCTGTCAAGTGATGTTTTAAAAAAAAAAAGGCCCTTTCAACACTTTTTAATGGAAAAGTGAGGCTTTTGCTGTAACAATGCCACAGCTTAAGTCGATGTTTTGTGTGCACCTTTTTCCCCGTGCAGTTCCTTTTCTGTTTTCATCAATGTTTTATGAAAGAGGATAGGAAAAGGACATAGTGAACACTTTTATCAACACCTCCACAGCTTGACAAGGAATATATATTTGAGAAAGCAGCAAACAGCTTGTTAGGTATGAAACAACAATAAGACATGCACTTCTCTGCTCCAGTCCTTTCTGTCTTGTCCAAGGATATTCATAGAACCTTCTCACATGTGTTATACAAATTTTCTGCTTAAGGAACAGGGGATTCTGTTGTAAACTGTCTTCTTATCTTTCTCTGTGATTCCCTCACCTTTGCAGCTCCTCAAACTTTGAAGCTGTTAGATGCCTTTTCTTATACTGTATTAGCATGAAAATGACTATTACAGTTAAATTTCAGCAGTATTTATATTCTAGTTCAATTCCCATTAACTCATGTTTACTTAAAATGGTAATATTTGAGCTAAGTTTCCACAGGCACTTTCTGATTCATTAATACTGCCTGGATACTATGAGCAAAAGCATACGTCTGTTATTGTGATACATACCTATTTGAGATTTATTTTGTTACTAACTGAAACAATAGAGCAGCCGGGGGTAGAAAGTAGAAACTGGTCCAGAAAATAGTTTTCAGTGAGAAGGACTTTTGTCTGTTCTGCTGATAATCAAATTTTGTTTCACTTAATCAAAAATCCCTCAATGCACTTAACTTCTGGTCCGCTTATATTTCTCTTGCATGGCTGCACGTATCATAAACTGAATAGGAAGGTAAGCACATATTTAAGTGAACCACATAATACAGGGTCATGTGATGAATGTTTATAATCTCTGGTTTTCTTCTTTTTAAGGTATTTGTGGGCATCAAAGTTGTGCTGGGATCATGCTTAGAAAATAGGCCCTGTGGCATATTTGGCTGCAGGCTGTCCATCTTCCTGGGAGCCCACAGCCAGCTGCAGCTCATGGGAAACGGGGAGAATTCATAATGTGAGGGATTATGAGGAGCCAGCCATGTGCACTGCCGCACTGGTAGCTTCAAATTTTCAGGAAGCACAGACCAGATTTGCAAATGGATACAAAAAATACTGTTGGAAAATACTGAGAAACAGCTCCGGAAGCAAAGAGCCCAGAGGAAATTCTGATCCTTCAGTTATGTTGTAATCCATAAAGATGCTTGTTGATGTGCCTTCGGTGAGAAGATTTAAGTGAATAGGATGTATCTGGATATACATTGAGCTGGGCAGGATCTTTATGTTTTTCTGGATCTGGCAGAAATATTTATGTTTTTCTGGACAGATTAAGTCCCTACAGTGTAAATCTAAGCTTTGGATTTTCTTTTTTCCCCTTCAAATACTCACCTCAGATATTTAGCAACACGAACAACTTACTGTAGAGATAAGAAACAAATCCGTGTTAGCAGTTTCCAAATACCTGACAACTTTTCAAAGAACATGATTGAATTAACTATGGGCATAAAACAGTTGTGCATCTTTGACTATTTTTGGTAAGAAAAAACTAGTAAAAAGGAGACTAATAAACGAGATGTTATTTTTTCATCTTTTGGTGACAGGAAAGCTGTCCTTCACGCTTACCCAAGTAGAGATAGCAGAGCCTGACAGTGAGGTTAAGAGGGCCCTGCAAGCAAGGAGTGGGCTATGATAAATGATGGTTCCTTTCCCACAGTGGAAAGGCAGTCCAGAAAGCATTGGGAAAGTGAATAGGGACTGGGATAAAATATCATTTGATCAATTTGACTTTCGGGGAAGGTCTGTTATGTTTTATGTTATTTTTCTTCAAAGCATGAAATGTTATTAGGATTATTTTCTTCACTCCAAACCTTGGTTAGACAAATAATACATGTTTCTCTTAGTTGACATATCTACACAAGAGCAGCTAAAGTTTCAGTTAGAAAAATAAAATACCTTAATGTTTCAAATAATATCATTTTTTGATATCGCAGATATCTAGATATCTAGACTCGCACAGTCTAGACATTAATATATACTAGTTCAAGATCAAGAAAATAACTTAGATATTTATGTGCTTAATTTTATTTTAGTAACTTTTCTGATAAGAATTAATGGAAATTAATTGTTACCAATTTTCTAGTGTGTTCCACATCTCCATAGTGTTGATACTGAAATATTGATACTGGAAATCTGTGTGCACAATGTTGACTTATTTTAGTTTAGTTCATTCAATCAGAGCTGTTTTTAATTTAAAATTGCAGAGCTGGACTCTAGGTATGAACTGTATAGTCTGCTTCATTTAATAAAGTTTATTTAATGCCAAGGTCCAGAAATACAGGTGATACCTGAGGACCCACAGAGCAGGCATACCTAGAAAAACAAGTTTTAACTTGTATAAGCCTATTGAGCAAAGCCGGGAAAACCCTAGGCAAACTAAAGAGGTTTAAGTAAAACTAAGTAACATCAATATTTGGAAAATCTTCCCCAGTCCCAGATGACTACAGATACATAGGAAATCAAACAAAGTTCTCAGTTTTTCTAATTTCACATAATTGTCTATCAAGGGAAAAAATAAAAATAGAATCTTTTATGTCATTAAAGTAATACAGAAGTATCACTACTAAAATGAAATATAATTAAGATTTATTATTTGTGGGTTTTGGTGATTTTAGACTTTGAGTAATAGCATTTCTTCAGTATAGAGCTCTGCCTTTTCTTTTCCACTTATTCATTCCACTAGTGCTCTCCAAAAAGATCAGAATAATATGCCTCTTTCTCTATATATGGTGAACTGAAAACTTTGAAAATCTTGAATTTAAGGGTTGTCCTTGTCAGCCAGCATATATGTTGCAAAAATGATTGAACTTAAAAGTTGGTTCTCAAAAGATGAATGCTGCTGTTGTAACAAGAGATTTCAGGCAATGCTGGTTATTTAAGATTTATGTCACTACTACAGTGACACTGTTACTCTGTGGCCCCTGGTAGGATCTCTTTTGATCTTTTACCTCTGAAAGTAATGCAGCTATTCTAATTGTTGTAACTGATAGCTAGTCTATAAAAGTGATTTCTTAGTATCAGAGATAACAGTATCTGTAACAGTTTGTTAGAACAAATTTGCATATTTACAAGGCATTATTTTTTACCCTATAGTTGTTTATTTTTTGCCAAATAATTTTAAAGAGTTACCTGAAACTGTTCTAGTCTGGTCCACATTGTTGCCATATGCCTTTACAAAAGGACTCTGCTGCCTGGGTAACTTTCAGTTATGGGTAAATGTTTGCTTTGCCATTTCTCTTCTTGTAGTATAGGCAATAAAGCCAGCATAAGCCTTTTATCATTTAAATAAGGACAGTCAGGGTAGTTGAGGTCCCTTGCTACTTTAGACAGTTTGATTCTTATCTGACATTTAAAAAAACCCCAAAACCCAACTTCTATAAAGCTCATTTAAAGCTAGTATTTTAAAGAGAAAATGCCTGGCAATTTTCTGTTGCTTTTTTACTGTATTTTGTCACATTGTGATTTTACTTAAAACAAGCTAACAGTCACCATGCACAGAATAATTTTGTCTGTTCCTAAAACAAGTGAGGGGAAGGCTGGTGCTGTCATCCCTGCACAAAATATATAAAGAAATGAGGAATAAAATCCATGAGCAGAGTGATTTTTGTTTGCATTAGTTTTATCAAAGAAGCATGAATTTTAATAACGACATTCCAGTCACTTCTGCTCCCCTGTTCTTATGCAGTTATGCACCAACTTTATCCTGAAATAAATGAGGCTTTAGTTTTTCTTGCTGCTACATTAATTCTGCTGATTTTATGTTTTTAACTAGTGGTGACTTTCTATATTAGGTAATGTATATGTCCTTAGAAACCAGCATTTGCAAATACTTGTATTAGATGAACACTCCACAATCATTAACAATGAGAACCACCATGACCATTTATTAAGAAGTGTCGTGCTACACAGTTCTCTGGTTTACCTGATACAATCTACAAGCTTGGTCAGTGGAAGTATTGGATGTTTCCTAGCAAACTAAATGAAACTATGATGCAAGCAGTTGCAGATGTAGCTTTACTTCGCCTATGTATGCGAAGTACCAAATCTCTCAAGAGGTATCTAGAAGCATGTTGCTGATGTGCTCATCTGTCTTGAAAGATGAACCAGGCATTTTCCCTTCTCATCACTCAAGACAAAATTCCTCACCTTTATCTCCCTGGTTGCAAGTAGTCTGTGATAAAACTTATTATTGTAGTTTGTCCTGCCTATGATTTTTAATTATTTTATTAAACTGTATTTTGATAGAAATAACTTTAATATGTTCTAACAATAAATCAGGAGTAGCACTGACTAGAATGGAGTTTAGAAATGTCAGGACATTTTAAATTTAGTTTAGTCTAGAGGTCTGTCTAGAGGTCTATCTAGAGGACTGCAGATCCAGGACTGTTTTTTGTGGCTTGAGGACAAGCTCACCCTGCTCGAGTACCAATAGCTCCAGATGGATCCGAAGGAGATTAGCAGATGAGGAATTCCAGGATTTGAGTACTACCAGCAGACATATTGAATGAACACGCTGGAAGAAGGAAAGCCCGAAGTACTGATTCCCTAGGTTTAGACAGTTCTCCAAAATGCATGATAGAATTTTGCTGGAAATACTGTTTGGATTGTTTAAAACTGAATTTTCCCAACACAATTTCACATTATTTCTGACTAGACCTAATCTGTAATGGCTAATATAGTGTTTGGCAGGCTTTTGCTTTTAGAACACATTTCAGCTTGACACCTGACTGAAGCAATTTCTGCTAACAGATCAATGATTGCACCATAAAACTGATTGTGGGTGCAAAATTACTACAAATAGATCTAATTATTCACGTGTGCTGTTTAACAGTTTTATAATTATGAGGCAGGAAAAAAGTCTGTCTTTTCCAATCAGCAGAGTTATTATTTAACTCAAACTATGCATTTAAGACATAAATGCTGGCTAAAGGAAGCATAATCTTGTGGTTTTGCTTTAAAAATCCTGGTGTCACAGTTCATTCTGAAAGTTATGTGTATTTAGAAAAAAAAATGTCAATGTGGAAAAAAGGAAGTTGTGCAGATGTGTAGATGGCTCTGGATGTTGTTCCTTTGTGAACGTCAAAGGTGGTCATGATCATTAGAGTGGAATGGTCCCTTAGGTGATTTGTGCCACATCCATAACAACATGATGACTTGTTTATTTCTTATGTATTCAGTGAAGTACCAATTATAACCATCCAAGTGGGCTATATATGTTTGTGTGATTTCTTAAATGAAAGTAGTGGAAATATTTCCCTCTCTCGTTGTCTTTCACTCTCTCCTTGCAAATGAATATTTATTCAGCAATAGATTGGGTACGTCTGCCCCTTTAGTTCATGATTTATTCCCTGGCTGCATAATTAAGGCAGACAGATTCTTAGAGTGGAAATTTTCTTTGATCACAGAAAACCATGTCTTGGGGAACGGAGTCTTCTTTCTGATTGGGTTATCAGATTCCATCACTGTTTTGTTCTAATGTTTCCTTTGATCACAGTATGGTTGCTAAAGTATAATAATCTAGATATATGTCTTTGAATTTAAAAGGATGATTTCACAAGCCAACACTTAAACGATATTCCAGAAATCCATTCAAACAAATGATAAATGAAGAGTCAGCTGAGAAGCTGACTGCAAATATCCCTGCTTGAAATTTTGAAGGGTGTGTTCTAACAGTTGTAACTGGAGTGTCATGTTAGCAATTCAGCCTTGAAGGATTTCAATGGCATTTGTGATTCCCTTTTCTCCCCTGATCCTTGACTTGAGTTTATTGGTCTTTAAATCATAATTAATTGTTTGAATCTAAATATCTATTTAATATGTACAACATAAGCAATAAATCCCAATCCCAAAAAGAAATCTACGTATTCTAGCAATGATTACATCAAACCACAAATGCTTAGTGCTCAGAATTAGAGATTACTATTATTGTTCAGCTTCTCCATACAAGGAGCTGCTTTCCAGCCTTCCAAGTTGCTGGTTAGTGTTATTTGTTCCCATATTTACAAGCCAATGTAATTACCAGATATTTCATGTCAGGATATTGGAAACAATTTTCCTCAGGGCAGATGGGTGGAGGTTGTTAGGAAAGTGATCGCATTCAATTCTGGGTGATGAATTCTCTGTGCTTCAGCAATTCAACGCATTACTGGCAACCTTCTTATCTCTTGCTCTTTTTTCGATATGTCAAAGTATGTGGTCTTTTGTATAGTAGTCTTAAATGTGCAATATTTTAGAGGTGTCTCATGCCTTTATTGTATAGAAGATAATAAAGCAGATGTTTTGGCGGACAGTCCCTATTGCATTGTTTCCCACAGTTTCAGGAGACTGGATCTGGTGGTTGATGCAGTCCCTTCAAACCTTGAGTTTAATGTCTTTAGGCTTTAAGGAATTCAGGCATAGAAAATAATACCTGGGTGCAGCTTCTGCCTATGCAACATGCAAGATTACATATATGTCATTTTAATGGACCTTTATATGTCACTGAATGTGAATTTTAGTAACTTTTATACCCACAAGATTTTGCTTTTGCATCTCTTGAATGCGATGTTGTCACTTTTTCATGTTGAGATCTCTAAAATACTTTTGAAAGGAAAACAACCTAATTTTATAGGTGTTGGTTTTCCTGTTAACATTTTAGTTAGTAGAACACATTAACTATAAGCATTCTTAGCCTCCAGAAATTTAAGTGTTTTAAACATAGATGGAAAGATGTGAGGTATGTCTATGGTTGTTCTGAATTTTTTTTTATAAAACAAAAACAGATGTAAAAATGTAAAAAGAGAGCTTTAGGGCATCGAGTAGGAATATCCAGAGAGCAAGGGTCATTAGAAAGCAGGATATGTTCTGTATCTGTACTTCCCAGCATGACATCCCAGGAAAGACACTGTGCAGTAACTTTTACAGGGATTGTTTTACAATGTTTAAGAGTTTATATACACACTGACATTGTATCATTATAAATGTGAGCATTTAACACTTGGCATGAAACATCTGAAGTGCTTTTCAACAAACTGTATATTGCATCTCATTGAGCACTCTATTTATCCTTTTAACAATGAGTTTATTCACAAAAATTTAAACAAAAGAATTTGGACTTTGACAGTTTTGCAGAAATCGTGTGCAGGCCTAAAATTGTGATTTGCTGGGAGGAAAGTAGGAAGAACAAGTCTGATCAGCTGTTTGTACTAGCGAAAATCTTCAAACCTGAATGGTAAATTATATTTATTTCAAGGGTTTATAATTTCCAGCTATTTTAAACAACAGTGGAATGTAATTTTAATGATAGAACTTGAAAATACTTAAGATTTTCATGCTGTATTATTCTGCATCATATTTCAAATCTACCACAAAGACCAATGTGAAATACAAAATATAATATATCATTGTAATAATAAACTAATGCCACCCATTCATTTGAAACTAAAATAAAACATCTTCTTTATTATAGGAAATATTTAGCACCAATGTTCTTCTTTTGAATTTTAGTTAAGATTGCAGTAGAATTTCATATCTAACAATCTGCAGATTGGCTGAAGATCAGATTTCTAAAAATGAGTATAGAATATAGAGAATAGGAGTGAAGAGAAAGTAAAATATGTTGTAAAATATTGGTATACTTAAAATACTGAGATTTGCAGCATAAGCGATTTCACGTTCTACTCCTTGGCATTACAAGTTGCTTTTGTTTCTTAATACTATCCCTACAGATTTATCTTCTTATTTTTAGTTTTCTTCTTGTCCTATTTCATCTACCCTAATTTTCCTTAGTTACAGATACACAGAAAAAGTACTCAGAAATCCTTTTTTCCTCCATTAATTCTTTTCCCTTGATTTCTTCACTGTTTGTACTTCTCCTTAACTTTTCCAAGCCTATTTATTCATTATTATTTCACAGTTTTGTCTCTCTTGCATTTTTCTCACCTTTTTTTTTCCTTTTATTCCTTTGATTTAATAATAGTGAAGATAACAAAATGAAGAACGTGAATCTAGTGCTGTATGGCAAGCAAAAGAGGGATGTGAAAACCAGTGGAGAATAAAGAGAGCTCTCATTCATGAATTTTCTTTGCAGTGTCAACTATCTGAAAACGAGTAGAGAGAGTAGATAAGCAGTCTCCACCTGAAACGAGCACATTCTCAATTTGCTTATGTAGGTTAAGTTTCTGATAACTTAATATTGATTCTTTAACTTTTTTTTCCTGAAGATGGGTTGCTATATTTTGTTGCTGGTGGTTTATTAACTGTTTTAAAAAATTAATTGAATGTGTACAATGAACATCATTCCACAGGTCACACAGCATTTAGGACATATAGATCCACCATTTGGAAGGACATATAGATCCATCACTTTAAAATGTAAAAGGTTATCTTACAAGGAAATTACAGACATAATAATGAAGAGAAATATGAGTACAGATGATGATCCAGCAGGTCTATCCTTCCAGCTGTCGCCCAGATAAACAGAGCAGGGAGGAATGACCTGTTAAGTAGTGCTGTCCTGCCCTCATAAGCAAGTTTGAGAGCAAGCCTGCTCCAGTGTCATTCTGTGGTTCTGCACAGACCAAAAAGACGAAAAGTAGTCTTTCTCAACACAGCTCTCATCAGAGTATGAGCAGCACAGACTGTTTCTCTGCTCCAGATTATCAGAATTGAAGTCTGTTAATAGAGTATACAGACATACACACTGAAGTCTCTTGTATAGCTGTATTTACATGCTCTATCCATTTGGTAGCAGGGCCCTAGACCACAGCTTCCTTGAATTGCCAGGACATGGGCACTCAGCACCTTGAGCTTGTGATCTCTCATTCTTGTTGCTCTTGGCCAGCCTATAGTGTTACATTTTCCCTCACACTTATTCTCCTGGATCCACCTTGATCCCTCCCTTTCCCTACCTTTGACTCTTCTCTTTAACAACACTTAGTAAGTTTCTCACATCTTGCAATCCCCTGGAAACATCTTTCGATAAGCTTTACCCGGTAACCCAAACCTCTGCTGCCAGTAACTACCATGTTTACTGAGACAACAAGCCCCTTCATAGATGCCATTATGTGCAGAAAGTTCCCTTCTGTGACTCCTTTTGCCCAGGGACAGTGGACTAACTGGTCTCATTGGGTGATCTTGGAGATTAACCATTTCTGCGTGCTCTCTTTGCAGTTATTCCTTGGTTATGAGGGTGCCTCTGTCTTTCATTGTTCCTCAGGTTTTGGGGTTTTTTTTAGGATTAGAGTTTAAGCAGATAATTTAACATCAGGTAGGATTCGTCATACTTTAATAATAGACATAGATAAGCTTCACAGATAGTTTAATGTAGCCATATCCGAGGAGAAAAATAATTATAAGAGCACAGCTGTCTTGAGACCTCTCTTACAGGTTTTGGTTTTTGACATCTAGAGACGATATCTCTTCATTCACTGTAGAGATAACTTGGATGACTGGTTTCAAGCAGATACTAAGTTTTCAGATGGCTAAAGCAGATATCCATATGCACATAAATAATAAGTAAATAATTTACTGATTGATGAAATATAATTGAGTAGAAGTCTAGTCTTATGAGGAGGGCAAACTGGCATTTGAAGCTATAACATTATAGATTTGGTTGTTTGAGATATGACTTCTGCCACAAGTTATTTTGTAATAACATGTCAAATATTAGTTATAACATCTAATTCATTTTTTTCTAAAGCATTTATCTCCTTGAAATATTCTGTATGGATTAATCTATGCTTTTTATTTAGGCCAGGATGAATAAAACAAATGAAATTACAATTATACAAGTAAATGTTATTTCAAGCCATCTAGCAGCAGGAAATAGCTTTATAACAATATTACATAACAACTCCTATCACTAGTGATCAGCGTGATAATGTTTTTCTTTTTCATGTAGTGTTAAGCATTATTTAACAAGGGTTTTCTTCAACAGGTTATGTACTGAGAGGAACCCCCTGCCAAAAAAAAGAGATATAGGGGACAGATGTAAATATGGAAGTTGTAAGACAGTGTATTCTTTCATTTTGACCCAGAAATATCTTCTTTGAACAGTAAGTCAGTGTTGTTGTCTAGTTTTTTGGTTTTATTTTTGGGCATAAGAATGACAAGGGATCATTCAGACTGTAATGAAGTAAACACTTGGTTTATATAGCATGCATGACAAAAAGACCATCAATGACCAAGACCAGAAATTCTGTCTGCAAAACAGAAATAAGATAATTTTGTCAGGGTTACATTTTATGCATGGATTGTAAGGTAGCTTTATAGTTACAACTAGCATAGTTACAGCTTCTGGACAGCAAAGACAATTTGGTTTCCTTGGACCAGTTAAGTTATGACCAAAACTGGAAAAAAAGTGTTAGCCATGAGAAGAAAGTATAATATTTTCCAAAGAAACAAAGAACATCATGAGTATTGAGCAACGCTGCAATGTGATATACTGAGGTGGGAATTAATGCAAATACTTAGAGACCTATGTGATAGCAAATATTGATGCCATGAAGAAGGAGTAAAAAAGGTTTCCCTGCAAACTTCTGTATACAATAAATTCCATAAAAGAAATTGCTGAAGGAAATGCTGTACAAAACATTTGTAAGTTCAGTATTAGCGGAATTCATTTTAGAAAAAGAGTTAATTTAATCCTAAGACTTGATATTTATCAGGTTAAACAGGGTATTTATTACTCATTGCTCAAGTAGCAGTTTGCCAGTCCATGGACACATCTGACTTTTGATAGAGTAAGTCTTTATGTTATAATTTCATATTGCTGTTAATAAAATGTAAATGAAACTTGTTGATTTTCAGGCAAGACATATTTCAGGCTACTTTTCAAGAGTTTAGCTCAGTTACCTTGAATCTATTCTAGCCATAGCTACCAGAGGAATATTCTATTTCCACACGTCTTCCCATTAGAGCTGTGAGAAATATGCACTAACGATTTGGCAAAAAACCTATATTTCATTCACGTTTTTCCTTTGAAAATAGATCAACAGTCAATCAAGTCTACGTGACAACTTCTAGTGAAAAGTCAGAATTCTATTATCTTTTTCAATTTTTTGCTTGTCACTAACTTAGCATTTCTCACAAAATTCCTGAGTAGCATCTTGCCTTTCTTCTGAGCAGTAATATTTGTATACACTTACAGACTGATTTCTCAGTGGAGGAGGAAACAGAGATAGAGTCTGTATACATTCTAGGAGTGAGTAACTTGTTTCCCTTTATGTATATATTCATTCTAGAATGAACATAATTGAATAGAAAGGAAGGGGGGTTTTATCTTATTTTATCTGCAGTAGCAAGACCTAGACTGCTAGGAGTAGCTTTGCTCAAGTGTTCAAGGGCTGGCTTAAGTTTGAGATCAAAGCAAAGGACAAATTCTCCTCTGCCAGATCCTTTTTGCCCTGGAGTCTTACAAGAAAACTCTCCACATTAGCAGTATTGCAGCATATTTGGTAATAAAAACAATTCCTTGTTGATTACAAAAAAATAACTTTTAATTTTTTGCAATTCAGCCATATGTCAATAATTAGTATTGCATGTAGTTTATTATTTAGGGACTTTTCTCTCACCCTCATTATTCCTCTTCCTCCCCCCTCTCCCCTTCACTTAGTGGTTATTGAAATATAAAGAAGAGTTAGAGATAACATTCATAGCTGTCAAGAGAAAGCATATAGCAAAGAGGCTATGTAAATAAGAAGCTCAAACACTCCTACAGTTCCCTAAAGGAGCAAGGGGAAACAGAATATATTACTTCTGACTCAGGAAATTAAAAAATAGTCTAAGAAAATGTGCTGAGGTGAAGAAAGCAGCCCGAAACGTTGCTGAGACTTCTAGTTACAATGAGAGACAACAGAAAATAATAGGTTTGGAAATGAAATCAAATGTACAAACACATTGAGAACTGCTTCACCTTTAAGGAATAACTCTCATTCCTTGTGTCAGAACAACCTCCCCCAGAATATAAAATCCAGTCCTGACACACAGTCCTGGCTAAAAGTTCAAGGACTCCATCCCTGAAATGTGGTAGGATATCACAGAACCACAAGGTAATACAAGTTGTCAGAGACCTCTGGTGTTCATCTAGCCCAGTCACCTGCTCAAAAAAGACATAACTTCAAAGCAGATCAGATTATTTAAGACTTATAGTTCAATTTTGAAACTCCCCAGGAGCCTTTCTGGATAATACAACCTGGTGTCTGAACGCTTGCAACTGTTTTGGGTATTTTTAACCCCTTTCTCTGGTCAGAACTTGCCTTCATACAGCCTGTTGCCTCTTTTTGCTTCCTTGTGCATCTCGTAGAGCCTGGTTCTGTATTTTCTACTACCCCACTTTCTGTAGTGGATGGCAGTGCTTTATAAACTCACAAACTTGCAGAAGTGCTTGCATGTAGACAAGTTTTATAGACCTTCAGGATAAGGAACAGTATCATCTAGCTGAAGATGTCCCTTCCACTGTGAAAAATATATGTGTTTCCCAATCCCACCTCAGTCAGAATTGGATTTCTGCTGGATATTTTGCAATCATCCCATATTAATTTGCTAAGAATAAAATCTTAGATTCTGCTCCCCAAATGCCCTGGCATCCTCCACTTACCCTTTCTAGGTGATATCGTTTCACTCACCACTGAAGCTGGTGGTGAGCCATAGCATTTAAAACTACATTTTTTTTTTCCATAAGAATTACAAAAGTAATATTTTTTTTGTCTTATCTGATCATGATTATTTGTACCTGAAGTTGTTTCAGTACAGCCCTGAAACATAGATGCAATTGGCACAAGATTTTCTCACAGTGCATTGAAAGATAGAGTTGGCTCTGGTATTTCTGATTTCCCAGCCCACTTGTTTGACTAATTAGATGTTGGGCTCTGTAAATGGTTTTGAAGTTGTTTATTCCCTGTCTAATGACATTACATGTGTCACAGCAACTAATAACGTGAGGTGCTCGGTTTAGGAAATATACAGGAAACAGCTGGGATTAGCCACTGCCAGTCTGCAGAGAGCCTTGTTTTCTATTCACCCACAACAAACATTCCAGAAAGAGAGGGAAAGAAGGAAAAAAACAGCAACATAGTAATACTCAAGCGTCCATTAAAAACATTGCTAATACATGTTCAGTATCTCAGAGAGAGGAAACAAAGGCAATACTTCTGATTCTGCGCAACTTCATCTATTATTAGTTCTGTAATATTGGCTTGTGTCATTTTTGGTCAGTAACTACTTTTCTGTTCAGTTTCTAGAAGATACCCTGGTAGACTATAGTCAAAAATAAATGCATAGCTTTGTAAAAAACAAACGAGAGCTTTTTGCTTTCCAGTGGATTCTTGATTAATTTCATACCTTTCTCCTAAAGTAGTTTCATATTCCAAATGATCACATCTGGCAGCTGCCCAGGTAAAAGAGCTCTGCCAGCTCAAAGATGCATAGCCAAGATGTTAATATTCATGCTGCGTTTTGCCCTTCTCATTTGTGTACTTAACTCTCCATGGGGAGCTCCAGCCAGTTGTGCATCAGGATCTCATTAAAAAAACAGAGAAGAATACAAATTTTAGAAACGCAGGTCCACTCTTGCCCTTAGAGAGGTTTATTAAATAATAGTGAGCAAACATCAGGTGGGACTGTATCCTGACAAGTACTGAAGCTGCTGACTTCCCTAGCTTTAACATATAAAAAAACAATACATTTGTGCTACAGTTTCTGGAAGATGCTTGAGGAAATGTAATCCAGTACCTACAGACATCTGTACTGAGGGAAATTAAATATGCTACGCTTTATAACTAAAAGAAATCCACTGGCAAATCTTTTTTTTTTTTTTTCAGCCATCAGAGGTTACATTCGATGAGCTTAGGATGTAGAAATTTATAAAAAGATATTTTAATACATCTATTCTAAATGAAACTTAATAGAAAATGTTATTGATTTTGTCAAAATTGCATTTAAAATACACTCATTATAATCTAATAAATGAGAGAAATAATTAATGGAACAATTGCTTGAAGGTAAATTTATTTGTGATACTATTAGCATTCCCAAAGCTGATTCTTACCTCCTCTATACCTTCAAGAACCTCTTTTATTATGCTGTCTGGGAAAAACAATCCAGTATATAATAACCTTCAAAGTGTTCCTAGAACTCCAGTTAAAGCTAATGGTGGTTGAAAATGATCGGCATTGCAGAAATTCCTCTAGTAGAATAGTATTACAGGTATGGAGACACCTTATATTTTTACTCTCCTTCATACTAAAAGGATTGCTTTTCAACACATAAACAACGTTTATAGAGAATGAGTTATGTTGTTTTCATGCAAAGAACAGCATAGTTTATCATGACAATACATGAGGAAAGGCAGGTACAGAGCGAAGGCCCAGCTCATTGCTTACTTAGTGAATTGAGCTCAGTGTTGTTCTTTTCTTAAGCAAGCTGATTGTCATCAGCAAAACACTTTTTTTCTCCATCAGGCAAAAGCACTAACCTTCCAGTGTATGGAAGAACTCAGTACATTTTAGAAGATAACTTGCAGGACTGACCAAATAACCCCTGATTGTTGTTTGGGTCGTCTGTTACTTTAACTCATTATTGCTTGTCTCCTTTACATAAGAAAAAATATTTAGCTACTCTATAATTTCTTTTGGGGTGAAGTTATATAAAGAAAAGAAAATGATAGTACAGCCTTTTGTGTATAGGTAAGTCAGCTATGACTGACCAAGAGAATTATAGAAAGTATAGGTCCTTTATTCTAGCAGAGGGCAGAACAACAGGTCAGGGCTAAAGGCAGCTCCTAGGACAAGGTAACTCAGTCCCTCTAAGCCTGAACATCTTTTCTGCCTAACAATACAGAGCAGGGATTTTTATGGCAGCTTAACCTCATATCAACCTTTGTGAAGAATGCACAGCAAGTAATCGTGGACTTTGGAGCTTATATATCACAGAAAACTAAGTATTCTTTAGGATGAATAAGTCTCTTCTAATAATTTAGGTTTTCTCCTAAAAAATGCTGCGGATGAGCAGCTAATAAAACATACTCAAGAGCATAAAATATTCCTGTGAGAAATTCAGCTTGTTTTACAAAACTAAGATTTAAAGAATCCATTTCAGTCCCAAATTGGTTTTAAAATGTGACTTGGTAATTTCAGACTATGTGCAAAGCTGATTTTTATTCAATAGTGAACATGCAAACACATTAGAACAAAGGCTGAAGACCTGCTTGCTCTTCTGCTGTTCTGGTCAGTCACCAAAGAACACTTTTCTATTGCACACTTGTGAAGAAACCCTACTCCCAGATCAGAAACTAAATCAAGGAATTCTATTGTGCACCTTCATATTACATATCATAAGCTGTGTAGTATAACTTTGGGGATCAACTAGTTGAACAGAGGCTGAAAAAATCTAAGAAATTCTAATCCTAAACAGTCTGGTCTATATACACACATATCCATATGCTGTAGAAATATCTTCAGAAACACAGGGATGACGACTCATCTCAGACACATACGCAATTACGTATGTACTTTCAGATATTCATGACATTCTCTATGAGACTAAAATCTCATTATCTTATCTTGAAATATTTTTCCAGAAGAAAATCCAACTCTCATTTTCCTGCACTAGGTTGTGTTAAATAGATTGACATTATCTCTTTGTCTACACAAAACTGAACACCCACTCTTTAGAGAACTGGCATTGTTCTTGTGCTGTGGCACTGTATTGGGGTACTTAGAAGCATGAATTATTAAATAATTATGCAATCAGAAAAATGATCATTTGATTTGTCTAGTTGCTGCCAAATGAGATAATTATAGCATAGGAACCATCTTTTAAAATAAAATGATTTTTTTCATCCCATTCCCAGGCTCTATGTAACTGTATTATTAAAACAAAGCCCTGTTAATTACATGTATCCTATAATAGTAGCAGTTTAGGTTTTCTTCTGAATATCCGTATCTATGTATCATAATTGGGTGTCTCCGGTGCTCAGAGGAAGATAGTTGCCATTCCTTCTGTCTTAATACTGTAGCTGCATTCCTGCTTAGGTATTCCATGCAAAGCTGTATGGGTAAATTATAATCCTGGCCTGCAGCTGCCTGATTTTGCATTGCAAAGAAACGAGGACCTTTATTTCACTCCACAAACAGCAGTATTTTTCATTATCCTTTAACATGACATGCAGCCAGAAGAAGTTAACCACAAGGGTGAACAACAACTATGAATGTGGTGTAGATGCCAAAGATAATGCTACATCACAACTCCATTTCAAAAACTTAAGCGTGTACAGGTAGCAGGGTTCATATCATGATACAGTACGCTACCTCCCACCCTACTGCCAGAATCTCCTGAGTTTTTCAATATAGTGACAATTATGCAGTATAAACATATAACATTTAGCTGTTTTTTGAATGACTAACTTTTCCTGGAAGACCTTTACTCCCTCCCACTGCTCCATGTTGTACAATAAAGTGTATGTCTTTTGGAGTTAGTGCACCACAGAACACATAAGATATGCTGCAAGAAGCAATATGGTTGTACAATAAAAAGTCAGAGACAAATACATCAATATGCAGCTCAACTAACAGTAAAAATTCTTTTGTAAAATTATAGCATGAATATAGAATTATATAAAATTGGAGACTATGACATTTCTCAGAACCAGAAGTACCTCAGAAGTGTTATTAAACAAATGCTTTCCAAACAAAAGAATTTTTTTTGTGGATTTGTCCACTTTTTGTGTTTTCTCATCAGAAAAAAAATTCAAACAAAACCCAAACTCTAGTACTTGGAACTGATCGTGTCTTGTAAAAGCAAACCTAAAATTTCTTCTTTTTAAGTACACTTGGAAGTATTTGTATGACAAATGAAAAGAAAATTATTTTTTGTTTTTTAGAAAGGTCTTTTCAGGTTTCTTGTGAAATAGCAATTTCACCTAAGCCTGCTGTTTCTTCAGCTCAAATACTTGCAATTTAAATATTTGTAAAGAGTGAGAAAAATAACTCCATTTTCTGTAGCTGATTCTGAAACCTTTGTTCCTTTTCTTTGAATAGGCATAGACAAACATGTAATTTGTCTTGGCTTTTGTCTAACTGCAAACAAAAGATTAAGTTCAGCAGAACATGCAAGGGGAAAGACAAAAACAAGCATTGTCAAGCACTTTCCCTTAGCTGGGATTTTTTCTGAAAATGCCAGCATGCTGCATTGCTTTTCTTCCCTTTGTTTTAATAGTCATACCCAGTGGGTATGGCTATCTTGTTAAATTACTCTTAAAGAAATCGAAAGGTCAAGACACATACACACTCATGGTTGGGGTGATGTCATGGACTTCTGCTGGAAGCAAGGCTTTTGGATCACAGCTAACATGCAATAAGCCTAATTGTTTGAGTCAAAACCCATGTGGTTTTGAGGTACTCTTTCCACCAGACCTGAAAAAGCCTTCTCTTGGTGTATCATAAATAAAGATGTAGAGAGGAGGAAACCATTCAGAGAAACGGGAAAAAGAAAGGAAATGCTAATTTTTAAAGCAGTTATATTTCTTATGCCTATTTGTACAATAATTCCTTCCCTGGCATCTCCTTGTTCTTACTCAAATAAAACCTCTTGTTGTACTTTTAAGATTTTATGATGTGCCACACCTTTCACTGCTTGCATTCATTCCTCTGGTATAACTTGGTGTTTGTTTTATTATTCATAACTTCCTTTTCACAGTAACTCCTGTTTCCTTTTCTTAACTGTGTCTGTAGACTTTCTGTTCTGTTATGCTGTACCATGCTGCATTCTAGCTTCAATTCAATCATAAACAAGCAAACAAAACCCCCAAGGGAAAAAGAAGCCTTTTTCCAGTTGCAGTGCTAGCTTTTCCTATGTGCTCTCTGTACAACAAATTTTATCAGAGTGCTTCATGTGCCTATTGATACAGGTACATGCTTTCATATTCTGATACATATTGCTAGAAAAGACAGACTCGCATCAAAACTTAAGTTCAGACTTTTCAATGTACTGTATCGATGAGTAGGTAACTTCATTCTAATTGTAATGAACTGCTACTGACTTTTGGTTCTGTTGTATTGTGAAAGGTGGCTTAGTGAAGGGGGATCAAGAACATATCAGTGCATTAATGGATGAGTGGGATGGCACAGCAGTTGTAAGCATCGTAACATCATAAATGGGCCAATGGGCCTTTATTTCTGACTGATCTCATATTTCTCCTTTTTTTTTTTTTTATTTCCTTTCTGGGTAGCCCCACCCTGGATAGGTCAAGCAGGGAACAGCTGCAGCCTACAATGCTTTTGTGTTGGCTTGTACACATAACACCTTCTTCACCTATAATGCATAAACATGAAGCAAATTGTAGAGAACTGTACTACAAGGCAGATTTTATACAAAAGAATTGTACCCTGGAGCATCCCTTGTTGTGTAATTTCTGCTTCTAAAGAATAACAGCTTTTCTTTACAGACCCTCAAACATACAAATTGAACTAGCTGTACTTAAAATACGCTTGTCTGACAAATTTCCTTGTATCTTGACCAAATTTCATAATAGAGATAAAATGTTGTCCTTAGCAGTCTGACCCTTCATTTTTTGATAATTTGGCAAGTTCAAGTACTCGATATTAAAATGTCATGTGGGGGAAACAAGCAGCCTTGTATAAAATTCGAGAGCATAAAATGTACACTGAAATATCACAGCAACTTGCAAACTTGTTTTAGAGAAAACACGAATACGTATCTTAATTTCACAGAATCACAGAATAACCAGGTTGGAAGAGACCCACAGGATCATCGAGTCCAACCATTCCTGTCAAACACTAAACCATGCCCCTTAGCACCTCGTCCACCCGTGCCTTAAACACCTCCAGGGAAGGTGAATCAACCACCTCCCTGGGCAGCCTGTTCCACTGCCCAATGACGCTTTCTGTGAAAAACTTTTTCCTAATGTCCAGCCTAAATCTCCCCTGGTGGAGCTTGAGGCTATTCCCTCTTGTCCTGTCCCCTGTTACTTGGGAGAAGAGGCCAGCTCCCTCCTCTCTACAACCTCCTTTCAGGTAGTTATAGAGAGCAATGAGGTCTCCCCTCAGCCTCCTCTTCTCCAGGCTAAACAACCCCAGCTCTCTCAGCCATTCCTCATAAGGTCTGTTCTCCAGCCCCTTCAACAGCTTTGTTGCTCTTCTCTGGACTCGCTCCAGAGCCTCAACATCCTTCTTGTGGTGAGGGACCCAAAACTGAACACAGTATTTGAGGAGCGGTCTCACCAGTGCCGAGTACAGAGGGAGAATAACCTCCCTGGACCTGCTGGTCACACCGTTTCTGATAGAAGCCAAGATGCCATTGGCCTTCTTGGCCACCTGGGCACACTGCTGGCTCATGCTCAGTCTGCTGTCAACCAACACCCCCAGGTCCCTCTCCTCCTTTGCAGAGCCTCCCTACCCTCCCGCGGATTGACACTTCCACCCAGCGTAGTGCCATCTGCAAACTTGCTAAGGGTGCACTCGATGCCTTCATCCAGGTCATTGATAAAGACATTGAACAGGGCTGGACCCAGCACTGAGCCCTGGGGAACCCCACTTGTCACTGGCCTCCAGCTGGAGTTAACACCATTTCCCGCCACTCTCTGGGCCCGGCCATCCAACCAGTTTTCCACCCAGGAGAGTGTGCGCCTGTCCAGGCCAGAGGCTGACAGTTTCTCAAGCAGAATGCTGTGAGAAACTGTGTCAAAGGCTTTACTGAAGTCCAGGAAGATACATCCACAGCCTTTCCCTCATCCAGCAGCTGAGTCACTTTGTCATAGAAGGCGATCAGGTTAGTTTGGCAAGACCTGCCTTTTGTGAACCCGTGTTGACTGGGCCTGATCACCCGGTTCTCTTGCATGTGCTTCATGATAGCACTCAAGATCACCTGCTCCATGACTTTCCCTGGCACTGAGGTCAGACTGACAGGCCTGTAGTTCCCTGGATCCAATACCCTCAAGTTAACTTATTTGTTATAGTTTTACTATGTGGAAAAGTTTCTGACTCTTCAAAAATTGCGAGAAAAATCCCATATTTTACTTTAAAATAAGGTGCGCTTTGTCCCAGGCGTCCTCCAACTGTCACATCCCCCCACAAGGCCTTCTCTGTTCACAAACAGCAGGTCCAGGCAGGCACCTTCCCGTGTCAGTTCATTCACCAGTTGTGTGAGGAAGTTGTCTTCCACACACTCCAGAAACCTCCTAGACTGCTTCTTTTCTGCTGCATTGTACTTCCAGCAGACGTCCGGAAGATTGAAGTCTCCCACAAAGACAAGAGGTAGAGATCATAAGACTACTCCCAGTTGTTTATAGAAGAGTTCATCAGCTTCTTCTTCTTGGCTGGGTGGTCTATAACAGACTCCCATCACAATATCTACCTTCTTGTGGGCTCCTCTGATTTTAACCCACAGGCACTCGATCCCGTCGAGTCACCATAATCGAGCTCGAGGGTATCAAAGCTCTCTCTAACATATATATGTCACCTTTAAAGGAATACTTGAAAAGTTTGTCAGTGTGTTAAGGTTATACCTGTGTGTTTGTCTTCCCTTTGCAACTGAGTAATGCAGAAGACAAATTTCATATCTAACTTTATTTACTTGTTTTTAATAGTAAATTCGTTGTTATGAAAGCAGAAACATGCTACTGTTTTGCTGAAATAGAACAGACAGTGTGTAAGTGATCGTGAGATTAAATGGTGTATTAGAAACAGATGAGCTATGGCACACAAAGTGGCTTTCCCGTGTTCCTGATCTCACTTTGATTTTTATGCTCAGCAGCGCATGAATGAAATAAGGACTGCAATGCTGTGTTTCTTTTTGCAGTGAGTTAAATAGCAGTTTAGATTTTCTTTAGCTAAATCTCTGTCTCTTAGGAACTACAACCTATAAGAGGGAAATATGGATCCTGCTAAATAATATATGGTTTCATATAATATGATTAGAGACACCTTTTGAAATAGGGGCATAGTTTGCTTAAATAGATTGAAAAGCAGAAAACCAAACAGTATGCAAAGTTCAGATTCAGGTTTCTGTGGCAGATTTCTGTCTGAAGCTTTTCACAATCAAGTCCCACTTATTTGTGAACACTGAAATAAAGGGGATTTCTTGAAAAATTCTGAACAAGGATGTAGTTTTTTTACTTGTCATCGAGTCCATTGTGAACCTTATTTTGGAAGACAGCTTGGAAACGAAAGCAGTGGATAAATCATATTCTGTATGAATGAGACCTAGCAAGACTCTGCCTTAGCAACAACCAAGCAACTATCAAATGATCTAGTATCAAGGATTGCTTGGATAACATGGAACTGCTTGCTAGCAGTTGAGATCTGATGGTTTGTAATGTGTAGGATGTGATTACTAATCCAAAAATAAGAAGCATTGGCATGTACTTGTTTAAGATATGGAAGACACAATGTCAGCACCAGAAAGCATTACATTTCCTAGACTCGCATAGCAGCCTCACCAAGTAGACTTACTGGGTCAGCTGTTGCCTATACAAGAAAATTAAATCCTACAGCAAGTGAAAGCATAAGATGTATAAAGTCAATAAACATTTCTAAGTATTACGCATATAGTAAGAGTGCTGTTAGATTTTTTTTTCCGTTTTCCTCAGCTTCAAAGGCAAGAGGTTTCTAAACTGTTTCCCCGCAGGACTGTGTCAAAACTTGTCAGATGCTGTTAGTGCCAGGCTTTGTCTCATGTAAACTTGTTCCATATACCCCACTGCTTTGACTGCTCCTGCTCGTGAAAAGTGACTGTTGGTAAAAAAAATGACCTATGAAAATCCTTCGTCATAGCTGCACCTGCCTGTGCTGCTTCTGGCATAGGAGAATATCAACACCCAATGCTATTTCATGCATACTTATATTCACCTGCTTTTATTCTGGCTCTCAGCTTTTGTGTTTGGGGTCTGTTGTACAAATTAGATGAACATTTTTCTAGCTGGGTCCTGTTAGGGTTATGGAAGGAAGAAGCAGGAAGATATCCTGGGCAGGAATGATGAATGAAGCCCCAGCACAAGTTCTGCAGCTTTGACTTTCTCTTCCACTCCTTGTTTCTCTTCCTTGGTGAAAATGTTTCTTTCTGTGGCAGCAAAGTTAACAGGCACAGGCTGACAAGAGATGAGCTGGGGCAGTTGGTTACAGCATAGGCTGGCATTTACTCCTTGTATACAGTAGTAGCTGATTCCTTGGGACATGGATTTCAAGAAAAGGTCAATCAATATGAAGTATAAGAATCACCTATACAGAAATGCCAGAGCTAAACTGGTATGAGCTTTCTAACAGTGACGGGATAGTTTCAGCTACCAGCTATTACTCATCAGCTAGCTTTCTCCTTTCTGTTGCTTTCTTGAAGTAATCCTCAAAATCACATCGTCTTTCTGCATGTTCCTAAATGTGTTGTTTATTTTCTTCATTTTAGTAGCAGGTTTTTTTTTGAAAAATACCTTGTATAAACCAGGTAATTTTTTTAACGGATATTGTGTCCAATTTTCTAGGGTTAACTCTGTTCAAATTAACTATATTGTGTTGTCCATATTTGTTATACTAAAGATGGGAAAAACAATAGTTGAAAGTGTATTAAACTGTCTTAAGATATTTTTAACCATCTAAGTTTTAAAGAAATTTCTACTGTGAATCTGATTCAGGCATTCCTGTGCTGATGAGTTTCTTATACTTCCCTTTTAAATATTTTCTGCACACCATTGTTGCCTAAGATTCCTGCCATTACTGGGAGTGTAATGACAGCATCAATAAGCATACTAGTGCTTTTTAAA
Source organism: Phaenicophaeus curvirostris (assembly GCF_032191515.1). NCBI lineage: Eukaryota > Metazoa > Chordata > Aves > Cuculiformes > Cuculidae > Phaenicophaeus > Phaenicophaeus curvirostris. Next base: position 889,754 of record NW_027206669.1, read on the forward strand.
ATCCATGTGGCTTAAAACCAGATCAAACCAAACCAAACCCCCCAAAACAGGTGAAAAAAATGTTCAGCAGTATAGTATTCACTGTAAACTTGTATTCCCAGCCTATGACAGATTTGTATGAATGCATCTTGGCACGTTCTCACCGCACTTATTTCTTAAACTAGATGGATTAAATCTAGTTTCAGTACTTCCATAAGTGCAGTAAATGTTCCCCTGACTGCGTTCTATACATATGGTCAGTGAGAAGACACTAAACTTTCTGAACCTGCTGGTTTGATCCAGTGAGATGTTAATTTTTCTGTCCTAATCTGCTTTGAGGACTGAGTGGTAGGTCTGTCAGTACAAAAATATTACTCTGAGAAATGTAGACATTACTATAGTAAAGGAAAGTTTATCTTCTTTGTTTGTTTCAGTAAGGTTTCCCTGGTTAAAATAAAGTAAAAGGTCTCCCAGAGTTTTTGAAATTACAAATTGGCAACTACTTAGCTGTTAACAGTAGGAGTTGCAACAAACGTCTCTTCATCTGATATTCTTAGTGGAGTCCTCCCAGTTCACTTATTGGAACAGTTGAACAGCCACTTGTCCCCTGTTACTACATGCCTCAGACCACTGTCTTTTTCCATAAGATGTTTTACTAAACTGAGAAACTACTGAAGGATTCACTCAAACTCCTTACCCTCAGTACAGGATGCTCCAAATACAGGAGAATGAGCTTAAGCAATGATGGGACAATCTTGAGAGACTGCTGTAAAGAGGATGTCGTCGAAAAAGCACAGGAAGAGCTGAAGAGTAGAACTAGTGAAGACAGAAGGCTTTATGTTCAAAGCTACAGAGCAATACAGAAGCTATGGTGATGTTCAGATTTACAGGGGCTTCAGTTACACAGCAGCAATCACAGGCCTTTGGCTCCACCGATCAGATGGAGTGTTCATTTATCTAAGGTTGCCTGGTCAGTTCCAAATAGATTGGCTATGTAAGGAAGGATTATGTATAAATATAAAGCAGAAAATGTATGCTAAAAATAATAATTGTGGGTATGATATTAAATTCCCCATTGATCCCATTTAAAACTGTAATTAAAATCTTTTGTGTCTATTCAATTTAAATTAATCTCCTAGCATTTCTTAAAAACAAAAGTGATTCTTTTTTAGGTATGTAATTATAACGTGAGTTTTTTACCAACATTTTATTTTATGGAAAACATTTATATCCAGAGGTGGCTGGAAGTTTTAATTGATTTTTCACACTTCAGTGCAGTCACTTTTTGCAAATGCTTCCTGCTCATTCTCAGTAGTGTCCCAAACCCAGATTTAATTTTGATTTGGTAAGGGGTTACTGTGCCTAGAATCCGAAGATATTATTTAAAATATTTTTCAAGTTTAATGCCAAATACATTAAGTTTATTAGTTTTATGGATGTTAAACTACAGCTTGTATGTTCCCAGTATCTCTTGAGTTTTAAGTTGTCCACATGGCGTGAATGCCTGAGTAGTATCTTACTTTTCAAATAATCTCAATGAAAACAGAAGGAATGCTCAAAGAACTGGGTTTTGATCCTGAAACATTTTGAGCAGGGCAATTCTCACTGAAATGACTTTTGATATTTTATCCATGCAACCAATATGTGTATGAGGATTTACAAACTTTAGCTTTCTATAGGCCTCAGAAGGAAAGCCTGATACAGTATCTGGTCAACAGATCATATTTAGTAGATAATTTAAAAGGTCTTTCATATTTTCAATTGCCATACATGTAGCTGACTGTATACTGCACTAGAATTTCCTGTGTTTATCCATCAAAGTTTATGAGAAATAAGATGCATTAAAATAATAATAATATTCTGTCTTATCAGGTCTTCCTGTTATTGCCATATGACAGCAATTATTGCACTATTAATATTTAAGTGCATTTTTACTCTTTCTTTATGTTATAGTGTGGGTTGCAGTAGAATCTATGTCATTTGCTTGTTCAGAGATGAAATCTGTGCATGATTACAAAAGGAGGTCCGATATTCATTGGCTCTGTTAAAGGCTACAAGTCAATCTGCATCACCTAGCAGTATAACAGAAGGATTTGATGAGAGGAGAGATAATGGGAAATACATCTTTTCTCTCAGGCCAATACTGTCCCTGAGGAGAAAAATTTGCTCTTTAGACTGTGGCAAAGGCATAGTTTTCCCTTCATCCCCGCCCATCCTACTCCAGCAGCAAATTCAAATAGAAGATCTAATCTTTATTGGCATTATGTCTTCTGGGCAAATTTTAGGAGTATTGCTTTAAACTGAGAAGAAAATTTGGGGGAAAAAAAAAGCTGCAGTGGAGTGACAGTGACTGGAAAAACAGCGTAAGTGTTATTTGTTCACAGGTTGCACACATGGGAATCTGTAGCCTTTCATACACACAGGATTCTGCAGTTTATCATGAGGACCAGAGATTCAAGGGGGAGCCCAGCTTTTGCTGCCTGAGGACATCTTCCTGCAGAAAAAGTTTAATTAAAATGTCTCCTCTGCCGTATTTTATCTTGTGAAAGGCTGGCCAATATTTCAGTTAATACCCCTGTAAATTCTTTTGCCAAGTGTCATTAATTTGACAACAGCTTTGGGAAGCAAGAGGTCCTAAGATCAAATATATTTTGCCTCTCTGGGAATCTGGGAGTACCCTTAACAGCAGCAGCTGGAAGAAGAGAGCAAACAGACTTATACAAACTATCTCTAGCAGCAACTGTTCAATAACTGTTTTTATAGGGTCATTGCGAAACGTATTTTAATCTGCATAAAGGAAATGCATTGCTTCACCCTAAGAGGTCTTTTATGTCATAAGGTTTCTGTTTGGGAAACCAAATTCTGCTTATATCTCACATATATATATATATTACAGCAATAATAAAAATTATGCTAAAATAAATTATATATATAGAGAGAGAGTTTTATGTTCACTTCATTGAAGTTAAAACATATGTGAAATGTCATATGATAATGTTAGTGCTCCAAAGCTAAGGATCTTCTTGTACTGGTGCATTCAGTGACAGGTCAGTTTATATTCATTGAAGTGGATGAAAGTTTGGAATTATGTACCAGTTCAGAATCTGAGGTTATATATTTTCCTCTACACTTGGATAAATCTCATTTAGATTGTGAAAGGAGGGAGACATTGATGAAAATGTGAACAGTTGAATAATGTCCTGAACATGAAGCTCCTGTAATTGGGAATAAAATGGCTGAAGCTAATTAAGTCTAACACTAAAAAAAGAAAAGAACAAATTTGCCAATGAAGAAAGTAGCTCTTAGAAAGCAAAAGGACTCATCCTGTTAACTTTAAGGATGTGAACCACGCTTAGGGAAAGAAACCTTCCATTAGCACAGAAATTACTTATCTTCTTTGGGATTCTGCCTGATGTTTGTCCGTTCTCTTCTGACAGCATTCTTTATGCCTCAGAAAAGCTGGGGAAAGGAACAGAGGTTTTTAATGAAAGATTGCCATAACTCTAAAACTTAGTGAGCATGGTGTATTTTAATTGCTGCAAAGTTATTAATTCCACTGCCTATTACTAGTTCAGTTAATTTCCAAAATTTTTTGTTGCCTAGCAGATTGTTGAAGCAGTTGATTTTGTTTAAGTAACTTGAGAAGTAACCTTAAAAATAATCTAGTTTCAGTTTATTTTTACAGAAAAAAAAAATCGTCTTACAGCTTTGTTCCCAATGCATTACATTTGTAGATTTTCCTGAAATTTAACAAACAAAACTAATTTGTAAATGAGAATAAGGGATATAAAATTTAATCTGGAAAGAATAATTTCAGAAATAAATGAGCAAATAAGATAAACGTGGAATTCCTAGAATAGGGAAAATTTTGAAACATGGTTCTTCAAAACAAAAAGTAGGACACTTTTCAAAATATAAAAATACTCCCTTTTTCAAAATCCTGACTCATATAATGTGAATTAATTTCAAATTTTCCAAGTACTTGCCATTACCTAAAGATCCAATATAAATGAATTCTGATCAGAAAACTTCAAGGAATTATAACTGAACCTACATAATGACAACTGCAAACTCAAACTGACTTGTATCTTACTTAATGGTTTAATAAGTAGAAAGTACATGGTTTAACACAGAGAAATAGCCAAGGCATGGGTACTTAAATGATTTAAACTGAGTATAGCTTGTATGGGTTTATTTCAATACATCAATTGTACTGCAACTGTAAGATTTCAACTCTTCTATCCTTTGGAGAAGTTCTGTTGTTCAGAAAGAACCATAGCAAAGACAGCTGGCAGCTAGACTAAGAAATACTTGCCCCAAATAGACAAAATAACAACTGTAATTATGGGCTTTACTTGTAGTGAGATGCAGTATTAAATGCATATGAATCTTTAACAGCTTCATCTTGAATCTAAAATACTTCAGACCTTATGGACTTGTCTATTAAAAGAATGTATAAGCCTTTGAACTATAATATGTGGATGTTTACAGATTTTGATTATAATTAAAAGTAATTTCAGATACCTATTAAAGCTACCTTAATGTTTCCTCCTGTCTTAACTCTGATTCTCCAGATGATCCCTTTTCATCAAACTATTTAAGCATGTCCTTTAAATCTCTGCTAAATGCATTACCCCTTGAAAGGGACCGGAAATATACTTGTAATATCTATGTGTTCCTCTTGACCTGAATATTGAGATGTAGTGAAATTTGGTCCTTAAAATAGGCTGAAGTTATAAATGTGTATCTTAAGTCATTAGTGAAGACTGCTTAACAGTTAACTTGAATTCTCATAAAGGTTTCACATTGCTGTTAAAATGAGAAACCTTGAGGAGTGTAGGATACATAGGCAAAGGAAGACTATTTCACAGAAGTAATGTCTGTATTAGAATGCAAACTTGGTAAACCAAGGAACTTACTAGAGTCATAAATCCACATGCAAATATGACTGTAAGGAATCGCAGCCATATTGTTCACAGAGATACTGTGTTGGGATGCTTTTATTGTATCAGTTCTACTGTAGTTTCTAAAGACTGTTTTAAAGGCACCAGTATTGGACTGTTATCAGATAAGACAGTTGACAACACTGTGCCATGGTTATTACAAGGACAGAGGGCAGACAATAGAGCAGCATAATGAAATGTGTTTCTTTTTAAAGACAATTACTTGCATTGTGTGTGAGTGACTGCATCATTGCTTCATGTAATCATGTTCAGTGAAATTAATGTAGTTATTAATGTGGGTCATATACAATTCGACTTCTGCACCAAGCCCAGGGGAAGACCATTGTGCAAGTGTGAATATCCTCACTGGCTGATGATCTCCATGCTTTAGCTAATTCATTATCCCTCTTCTGCCTGCCTGGCATTCAAATTGAGAGATAATAACTATGATTGTAAAAAGGCTAAGATGGGATATTAGAACCAGCTTTCTATGCATAAGAATACAGTTCATAGAATGGTTTGCGTTGGAATAGACCTTAAAGATCATCTAATTCCAGAACCCTCTGCCATGGGCAGGGACACCTCCCACTAGCCCAGACTGCTCAAGGCCCCATCCAACTTCCAGAACTCCAGGTGGGGTCTCACAAGAGAGGAATAGAGGGGCAGATTCACTTCCCTCAACCTGCTGGCCACGCTTCTTTTGATGCAGCCCAGGACACAGTTGGCCTTCTGGGCTGCAAGTGCACATTGCAGGCTCTTGTCAAGCTTCTCATCAATCAGAACTCCAAGTCCTTCTCTGCAGGGCTGGTCTCAGTCACATCATCCACTATCCTGTACTGAAACTGCAGATTGCCCTGACCCAGGTATAGGACCTTGCACTTGGCCTTGTTGAACCTCATGTGTTTCACACAGGCCCACTTCTACAGCTTGCCCAGATCCCTCTGGATGACATCTTGTCCTTCTGGTGTGGCAACTGCACCACTCAGCTTAGTGCCATCTGCAAACTTGCTGAGGGTGCCCTCGATCTTGCTGTCTGTATCAGTGATGAAGATATTAAACAGCAGTGGTCCCAGTATGGGTCTCTGTGGGACACCACTTGTCACAGATCTCCACCTGGACTTTAAGCCACTGACCACCACTCTCTGAATAAGACCATCCAACAAATTTCTTATCCACTGAACAGTCCACCCATTATATCCATATCTCTCCAATTTAGAAAGAAAGGTATTTTGAAGGACTGTGTCAAAGACTTTACAGAAGTCCGGATAGATTACATCAGTTGCTTTTTCCATGTCCACTGATATTGTTACCACATCACAGAAAGTCACTAGGTTGGTGAGGCAAGACTTGTCCCTGGTGAAGCCGTGCTGGCTGCCATTAATCACCTCCCCATCCTCCATGTGCTTTAGCACAGTCTCTCAGAGTAGGAAGACCTGTTCCATGACCTTCCCAGGCACAGAGGTGAGGGTGACAGGTCAGCAGTTCCCTTTTTTAAAATGAGCACAATGTTACCCTACTTCCAGTCAGCTGGGACTTCTCCTGACTGCCATGATTTTTCAAATATCATGGAGAGTCACTTGGCAACCACATCAGGAAATTCCCTTAGGACTCTGGGATGCGTCTCATCAGGTCTCATAGACTTATGTATGTTCAGGATCCTCAGGTAGTCACAAACTTGATCCACCCCTTCAACGGGAGAGGCTTTACCCCCCTGATCCCCATCTCGTTGACCCATGACCAGGAGGGGTGAGGAGAGTGCTTGTCAGAGAAGACTGAGACAAAAACGTTGTTAAGTACATCAGCCTTCTCCTCGTCTGTTGATTCAAGGTCACCATTTCCAGCCATCAGTGGGGATGCACGTTCTTTAACCTTCCTTTTCTGATTGACATACTTGTAAGAAGCCCTTCTTGTTAGTCTTTACTTCCCTTGCCAAGTTCAGTTCCAGCTGTGCTTTGGCCTTCCTGACCTCATCCCTACACAACTGGGCAGTATCCTGATACATGTCCCAGGCTACCTGTCCCTGCTTGCACTGCCTGTGTAGTTCCCTCTTCATCTTTATTTTAACCAGCAGGTCTCGACTCAGCAGCATCAGTCTCTTCCCGTTCCTGCCTGGTTTTCTACACATGGGGATTGAGTGCTCTTGCGCTTTATGGAAAGCATCCTTAAATATCTGCCAGCTCAGTTCTGTTCCCTTGTTGCCAAGGACCATGTCCCAGGGGGTCCTACTGACTAACTCCTTAAAGAGCTGGAATTCTGCTTTCCTGAAATTTAGGGTCCTGACTATACTCCTTGCCTGTACCATATCCATCTGGACCTTGAACTCCACCAGTGCATGATCACTGTAGCCCAAGCTGCCTCCGATCCTAGTATCACTGATGAGGTCGCTTGTATTAGTGCCCATCAGATCCAGTATTGCAACTCCTCAGGTGGGGGTCTCTATCAGCTGGATTAAGAAATTATCTTCAATGAACTCCAGGAGTCTCCTGGATTGCCTACAGCTTGCTATGATAATTTTCCATCATATGTCAGGGTGGTTGAAGTTCCCGAGTATGATGAGAGCTTGTGAGCATGAAGCCTGCCATAGCTGGAAGAAGAAGATTCATTGAATGGCTCTCCTTGATCAAGTGGCCTGTAGTATACATCAACCACAAGGTTACCATTGGTTTCTCGGTCTTTTGCTCTGATCCACAGGCTTTCAACATGTTTGTGGCTACTCTTCAAAGACAGCTCTTCACAGTCTATCAATTTCCTGACATTGAGAACAATGCCTCCACCTCTCCTTCCCAGTCTGTCCCTTCTGAACATCCTGTAGCCATCAATAGCCACACTCCAGTCATGGGATTTGTCCCACCAAGTTTCCATGATGGCAACCAGATCATAGCTTTCTAGTAGCCCGGTAGCTTCCAGCTCCTCCTGGTTATTGCCCAAGCTTCTTGTGTTTGTATAGAGGCACTTCAGCTGGGCTGTTGGCCGCATCGCCTTCTTAGTGGAAGAGCCTTTATTTCCTATTTACTGTTCTGTGGTAATTTCGTCCCCGACACCTACTACCTCAGGAGCCTCTCACTCATCTCCACAGGACTTAAACTGTGCTGCGGTGTCCCCAGCATGCTGTGGGGCAGCAGGTGGAGGGCCCATCCCAGCACCCCATCCCTCCAACCATTGTGTGTTCTCCCGCAGCTTGTCATAGGCAAGCCTGATATTATCCCCCTCCCCCATCACATCTAGTTTAAAATCCTGTCAATGAGTCTTGCAAGCTCCTGAGCAAAGACCCTCCTTCCCCTCTGAGAAAGGTGGCTCACATTTGATACCTATAAAGCTGGTGCTGTGTAGGCCATTCTGTTGTCAAAACCCCCAAAGTTAGTGTGGTGTCCCCGTTGGTGGACTTGCTTCCACTCACTACTTTGCTTTTTCTGGTGGCTGTCTCTGTTTCTGTATCCTGGAGCTCAGGATGGGTTTCCCCAGTCTACCTCTCGCTCAGACTTGCTGAGGCTCCTTAGCCTCTCTGCTTCCTCTTGCAGCTCTGCCACCAGGCTGAGGAGATCGTCCACCTGCTCACACCTTACACAGCTGTTGCCCCTGCTGCCCTCTCTTTCCAGAGCAAACTGGTAACACTCCCTGCAGCCTGAGACCTGGATGGCTGCATGTTTTCCTGGGAGCTCAGTCTGGGCTGACGCATCCCTGCTGGCAGGTGCAGAGGATGCAGCCTCCTGCCAGATGGACACCATGGCTGGGCTCCCTCTCATGGACTGAACTTGTCTCCTGAGCACAGAGACTGTGCCCTCCTTCATGGACTGCTCTCACAAACTGCCGAGCCCACCCTTCTGATGAGGCGCACCCCTGTTTGCATCCTCCTGTTCGCTGTGCTCCTTGGGGGCCGTTTAAATCTCCTGCAGCTGCTTCTGGGACCACCCCCATGTCAGCCACCACGTGGCAGCTCTTAGGGCTGAGAGTTAGGAGTTTCCTGTCCCTCACTCCCTGTTTTGGGGTTCCCTTGCTCCCCAGAGTATGTTTTCCCACCTCAACCTAATGCCTGGCTGCAGCACTTACTGTGTCTGCTGCTGTCTGTCACTGACTGTTCTGTTGTTGCTGGACTTAAACCATTTTTTTTCTTGCAAGATTTTTTTTCCGCTCCTGGCAAATTCAGATGCTATATCCCAGTTTTCCTTAAGTGCAATGTGCAGAATGAAGAATACTTTCTCACAGGAAATGAAATAATTATTAGACAATAACATTCAGATTGCTTATTTCAGTGTATTTCTACCACGGATAGGATGAAGATAATGTAAATTTGATACAGAATCCTGCTCTGAGTCATTTCCACCTGTTGTCCAAATTTTAGTTTCCAAGAGAAATGTATGAGAAAAACTTTTTGGCTTTTGGAGATGGATTTCAAACATGTGAGGAGGATTAAAACACGGTAATATATCCACTATCCATTTTGTTCGACTATTCAAAGATAGAGGGGTTGTGGTTCAGCAAGTGAAGTATTGCTTTGTGTAAAGTTTCATGACAGCTTAATGATTTTATTTTGATGAAGCATAAATAAATAGCATGTTTAAACCATGCTCTTACAAATTCAGTGGCATAAATTACACAGACCTGTGCTTCAGACTTAAAAAGCTACTGTCAGTCTCCTAATTATGAGTGGGTAGCTGGCCTGAAAATCAATTTCCTCCTCAATTCTCCTGAATACCTTCAGCTATAGAGAGCAATCTTTCCATTTTTGTGTTTGGTTTTGGATTGGGGCTGGGTTGGATCTTTAAAGGCAGGATTTCTAAGAGGACAAATATTCAGTCTCTTATGGGTTTTTTGTCAGCTCTTGTGGACAATTAGAGACAAGAGATGCTGGAAAGGAAGTTATGGAGTCATCTCAACTATGTCAGTGCTGTGCTTTTTCAGTTTGACAGAAATGTGGTAGAGAGCCTAAAGCATTTCTGAGACACGTCAGAGCAGCTTTTACAGGAGACTGAAACAGGGTTTCTTTCATACAAAATGTGCCCTGTGGCAGGCACTATCCTAGCTCTGCCATGAAAAGTTGTAATTATCTCATCCTCCTGCCAAGCTTTGTTTATGTGACATCATCAATAGATAGATAGCACACTTCTAGAACCAGGTGGTGTAACACCATGACTAGTTCAAGCAATAAGCATACATTTAGAATCATAGAATAGAATCATAGAATAACCAGGTTGGAAGAGACCCACAGGATTATCGAGTCCAACCATTCCTGTCAAACACTAAACCATGCCCATTAGCACCTCGTCCACCTGTGCCTTAAATAACTCCAGGGAAGGTGAATCAACCACCTCCCTGGGTAGCCTGTTCCAGTGCCCAATGACCCTTTCTGTGAAAAATTTTTTCCTAGTGTCCAGCCTAAATCCCCCTTGTGGAGCTTGAGGCCATTCCTTCTTGTCCTGTTCCCTGTCACTTTGGAGAAGAGGCCATAACCCTCCTCTCTACAACCTCCTTTCAGGTAGTTACAGAGAGCAATGAGGTCTCCCCTCAGCCTCCTCTTCTCCAGGCTAAACAACCCCAGCTCTCTCAGCCGTTCCTCATAAGGCCTTGCACACAAGGTTTATTTCTTACTCAAGGAGTAAACCTTGCATGCAGCCCTTGCTATAATTGCTATGAACAACCTATAATTTTTCTCTGAAGGCTGTCTTTAAGACTACTCTTGATCTAGAATCAGCCTTAATCAATACCCCAAGTCTTGGTGATTAACTCTAACTATATGGCCAAATACTTTACAGGACCAGGCTGCAAAGCTGAGCATTTTGGAAAATGTAATTTCTTCACAGAACAGGACTACAGAAGCAGGAGGAAACATGAACATTCCTGTAAAAGCCTGGAAAGAGTTAGGTACTGAGCGAGCAAAATATCCTTAATCAAGTAGTGGTTGTAAATGTCTTCCTTTTCTAATATCTAAACACAGTTAATGACAGAATCTAAAGCCAGCAGAAAATTTTGCAGTATTATTTCCATTTCATTTTTTTGCTTCCATTTTTTAATATTGGCTTTTAACATCTGCTGGGAAATTTGTGCAAAGTAGTTAGGCAATCTAATAAACAGTGGAATGGCCTTGTTTGGACAAATGGCCTAATTTAATGCCATATTGCTATTTCTATTAATCCTTTCTAATAGTTTGTAAAGGAAATTGACCTCTAAAAACTAGGGAATCACTTTTATTATATTCTATTATTTGTGCTTTGAATGTTCCTCTTTCATATTAAAAAAGAGGAATCAGGAAGAAGGAAGTACTTATTACTATGACATTCTGTTCTAAAATACTGTTTAACTAACATTCTAGCAATGATTCCAGCCGCTGAATGCCAGAATGATGAGCTTTTATCATATGGAGAAGCTCCTTAATTATATATTCCATAATGCTCTAAAATTAGTTGAATGGCCTCTTCTGTGATTCTGTATCATTTTTCAAAACATGTTCTCTAGTATAATTCTTGGTGTCATAATGATCATGACTACCTGTTTACAAAAGAATTAGTGGAGCAACAGCAGTTGCTGTCAGAATATATTACATTTTCCCTCAGCAGCAACTGAAATATCAGCTTTACTTTTACTTCTACTACAGTAAAGAACAGTGATGGCTAAGAAAGGTACAAAGAAATGCTGATTGTTGTTAACAGTCATTTGTACAATTTCTTTATGATCTATAATGTGCAAAATTCCTTCTTTAGCATAGCTGGTATATGGAAAGGATACAATTATAACCCTTCCCCTACTCCTGTTAGATATGTTGCTTTAATCTATCTAGCCTATCTACTTCAACATACGCATGTAATTCTAAAAGATTATCTTCAGAGGGAGGGAACTGTTCTTTTTATCCAGTGAAGATAGCAGTGGTGACTTAGCATTGCATCTCTTCTGAAATGTCATCAAAGACCATCATGATGGTCACTTCGAAGAAGGATATGTTAAGAATGGTGAAAATATTTCTCACCTTGTTTTTCTGAGTTTCTGTGTTTCTGAGTACAGCTTTATAGGGGAGTAATCCTAAACTCACCTTGTCTGAACCAAATTCAGTCATTTATTTTTGTGATTGCAGTTCGAGATTGTCACTTCTATGGGGCAGAATCTTTTCTTTTCCAACTTTTCCTACACACACAGGAAAATATTTGTCTGAAGATATGATGCTTTATATTCTTCTGATATTTTTTATTTCTGTGTGTATTTGTCCATTTTCTTGAGGTATCTAGAGTCCTCTGGTGACTGTCCACCTTGGGAATATCTATTGTGGTTTTGATCACACGTGTGTAGTTGTTTGTGTGTCATACTACATAGTTTGCTTCTGCATATGTAGATTTTTTAAAAAAATAAATTAAGGAACATATAACTTAAGAGCAGTTTCTGTACTATTCATATAGTCCATGACAAGCAGTTTGTGGCTTTACCTCTGCAAGCACAGGGGAAGTGCTTTACTTCATTTCTACAGCCACTAGGGATTCCTGGGCTGCCTGATTGCTCCAGAACCTTTGATTGATCAGAGCTGTGCCTCTCCTCCCTGAAAGCATTCTTAATGAAAAGAACATTTTGGGAGTTATGAAGAAACTCCTCAAGAAAAGGGACAGCCTTGCCAGGATGCTGAGAAGTGGTTAAAGAGCATTGTTAGAAGACAGAAATATGACTATGCAGCACTAGAACTGCAGTAGCCTCTGCAGAACAGAGAATAATAGAAGCAACACAAGAAGACAGAATTTTCTCTTTGACGTCACAGATGGAAGGCTCCTTATATGGTCGTGCAGATCTTTATTTTATCTTTCACAGATGAATTATTAATTGCAGTCCCTTGAGAAAGCTTTTGACAGAGGGGGCATAAATCCTATTTTTCATTTTGTTTATTGAAAGAAAATGTCTGGTCTGTGTGTAATCAATTTAATTTTCTTGTTAATAACAATGTTAAATTAAGAAGTCCCTTAGAAGACTATAACACTAATTTAACTGTGTAAATCTTGGAATTGTCCTGTAAAATGAATGCTACAGACTTTTATGGGTTTCCTTATCAAAAATTTCCACTGTCTACAATAGCTAATGTTTTTACAGCAGTTTTGTGTCTCAAGTATGATTTTTTTGGTTTCATTTATCTTCCTATTCTCATTGCAAGCAAGATGATGACTTGTGATAGCCACTTTTACAACATCAAAAGATCCTCCATTTATTCAATTAGGACAATAAATCTGAAAGTAGGGAGCTCATAGTACGTGTTTTCTCTAAAAACTCTTGGAACAACAGAAATTCAGGGCGACACTTCTGAAGTAAAACAAGTATTAAAAAAACAGCTGTAATAGCACATTGGCATGAAGGCCTACTGTAGGCATATACACAATTAATTAGAATTACAAGCTTGATATTTTGAGTGCCTTTGTCCTCTACTGAAAATTGCAAAAATAAATATATTTAGACAAGATATTTAAACCTATAGTTGGAAACAAATAACTGAATGGGAATCTCTTATCGAACTGGTATTACATGTAAGCTCCAGGACAGATGGTGGTTTGTTTTCTAAATCTGGCATGAGGACTATGGCATAGATGCCACCCTAGCAGGAGCCCAGCAAAGCATTTTGCACCATGGGGATGCAAAAATCTGTCTTAATACAGAGGGTGCACATCCTATCATTCCTTCACTGGAGATGTCTTCTTTCTTTTGCAAGGCAGTCATACCGTTGAGTCTGTGTAAATGGAATAGGCTTTCCATCACTTCACCTTTTTTTCACCAGTTCTTAGAGATGGTAATTCTAAACTGATTCATTAAAGAATAAGATTAATTTCTCTACCTCTGTTTGGGAGTTGAGAGAAAGGGATAAGAGAGGAACGACAGTATTTTTGCCTACATATCCTCACATAATTAATTCTTTCTTCCTGTCTCTCTAAGGCTATGTTGTATACTGCAGTTCTGCACAGTGGATAGGTTTTACTAGAGTTTTTTGCACAGTTTGTACACATAAATAATTTTTTATTTCGTAAATGAAGCAAAAAACCTCTTGTGACTTGAGCTGATTTCTTCATATAAGAATATGTTTATATCAAGTTTATAGGTTGAACTACTTCTGAATATCCAAAAAAATAGGTCACAACCTTTTTCTGTAGTAGAAGTATGTTTTTTCCTATTTGTCTAACCTCAACAGTATTGAGCCAGTTTTGTTCAAGCTTAGTTTAAAAGACTTTTTGTACATGACTTAACATGATAATTTTAAGGACCTGTTCTCTCCTGAAAACAGGTTTTTATTCTTTTTCTATTTCAAGAGATGTGAAAAGTTGTAATAGCAATCAACACTGAAAATATCTTTATGATATTCTAGTACTTCAGTTCATCAATGTCTGAAACTTGAAGGCATGTGATTATGCTAAGAATATGAAGACAGATAACACTGAAATTTCTACACTTACCTCCTGTGATGAACAAGATTAGCTAGGATTTAGGACTCCTGGTGTAGTTCTTTACTCCAGAAAAAGAAGAAAAAATGCCTATCACACTATTTCCCTGACACCTCTTACGCTGGCTTACATCCGCAGAGACTGCTATCTTGTGTCTTTTCCAGCAACAACCTGACTTTCATTGCAATTGCTAGTCTTCTCTCTTATTGAATTTTACTCTTCCACTTAGTATTTTCTCATGATACCAAGAAAAAAAGCTTTGTCCAGCTTCCTCAACACCTGCAGTGCTAAAGGCAAAATTACTATACTTATATGTCTGAAGCTGGGATTTCAGCTTTCATTCAAGATGGTCCAAAAGTGGATCCAGATACAGTTCCAACTATCTACTGACATCAATACCTATTGACAATTGCTATCTTTCCAAAATTATTTTAGTGATCAATTCCATTTTCTGAACTGTTGAAACATATACAACTGAATTTTATTCCAGCTTGATACTAAATTCTCTTAATTTATTTCTTATGTGAGGAACAATAAATATGCTCATTTTGTGTACATATTTGTGCATTTACTTGCGTATAATTACAGTGAGAGATTCCCTTTCCTATATCCCTACATCAAAACCAATACATTCCTGTATATTTTTTCCCAGTCACACAGATGTCTCTCACGAATCTATAAATCCACTTACTATAGTTTCTCCCAAGAAGAACATAAACACATCTATTTTAGTTATATTTTAGGAACATCATAGTCAAGGTAATTTGATACTTGACAAACAAGAGTTTTCTTCTCATTTCTAGCTGTGAAAAAAAAACTTGAAATGTCTTAGTGGTGAAACTTAATGTTACTTCAAAGACTGCATGATGAAACTTTGCCCCTCAAGGCGGAAAAACCCCTACATGAATTGCAGTGAAGATATAGGAGGGAAGAATGTTGCTACGAATATCACGGATGCAAAGGTTAGCACTGGCACACAAGAAAACCACAGCCAAGAATGGCTGTGACATACCCATTTTTGTTATCTATAGCTGGTAGCTTATCTGAACTTTGCTCTTATCACTATATATTAGGAGTGAAAGTTTCAATGCCCAGAGTTTGTCATTGCAATAAAACCTACCACATGCATTTATAGCTTTCTAAATGTCATTATTCCCAGCTTTTATTCAATTAATTAAGAGGAATCAGGGTTACCAACATAAGGCAAGTAGACATACTTCAGCTACCTTCAATACAAGTTTCAAGTCAAGTATTTATTTTTAGCCGCTGTTCAGAAGATGGTCAGATATGGTCTTGTGACTCCAGTTCTCAAAGTTACTTCTGCTCTATTATTGACACTTTAATTAATTTTATTAAACCTAAGCTGGATATGCTAAAACTTCACTGTAGACCAGTACCCAGACCTAGATTATGCAATTACCTTGCTCACATTTTCTCCAGCTTCTTCACATTTAATACTTCATGAGTACTCCCAATGAAATTAATGAAGGCTGCTCCATGGAAGTCCTATAGACTGCCCACATGAGAAAGAACTATTTAACTCAATTAGGAATGAAAGTAGTTTTGATCCATTTTCTTTCTGTTTTACAGTATAGTCCAATGGGAATGTTTCCAAAGCAGTCCATCTTATCCTCCCCCACTTCTTTCTCTGTCTGCCACTCACGCATATATATAGCAATAAAGGTATCTTTAAAAGATCAGAAAAATAAGCTTCCTAATTGAATTTGTGTTACTCTATGAGACTTTACAAAAGTGAACAATTTGTGAAATTTGTATGTCTAAAGCAGAGAAATCACCATCACGAAACTGCTGGTTCGATACATGCTGAATTGTCTTGTCAAAATTTTATATAATTTCTCTATTTTTTGCAGTAAAATTATTGTTGAATGCTTCTAAGTGATGAGAAGTATTTAAAAGTTACAAAATTTAAAATTCTGATGTACAAATTTGAGGATAACTTACAAACTGAAAAGTTTAATTATATAGTCATTTCAAAGCATTGAAGTGAACTGCTAAAATGCTCATAATTCAATTCTTGCTTTATTTTTTTACCCTATTTAGAACAGCAAGTTTGAAAAAGTTGATTTCAATAACCTGTCTTTGAAAGAGATTTTTCTTATGGAAGTGTCTGTCCGTTGACTGAAATGGACACTTATCTCATACTTGGATGCCTGACCCTTGATTGTCTAATTCAGGCTGAGCAAAATCTGCTAGTGTTTCTAGTTCTGTATCCTTCATGATCTGGGTTAGATAGTGCAACACTAACAGAAGATAAGAACAATAATTCAAAAGAAAAATACTGAGGTCTAAGTTAAAAGTTAAGTAGTCTGAATGACATTTTTGTCTGCTGAGTTATTTCCCAAACTACTAGAGGCCACTACAGTAACACTGCATGATTGGTTCCCACCGTTCTTTTTGCATTCCTCACAAATACACTCTCAAAACAATTTAGAGAGTGGAATTTAATGTTTGAAAATATTTGGGTCTTTCCCTGTTCATTAAAATTTAAATGGGATGGTCAAAGCTAGTATGGGGCTGTAAGGGTATGTAAGATAACTGACACTAAACAAATGCTTTCCCAAGCTGAGTCTTGAATGTCAGATATATGCCAGGAGAAGATTTTCAAAGCTGAGTTTTAACTCTTGAAAAACTGTATTTATAATGGAAATGCTGACAGACATTTAAGTAAATCAATAAAGTGCTTTGATTCTGATTTGATTTTAAGTGTGTCAAGTGGTCAGTTTTTCCACGGGTCAACACCTAACCCATTAAAATACAAGCAGCAGGCTGATGAGTGAGTTGGGTTAGTGAGAAAGTTTACTGAATCATGGGAAAGAGAAAATAAATTGTCATTCTGGTGATGAAACAGGTTATAGTTCCAAAGAGGTTATAATTCCAGTCATTAAGTAGTGGGGGCAGCATTTAAATATTTTCATAATTGATGTTCCCCAAAGGGTAGTCCATGCAGTGGCAGTTCTTTCTTTCAAGAAAATGTATATATTTCCTATAAGAAAATTACAGATAAAACTCTGGACTCATACAAATTTTATGTATAATTTCCAGTCAAAAGTGCTTTCCCAGCCTCTTCGGATAGCACTTCTTAATCTGTTTCTAAAAATGCAAGTTTGGTATGAATCTGATATTTCATTCCCTGTGGACCATTTTCATGATTAATCTATCATTAGGAAAAGGATTGCCTTCACTTCAAAAAACATACTCCCCATTTATAAGAGATCTGGAATACCCTGGGGTTGGCTTAATAAAATGTTACAGCTCATATAGTGTAATAATATATCATGAAGATGAAATACAGATAACTATTCTTAGTACTCCACAGTAGCATTTTTATTGTTTATATTGTTTTGCAGCTTCCATTAAAGCTCCTGAAGAGCTTTACTTTGGCATGCTATTTTATGTACCATCCTGAAAAAGCTCACATGAAAGAGAGAGAGGTCTCAGAATCTGTGGAAAAAATGTTTGTATAGTTAATTAAAACTGAATATATGTAAGATTCTGTGGAGCATCTCAAAAATTATGGTGGTTACTGCCAGTTTTAAGCAACCAAAGTCCTTAAGAACAACATCTCTACTTGTGTCATTTGGATATTTCTGTTACATATATTTTTCTTTGAAGTGATTATTGCTTTTTGGATACCATACCTGCAGCTGAGCCACAACTATCTCAATATACATTACTGTTTCTTAATTGGATCAAGAGAGTGTTAAATGTTGTCTCAGACAGTAGCAGCATCTTATTTGTGGGAATTTACTTGACTACAGTCAGTCAGTTCTGTCCACTGACTGTGTTACATAGTAATATAAGTGGTACATTATATTTATAGATCTTTAATAGTTAAAATGGACATATTCACAGAAACAGAGCTACAGCAACTGTAAAAAAATTCACAGGCTGTCAGTGTGGATGTGTTCCAAGAAAAGTACTGGGTGGTTGATCATCTCTTCACTAGGCTAACATTAGGTTAGATTTTTCTCATTTTCTAAAAGGATGTGGCTTTGCTTATGTGTCCACATGACAAACCCACCTCCCCCCAAAAAATAAAAAAAAAACCACCCAAACCATAAAGGTCACTGGAAAAAAAAAAGGGGGGGGAGCCAAGCAGTCTGTAATACAGATCACCTAGTGTTTCCTGGTATTTCCTATTAGAGTCAGTGACTGCTTCCTTCTTCTGGTTCAGAATTATACAAGTTGCCTTACTCTTAAAACTCTTCCTATTTGTCAGTGAATTCTTCCCTGTGTATCAGTACAAACCAGTTAGGAAAGACAGGAAAAATCATTTGCTCTCAAGAATACAGAAGAATGATCTTGATTTTCAAGCAAAAGAATACAAATTAAAGATAAATAGCAAAAGAACACAATGGAGAAAAGATGAAAAAAAAAAGATGTTTGTAAAATTCATAGTATTCCCCCCTCCATCATTCTGTTTACATTTCTCCAGCTGATTTGAACACGACTGACATCTGTTTTAGATTCAGCTTCTTTCAGCTGTTACCCTTTCAAAATTATAGTAGAATTTTGTCAGATACCTTTTTTGTATCAGTGTAAAATAATGACTTCGCAGAAATGCTTAGCTAAAAAATATGTGTCCTTTAGTAAGTAATGTTGGTGTTACTCTAGCAGAAAAGGCATAATGAATACATGAATTTAAATTCTGAAAAGGAGATAGGACATAAAAAGGTCAGTATTAGTTCAACAAATAATGAGACAGGAGGGTGCAGAAATAATTGAAAGCTTATTGACGGTAAGAAACATTAGACCTAAAGATTCAACAGTAAATGGTGACCAAAGTTACCTTTCCACTTCTTGAAAACAATGCAATAATGTTTTCACCTGCAATGTCTTTCCTCAACACAGTCTTGGTTTATGATATAGAATGTATGTTATCAATAGAGTACAGAAGGTGCGAATTGAATGGAAAGCAGAGACTCAAAGAAATTATAAGGAGTCTGTGCAGGTTCCTGGGCAGCAGGAGAAGGAGGAGGATCTTACTTCAAGTAATGCTGTGAAGCATGCAGAGTCCATGTCACTTGCTTCAGGGTAGTAAGAGTTCATAAAATCAAGCCAGTTACACAGCTATAGATCCTCTATAATGTAACATTTATTTTTCTTTGCCATGGGCAATAGATTTTCCATTACTGAATGTGAACTAATGAACTAGCAGAACAAGTCCAAGTTATCAACACTTATTGAATGTTTCCACCCTGTAACAGATAGGACGGCTCAGTGGATAGGATGCCACCTGCCTGACAGGGAGTCAGGTTTTGGCTTCAAGGATGCTCTCTATGTTTGTGCTGCTTGCTGCTCTCCTTTTGAAGCACATTGTAAACATGTCTAGTGTACAAATCTTCTCAGCCCACACAGGGATGTGATGGCTGCTTAACAAAGCTAGTGGCATTACACAGCAATCCAAGAAATAAATTTTCAAGTGTCTTGTTAGGTATCTTTATAGACTGCCTTTCCATGAACAGAAAGCTGGCCTGTCCACCAAAGCTGAAAGTCCGTGGGCTCTGTACTAATCTGAAGCCTGCACAGGTGTTTACACCAAGATAAAGTGAGTGAAAATGGACCTAAAATCCCATCTTTCTGATGAGGCAGCATCTGGTACTTACTTCTTACAGATGTTATAGATGTCAAGTCAGGGTTTATACCTGTGAAAATAAAGAACTTGAATTAGGAAAGCAGGGGAATTTATTTCTTCCTTCTCTTAAACGTGTTTCCTAAGTACAGGATTGCTGGGCATTCAGATATGGTTTGGAATGAATTCCTGTCTGTTTTTAACCAGAAATTTCATCTTGTACTTTGATCATCAAGAAAATGCTGAATATATGCCCGCATTACCTGGGAATCAAACTGTAAGATTAATGTGAAACAACCTCACACAGAAAAGTTAATATTTCTGACTATTAGGAACCCTGGTTTCTGACCATTAACAGCAATTTTTATTGCATTCTGTCTAGAAGAGTTTGTATCAAATGCAGCTTCATGCTGGACAGAGAAAATTGTGCCTGGCTAAGATATCTTTGGTTACAAAAATCTTATGCAAACATGGAACTTGGGGACATACTTCCAACTGCACCTCTTCAATCATAGTCAGTTGAAAAACAGTGTAAGTTATTCAGTATGCACTATGAGCCTGCAATGGTCTCAGAAGGTATTTTGCATATATTTTCATCTGCAGAGACCTGTAAAGTACTTTAATACTGTAAGCTTAGACATTTTCATAATCCTGTACTAAATTTCTGAGATACCTATATTTCTTAAAGTATTTTGTGAAGATTCATGCATGTTTAGGTGAACCAAATTTTAATGTAGTTCTTGAGGAAATGAGGCCTGTGCAAATTTGCTTTCATTATCTCTGACTTTCCTCCTCCCTTAATTTCAAAACCTCCTGCCTATTCTAGTAAAATCCAACAAAAGATTAAATACCTTTTCAGTAGTATGCTGTACGAGTATCATGTGGGTTGATGGAGAGAGGGAAGCATTCCCGCTCAATACCTCCGTGGATGAAAAGTTGCAAAATCAGCTCAGCTGCACCCTGAACTCAAACCAGTCAGTAAGTGCTCCTGGAACTATCACATACACTGCTACTGGTCTAGCTCTAGTTTGTGGTTAAAAGAGGGAAATGCATACACTGAGATTTGTTTTAGGGGACATGGGGAAAAGTGGAGCAGGGATATATATAGAAACTACCAACTCTAGGTTACAAAGTCTAGTGGGATGGAAAAAAGCATGGAGCTATTAGGGTGATGTGACATAAAGGCTATTGGATATAAATCTGAAAGAAAACAGACTTCCTTTGTTCCTGTGCATGGAAAACAAATTGGTTTTTGTATATTCAGTGTCGCTGTGAGTTACAGTTATATATCATACTTAGACCTCAGTTTAAATTATGTTTGATGAACGCTTTCATTGTCTACAGAATGGACAGGCTGATAAAAGTTAATATCATAGGATTAAATGCCTCAGGAATGTAATCACATTTATTATATTATTGGCTAAAATTCAGCTAGTAGTAGGCATTATATTATTCTGTTTATATACCTGATGACATTAAAAAATGCTTAAGTAGATGTACCTCATTCAGTCCTGCTTGAGGCCTCAGATGGTATCCACTACAGGTGGAGGACACTGCATGCCAAGTTAACACTGTTCGTCTGTAGTAATCTTAAAATATGAGAAGGAGTGCCTTGTAATGTTTCCGTGTTTTAACCATGTGAAATAGATCCTGAAAAGCTACTGTCCTCTTTTGCTGTTTTGGGCTTTCTTGACCAAGAGTGTGTCAGCAGCTAGTGTCCTACATCCTGCAGCTATTTTCAGGATCCACCATGGCATAAACTTCAACTGAACTACACTGTGATTTCCTGTCCCTCTGTTACATATGAGCCAAGGAAAAAGAGAAATCCATGCTATACTAAATGCTGTATATGAGCTGGCAAAATTATATAGCAGATTATATTTAGCTGCATGAACTGTGGAAAATACGCAACACTTTCAGGTCTCGTGATTAATTCAGTTTAATAGGTTTAGTGGTTGATTGCAGGTTAGGAAAGCCCAGCATAAAAAGAAAATAAACAATTTCTTCTTCAAGTAACAATCCAGGCACGTGCATTACCCATTCAGGGTCAGTTAATCCATCAGATTGTAGTGATGGTCTTCCAGGAGCTAATGTATGATTGAACAACACAATGAAAAGCCATACCTAATTCTAGTTTAATCTAATCCACATCACTCAGATCAAGACATTGCAGTCTGACATACTGTGATGCAGTGGGCTGCCCTAACCACTAACAATGAGGTTAGATGCAGCCAATTTGCGGACAGCAGTGTATGTATTTTCTTTGCCTGTTTCACTATTTTGAGGGTGTATTGAATGTTTCTGCAGCAGTTTAGCTCTACTGGTAATAACTTTTGAGTGTTATGCAAGAGGAACATAGAAATCTAGAATTTTTATAATCTATTTTTATCGATCTCTGTTTTTTAGTACTTGGGTATGTGTAGGATTTCAACACATAAATGTATGCCATCATCTGCTCAGATGTGTATTGTCTTTTATAAATGTGTAATTTAATTGTTTGCTGCTTAATTTCACTATCACAGACAATCTGTACATGCCAACTCTCTCCTTATGGGAGATAAACAGGGTGATATTTTGTAATTTCTTTTTTTTTTTACCCTTTGGCTTATTTTCCAGCACAGCTCTGGAGAGATTGAATGTAACAATCTAGACTTGTCTCTCCATTTCACCATGGGGGTTTTGTTTGTTTGTTTGTTTGTTTTTTAATTCAGAGGATAATATTAATCAAAAACACTAGAGAAAATATGGGAGGGGTGATTTTTTTTTTTTCAGGTAGTGAAGGTGATACTTGGCTGGGTTTTTTTTTGTTTAAAATGCAGTCAGATGATCCTTTTAACCTTCATACAGAGGTGGAATGTGGACATGAAACGCTAATGCTATCTGATTTCCTGCAACAAGGATCCACTACTTCATTGAAAAAGAGCCTCTGCATTTTCACCCTTTTTTACAGAGATGGTGCATAACCTAAGACTCACAATGAAGCCTTGAATAAAGACATTCTTGTTTCATTTGGAAATGCTTTGTTTCCTCTGTGAGGAAGAAAGCAGTTAAAAGCAGAGTAAATCAGATTTAAAAATTCCATTTACAGGATTTTATATACCGATTATGTATCATCCTAAAAATTCGGAGGAGAGATGTCAGGAAACAACTTTTAGGGAAATGCATGCCTATTAAAATGTAGGTATATGGTACTGACACATAAAAGAGCCTTTCATTCAAAAGCAGCCAATTAAATTGTCTTCAGCTTTTTGAAATGCATTGAGATGTTTTGTATCATTTTTTCATGTTCTGTACCACAAATAGCATTGACTGAATTGTATTATTCCTTTTTCTAAAGGCCAAAACAAAGTACTTAAGAAATATGTTCTCCTTCTCTGTCCTAACTTTTTAGCCTTCCCATGACAACTTTTTGCCCATTTCACTGGGAGAAAAAAAGAAAATCTCTTCCTTCATTGAAATAGAAAATAAGCAAATATGAAAGCAGCTTCTTACCTTCATTATAGCCTTAAGACCTAACCACTCTTTGAATGTTTCTTTTTCTCACTAAGACCATAAATTAGGGTTACTTGCATGTGTTCCACCAAATATGTCCCAAAGCTCTTTAGGGCCATTTTGTCTTTTAATTTTGCTGTATTCCTAAATTCTGAATTCTCCTCTCCTGTTCACAGTAAATTAATTAACTTAAAAGGTGCTACAAAAAGATAAGTTATTAGATCTTTTTTCATGTTTTAGATACATGATTCAAGCATTTCCAATTTGATTCTGAATATGATTCGGCTGGTGAGTTAGAAGGGAATAATGAAATGCCACTATACTGATGAGACAAGGGAAAAGAAGGATCAATCTCTCAAAATAAGACTTTTAATAGCTATAAAATAGATTTAGCTCTTAAATAACTGAGAGAAAATAGCCAATTTTCAGGATTATTTTCATTCCAGATTTGATAAACTTAGTAAAACTGAAAAACTTGAAAAGTGTTTTGAGGGAACTGCTAGACTAACAAACAATAGCTTCAAAATAAGGAAACATAAGCATGCATGACCTTGGAGGCAAATTTGAAATTAATTTGATGAGCATTTCATGAACTTACTGAATCTACAAATCAAGTGGATGAAGAACCATTTATGCATTTATTGAGATGCAGTTAAGAAAGGAAAACTTTCAAAGCTGTATACATAATAACTTTTAATGCTATCACGGACATAATCACTGAAGCATTTAGCTAGGTCAAAATACTGACACTTATTTTTAAATAAAAAAGGAACAGAAACAAACACATATTTCAAATTCAGGGGTCACATTCAGTTAAACCAATTTTGAACTTAGATGTTGAATCTGGTGTCAAGTGCATGAATTAAATGATTTACTTACAAATTTAATGATGTTTCAGTTATGCCTCAGTTCAGTGATGAGAGCCTGTTTTGTGTACAGAAAAGACAGTTCCTGTATCTAAGTGCTTGCAGGATAGAATGAAAAACAGATGATAGGTGGTTGTCATTTGTTTTATAAGCTTCAGTCATTGTACAGCAATTGCTCGTTCACTAGCAAATATTTTACAAGCATCTCTTCCTCATGGCAGTAAGGGAGTGACTTTGCTGTTCCTGTGAAGACAGGATTTCATCTTCATGATGTCTCAGTGATTCTTCACATCTCGGTGACTTCCAGATTAAAATGTGGTGTTTGGAACAGGAGCAACACAGGTGTATATATATATTTTTTCCAGTTGGCATTCACTCTGCCAGTGAATCAAAAATTCAACTCATTTTTTTATTTTTCTGTATTGTAGTATAATATATAACTAGTAATATTATAGTATACGTTATATAATCAATAATTATTATTCTAGCTTCTTTCATTTATATGAGAGCAACTGATTTTGTTGTGGATTGTACAGATAAGATTAAGTTGTTATCTACAGTAATCTGCTTCCCCTATCATTCTTCACTGCTGCTGCTGCAATAACTGGAATGGTGAAAATGCTCCTGTACTAATGAGGCTGACATTTAATTATGACGTTGTAAACAAAGTACAAAGAGAGCCATCATTCTTAATTTGCAGGTGTTTCCTCACTAATAGTGCTAGAATAAGCTGTGTAACACTGAGAAATTTCATCAGAGAAAGATAATATAGACAAGGATCAAATCAATTAACAATTCTACTAATGGGTGTGATAAGGAAAATTCTTGTCTCATTTCTTTATAAACACTGCATTGTTACTGAGAGTATTAGAAAGCCAACAACAGTAAAAATAACACTTCTTGCTTTTGTTGTAAGAGAAAGATGCAACTCTGAGGATAAATAAATATTACATTTACTTGATTAAAAAGTGTCAGTTTTGCCTAGTCCCTTCTTTGCAACATCATGTGTGTATTCCTATTAAAATTATAGTTTAGCATAGAACATCAAAAATCTGGCCATATAATTGTCAAATTAAGAAGCTGAGGTTAACTGGAGCTTGTCTGAAAGTAGAAATATAGCAGAAAAGAGAATACCACAGTGAGTAAAATACATCAGGAAGATTTTAATGTTTGTCTTCTGAGAGTGATTATATATGTAATACTATTAAGGCTGTACAGTATTTCTGTTAGAAGAAGAAGGAATATAAACATTAAGAAATACCTGAAATTTCAAGTAATGGTAGTAAAAATGAACTTTTTCATTTTCAGGGTTTTTTTGTTTTTTTTTTTTTTTTTAGAAATAAATACACACATGTAAATCGGGGTAAGATATTTCTAAGGGACAAGTGGCTATCACGTATTGTGCATAATTTGCATCCAGTGATTGTCCTTTGCAGACTTAAACATCATTGATGTCAAGGCAAATTGGGGAATAAGGGCAAGAAGGAAGAACAATGAAGCAAAACTCTGTTTAATACTGTAAGCTCAGCATGACTGGGAAGATAAATCAAGCAGAAGTGCTCAACTTCTTTCAGAATCATACCCTCTTTTGCCCATTGCTGATCCAGCAAGATAACTGTAGTCAATGCCTACATACCGTCATCTACTTCAAATCTGTGTTCAGAAAATACAAATATCACAGCTTCTATGTAGGAAGTTTTAGCCTATTTCAGTAGTAAAATATTGCAAAAAATGCTGCTTCTTTATTAACCCTCATCTCTTGTCTGTACAAACTGTCAAACAATTAGCCCTAAAATGAAAGGGAAACACAAAAATTAACTTAGAGTTAAATTTCGGTGCTAATGTTTCCTAAACCCAAATCCCTGGGACATTCTTCAGAAGAATTATTTTAGATATTTAAGAAATATTTGTCTTTCTGTATTCCCTATCTGCTACATTCTACTGTATGTATGTGTCTGTCCTGATGAATAGTCTGACATCCACTTGAATACTGTGAGAATTCTTGGGTATGATTAGATGCCTACAAAATATATGACTGCATTTGGGCTGATTCTATAAAATCTCTGCGTAGTCAACATAGAGAAAGAGACACTACTTGAATTCAATGAGTTCAACTCACTTGCCTTGCAGGATCAGATATCACAGAATCACGGAATAGTTGGGCTTGGAAGGGACCTCTGGAGATCATCTAGTCCAATCCCTCTTCTAAAGCAGGTTCACCTAGAGACGGTTGCACAGGACCATGTCCAGGCAGGTTTTATGTATGACCAGAGAAGAAGACTTCACAAGCCTCTCTGGGAAACCTGTTCCAGTGCTCGCTAACAGTCAAAGTAAATAAGCATTTCCTCATGTTCAGGTATACCTTCCTGTGCTCCAGTCTGTGCCTGTTGCTCCTTGTTCTGTCACCGGGCACTGCTGAAGAGTTTTGCCGCATCCTCTTGACATTCACTCTTTAGACATTTATATTTAGATATTTTTTTAACTTATGATGTGATTTTTTTTCTCTACTAATATAGTGTCAGCAGCTAACACAGATGTAAAGATCTATTTTGTAGATGTGTTACTTATTCTATGTGTATTTTTTAGGATGCCAAAGTTTCAAAGTTTTGTGAATAGCAGCAGAGATGAGAGAAAAACAAACAAACAAAAAGAACCAACAACAAAGGAGCTGGGTTTTAGAAGCTGGATTACAAGTAAAGAAATATGCAGAGCAAAAGACTTGGAAGAATAAGTTCTTATGAATAATATTGTTAAAATGAATGTTAGCTACTGATACTTTTAATCAATATAACTGCCTTTTCTTTTTCCACCAGGATAGCAGATCATGCATGTATCTAATCTTATACAGAGTGCTTCTTTAGTACTTCAAGTGATAAACAGTAGTTTTAGAAATGCACAAGATCCAAGCAAAATCAGATCAGATTACTTGTTTTGCTAGGGCTTCCAGATTAAGAAACTGAAATCAGACCACTGCTCTCAGGACTCTGGTTCCTGATGCAGGCAACAAGTTGCACTATGGAATGATGCTAAATAGGCTGTTAATTTGTGTATGTAAAGTGAAGCATACACTTGTCACCTGTCTACATGAAGTTACATTAATTTTGCTGAAATTTTGTTTGTAACTAAGGTTCACCTTGTGCTGGCAGAGCCTAAGGCACAGTCTAGAAAGTGGGAGGAATTGTTTTTGTCATTGAACTCTGTGGGTGGCATCACTTTACACTTTCTACTCGGCATCCTGCCAGATGCCTCTGTAGCAGCCACGGGCGTGCTGCTTCTTGCTCCTTCTAACATTCTTGTGCAGAGGCTACTAACTAGTTTAACTTCCCTGTAAGCACTGAAACACCTAATTTCTGCAGGGGCAAGACTGGTCAATTATTTACATCATATTACTTATCAGGTATTTGTAATGTTTATTTAATTTCAACAAATGATATAAACATAGTCAGATGCAACTGACTATATTTATTTGAGATGTAACTCTGCATGCTGGCTTTTACCTCTCAGGCTTCAAAAATATTTACCTCAGATTAAGTGTCTACTGTACTTCTAGTTGAGGAAAGGGAAAAGCAGACAGTGAAATTTGAAACTTGTTTGGCAATGAAGTTCTTTCTTTCATAAACACAATTGTGTTGGGAAAAAGAACAAATATTATTTAATGAAGGCTCACCTCTGGAAGAAGGAGTCTTTGATTATATCAAGCAGATATCTTTTGAATACCGAAATATTGAAAACTAAGGAAACACTAGTAGAGCCTGAGTACTTGTTTATATGATGTTTTTTCTACTTGGCATGTAGAAAAAAGATTTTCTGTACTTGTGAATATGGCTTACTTACCCACAGTATAAGGTGTGAAAAGGCTGAGCACAAACTGGTGAGGTAGTTTCTGGAAACAGAAAAAAGGCTGAAGGAGCCCACTGCAAGTTGTACAGTAGGGAATCCAGCTCTGATCTGCATTCTAGAGATCTGGAGGTCTGAAGCTTGACAGCAGGGTGGCTCCGGTGGTGGCATCCAAGAGTGCCTTGGACTGAGTCCAGTCCCCTGCTACTCAGCAAACTCTGAGGTAGATGATGGTGCTTGATTTCCACAGAGCTTTGGGATGTCGGGGGAGAAAATCTTTAATTCAAATGCTGTACCTTTTTTCTGTCTTTTCCTTAAACCCAACTGTCATGGTTTAGCCGTGGCCCTGCCTCATCAGCAGCTAAACATGAGCAGCTGTGAAAACAATTCCCACTCCACCTGACTCCCTGACAGGGAAAGAGAGAGAGAGACTTGTACGTTGGAAACTAAAACTAAAATTGAAATAGCTTTCATGAAACAATAATAATAAGGAAAATGTTATTAATTAGAAAATAATAAAATATAAACGAATTGAATCCCCTGTGATGACTGTGTCACCACTGATGCTGCAAAGCAGGCATGAGGAAAGGTCCCAGCTGGACTCAGCAGCAAGCGAGAGCTGAGCTCGATAATAGGATTCAGTAATGCATGGATCCGGTATCAGGGGCAAAAAGACAGATGGAGTTCTTGCTGGATGCTGGACGTCAAAGAAGAGGACTTGGTCCTTGTGATCCCTCAGTTTTATACTGAGTATGATGTTTATGGAATGGAATACTCTGTTGGTTAGTTTTGTGGCAACTGTCCTGTCTACTCCTCCCTGCAAATGAGACTCTTTCTCTCCCTTCACTTATGTAATTCCACCAACTTGAGGATGACCTTGATCTTCACAGGGACAAATGTAAGCAATGGCTTTTCTGCATACCAGTGCCCTGTGTTATCACTTCTAGAGACACTCACTGTCTGAAAACATGTACTCAATTTAAGGAAAACGAAGCTACTTAGATGAGGCTAAGCTGTAAAGTTAGAAAATCAATTCTGCTTTAGCTCAACCAGAACACCAACACACATTCGTGAATGCTTGCACATCAGCAGAATCCCTTCCTTCCGAAAATTATTGTACTCATGTAATTTCATGTTTATAGGTGGCAAATGAGGTCAAAAGAGAGAAACTGGCTTCCCAAAATAATACAGTATGAAATATGATTACTAGTTTTGGTCACATTAGAGGTATATGTGTATTGATTTATGAGACTAAAAACCATGAGAGAAAAATGACAGTAAATAATCTTTTAGGCATAAATTTGAGGTCTTTTACATGAAGTATAATTTTACCTTTTTGTGGCAATAAAACAATTTGCAAATAATATGGAAATGAATTAACGCAATAGTCTAACAAGAACTGAGACAGATACAAAGAGTAGTTATGAGTAATTTATCTTTAAGATTTCAGAATAAGAACAAAGTCTCAAAATCTCTGAGGTTACTTTTGATCACTAATGTCATCAAGCCCAAGCTTGCCAGTTCTTTTCATTAATTATAGCATTCTACAGTTCTCAATTTGCACACCAATTTCTGATTTCATTTGACAGTTCCTTTCATCCCTCCAAAAACTCTGCCCAGGAACTGCTTTCATTCAGTACTAAATCAGACGCAAAGTTCCCAGTCTTCATTTTGGCTGCAGCTCTATGCTTGATGAAAAACACCTTTGTTCTGGAATGCTTTATTTTCCTAAAAAATTCCCTCTTTACACTTAGGTATTTCAGAGCCAGGGCCCTAAATCTGTGAGTTGACTTTTATGCATTATTGAAAGTACTTAATATATGGATGTCTCTCTTTGCCCTGCATATAAGACAAACAGTTAACTCTGTCTGCAAGCATACATTATGTTATTCTCTCCTTTCAATTACATTCAATCCTGGATGTTAATTTCAAGATTCATATAAAAAGATACTATAATGACCTTTATTAAAATATTATCAAAAATTGTCCCAAATCAGTAAATATAAAAACCAGTTATCATTCAGTGTAATGGGATTCAATCTATTTTAAAATTAATTTTATAATTCTTTTTATTGGTTATGAGCAAGAGAGTGCAAGAGGGTACCAAGATTGTGCCTGAGGATGTTAAGATTAACAGTACAAGTAGTCTAACAAGCATATTAAGTTAAATGAGATTCACTCTTCCTGACAAGGGAAAAAAGTGATAGGCACACGTAAAATTACAATGAGCAATCCAAACCAGGCATATTTTCAAACAGAGGGTGTTTGCACACAATTCAGAGCATAAAGCTAAAACATCTCTCATTAGCAGAGTTGTAAAGTTACATCTCTCAGGGAACTGACTGATTTTACAGTCTTTCTACAGTCACAATCTAATAGTCCAGAGGACTAGTATGGTCATGTATGCAGACAGAGCTCATAGGACTTCACTCAATCCATTACTGTCAGAGTTAGTGAATG
The DNA here is from genome assembly GCF_032191515.1 of Phaenicophaeus curvirostris. Classification (NCBI taxonomy): domain Eukaryota; kingdom Metazoa; phylum Chordata; class Aves; order Cuculiformes; family Cuculidae; genus Phaenicophaeus; species Phaenicophaeus curvirostris. The sequence continues at coordinate 920,316 of NW_027206669.1, forward strand.
TGCATTTGGAAGCCAAACTGAAGCAAAAGAACTTCACGAGAATTCAAGTCTCATTGATCCCTTTTAACAGAAAGTTTATAAAACTGCTAAAAATGTTACCAGAACTTTATTATGATTCAAAAAAGTGCTTTTCCAATCCTCCATATGAATCTACCTAACTTTCACGTTCAAGCTTTGAGTCTGCTTGTCCTAACTATAAATCAGGTGTTATTAATTAACTATTTAATGTCACTGTGATAATTTACATAAATTTTGGGGTGAATGTTGCTGAATGGACATTAGTGGCATGCTTTACAGTCCATTCATCATTCTAGATTCTTGTTTCTGATCTGTCTTCAATTGGTTTTCATTACTCTTTTTAAACTGCTTGAAAAATGTTAATACCACTAAATATAAATTAATAAAATAACTGATACATGCCTAGTTAATATTTTCCATGTTCAGGTATCTAAAGACTATTACAATCTTTTTGGTAATATTGCCACAGGAGAAACTGTCCTCTATTAATTACTCTTATGACTATATGTTATGTGTAATTAAATTCGATATCTGAAAAGCAAACCCAAACAGGTATGAGTTAGAAAAACAGTCATACAATTTTATATTTTGTTTACATAGCAACTTTATCACTATTTTGAAAAGATCTATGAATATGGTGTTCATTCTACTAACCTAATCAGTCAGTTTTGTTATTCTATTAAAAACAAAAAGAATTATTAAGGACATGGAGCAAGTTGTATTTTCTATTACCCAATGTTGTCTGGCATAAATTGTATTATCCTTTTTCATAATAATAAAAAAAAACCTAATTGACTTGGATTAGAAGGGTTTACCTCTGTTTTATTATTTATATTAAGCTATTCATGGCTTTCCAATGAAAGTAACATTTCCACAGTTTTATGTTGTCAGAAGTTACCAAAACCTAACAGTGAGTTTGATCAAGAAATCTCTTCCTTTTTAAATTCCATTTGGTAAATTATAGTTAGGTGAACAACATATTTCCAAAATTCTGTGTACCAGAATTAAAACTGGTGTTAAATAAAATTCTTTCAATTTTTACTCCAGGAAGCTAGAAGACAAGACTGGAAAAGAATTTTATAAATGCCGTTCTCAATTTAATCTAGGAGAACATTAGCAGTATCTAGCAAGTATTTTGGAAGGAAATTCAGGAGCAAACAATGGACAAAGGAGGGAGAAATTCAATAAAAGAATTTATTTGGAGGAACAATTCAAACATGATCTGAACGTATGCCGGTTTTGCTTATACCAGAACAGATAATTAGAAGAGAACTCATTGTTATATGACAACTAGAAATAGTATTTAGTTCACTTGCCTTTTTTTGCAGTGGTTCCTGAGACATTTGTGGTTTGAGTATTCTGTTGCTGCTGCTCTTTATGTTTATATTTTGGACTCTCTGTATTGTATTTCTGAGATCATGGGCTTCAGACTACAAAGACAAGTGAAATTCTGTGAACAGGAATCCCATGGCACTGTTGAAAAGCCCAGACTTTCCTGACAAAAAGATCATTGAATAGAAGACATTTATGTAACTTCAAGTTGATACACAAAAGCAAAGGAACAAGAAGAAAGAACAACAAAGTCCATTCTTTCTTCCTCCTCATAATTATTATACAGGTACTTAACACTGAGACATTTCTTCTTTAGTTGGAACAATGGCAATGACTTCAATTAGCCCTCAGGGATATTCTCTTGAAGAAGGAAGGAGCGTTTTCATTCCTACACAGTTGTTTTCTCCTACACACTTGCTGTTACTAATCTGCAGTTAATTCCATTTCTGTTCATGTGCTTGCTTCAAATATGATGAATTCTGATTGTATTTGCAGTTGGAAAGGGCTTTAGAAATTACTAGTTTTTTAGTATATAGACTTCAGGTGACGAAGAATTTAAAGCACCCTGTGCAATCTTGTTTCAGTGTCGATTTACCTTCTCTTCATTGATTTTAAGGTTCATATGTACAAGTGATTTAAAAGTCCTTTAATAATATACATCAGTGATGTCAGATATCACAAAATATGAGCATGATTTTGATACATAGCGTATAACTAAGCCTAGGTAAACAATTGAAAGGTTTACAAAGAATGTCAAGGTTTCAGAATTTGTTTTCATTCAAACATAAAATCGAGATACTTGGATTTCAAATTGCTCTACCAAAATAGAAATGCCCTAAATTGAATCTTTTTTGAGCTATATTCACATCACCTATTTTAGTTGCTCTGCTGTTTTCCACAGAGTCTCTGCTGTCAGTAAAAAAACAATGTCAGAGACAGAGGATTATTCAAAGGGCAGTTTGTAGTACTCAACTCCTGTCATCTCTTTTTTTTGTCCCCCAATGGATTGCAAAAGGGACTGAGGAAGTTTTACATGCTACATTAGGTCCCCACAAATAAGTGATACAAATATTCCTCCTTTTTTTTCTACTTCTATTTCAGTAATTATGGATCAAAACTGTCCTAGACAAAACCAAATTTTCTTAAGGTTCTGGTTTATGCTGGAGTCTAATAAATCATGTGTATGGCTTTCTGCAAGCCTTGAACATATGGTAGCCTCCACAGTGGACTTTAAGGGGATACAATAAGGGTTGCAGCATATATACTTAATTCTTAGTTTAACTAGTTTTACAGAATACAAGATTTCCAAAGTGCAGTCCCCTGGAAGCTGGACAGTTTCAGAATTTACAAGCTCAAGAACCACCTACCTAAGAGGCTAAGAGGGCTGCTGGGAAATGAATGACCTGACAGAGATGCTAAAAAGGTGAGATTTAGGGAATATTTTATGAAGAAGTAACCCAGTCTACCGTCCAATCAAATTTTTAGTTAAGTTTTTAAGAATACAGTAAAGTTCCTTTCTACAGATCACTTGCATGGCACCAATAGAACATGTACTGAAGAAACAAAGATTCCTCAGAAAATATTCTGTTGAAAGTGTTCTTGGCTCCTAACAGAGAAACCTGCAGCTGGCTAATGAAAGGTATCTCCATTAAATCAATATGAATTTGCTAGTTTTCAGCAACCAAGGTGTTTGTTTCATAAGTTGTAATTTCGAAGTAGAACTCCTCAGCAATTTTCAAATGCAGTGTTACTATAAAATTTATTCTGCATTTTAAGGATTCTTGCGTAGAGAGATGTGAAGGAGTGAAAGTAGGTTTAGCCTCAAATTAGCTTTCTGTTCATAAAAACAGTGGTAGACTGCTATATGCTAATGTGAACTCTAGAAGGTCCTAAGAAAGATTCAACAGAAAATTAGTTTATGTTGATAATTTATAACTTCTTTCTGCTGCTGAACTATCCTCTTGAGACTGAACACTAGTGCATGTGAGCTTAACACTTATTTAAACTTGAAGATCATAACTGAAAAACTTTAACTTCTTTTTATTTTCTTTTTATTGGTTTATTTTACAAACTCATTGCTGTCAAAGCCATTTGGATCTTGGCAGCTGTCTTCATGAAGAGATTAGATGGTGTATGCTAGTGATGACATGAGCATTTACCAAGAGAGAAAGTGAGAGACAGAGGAATGCACTGGCAAATTTATAATATTGCTGTTACATAGTGTTTTGGATGGAGGTGATTTTTTTGATTTTTTGGTAGTTTGTTGGGTTTTTTTGTTGTTTTGTGTTTGATTTTTTTTTTTTTTTTTTTGTCTTGCAGTAGACTATGAGTAGGAGGGGAGAACTGTGCAACCACTTAGATCTATGAAAGTGTAGACTGGGACTGGCTTATGATTTTCCTGACGTCCAAATACACTGTTCTGGTAGGATAAATAGCAAAGAAATCTGATGACTCATTCAGTTCATAAGTTTTCTGATGAAGGAAAGTGAAAAACTTCTTTGTATGCCTTTTCATTTTGCATTTCACACTCTAAAATTAGAATAATCATGGCCTATCTGCCTTCCAGGAGGAAGCCCAAGGAAATATGCATCAAAATGTCAGCCAAACAGAACAAAGCAACTATAAAAATCTTCAAATGTGCTCTTTTTTCTGTATTTTCTAAGTTGGAAATTGTTTCATAACATGATACAGTTTAACCATTCTTTTAAAGATCGCATAGCCACATTACATTAGCTAGTGTTCACGGTTCCATAGAACTAGGTTTATCTTTCTTCTATTAATAATTCTTGTCATGAGAAATTGAATAAATTATATGGTTAAAGAGACCAATGGAATAAAAAAGTAGTCTATAAGGTAAACTAGAGTAGACAATACCAATACTATAGCATCCTACTGAAGTGGTTTAGTATGGCTACTGCAGAGATATATTACAGAATTGAAGATGGCTGCTTATTTTATTGGAATTCTTATGAAAGTCTCCAGTAATTTTGAGCAGTTCACGATACCACAGTGACAGGAATGTTTCAAATAGCAGGATGGATTGAGAAAGAAGGAAAGGGAGAGTCTGAATCAAGTGAAATATCTGTAGTGAAAAAAAACCCTGAAATGTCTTTATTTCTTCCATGCATACTAGTGAAAATCACTGAGACTGAGAACTGACTGTAGTGGCCTGAATCCCAAGAGTGCGCACACTCTCCTGGGTGGAAAACTGGTTGGATGGCCGGGCCCAGAGAGTGGTGGGAAATGGTGTGAAATCCAGCTGGAGGCCAGTGACAAGTGGGGTTCCCAGGGCTCAGTGCTGGGTCCAGCCCTGGTCAATGTCTTTATCAATGACCTGGAGGAAGGCATCGAGTGCACCCTTAGCAAGTTTGTGGACGACACTAAGCTGGGTGGAAGTGTGGATCTGCTGGAGGGCAGGGAGGCTCTGCAAAGGGATCTGAACAGGCTGGACCGCTGGGCAGAGTCCAATGGCATGAGGTTTAACAAGGCCAAATGCCGGGTCCTGCACTTGGGGCACAACAACCCTATGCAGTGCTACAGACTAGGAGAAGTCTGTCTAGAAAGCTGCCTGGAGGAGAGGGACCTGGGGGTGTTGGTTGACAGCCGACTGAACATGAGCCAGCAGTGTGCCCAGGTGGCCAAGAAGGCCAATGACATCTTGGCTTGTATCAGAAACGGCGTGACCAGCAGGTCCAGGGAGGTTATTCTCCCTCTGTACTCGGCACTGGTGAGACCGCTCCTCGAATCCTGTGTTCAGTTCTGGGCCCCTCACCACAAGAAGGATGTTGAGGCTCTGGGGCGTGTCCAGAGAAGAGCAACCAAGCTGGCGAGGGGGCTGGAGAGCAGGTCTTATGAGGAGCAGCTGAGAGAGCTGGGGTTGTTTAGCCTGGAGAAGAGGAGGCTGAGGGGAGACCTTATTGCTCTCTACAACTACCTGAAAGGAGGTTGTAGAGAGGAGGGTGCTGGCCTCTTCTCCCAAGTGACAGGGGACAGGACAAGAGGGAATGGCCTCAAGCTCCGCCAGGGGAGATTTAGGCTGGACATTAGGAAAAAATTTTTCACAGAAAGGGTCATTGGGCACTGGAACAGGCTACCCAGGGAGGTGGTTGAGTCACCTTCCCTGGAGGTGTTTAAGGCATGGGTGTATGAGGTGCTAAGGGGCATGGTTTAGTGTTTGATAGGAACGGTTGGACTCGATGATCCAGTGGGTCTCTTCCAACCTGGTTATTCTATGATTCTATGATTGTATATAAACTCTACCGCTAGCCAAGGCTCAAAAGCCGCGTGCCAGCCAGACTTCATTAACTACAGATGAAACAGTGTGATGGATCAGTCAGAGGTATCAAACTGTTAAAAGAGCACATTCTATTATTTCTGCAATCTAGTTATATGACATTGACCCTTAATATGCTAGACTTAATGAACAATTGCTTTTGTGACTGATGACTATGTAAATTCTTTAAGACATTATTTTCAATCATGACAGCTTTGAGTAAACAATGAAATGTTGCTACATAATCTGCCTTCTGCCTCACAGGTATTTCCTTGTAGGAATTATTATGAAAAAATGTAAAGTTTTTTAAATGATGTTGTATGCAGGAAGCAGGAAGGTCCTTTAATTATGCCCTTAAGTACAGAATTTTTGCTTAACTGCTTAGTAGCCCTTGTATCCTGAAAATTTTATTAAGTAATGATTAACTATTCATTATAATATTTTCCTGTTTTTATTCAGTACAAGATGCACATTAACTTTTAAAGTCTTTATCATGTTTGGAATTAAGAAACCCCAATTCTCATCAACTGCAAAGACTGACTGTAATACTACAACAACTTATCTACTTCCTTTGCTCAATTAATAATGCCTGATGCATCAGGCTAATCAGAATGGCCAGGAGAAGATGACTAGCAGCTTAAGCAGTTGCAGCTAATCCTGTTTTCTGCATTAAGCCTTTATTAGGCAATGTGCTTGGTTACCCTGTCACGACTGGTTCAGTATGGAAAGCTATGATATGATATACAACATGCTCAAGATGGGCTTCCAGGAGAGAATAACTGGGGTTTAGAGCCCTTTGACCTCCTTCTGAATGTTAATGTCCATGCACAAAAAACAGAGGAAAGGATGGTGCTCTTTTTATACAGTAACTGATGAAGTCCCACTACTCCGGACATTGGAAGCCAAGACAGGTATCCACCTCTATCCTGAAGTAATCTCAACTGACTTCTCACTTCTCTGGAGAACAGCCATGTGGGAGGGGATGAAGCAGCAGTACAAAGCCCAGTGGGGATTAAAAAAGATTTTAGGGCCTTGGGATGGCTACTGAGGGAATCTGGGGCCCATGTAATTTTTTTATTCCCTCCTTCCAGTTACGGATGTTGACATTGCACACCTCAGACAGATCCAGTCAATTAATATGTGGCTCCATGGCTGGTGTCACCGCAATAACTTTGGGGTTTTTGATAATGGGATGGCCTACATGGCACCGGGATTACAGGTATCAGATGGGAGCCACCTTTTTCAGAGGGGGAGGAGGATCTTTGCCCAGGAGCTTGCAGGATTTGTAGATAGTGCTTTAAACTTGATGTGAGGGAGTCGGGGGATAACATCAGGCTAGCCTCTAACAAGCGGTGGGAGGACAGGTGTCAGGGGTCAGGTGTCAGGGAGGATACTTCTCTAAAACACCTTATGGACAATAAAGGGTCCACTGGGAAGGTGATGCAAGTGCCAGCCCAGCTGAGGTGTCTTTACACAAACGCACAAAGCTTGGGTAACAAGCAGGAGGAGCTGGAGGCTCCTGTGCAACTAGGAAGGTATGATCTAGTTGCCATCATGGAAACGTGGTGGGATGAATCCCATGACTGGAGTGTGGCTATCAACGGCTACAGGCTGTTCAGAAGGGACAGACCAGGTAGAAGGGGTAGAGTCATTGCCCTTTATGTCAGGAAAGGGATAGAATATGAAGAGCTGTTGTTGAAAAGTAGCCACGTTGAAAGCTCGTGGCAAAAAAATGAAAGACAGAAGAACCAATGGGAACCTTGTGATTAGTGTATACTACAGGCCACCTGATCAGTGAGAGCCAACTGATTAAGTCTTCTTCCTCTAGCTACAGGAGGCTTCACGATCGCAAACTCTCATCCCACTGGGGGTCTTCAACCACCCTAAAATATGCTGGAAAAGTAGCACAGGAAGCTATAGGCAATCCAGAAGACTCCTGGAGTGCATTGAAGAGAATTTCTTAATCCAACTGATAGAGACCCGCTCCTGAGGGGATGCAGTATTCATAGAATCATAGAATCATAGAATCACTAGGTTGGAAAAGACCCACTGGATCATCGAGTCCAACCATTCCTATCAAATACTAAACCATGCCCCTGGACAGAGTGTTTGTGTTAAGTCATGAGAGTAGAAGGAGGTTGCTGTGATAATGTCAATCCTTCTTTCCTTTTTTATTTTAAACTAAATAGTAGGTAAAGGATATCCTGCTGACTCAGTGTGTTACTGGATGAGTACAATGGATATTTTGTGATTGTTTGTTAAGAACGTGCTCCTGCTCTGCCTCTTGTCTGGATGGAGGAATAATGCCTATTCACATGCCTCAGAGATTGCACAAAGCGCTACGTGCATTCTTTTCCCTCCCTTCCTCCTTTAGTTCAGTAGTTTGCTTATGTCCTCATTTTTCACTGGTTTATGAAAAACTTTACTATGAAATCAGTGTTTGTTTAGAAATGGAGGATCATGACACAAAACCTCTCCGTTTTCCTCCTCTGGATTTATCACCTAGAACTCATTTCCTGACTGTGAACCCAATACTGAAAGCAGGCAAAGTTAAGACTTCACCCAGTTTTTTTACTGTGCACAGGTTACCAGCTGTGGTAGAGAGCATTGTACCTGATGGTCACTAATACAAGTGAACTCATCAGTGACATGAGGATTGGAGGCAGCCTGGGCTGCAGTGATCATGCACTGATGGAGTTCAAGATCCGGAGGGATATAGGACAGGCAAGGAGCATAGTCAGGACTATAAATTTCAGGAAAGCAGACTTGCAGCTCTTCAAGAATTTACTCAGTAGGAGCTCCTGGGACATGGTCCTTGGGGACAAGGGAGCACAATAGAGCTGGCAAATATTTAAGGATGCTTTCTATAAAGGGCAAGAGCACTCAGTCTCCATATGTAGAAATCAGGCAGGAAAAGGAAGAGACCAGCATGGCTAAGTCGAGACCTGCTGGCTAAATTAAAGATGAAGAGGCAACTGCCCCGGCAGTGCAAGCAGGGAGAGGTAACCTGGGAAGTGTATAGGGACGCTGCCTGGTTGTGTAGGGATGAGGTCAGGAAGGCCAAGGTGCAGCTGGAGCTGAACTTGGCAAGGGAAGTGAAGACTGTTTGGCAAAAAAAGTTGTTAAGTACCTGAGCCTTCTCCTAGTCTGTTGATACAAAGTCGCTTTTTTTGTTCTTCAGGGCTGTACACTTTCTTTAGCCTTCCTTTTCTGACTGATGTACCTGTAGAAGCCCTTCTTGTTAGTCTTCACTTCCTTTGCCAAGTTCAGCTCCAGCTGCGCCTTGGCCTTCCTGACCTCATCCCTATGCAATGGGGCAGCATCTCCGTACTCTTCCCAGGTTACCTGTCCCTGCTTGCACTGCCTGTGTAGTTCCCTCTTGCTCTTCTAAAAATAAAGATACATCTAGAATGTATCTTTAACAGTATTTTCAAATAATGGGACACTCATGAAAATGTCTGGAATCAAATAACTTGTAAGGACATGACTTTGCAGTTTTGGTGCTGTTGCAATGTCATATAGTAATTGAACTCAGAAATCTCATAGTCGTGGTATTAGACTTCTATATGTGGTAAGCAAGTGAAATCAGAATTGGGGAAAGTGGAGTAAAACTCCTAAAGGGGAAGAAATGGAAACCAGTTCATTGAGAAACTTTCCTGTGAATTGATGAAGGAAGAGATTTTCTTTGACAGAAAACTTGTTTCTGAAATTCTTTCTAAAGTTCTTATTTCTCATTCTTATTATTATGGGCATTTTAACAGTACTACTTGAAACTGCAGGGTGCCTGATCCAAAACTAGTAGGAGGTTTCTTTAGGGAAATTTCACATCTGTCTCAAATAATTTTGAATGACAACTTTATTAGATAGAATTAACATCTTAGAAAATTATCTTATGTTTTATATGTCATTTTATGATTGATAGTGTCAATCATGGAGTTTAACATATAGTAGACCATGTATATGACTAGCTGATATATTAAGTATACTTGTATATTTTATTTAATATCTGTATCTTAATATTTGTGTCTTAATAATTTAAAGCATTTAATATCAACATTTAAGGGTATCTTAATATTAAATAACACTAATATAATAAGCATATTCTGATACAGGGAAACCTTGCTAAGTCTCATAATTTTGGATCTGTCTACAGGCAGGACTACCTAAAGGCAAATCTAGTTATCCTTGTTTCTGGATTTTAGTGTAATGCTTATTTATAAAGAAGAGTATCATTAAAGAGTTTGGCTTTGATAAATGTTATACAAAAAAGTCTATAATGTTTGTAGCTCAATAATGGTTTTTACCTGAGTAGTATAAGATAATAGATCTATATAAGAAAATAAATTGTAACTTGGTTTACTAGCAGGGCTTTTTTTGGACATGACCTGTCAAGCATAATGTTTAGGTTTGGGGTTTTTTTTTCTTATTCAGTTGGTGTTTTATTTGACTTTTGCAGCCCAAGACTTTTCTAAATGAATATTTGAAGTGTCTCTTTTTCTGTTAGTGATTGGGACACAAGTCTTCAGACACTTACTAATCAAAGGAACAGCTCATTTGACAGTGGCAGTAATCTCTGTGCAGGCAGCTAAACCAGCAATGATTTCAATCATTGATTGCCTCAAAGATGAGGCAAATGTGTGCACACTTCTCTAGAGGAGAAAATCTCACTGTAGAAAGCACTATCCTTGGTAAAAAATTGCAGTACTAAGCTCACTAAGACATAGCTTACCATCACTCACATGTTTTCCAATGATATCTGAAGTATGAAAACATCGTAAGAAACTTTGCAGTAGAAAACTTTCTTAAAGTAGTACATAAACATAAAGGTCTGGTGGTGGCTAAACCTGTTGAGCTCTTTCTTCATGACTGCTTCTTTAGTCTACAAAATTGAATAAAAAATCTGCAGTAAAAAAAAAAAAAAGTATTTATAATCCATGTCTGTGTTTTCTGAGGTTTTAACCAGGTTTTACTTCGTGCGGATGTGTGTTTGTGCGGGAGTGTACTGTACTGCAAAACATAAACTAAAGAGATCTAATGACTGGGCTTGCTGATACTATAACCAAAGTGCTATTAAAGTGTCTAATTACTGTTTTACTAATTTACAGTGACTAGGAGTGCTGAAATGCAGTATTTTTCAGCGCTTCCAAGAAGGCAACCAGGCACAACACAATTGATGAAATTTTAATTTCATGTGGATGGCAATTATGCATGAGACCGTATTTTAATAAAGTTACTAATATTATAGTTGAACATTTGGTTAACTCTTGCGGAAAACAGTAATGATGTTTACAGTATCATACTTGGTTTAACGGTTGCTTAATGAGACAATATTCTGATCCCAGGTAATATATGATCTAAAGCATAATCTGCATTTTTAACTCATGTTTCTTCTGAGAAATTCATCAGAGCTGAAAATGCTTTGTATTTACATTCTTCTTTCTCATATTAAAGCCAAATTTGTGAAAATGCACCATATTTCTATGGAATAGTTTATGCAAAAGTAATTTACAAGCTGCATACATATTTCACTTCTCTTGTGTACTTTCATTTTTTGCCTGTGGAAACTCCAAGGTCTCAAATATCCCTTCCTAAGATAGTTTACCTGGGTCTGATCCAAGAGTTTAATTCCTGGGCCACTGAAATGAATCCATGGCTAGCAGTGTGTTTTCCACATTGTCAGGAGTCTCAGACAGGAACAGCTTGAAGCTGAATTTCCATCTCTCAGGAAAAAAGCTGTTGGCTTGTGGTTCTGTCCTTGTTAGTCAGAAAAAAAAAAAAAAAGCGGTGACTCGGTTCATTTATAAATCTGAAATAATAACACAGTAATGATATACCCTGGGAACTGATGCCTTTTGAATAGATTTGGTCACATTTTGATGGCTTTACCCTTCATTGGTTTTGTTATTTAAAGCTTTCCTTGCCAGAGCTCTTTCTAGCCAATGTAGTCTTTCAAAGAGATCAGTGTCCTGAACTCAAATCTGTTTAGTTTCAGTATGAAAACTGAGTATGCTTTTGACTTTTTTTGTTTATTCATCATTTTATTGGAAAACATTTGTTCTGAAGGAAAATGATCCTCTATTTGCCTGTAAGAGATACAGAAATTTGTATGTGCGTGGGGAGTTTAATCTTGTATCACAAGTGAAAAGTAATTCAAAACTGTTTTCATCAGTCTACATGAATCAGTCTAAAGTCTATTGTCTTTCTGAGAAATTAAAATCCAGGATAATTTATTTTAAAGTAACACAAATAATATTGAGGAAATACATTTCCATAAATCATGTTTTAGATACTGGGGAGAATCCTTAGTAACAGAAAAGGAACTTGGGGAAAATATTCCCTCAGATTTGAGTGTACAGTTTCACCTAACCACAACATATTTTTTTTCGGCAAAATTGGGATTTTTGTTTATGTGTATGTATATACATGTAATACGAATTGGCTATAAAATTAAATGACATGGTAAATATTAAACTTGTTTCTCATGTCAGTATTTAGAACAAAAATATATGTATTGGTAGTGTCCAGACCTGAGACCATTGTTAATATGTACAGATATAGCCCAGTATCATGAGCACTGCTGGACTCTACTCTCTCAGGCATATATCACTTTGGTTTAGGTTTCCAGATGTATACTAGATATCTCAAAGCCAATATTAATACACAAAGTGTTTGCTTAAAATACCTGCTGTCCCTATCAACATGTAATAGGAGCACATTTTAAAGTTTTCGCTATTAGGAGAGTAAAATATGTTGACTACATAAGCTTTAATTTGGAAAAGGATCATTATACTTGCATCAATTAATTTTTAACTGTATTTTAGATTGCTAACAATTTAAACATTTAATAAAAGGTTTCTGTTTCCCTAGGATACTCCTGATATATCACAAACAGTAAAGAAACTCCCAAACTCACAAAAAGAAGCCAGAGCTTGAGTAGCAGTCTTGTTTCTTTCCACAGCTCTACTTATGGAAAATTTTCAGAAATGAATCTTTCATATGCTCACTGCGTTTTATGTTGTTATGATTCTAATGTACATATTTTTCATGTGGGTTATTTTTATTTAATATCTTAAAATTTTTTATGTCCTAAAGTTCATTTACTTATATGAATAACATAAAAGTGTTCTGCAAAAGAAAACAGAAAGCAAAAGAAGTGATAAGGTGTTTTCCAACCTTTGAGGGAGTAGGGACAGCAATAGCTATGGATTTTATTTTTCATTTTGTGCCATTACCCAGACAAATTTGTTTAAGGCGCAGAAAGGATAAGTAACACATATTTTGTTTTCTTGTTCTGTGGTTGTTTGGTTTTACTAGTACAGCAAAAAGAGTTTGCACCAGTACATTATTTCAAAAGTGGCAGTTGCAAAGAGAATTACTAGTGGGAAACCGCTTCAAGTTAAGATTTTATTCAGTTGGAATTCTAGGCTTCAAAAATTTCAGTGCTGTAACAGCAGCTGAATCATGTAATTAATTAATTTAAATATTATGAGGACATGTTTTGCTTACATTGTCCTCTTGATCACAAAGATATTAAAATTCAATTGTGCGGTGCAAAGTTATTAAAATACTAATTATACTTATCAGGATTTTAGGACTTAATCATATGGTAATGCGTGTGCCAGACTAACTTTGTAGTAAAAGATATAAGTGATAGCTTTCCAGATGCTGCTTTAGAGGGGTAAAGGAAAAGCCTTTTTTGACCATGATCTTTGTTAATAGTGTCAAGCTGCTACTTTGGAGTACGATCATTAAAGGTATTCCAGTTAGAAATTATAAACAGATGCAAACACAAATACATAATTGGAGCATTACTGAAATAGTGTCTATAGGTGGGGAAAATTATTTTTAGATGAAAAGATCAGGTGAGTTAGTACGTTGCCTTTTTAACAAAAATAGTATCTTATTTCAGGTAGTTAGGAATTCTGTCAAAGGAAAATTTGTGATTGTGGGTTTTCTTCTTTAATACTAAACTCAGTTTCCCTAGGAAGAGTTTCTGCCATTCTGGGCTGCCCAGCTGAGTGTAGCATCACTGTACTTCAATAATACACACAGATTCACAAGCAAATCAATGACCACCAGCTTACAGTGCTGTGCTAATAGAAAAGAAAACAATTTTCATTAATTAATAATGTATTTTGTAGTAGTTATTTTTGACTTTGATGAAGATATATTCTTCAGAACAATTTTAGGTTTAAGGAAAGGAATATGCGTTGCTCAAACAGTGCTATCATAATAACTCAAAGAGAAAAAGTACTTGGACTATACAAGCTTGTGTGGGAGTCAATGAAAAATAATTTGCCTCAATGATAATTAACTTATTATTATTTAATAACTTAAGATTAATTAGAATTGCGTGTGTACTTGTGTTTGCATAATGGCTAATGATTTAATTGAGGCTTGCCTTCTTGTTGTGCACTGAATTACTGTCTGAAGGCTTTGATTTGCTCTGAGAGTGGCTTAGCTGGTTTGAGTTGCCATTCAAAGCATTGCTTTCCAGCTTTCCAAATCCTCCTCTGTTATCTCTCTGCATCTACTGCTAGCACAACTCAGATACTTTCGTGACAGCTCCTAAACTGTTGTAAATTACATTCTGGTGAATTAAGGAAAACTGAAATTGAAGGCTTGTTTACTTTAGAAAGCAGGGCTGTAAATTGGCTCATGTATCACTGAGCTATCCAGATGTGAAAAACATGACTTTCAATAAATACCTGCGAACAAAGCTAGCTGAAAGTGGGAGCCACTGGAATTACCACAGATAAACTTTACTTATCTGTGAGACAGATCTTCAAGATTTTCCCTGCAGGACTGCATGAATATAATTATGTGCAATCAGCATTCTTGGAATTTGACTCAGTTGTTAGAAATGGTTATAAAAACCAAGAAACAGTTACTCATACTTTATGATGGACAAAAATCTCTATATGACAATCACGGTTATTGTTTTCCTTTTTGTTTTGGCTTGTTCAAAGGTAAAAAGAAAACAATAAAATATCTCTGATTAAGCTAAATAATAAGAATAATTTGGGACTTTTAGACATCATTCCTTTAATAAAATCCCTCTCCTATTTGTAGATATGCTACATGCAAATAAAGAAAAAAACAACTATATATATAGTTTCATTTTACACCAGCTGCAAGAAGAGTTTTTAAAAATACTAAACAATTTGTCATTCAAGTAGCATAGGGTTAAGTTGCTGGATTAAAATAACATTCAATCTAAACCATTTGGTTTTGGCTTTTGGCATTTTCTAAATTTTTTTCTTTTTAATTAATTTTATCTTTATTTCCCAATGAAATATTTACTTGGATGAAAGGAGCCAAAGTTATTTGCAAATTTGGCACAAGCTTATGATTCATTTTGAGTGCCCCAAAGTATCAATTTTTTTACACTGTTTTTCACAGCAAGATATTTCTTCCGCTGTAACGATAAATCCTGTAGTTCTGTACTGGAATGAAATATATTCTTAGCTTGGAATTAAATTTTATGTCTTTATTTTTTCAGTACGTAATATAGCTAGTAATGCAGTTCTGTGTCAAGGTCACAGTAAGATTATGCCTCCTAGTACTTCGAATGTGCAAAGATTTAATAGCCTGAAAAAAAAATTGCCTTAGTTACTGATTTTATTTATGCGTAAATTCAAGATCACTTAAGTGCAAAGCCAGCTGTAAATAAAATCTTTATAGCTGGAAAAATATTTTGAAGTATGTTGTACAAATACCTCTTTTTTAAGTGTCTATGATCTGTCTAATCTCATAATAGGAAAAAATTTTGTTTTTCTTTCACACAAAAAGCCACAAAGCTGTTTGAACTCATAATTTTGAAGAAAAGAGCAGTGAGGTCTGATATACTTTCTAAAATGTAAAAAGCTGTTGAATTGTGAATGTCAGATAATGCAGGTGGCATATTGTGCTGAAAAATGACAATGAAGAGAATTTCATTCATCTTCATAATCTCTTGCTTCAGGGAATAAACGGATCAGTGCCTGGATCAAGAAATAATATTTGTCTCTTCATCCAGCATTACACAGTTGACCGTATGTATTCTGACTTTTTTGTTCTGTTCTTTATCTTAAGGTGGAACCCTCTAAAAACTCTTTGGTGCTTTTGTACACTTAAGTAGTCCATGACCTCAGGTCTTTCACAACCCCAGCCAGCCAGTGTCCAGACCACAAAAGGACAGAGCCGGGATGCTTGCTTTAAGCACACCTCCATTTGGAATTAAGCAGTAAGCCATACAGACATTTTTGTGTGAACATTCAGGAGAACTGAGGTTAGGTCCAATCCAAAAAAATTATCTACTCAGCATCCTGTTTTAAACATCCTGATTTTCAGTCCTCAAATGCATATTTAAATATTGCCTTACAGCAGGCAATATTCCACTATTTAAAAAATTTAAATATCCAAACTCTTGGAAACAGCTATGAAATGGAATTATTAACATGCTTAACTAAGTTGAATTAATTGCAGTAACTGACTAAAACATAAAATTGTAACTAATGTGCTACAGCTACTTCTGTAATATTGACCGTCTGTTTTGTTATAAGGACAACAACTGCAAAAAAAATAGAATTATTTTTACTTGTGATTTTAGTAATGAAGAAACCATCTGCTATATTTGTTTGTTTGTCTGTTTCAACTCCACAGAGACTCTTTTAATTTAGAAATTAGCCGATTATTTTGCATAGAGAAGAAAACTAGCACAATGGAACCCTGAACGTCATAGATCCACATTGATAACAATTTTTAATACTAATCATTATTCTTGGTGTAATAATTACATAGAGTAGATATTCTAATTATGCCATATCCTCCAGCTTTAAAAAAAATTAAAAAGAAAAACATTTGTGTCATATTGCCTTAAAATCTCCTCTCAACAAGGTGTTAATACTGATACTCAATCAGTTCCAGATAGATGGGCACAAGTTAGTCCACACAGCACAATGTTGTAACCATAATTATTGAATTTGGTCAAAAGTATGTTTATCTGCAGTACTTCAGTTGTTATCAAGAAGAACTTAATTTCTGTGTGACAGTAAGCTGTCATCAAGCAGGGCAGTTTTCTTCCATTCCCTTCAATCGGGCTGTTCTTGATGAGATCGGTTCTGTAATCTGCCTTACTGCAAATTTATACCACAGCTAATGCAGTACAAAGGAGGTGGCTGGAAGGTGAAGACCTCTTCCATCAGCAAACTACTTCTCTGTTGCTTTTGACCATTAATGGAACTAAATTTCAAGCTCTGCCTAAGAGAAATGATATTTTTCTATGGGGTTATCACTATGGTCGTATGATCCAAGTGCTGTCCATTGCATTCTGTGACGGCACCATATCTGCTATTCACGCTAGATCTGTTTTTAACTTGTTATGAATTTAAATGAGCTGACCAAAAGAATTTTCTTTGCACATAGCAAGGTACAACATCTTTTCCCCAAATTACATCTATTTTTTTGCCTGACAATATAGTCTTGCAATGAAACTTTGATCAAAGTGAAACCAATTAAAAATATTCTATCGATCATCTTCAGCAGAGTAGGATTTTACTCCGTGTAGTTACTCTGAAACTAACAAGGAAAATCTCTTCAGAATTGTTTTGTAAGCATTTGTGATACATATCTAATACAACAACAGTGTTCTTGGTCATTAGGTCTCTACAGTTTAGTGAACAGTTTATTTCATGTTCACATACCTATCTGAGAGAGGCGGGGCAATCAAAAACCAATCCTCAAAAGGATTACTGTGAATAGTATGTTGCTACTAGGCAAGAAGAATGACTGATTATAATATAGAGCAAGAGGTATCCAACCACTGTCCCACCATGTGTATGTGGTTCAGATGGCTCCCACAGAATGTTCAAAGATGAGACAAGTATATTGGTTTTCAACAACTGACTCGTATATCTATATCATTTACTGCAGATTTTAGATACTGCTCATGTTTTTGACTGGAAACATTCATCTGACAGTGAGATAAAGGTGCATTTGCTCCACGATTATGGCTACTTTGTAAAGAGTGCAAGCAGAGCTCTGCTATGAGAACATGGAATTCAAATGAGCTCTCGTAGTGACAGCTGCCTTAGACTCCTGGAGAACAGCTGCCAGAGCTTTACACACACAATGCCTAAAAAAGCATTAGTTTTTACAAATATCCGTCAAAAGATTTATGTCCAGGAATATTTTGTAGAAACTGGACAGTATTGCTGCACATAGCACACTGTCTTTAGAGGCTGCTGGAAGGAACTCAATATCTCCCCTGCTATACAGTCATTTCAAAAGCTTGATCAATTTAGAAAAGCATACAAAAATAGCTTGAGGTTGTTCTTTATTCAACTGGCTTTGGAATCTATGCTAAAATGTGTTCATGAAATGGAACTGTTAAACAGAAATATTTCATTTCTTTTGAGTAAATAAATCAAGTAGAGAATATCATGTCAGATGATGTCAGTAGCAGTGGGATCAAAAAGAATATCTATATGATTCAATATATAAATGCTTCTTTAAGGTTACCTGCACATTTATGCATTTTCTTGCCTTTTTTGTGTATTTGTGAGGTCCTTCAACAAAGACATATGGACTCTGTGAGTTACTGTCATGATGAGATTGCTGAGTGGAAAACATAATCTTAGCAGCTGAAAAATGGCTATGAGACCACTCATAAGCTATATTTATCTTCTCTTCATCTGAGAAACTCTAACATTCAGGCAGATTGTTGTGAATCCAGGCTAACTATCACCGAATTTACAAAGCTTGCTCCCTACATCAGAACCTGAAAAAAAAAAAAAAGAGATATTAATTCTGCTTTAGGAAATATCCAGTTTTTACTACTTTCTTTTTTTCACTAAAATTTTGAATAAGGTCTGCAAATGGTTTCTGGGCTCAGTGCAGTCCTGTGTAATGAAGCGGTAATGTCCATAGGAGAAAGAAAAGCAAAAGCGATTGATTTCAAAGATCTTTGAAATTAGGATGACAAGTATTAACTCTACAAGGTAGAAATCATGGTTTCATATTTGTTGTCATTCTTACTGATTTTTGAATGCCTGGATATGCGATCTGTACTAATGGAATCAGTCATTCTTCATCCTTTCATTCCCAAGGACCTGGAGTAACAGGCTTAGATGGAGTAAATTCCTGACCTCCAAGCAAAGCAAGGCACACAAGTGAAAAGAGTAACAGTGAATTTCAGGACAATAACCATCAAGAATGGATTGTCCATTAGCTGTAACTTTTAAAGCTCTGGTTCACCCAACTTGCAGTAAGATAGTTAATAATGAAAAAAACGGTTGTTTTTTTGTTGGTTTTCATCCTAGTTGTAACAACCTATCTTGACAGTGTTGTTTTGCATGATTGGTTCCATTATGTCTAGTACTGAGAGGCTGAATGCTTTCATCTGCATAATGGTGTGATGGAGTATAATTAGCAAAATGCTATTTTGAGTCTGAAGTAGCTTTCTGTTGCCCTACACATCTCAAAACTGTTGTCTCATTAAGGAGCTGAATATGATATCATGTCTTCTATCAGCAGTTCAAGTTTTGTCATATATGACCAAGTGAGCTAAAATACAGTGAATTAAAGTAGCGTATGGAAACACTTTCCCAAACACTCTTTTGCTATAGCCACCCCAGAGAGTCTAGTCTCCTAAATAGATCATAGAGAGCAATTTTGATTTGCAGCTATAAAATGGCTTCAGCTCACTGAAACACTGCTTAGGTTGTTGTTGTATATGTGTGTCCTCAAGAACCTTACAAGAACAATTCATTAGCTGACTTTAGCTACTCTGTTGTAATTATTAGCCACTATTAGACTATTCCATTAGTCCAAGGCTAGTTATGTGAACTTGCTGTCACGCAGATCAAGTGAGCACCTGGCTTTCATGAATGTGTTCCCAAATTCATTCTTAGTATAAGCTGCTGTTTTATTTGTCCTGCTCTAAGGCTTAATAAGGAAGGCTTAGGATGTGGCCCCTCAGCCCCTGTGTCTCAAAGGAGGATACTTGTTGTGTATTTAGATACAGTGCAGCTGTGAACAGGTGAACAACAATTTGAATGATGGTATCACACTTGAAATACCACATTGATAGAATTACAACATCTTTCTAGAACTAACACTTCTGATAACCTTCTCAGGAAAATAAGGATCAGATGTCCTTTTCTGATTACAGTAAATAACCTACAGGCATCCCAGTTAAGTGAATTACTATCCCAATTAAGCAGCAATTCTTGCTGATAAGTATCATTAGGTTTAATTCCATTCCTTGGGAAATGTCCTGATTAAGGCTATTTCTTAATTTAGCAGTATGTAATCCAATAGTTAAAGAAAAAAAATGATATTTGAAGCAGAAATGAGAAAGAAAATTTGAATAAATTTGCACTATGAGCATAAGTTTTTATGAAATGCATCCCAGCAAGCTCTGAAGAAACTAGAAGGAATAGTCACAATTGATATCTCACAGAGAATAAAAGTGTGAAGCCCTATCAAATGTGTTTTTTTCTTTACTTTAGGATAGTATCAGTTTATCATGAGAAAATCAAATGCTGGATCATAGAGAAGAAGTCAGAAGATGGTTAGAAACTGGGAGAAAGAAAAATATCAGCTACTTGGAAAAGAAGCTTTTCATAGTGACACATCATAGGAGAGACTTCTGGTAGCTGAGGTACAATTTCTTGTGGAAATATGATAGTTACCAGTACACGATGCAGACAGCATGCTTGGCCTAGTAAAAATGTGGGAAGTAAGAGTACAAGTTCAATCACGTTCATTGAGTTACAGCAAAGCTGAATCTTCCATATTTAACTCAACAGTACCTGTTAATTATGTTTTATGCACTAATGTATAATGAGGCAGAGAGGGATGGGGAATGACTTTTCCTGGAACATTTCAGGAGTTCCAAGATATTATTTTTCCTCCTAAAACTTTACAAACCAATTCTAAAATAAAGTGTTAATATTTAAAACTAAGAAAGATTTGGTTCCTGAAAAGAGGAAAAAGAAACAGAACTGCAGCTAGGTAGATAGAGCATGGTAGGAGAGACATAGGAGCAGAAGGAGAAATTCCAGTCTAGAAGCAAGTCTTGCCAAGAGGGTTGAAGAAGGCAGCTAAGTACACAGAGGCTCTATTGAGGAAGTAGTGCTGCTAGAGGATCTGGTGCTGGCCAGTGATTTCTAACCCTTTCACTTAGCCTGTTTTCAAGAACTGCAGTGACTTTGCCAGTATATTAAAAGGAAATGCCGTCAGCGCAGCTAATATTATACCCTCAAGAACTCATTGCTTATACCGAGGACGTTACAGATTAGCAGCTTGGAATTCTTAAAGCACCTAGTAAATGTGCTAGAAAAAACTGCCAGGAATATTCTTTTCTGCTGTGGCAGTATACATTAAGGGACAGAGGAGGGGTTGTGAGGTCTCCTAGTCCACCCCCTGCCCCAAGCAGACCTAATAACAAGTCAGGTTGCTCAGGGCTATGCTCAAGTACTAACTGGGAAAAGGAGATGATAGCAAAAGATCTGAGAAGATATTTTATAAGCTACCAAACCCCACAATTCTCTCATACCATCAGAGGGAAAAAAAAAAACCAAAACAGTGCTCCCTTTAATTTTTATTCTTACTGAATCTCTGAAATATTTAAACAGCTGGTTTACTCCTGTTCAAGATTTGTCCATTACAATGGGTATTTTAAGCTGCATAAAGTCTTTCCTCAGTCTGGACAGTTCTGGAAATGTCAAAGATAAGAATTAACAAGTAATTTAAGCATAGTTTATCTTCTGTAGCAAGAAATCTTTCTGCATCCAAAAGCTCACTGAAGTAAATGTGATCATATTAAGCATGTAGGCTTTGGTCTACCTCAAAAAAAATCATATTAAAATTTAGGTGATTGTTAGTGTTTCAGCGTGAATAGATTTATTTTTTTTTCCAGCTGGGAGAAGGAAAAAACACCACACACCTCCTCCCCCCCCAAAAAAAGCCCCAACCTATGCATGCTACCGAATACTTGGCTAGTGTCTGTATCTTCCTGTATCAAGCATTCCAAAAAGGATTTGAATATTTAAAAATAACATTTTCTAGTAAGTTGGTGTTGCTGTCTTTTACTTAGTTTTCTTTCTAAAGCTTTCCTAGAAAAGTAGAGCCTCTAAAGAAGATACTGTATGGCACAAAATTAGTAGCAAAACACATGAGTAAAAGGATGTGCTTTTATATAATGATGTGAATATGATTGTCTAGAGGACAATAGTGTATATTGCATAATAGTTGTCAAAAGTTATACAAGTAGCAAAATACTTGACACTTCAAGAAATGTTCATGTGTAGCACATAAAGTATAATTTCCAATGTATTGCTGCTAGTTAAAAAAAACCCAAAAAACAATGAAAAGACTGCTTGTAAACTGGAATCCAATTTCCCAGGCAATCTAAGGAATTGGAAAAAAAAAAACCAAAAAACTCCACTTGAGAGTGGTACAGTGAGAGAGGAATATATAATCTAATACATCACCGCACATAACTTTCTGCAGGATGTGACATACTATAAAGGTCATTACGCCCATCACTACAGCCTAACATTTTGCAGCAGAGTGTGATCTTCCTTGTTTGTGAAGCATATGCTAAACAGAAAATGAATAGGAAGCTGGTTGTCATTTAAAGCTGACAGCCAAAATAACCCTCAGTGCTTTGCCTTCAACTCCAAGTGATCAAATATTCAAAGGTATGCTTGGGGGACCTATAACTATGTTGTGCTTTTTCACTTGCTATCGTCTCACTCATAGCTGCATCTGTTTTTCACCAATATAAGTAAACATACTTAAAGCCCACTGCTATTACAAAATAAGAATTTTTATTGAAAAAAAAAGAACTCTTCTGAAATTTCAGGCTACCTTGAAATACTATGGATTCCTCAAAAAAAAGAATGCCATCTGAATTGTCCACATTAGTGTACTTTCCATAACAAAAAGTGAAGCGGCTTTCAACTCTTCATAAATACCTGAATGTTAGTATTACCTCTTCACCACAGTCAAGAAATATTCTTCTAAACAAAGCTCAACTTGATTGCTATTAAAAGCGGAAAGCTCTATTTATTTATTTATTTTCTGATGAAGAAATGTAAGTGATTTGGTTTTGTTTATAACACTGATGCAAACCGGTAAGCAATTTGTTATTTTTAGGATAAACCCATACCTAAATAGTGCTGAAAAACTGCTAATGGTTTAAATAATTAAACACATCCTGACTCTCTGGTAGGGCACTGGAACTAGATAAGCGAGTAACACAGGAATAAGTGCTACAAATTCAACGTAGCACAACACTCTATAGATTGAGGGAGTGTACTTAGAAAGTGCCTAAGATTCTTGGTACAAACAATAATAATTTAAAAAACCACAAGTGGTATGAACAGCAAACCTAGCACATCATTTTCTAAAGTATGGAACCTACAGCATGTAGACCTTGAATATAATCGGCCAATCAGATTGTGGTTTTAAATCCACCTGAGCCTCACTACATTTTTTAAATTGGATAATTGCTTGCCTCTTTTTTTCACAACTACAAAATATCAATACAATGGCCCTTGAGTGCTCCAAGTAAATGCTTTGGGGAAAAGATAGTTAACAGTCTTTAACTGAAATCATTGGACAAATACTTACAATGAATGGATTGTCATTTAGAGTACAGATTGAATAATGACTTGTTAAATAAATTATTCTAAGGGACTGATCCACCAATTATTGTATGTTGAAGTCACGTTTCTAATGTGAAACAAGCTCTTCTGCTCATATAAAACTGCTAGAAAAATACCTCAAATGTTGAGCTTGGTGTATTTAAATTTTGTAAAATTAAGACTTGAAGAGTATGGAAAAGCGTAGAGTTATCTTTACACTCCTAGTTAAAAAGTGCCTCTTGACAAACATGGATGGATGATTGGGAAACCGTATTGCAGAGTAGCAGGAATATAAAACAAAGTGGATACAAATGAGGATATATATGGCAGATCAGTAGCAATGGTGTATTAAAACATATAGTTCATTAAGGATGGAGGAACTACTCCAACCTGAGCACAACCTTCCTTCATTACAGTTGCCAAATTAAGTTAGGAGAAGTTAAGGCTGTGCTGTTAACAAGTTCCCTGCTGCCAGTAATTTTTGCTTTTCACATGGAGCATCTTTGGGAAATCATGGCCAGAAAAAGTCCTGAAGGAAGAGGGACAAGGAATCCATGAAGGAAGCTGTTCAGATCTTCTGAGGTAATCTGTTCAGATCCATGAACATCTGGTTTTTTGAAATGTTTCTTCTGTAATGAAAAGTGAACTGTATGAGAGGGTACAGGAACTTCTTCAGAGGAAAGTGGATTTCATGTCTTGCAATTTTTATAACAAAGGATTTACCTGAGCATGAATATGAGAATATTGCTTAATTTTCCTGAAGGTGACATGGTAGCTTCAGCGTTGCACGAGCAGAGGGGCATGTAACAGATCAGTTCTTGTCAGGGAAGTTCTTTGGGGCAGATAGTGTGACTAATGATGATCATCAGGGTGACAGGACTAAGAATTTTATTTACTTTTAATGAGCATAAATAAATGATAGATAGTGCCCACAGACAGCAGAAATGTAGCTCAGAGTTACAAAACATAGCTGATATATTAATTCCATCTCAGTCCTGTGTTTTCCCTGATGCCCAACAATAATGTAACAAAGTGATGAGGGACTGCTTTTGGTCTTTGTTTCATGATCTTTTGTTTTGCATTTTCTGTCAGACCTTGTTAGGTTAGAACCCAGAGCTTCCGAGAATGTGTTATAAACATTATACTACAGTTCTCAACAGATTTCTGCTTTTGTTTTAGTCTAGTGGATTTCACATTTCAAATTATTTAATTTATTATCACAGCACAGAAGAGATCAAACATGTCCCTCCCTTCCCATATATGACATTCCTTGAATGGTCTGTAGTCTGGTGGTATAAGACACTGTACAGAAGTGCATGAAGCAGTGAATAGAGGAAGTATGAGTTTAAATCCTACTAGAAAGAATACCTGGTCTCAAATATCCTGTCTGAGCTTTGCAATCACTGCTTGGATTTCCTCACAAAAATACAAAATTAAAGTTGCACCTTAAAAAGTAAAATTGAAGTTGCACCTTAAATTTGATGTATCCAATTCTATCAGAGATCAGTAAGCATGTTGAACTTGGAGAAGCATAGTAATTAAGATAAATTTCACAAATCAAGAAATCAGAACACCTGCTTTAAAAATATATATATCTGTGTGTGTGTGTGTTACTGGTTGGGTTTTGAGGTGAAAATGGTAGAAATTCATCCACACATTCCAGAATTAAAGCAAATCAAAGAACATTTTGAAGCAGAACTTCCAGGTTAAAGAAAGTCTGAAATGTTAGTATCAATGAAATGTTTGGACACATGTAATACAAAGTCTAATACATAGGTTCACCACTCTCCAGTGCAGTCTGAGAAGGTTAATCCAACTAACTTTTGTACTAAGCAGAGAGATCATTAAGTTAGTCGACTGAAAACATTAATGAAAAGGGTGCCACAGAACTCCTGTCCTCTTCATGCTTGCAACTATCTGAGCTAACATTCCTAGGAGGAAAGTGCTCCCTGGGATCCTTTCCGGAGGGTTTGTGCCCATAGTTATGTTTAAAACACAAGGACGGGAAGACAGAAATTATCATTTGATTATGAAATAGAGATGAGAGATGAAACTATTAATTCTGATAAAACTATTGAGATAGTTGTCTAAGAAACAGGGGATCTGTGTTCTATCTTTTTCTCGATTTGGAGAGTTTAGACTCATATTTTATCAAAGAAGGTTAATACATGAGCCTGGTGACTATACTTCTCAGCACGCTATGGTCAAGAGTTTACAAGTAAAGAGTTTGCATCTTAGAGGGCAGAGTCCATAGCAATGATGGAATAGCATTTGATTTCCAGTCCTAGCTCTTGTCTTTAATCCAACGACTACTAAAATATCTGCTCTCGGTATTTTAGTTGCACAAAATAGGCAACTTTGAACGAAAGATCCAAGCAAAAGTAATTTTACCTTTTTTTTTTCCTTATTTAACAGTGAACTTGAAGGTAGTGATTGGTTAAAATATGCCCATTTGTAGCTTTTGTTGTTCTGTACTATGCTGAATTCCCATTTCTCATAAGACAGCAAGTATTTATTCTCTACTGCTATAGAACATTCAACAGTGAAGTATCCTTTTCTACTCTGTCATCTGGCATGCAGAAATTTTCTGCTGCAGGGTTGCCTTCTAGTTCTCAAGCTTCCTACTAGATGAAAGCAATAGAAAACTTTGTACAGTTCAGACTATGACATGATATTTTACACATTTGTATTCCTCAGAGGCATTAGTATGAGAACATATATTGTCAACTCATCCTCCCACAAACAGTTTGGTTCAACTTCCTGCCTTTTCAAGACAGTGTAATTTTAGAGCTGTAACAACCATGACAGCTAAATAAAGACACATTAAATTTAAATAAGATTAATAAAAACTAATTCTTCAGTCATTATCCCAAAATTTTGTGGGATTCATGACAATATTGAAGGTAAGAGCAAAAATGTTTTTTCTCTCTTCTCAGCTTTTGAGCTGAGCTCAGTTGCCATTTCCCTCCCCTCTCTAGTCACTAATGTCACTGTACATTGTGCTTTTCTGTCTTCTACTTGTCCACCCTAGCAGTTCGCTCATGGCTCCCCTTTTATTCTATTTCATCCACAAACTCCTTTCCTCACAACAGATGAGTATATTTGTTTTGTTATTTAAAGGCTTTCTCAAAACGTGAATTTCTGGTTTATGTTTGTAGAATTTTGCACAGCATAATTACAGAATTATTCAAGCTCCTCACACAAAAAAATTGATATGAAGGTTTTTACTGTATTTTATAGATTCATGGTGATTTATTTAATGTATGAAGTTGAATTGAAAGTGCTTATGGATGATCCACAAAACGTCAAAGTGTGTTGCTAACTTTCCCTCATATGTTTTAATGGGAAACTTTTCCTGGGAAAATCATACACAAATTTGGCAAATTTTTAGCCATTTTTTTAAACTACTTTGAGAGAAATTTCTATCCAGATATTAAATATGAAAGATTCTTCTTATTTCTTTATCACTTAATGTTCATCATCTTCACACCTGTTAGGGCACATAATGAACATAATAAACAATCTGCAGAACTATCAACAGTATATCGTGACTAAGCCCGTTAGTTGTACTAATGAGGTTTTATTGCTCGCAAGATTTGAAGAAGCCTTGCCTGGGGGTCACAGCACTGAACAAGCTAACTGAGATTGTTGTTAGCTCAGACATCTCAATCACACACAATTTCCCACTGTAGGCTTAGGTAATGCCTTTGAAAGAGTGGATTAGTTTATATCTGATTCAGCACTTAATAATTTTCTTTAGTTGCTCAGTGAATGTTCAAATCAAATGAACCTTTTTTAGATTAAATTGGGATGGTTGAGTATTTCTGCTGATAAAGGACCAGATATTTTTACCATTTTTATTATAACTTAAGAACCAGAGATAAGAATGATTCTTCGTAGTATGAAACAGTTAACAATGAAATGTGAAAGGTCAAAATGTAAAACTGAAAAAGATGGCAAACTACAATAACTAATGTAGATTCTCTGCCGTAAATACTGAGCTAATTCTACCTCCCCTCTCATCTGTTCATTGAATGTGTTTTGATACTATGCAGTTATTTTTCTTAAATGACTAGCTACCTATCTTAATTTAGCCCAACTGGGAGTTTTGGCAATTATTAACGTTTTCCATACTGTTCCTGTTTCTTCTCTTGGCTATCTATGGGACTGTATTTTACTTTACCATGTAATCATTATGGATGACAATAAGAAAATGTATTTGAAATAATTTGGGTGTAGGCAAATGTCTTTGGGAGAAACAAAGAACATGTGAGGGAACATGAATTTATGCATACCAAGAGACAGAGTATACTTTACTCTTTGAATGTAAACATATGACTACATAAACAATTTACGTTATTCGCTGATCCTTTGGCAGATAGATATTTGATGCATCAGTAGAAAGTTAAGATTGAACTGATCAGTTTTACAACTAAACATATACCAATATATTCATGAATAGTCTGTAGACCATTACCAATTGATTTACTTTAACACATTACCATTATACATTTACTTTAACACATTACATTACCAATTGATTTACTTAAACACTAGGTTTTGTATGCTGTCCTGTTTCCCATTGCTGCAGACAGACTAATAGGAATTTAGGCACCTTGATGGAGCAGGCTTTACTCTTACTCCCAGCTGTTGAGGAGTCCTGCTATAGCTTTCACTAGACAGGAGGCATTGGCAGAAATTCACACCTGTTACATTTCTCTCCCTTTGATTTTGCTCTTTGGGACAGATACATTAAAATGGATATCTCCTCCACTTGGCAAAAATTATCAAGGGATTGTCAAGGGTTTTTGCTTTCTGTTTTTTAAACACAACTTGGTTTCACCTTGCAAAAGCAGGAACTGAAACAGTCTACAGAACACACCACTCCCTTAAAATGTGGTTATTTGCAAGATTATATGGGCAACATTGCAATTAAAAGCTGTATTTAAAACTGTGGGTTTTAAGTAGGCAGTCTAATTCAGTATTTTTTTTTAGCAGAAATGTGATGCTGTAATCTAATAGTGCCAGTAAAAACATAAAAGGATGAAATATATCTCGTGTTATTCTCTGAGATTTTCTACGATTCTGTCAATGAAAGTGCAATATTTTTTTTCTGGTGTTGTTATTTAAGTATCAGATTCTTTGCAGCTATCTTGCATCTTTAAGGAAAAGAAATAGTATCCTTGAGATCAAATAAGTATGAGGAGTCTTCATTTAAGCAATGCTGAAAAACATCAAAGCATTAAGTCACAGAGTTCTTAGCAAACAATCCTGTACTCAAAGGATCAAAAATAAAACTAGAGAACTAATATGTTATGTTGTTATGGCAACTGACTATTTAGATTTAATTTCATGTCAGCAGAACTTCAAGGATTATCCTGGGCAAATACAGTAAACATATTTGCAAACAAATTAAATATTCCCATCCCGATATTCTATCTGTAGTAATCACCAGTTATGTTTACTGTAGATTTATCTAATATTTTGGATTCCCAATGACTTTATCATTAATCTGGCTTTGTTCTATTTTATTGTATGGTTTTGGCGGCTGACCACTTACACTTTTTTGTTATCCAATCTGATTTCATCTAGTGCTGGGTTTAGATTTTATTTTTCTACATTGCAGATGAATGTTCTTTTTTTTGCCTGCTTTGTCTATTAAAAACCAGCTATTTCCCTGTCATCTGTAGACTAAGATGCCTTGTGTTTTCATGCCCTATGATCAGTGAATGATTCCACTGTTCTTCCACTTTTTTTCTTAAACCAGGGGCATTCTCTGTTGCTAGCAAGAATTTGTGACAGTATATGTGAATTAAGGACCTAGATTAATGTGATTAAAATTATTCTGTGCTGATAAAATTTATAAGAAGCCTGTCTTTATAAGGTGATCACTGGTATTTATTTAGTTTCTGTTCAGATGCTCAAAGCAGGTTTTTTTCTCCAGTTCCAGAATGTAGTTGAGTAAATGCTGATTATACTTAACATGCAGAGTATATTATTTTCAGTTAAAGAAGAAATCAGATCAAATATAATTTTTATATGCAGTTTCCAATACGGACTTTGTCTAATATTTTACCTTTAACTGAGTTTGTCTTTTCAGAATCACAACAAGAAAGTACATTTCAAATGTAGTCAGTCACTGTATCATGAGAGAATTAGAATTTGGGTGAATGAACTGCTAACATGTATTGTTTTGTAACTAGTAACTTGGTGTATCAACATGACCATGTTTCCTAAATGGTTATTGGCTCCTTTATTAATGGCTGGCTCAAAAGGAACAAAATTTGACTGTATTTGAACATTAGTCCCCATTACTGTGTGCGAGATCTGAGTCTTTCATTCAGTTTTATGTTCTCAACTTTAGCAGCATTTCCGTTTCTCAGTTGAGAATACTTTCCCCGCTTGCAGAAAGAAAAAAATGGGAAAGAACCTTGCAAGAGAAATCATGTTGTTTTCCATGTGCATTAAGAAATGTGATAAACAGAGTCATTAAATATATTTGCAAATTTTCCTCTAAGGGAAAACTATACTTGAGCAGAGTATTTTTTTTCAATTATACAGTCTAACCTGGAGGGTTGCTGGAGAATTGTGGGTCTGTCAGTTATAGTGGTTTATAGATACACAGGCAAAAAGGAAAATCTACACAAAGAAATCATTATTGAATAAATAACCAGTACTACATCCAAGGTAGAGCAGAGATTTCTATGGGTTTTTGATGCCTTGTTTCAATTTCAAATAGGTTGAAACAAATAGTGGCAAGTGCTATGTTATATACTTGCTTATCTGATAAGACAACATTCAATAGTCTTGCAACAGATTATTTTAAAATATAATACATTTAAGTCGTAAACATGAACCACTAGGGAGATAATTTCTATAGTGTTAGCTACACCATAATTTTAGATACATTATAATAACTTAAGCTGAAGCAGGCTCAAACTGACTTCTATCTGAT
Source organism: Phaenicophaeus curvirostris (assembly GCF_032191515.1). Lineage (NCBI taxonomy): Eukaryota > Metazoa > Chordata > Aves > Cuculiformes > Cuculidae > Phaenicophaeus > Phaenicophaeus curvirostris. The sequence goes on from NW_027206669.1 coordinate 950,530, forward strand.
GCTCATGAGTTTTTTTGATCTGATACATGAAGATATTTTTGGATTGCATGGTGTATTCTTTCAATGACATATTGTTGCCTGGCTGTTGCAGCTTCTAGATGTGACACAGATAAAAGAAAGCACACCACTAAAATATTTGGGTACTTTATATTACTGAGATGTTTATATTTTCATTCGTGATTGCCTAATATTTTGAGCAATCTTAGTAAAAATGCTAAGTCTATTTTCAGGAATTGAGAGATCAGAATTTTGTGATAAAATACGGATGTTATGTAAAACCACAGAGTTAAACACGGGCACTATGTTATCATAGGGCTAACGAATCACTAAGTGTAATCGTAGTGTATGTGTTATGTTTATTATGTATGTTTTATGTTTATTATTTCTAAATATCATATCCTTATTTCAACAATTCTGGATATATACTTTATTAGTAATAACTACATTAGGTGGAATGAATGAACCATATCTACCATCAACGGTAGTTAGATGATCATAAGAGGAAAAGTTATACTGGAAAATTGTGAAATAGCTACCACATATAAGCAAATTCTTCCTATTCTCAGCGCTTAGTGAGTACATGAAATAATGGGAACTTAAATGATCCTTAAAATTTAGCTCATTTTCTATGTCAAATTACTACATGTATATTGGCATGTTTTAGAAAGGAACTTTTGAATTATAACCAGTATCAATATCTTTCCGATGTATGTTCAGTTTACTCTAAGGATCTCTGAAACTCGTACTTAAGTACAATTTTATATGTTCATATATTCATCATCATGAATCCTGAAAGCTGTTCCTTTGGCCATTACTTATTATTAGTTATTGTCATTGATATTGACAAAATGGCTTGTGTGTAAAAGGATGGTTTGCACCCAGATGTTAATCAGCTTCTGATTTGAATAGTGCAGTTTAAGTACACTAAAAGGCAGACTGCAGTGTAAAACAATACTGGTTTATATAGAAACATTTATTTTAATGAATGCTGAGAATTTCTTAGCAATAGCCTCATGTCTCTATACACTTCAGACAGATTTCAGGCATGTACTCACAAATCATCAAATGATTTCTGTAGTTTGTAGTATACTTCTCCATAAGAGGTTCCATTTGAGATATTATTAGGCAATAAATGTTCAGAGATTGCTTTGAGTGGTCAAATCTACAGCTGTCGGACTTGTTTATAAGAACAATAATGAATCTTCAGTCTCAATAATCTATTCTTTTGAATACTAAAAAGTAATTTATCGAACTCTTTTTAAACACAGATACCCAAAATAGCACAGTAATTTTACTAAAATATGTCTTTGTCAAAAACTCCTATTAATCCAACAGAATGTCTGTGCTTTCTTTATAAACTCCAGCAACTGGTTGTAATTCATTCAGCTAGACTTCTTGATAGAGTACTAGTTGGACAAAATAACAGCCTGGACCCAAACCAAAGGAAGCTTCCTAATTTAATAAAAAATATGACACATAATTGAAAGCATATTCAGAAGTAATTTTCCAATACTTTCTTCAGTGTAGATCCATAATTAATTCTGATTTTAAGTATCCCCAAATGAAGCTATTCAAATATTTTTTTCTAAACTACCATAATTATCTCAGGCCTGACTTAGCAGCATGCCCTCTGGTTTTGTCACATAGAGTTCTCTTTGCAGAGAGAAACTCTGCCTATTACCATCTTCTATTTTACTTACATAAAAATTCCCCTAGACAAAGAAAAAACAATTGACAAATATGTTAACACTTCTTTGTGTGTATACCCAGTGTTTGTTTTGGAAGAGGACAGAAGCTGTAATGCTCTTTTTGTTCAAAGATAAATTCTGTTGAAGTTGTTCAGGCAGAAGTTGTTCCTTGGGACTGTTAAGCTTTTACTTTGCTGTCTAGAATTTATTATACTAGCAGTAATTCTCATTTCACTTCCAGCTCCTGCTCTATCATTTTTGCAGGGGTCATAATCACTTTTCTTTCCCTCTCTCCTCTCCTCCTGCCCCCATATTCTTGTACATGAAACAGTCACAATGGGAAAGGAGAAAAAAACATACTGGTATTTTGACTTTCCTATAACATGAAAAGATCTTGTGGTTTGAGTAGCTTTGATTTTGGCCTTCCTTCACTATTCCCAACAGTGTGTATTAGTAAAACCTTGTCTATTCTCTTAAATTATTGGACATTAATTTGCTCTAAAACTTTAGAAGGTGTAATCTACTTGTATTTTACTAGTATTGAAGCAATACTGAATTACATAATATTTAATAAATCAGTATGGTTATCATTATTATTCTTTAATTATATTGCATTTTTTTCCTAGATTTGCTTTATTTTTCATTTCTGGTTGCTACAGGGGAGCTGTAAATTCATCACAGTGGACTATGTTCTCTTTGGAAGACAGATATCTATGTACCGTAGCAGGGCATTATCCCAATGTGCCATGAATGAAAGGAAGATCTCATGTTGATTTTAGCATTATTTTGCTCCTGCCGTTACTGATGAATGCATGTAATTATAGATGGGCACAGCTACAGTTCTGAAGGACTGATTTCAAAGGAGCAGCTGTTGCAAAGCTCAAAGTTGACCCCTAAATCCTATTGTCACTGCAGTCACAGTAGAATCTCTGAAACCAATATCATATTCTTCTGTAATTGTGAGTATTAAATTTGTGACTACACTGAAGATTTTTTTTAATCGGTAGTCAAATATTAGAGGAAAGAATTTGTGAAGATTGTCTGATTTTATCACCTGTTACCAGTAACTCACTCTAATAACCACTCTGAGCCAGAATATTTGTGGGTGTTTATATTTCAGAATGTTTATAATTCAGCTTAAATCTCTTAAGGGAGCTAGTCACCATTGTAATCAAGAGATAAGAAATATTCTTTGAATAAAATACTGAGTAAGTTACATTCACACCTTCGGCTTCCGGGCAAAACCAGATTTAGCAGCTGGTGTAGTTCGGTCCATCTGAAAATTCGCTATAATGTAATAACTTCATTCCCCTAAATGGCCTGAGATTTTTTTAAGGAGAAATTGCTAGTTTTTCCTGAAACATTTTACAGAGAAAGTTTGATGCTGAAAATATACCAAAAAAGCCTGCCCAGCTTTCTAGATTACTTCTCTAGTCCTTGAACTTAGCTGCTGGTAAGGCCTAGATTTTTGGTGTCAGGTGTTTCTAATATTCATCAAGAATGATTTAATAAATTTGACCTTTTTTTGACTCACAGAAGGCTGAAATATCAGTATTTAATGAAGCTAAAAGGAGCTGAGTGAAATGCTTTTAGGAATGTTACAGTTATTCTCTTTGCATAAGCAGTTGCTTGATAAGATCTGTAGAAAAGATTTTAAGACTGAAAGAAGAAGACTTCTCAGAGACAATTTGAATCCAGTATACCTTGTTTGTGTGAGAATTCTGGCATCTCTGTTTTGAAATTTTGAATTAGAAAGAAAAACATGAATGAATTCCTAACTTCATTGTAGACAAACTGCATGATAAGAGGTAAGTCATTTAGTAGAGAAAGAGAGATAAAAGCCTTTGTTTTGAATTTATTGAATCCACTAATGTAGCATGACTGAACAGAATGATGTATAATTTGTTTTAAAAATATAAAGTAATTGCATGTAAATTTTAATTAGTCATTGGTAAGTTGTAATTTATGCTCCTACAGGTAATCTTGGGTAAATGGGATATATAGAAATGGAAGCAGTACTGGAAAATTACAAACAATAGATATGCAAAAAGATAGTTTAACAAGAGGAAAAAAAAAAAGGATGCTGGGTGCTTCTGACAAGCATCTCATTTTTTGTCACCTGCCAGGTAAGGAGATGACCTACTGGATTGCATTACCTCTTGTAGTGACAGGACAAGGGGAAATGGCTATAACTTAGAGGGAGGGAGATTTAGACTAGACATAAGGAAGAAAGTACTCATGCCAAGATTTTATTTTATCAAAGCTTAAAATTTTCTAAGCTAATTAATGAATCCCTGAAGTTTTAAATCTTTTTACTTTATACATTTAATTCATAGAAATAGAAACTTCAGGAAAAAACCTCTGAAATACTGTGCAAGTCTTATTGTAAATTAGAGACATTCAAAATTAAAATTTTATGTTTTGTTTCATAACAAAGAGAATGTTCCTGGGAATTAGAATTAAAATTTCTTGTTTCAAGAGAAAATCAACCCATCTCAGAAATTTATAATAAAAGTTTTTTTGCAAAGATTCAAAAGTCGCTGTGTGTATCCTCATAAAACTGTGGATCACACATAGTGGTGTGGACTTTTAAGACCATTACAGCAGGAAAAATTTGAAGCCCAGGGTAGAGTTTTCAGATAGTACTTTAATTTTCTTTTTTCTAGGGTCCCCTCCATAATTCTGGCATCAGACTTGCCCTGGGCAATGAAAACACCTCCAACAGAGATGCACATTTCCATTTACAACCCTTTTTTTCCCCTTTCGTCTATATCAACACATAAGCAGGTCTGAGATGTAGTTGTTCATGCTACTCCAGACATCTGCACTTGTAAAGTTGAATTATGGACTGAAACACTAGTTTTTCTCAAATAGTCATGAAGTCAGGAAAATTATGGTGTTTCAGTTGGCACTGAAGTATGATCAGTCCCATCCATGTCTTCAGTATGACCTCAAATGTATAGGCAGTAGTCAGGTCGTGAGAAAAAACATACTTCCCTCTTCGCCTAAGCATCCTTTTTCTCAAGTGTTTCAGGCAACAGGCCAGACAATAACAGGAACCAGAGTTTTAGAAGGCAATTTCTTGTTATTGATTTAATTTTATTAAAAATACAAAATTAACACAGTGAAAGACAGATATTCAGTATACCAATTACTGTGATAAGTAACAGTATGAGCTCATTATAACTGTTACAGAAGTTAATCAGATAATGTGTAAGATCATGTTAATCTGTGCACGAAACTCAATTCATAATATCAGCAAAAAATATGAAGCAAAATATCATAATCCCCAGCTTTCCTGGCCACACAACATGCACAAAATAATGATTCAAAAATAAATGTTTTATCATCTGAGGTGTTTCCTTTCAGTTAGTCAAGAAAGTTGAGCATTACAACGGACATCTGTGGTGAAAATCAATGGCTTTCCTTAGGTTTCAGAGGCAAAGAAGGTTTTAATGACAATGAAGAAATGCACATGAGAATAGACTTCCTTGGTCTTTCGGACCATTCACCAGTACAGTGCAAGGGCAATTAAAAAAATTCTCTCGAAAAAATCTGATTAATGAAGGTCTCAAGGGGCTGACACGCTGCATGAGGTCCAGGATAGCCTTGGCCATGCCTTCAGAACCAGCAACCTCAACTGAAATGTAGTAGCATATTATTTACGTAAACAGCTGTACTAGATATTGTTTCCCAGTAACGGTGCTGCTGTAGGTATTATGATTTAAGATAAGAAGGAACAGTAAACAAATGTAAAATCGCTGAATTAATAGAGGTACCTAGTTTTTAATACCTCTAAAAAGAAGCCTTCCTCCAGCAACTCTCTATACGTGTCTCTTTTTTTTTTTTTTCCTATAATGTAACTGTAATGCATCACGTTTCCCTCATTTCATTTTTCTTTCTCCTTGCAACATCTCTTTCATTCTACTGGTACTGATTACCTTTTCTTTCAGACAACATTTTGTTAGTACACTATTTGCTAAACTCTGACAAATGCTGGTCCATAATTATAGCTGCTCCCTCTATTTCAGACGTAAAGAAAGATGTATGTGCCCAAAAGCTTGTCTAAATTTTCCCTAGCTATACTACGGTGGCCTAATAAATGATTTGTCCTTTATTACAAGCCTTGCTTGCTTGCACTGTGTATGTGGCCTGGCACATGTAATAGTGAAGCAGTATGAAGTCAAGGGCACTCTAGATTATTATTACTTTTTACCGAGATGGTCTCCATATTTTTTTTTTCATATAAGGATCACCCTATAGCAAATGGTTTTATATTTTATTTGCATCTGTTAAACCTTAGAAAATTGTGCTTCTGAATTGTATGACTGATGCTGCAGCAGGTGGCAGATTCTGTTAAAATGCTAACTTTTCTGTCTTCAGCATTTAGAAAATATCAGGCTTTGTTTCATTTCTGTTCTCTCAAACCCTTAGAAATCACAAGTGTCTTTTGTGTTCACCTGTCCCTCTGTGACTCCCTCCCTGCTCCTTTTTCTGTTGATCATTCTCTCCTTTCTTCACAGGCTACAGGGGAGCTGTAAACTCCTGAAAGAAAATGAGAAAGAAAGTGCTATAATTATCAGCACAAGGACTTATACAAGCCAGGTAGCAACTAACTACCTTTGATTACTGGCAGCAGTGTTGCTGCTTTAAAGTGAAGGAGGAAAAGCTTTCTGTAACTACTACCTGGAAGTATAAGCTCCCATTCCCAGACTAAATGAGCTGAACTGATGCCAAGTATAAAGGGAGCTAAGCATTCCCTGATTTGTGCAAGTAGTTTGTGACCATCTTTAACACTTGGGCAGAGTGCTGAGAAATACTCCCTTTCATAGGAATTTGCAAAAGGAAGCAATGCCATGCTAGAATTAGTTTGTGAAAATCACTGGGTCTACTGGTGTCTTTAAAAAATCCCTTTAACCTTAAAAGTTTATAGCTTTCTGTGAACCTCCTCAACTTCTTGCTATTTTTTTTTCTTACTCTTGTATGCAGTTTTTTTTTTTTTTGGTTGGTTGCTTTCGAGCAAATTATAGCTGACAAATAGTTTGTTACAGTGGGCATGAAGAAATAAGGGGCCATAAATGTCAGCCACCCATGAACATATAAAGATGACAAAGAAAACTAATGAACTCAGTCACAAAACGTCACCTATTTGACTCAGATGTGACCACAGTATCACTGCTGTGTGAGACTCCAACTTAGAATCTTTTACCTTATTCACAATAAGACCTTTCAGCAAATATAATTGCCTTTTCTTACATCTAGAGAAAAGTGAAATGTCAGATAAGTGTAAGCATTCCCTTAAGATAAAGAAGATGGACTGTGGCTTGGGGGGTTTTGGGTTGGTTTTTTTTTGGTTTCTCTCTCTCTTTTTTTTTTCTTTGCACTCTATGAACAGGAAAAGAGAAGAAATCATTTTTGCACATTTGCAGCTCAATTGGTTCTTCCTTTATTTTGCCTTGGAGAGTTCATAGTTTCAGTCAAAATAACTAAATCCTTCCCGTTAGCATTTTCCTCCTTGAGAATGAGTTGCTCTAACACACGAACAAGAAGACCCTTGAGAACACCAAAGGCTGTTTTGACTGCTTTTATATAGTACGAGATAACTTACTAAAAATGTATAAAATATGAATGCCAGGCAAAAACTACATTTCCTGCTACACTTTGGTCCTCTGCTTTTAAGGAATTTAGTGCAGTATATGTGAATCATCCTTTATCCACCTTGCACATCTTATGTTACTCCTCGTATTCTATTATATGGAAGGAAAGCTCCTTCCAAAGGATGTCTGAAATGAAGATGTATCTTACAGATTGAAGCTGCCTGCTGCTGTGCCTGCTATCAGTGCTCCTGTCACCAACATAAATGCTAACAATCAGAGTAACAGTGAGGGAGACAGAGATGATGACAAAAGCAATAGCATCAGGAAAAGAAGCAGCAATAGTGCCAGATATCCAGTTGCCATAATTTACCTGTGTGGGGAAAACTCAGCTTATGAACTACTGTATTTTAAGTCTTGGAAAATAAGACATTGCTTATCTCTTTAGTGTCTGATCTTATGAAGGTTTGTGTGCATGTTCAGCTTTGTACACTTCAAGTTGAAGCCAACTTCAAAAAGGCTGTGCACAGAGCATGAAGTTAAAAAAAACCCAGTGAGTGTGTACAGACCCCTTTCCTCATGCACAATCAAGTCCTTTCTTAAACACAAACCAAATGTGATGAGTTATCCTACATGTTCTGTGCAGTGATGACAATCTAGTTTTAAAATTTTATGGTTAAAAAAAAAGAAAGAAAAAATAACAGAGCTATGTCAAAAAGGTGTAATAACCTATTAAACATACAAATAAAATAAAAAATGCCGACTGATGCTTAGGGGTTCAAAGTACATATATGAATGTAATTATCTCAATTTCTCATAATTTTTCTGTTAAACTGTTATAATGTTAGTACAATTCAGAGCTAAATGTAAAAAAGAAATAGCATTAGCAAATTTTTTTTCTCTTGTTTTTGGGTACAGGATCAAATAAACTAGGCAACTTAATTTCATACAGAAATTCTGTACTGTGCTAAGAGCTGATAAAGAACCTAAAATTAGAAAAGTGGACTGAAGACTACTATAAAAATGATAGTGTTTTAAAGTTAGTTTCCAAGTAATTAAAAATATAATTATAGTAAAGAGCTTGTACAACAGTTAAATTTAAAACTGCAAGGGAACTTGTTAGCTAACTGCAGAAGTTCACTCAGTTTTATAGTCTGGGAAAACCATAACAAGACTTGATTTTGAAACTGTTCTGGATTTAAAATGTCTGAGTTCAGTTTCCAGATCCCATAAAGATACTAATTGCTTTCAGCAATTCTGAACCTCGATTTTTCTTAATTAAAATGGAACATACTGCTTTTTCCAGTCTACTGAAAGAAGGGAAGAGATTGTTTATATTGTGTGTCACATGATACCCATCACAAAGGCTTCCTAAGTCCCTTTAATATCTCTTGGGTCTGTTACAAAATAGAGGAATAACTTCACAACTGTGTTTGGGGTTGAACAGTTCCAGGAGCCACCCTGGAGGAGACTGGTCCCCTACCTGCTTAACTAACTGTTGCACATACTGCAAGTTCCATATGAGCTAACAAACCATAGATAATGAAGCCAACAAAAGGAACTGTTTTGTGCAGTCTAACTGTTGCTGCTCACACTGCAATTGAGTACAAATGGTCAATTCAAAAGTGCAAGGGGAATTCTCTTTATGCTTACGATAAGGAAGATCTGCATGCAACTGACTGTATGCGTAAGAAGCTATTCATATTTAGACTGTCTAGTAATGTCATAGGTTGTGTTCATAGTTATAGCAAACATATAAATTCCTGCTTACTCAGCCCAGATCATGTTAATTGAAAATCACTTTTCTCCTTAGACATAACAGCTCATGGTAATCTACAAACATGTTCCCGTATAAGTTCAGAAAAGTAGAGAAAATAACTTTGGTCATCACTCCAGTGATGAAGATTGGACTCCAAGCGTGTAATCATGGAGTACATTTTGCACTAGTCCCACAACTGGCCAGCTGTGTAAGGGAACCAATGGCTCTTATTAATACAATTGATTAGTCATTTCAGGAAAAATCTGAGTGTATTCCACCTAGCTTAGTCTTCTCCAAATTCAAGTAGCTGATGTTTAGGAAGCTTCCTCAATGTCATAATTCAAGTACATCACATGGTCACCTCAAACCTGAGACAAATGAGAGTTTCTATTCAACAACAGATCTTGAAAGAGCATCATCACCAGAGATGAAAAATCTTACAATGTGTATACCTCCAAACCTTTCATGTACAAGTGAAAGTGTTTCCTTTTACATACAAGTATTCTCAGAGATAATTCACGAATAACAGTTAAAAAACCCAAATTCCTGATGCCCATAAACCAAGCATTTTCCAAAGGCTTTTTTTTTTGGCCTGCAGTAACAACAGCAAATCCTGCCACTTTCTTCTCTGTAGCAGAAACAGTATATCAAAAACTTGATAAATCAGATACATGTAGTACTGGTGTCCTGGTAATATTAATTCATGTGCGATTCTTAATACCTGCAAACCGTGTAGCATTTAAAGCTGCAAATACTCTGACTGAATCTAGATACTCAAAAGATAATTCATTTGGCGGCTTTCCACTTCTTCCTTTTCCCCCATCATCCTACCTACTTCACTTTCAGTGTGTTCATGGGGAAATTTACCCATCCAGAAAAAATGTTTTCACTTAGACCTTTTGATTCTTTATCAAGAATTTCTACTTTAGGCAGAATTCTGCTAGCAAGTCAAGTGAGGTGATCCTTCCACTCTACTCAGCGCTGGTAAAACAAATCTGAAGTTCTGGATGCAGTCATAGGCTCTAGGACAGGAAAAATGGGCTTATAACAGGAAGTCCAGCATGGGGCTGCAAAGTTGATGAAGAGACTGGATTATCTGTCATACCAGAAGGGGCTAATAAAGATGAGATTATTCAGCCTGGAAAAGAGAAGGCAAGGTGATCTCATCATTTATATAAATCTCTGATGGCGTGAGTAAAGAACCAAGAAGCAAAAGGCATAAATTGGCATACAAGAAATTTTGCTTAGACTAAAAAACCCACTTATTTACTTGTGAGGGTAGTTGAAAATTGATTATCCAGAGATGTTGTGGAGTCTCAGTGCTTCAAGATATTCCAACCTAAGCTGGGTTACAACCCTGAGCAACCTTCTGCAGCTGACTTCTCTGAGCAGTTTTCTTACTCAATTAAAGAGTTTTAACCAACAGGACATTTGCTTGAAGCAGAAGAGAATGAGGTTCGGTTTGTAAGCGCGCATTGTTATGAATTTGAATTTTGACCTCCTAGTAGCCACAGAGTTTCTGGGTGTCTGATTTATTTGCTGCCCAGGAGTGATTTTTCTTTGTTTCTTGCTGGAAATCCCATGCTTGTCAAAAGTCTCACACAGGCGCTTTTATTCAACCAAGCATTTCTGGGGAAAAAAATACTAGAAGAGTTGCAAGCAGCTTTCCTCTGAGTACAGAGAGATTCTTACCACTGTGAACTGCTGTCTCTTCTTTTCCCAACTGACTGCTTGTTTTTGCCTTTTAATCTGCTGGGTCCTCTTCCTGGTTTTCATTAAGAATCAAGCCTCAAATAAGCTTGGCAAAAACTATCAAAAGCTTCAACTCATATCTCCTGAAAATATTTTCACAGCTTCCTGACACTCACTGAGAGTGACCAACAAAGAAATAAATAAATTTACATTTAGGATATTAAAGACTTTCCCTGAGATTCTTCTCCTTATCCTACTCACTGGTATTTCCCAGATCTGTCTTGATGTCATTTCACTCAGTAATATAAATATATATATTGACATTCATGCCATTTTATGAGTGTAAGCAGAGAAATCTCCAAAAGGTAGTGTCCTGCTACATGACAACTTGAAGGTCTCCCCACGACTTGCAGTATTATTTTACTTGACCTTTAGTTAAAGATCTGACAGTTGTTAGGAGCAGTCTTAGTAAGTCCTTTGGGTGATCACTGACAAAGCTTTTATAGTGTGCTTTATATTTATATTCCTTAGCATCAGGCTATAAAATACAAGCTTGTGAAAGCCTATAATTTACTAGGAGATAACAAGTATTCATGTCTTTTGTTCCTGTATTTACTTTGAATGCCATAAATCAAATCTGGCATAAGACAAAGCAGCAGCTTATTTAAGGTGTATGCAGAAGGAGAATTAACAGTGAAGACTATAAATTCTCAGTATGTTACAAAACTGGTTTTCTTTCTTTCTTTTTTTTTTTTTTTCCTTGACAAGGACTGATTAAAATGCAGTAACCCAAAACAGACGTGAATGGCAAATATGCATCCTGGTTTGTGGTTCTAACATTAATGTATAACATTTATTAATATATTATATATAGCAAATTAAAAAACATCATTTCCTCAAAGCTACATGTATTATATTGATGACCTTGTAAACATTTTATTATCATTATTTGCAACAGTCTCTGAAGTATATTTTTTCTTACTGTCACAGAAAGTGTTGTTCAATCCAATTTAACTTTCTGAGATACTCTTAGGAACTGACTCAATGACTGGTAGAGTGGAACCAAATTCTTCAGTGCAGTATGTGCAAACCTGAGCTGCTCAAACCTTAGTTATTCAAACAGACCCCTAAGGTTCGTGCATCTACTCAAAATCTATTTTTTAAGATATTTTGCAGAATCATTGCTCTCCATTAAAGTTAGTAAGTACTCACACTCAGGTTAATTAAAGTCATTCTTGTAAATATTGCTTTGTATTAATTTAGCTAAAGTCTTGAACAATGTCATGAATATGACTGGCTTTTTTTTTTTTGTGGCAACAGAACATCAGAAGAAATTTGCTGCAAGATAAGCAGGTATGCTGATTTTTGTTGCTGGGCTGAGTGCAGCTAATATAGCAATGACAACATGTGCAGATGGTGTTTTACCACACTTTCAGATATTTTTAAATTACTTGACACTATACTTCACAGTTCATTGCCATGTGTCTCGCCAGGTGACGTGAATTTACCAATATACTTTGTCAACATTGCAAATCAAACTATTCTTTTTTAATTTTCTTGTTGCCAGTCTGGTGTCTGTTTCTACATTAGGCCAGTTTCTCTGGTGCAAATTTCTAACTTATGTGTAGGAAATAAGATTTAGTTAATCTATAAAACTTCTTGGTAATGCCAAAAAAAGATTGCAGGTGTACTATCCATCACAAATCCAATGTATAGTCTTAAAAAACATTGCTTCTATGAGGAAGTAATTTATCATCAGATATACAGCTACAAATATTTATTCAAGTAGAATTTGAAAAATACAGATTTTAAAATTTTCAGGAATAACATGGCTGCCTTAAGCTGCATATCTTCTGTAACTCTGTTTATAGGAGAGATGTGAGACTTCAGAGAAAATAGTCTACTGAGAACATATCAGTATTACCTGCTGTGAAAGATGGGAAAGAAGAAAAGCAAAGGAAGAAAAGAAGAGGAAGAAAGCTTCTTCCAGAAAACTGCTTATAAACATTATATTTAAATTTCTCATTCTAGTTTGTAGTGCAATAAAGCCACAAAGTAAATGTTAATTTATAATGCTACAAGCTTCTTGTAGCTTTCAGTAGTGTCAGCCATTGGGGATGAGGTTTACATACCAATCACATAACTTGATTATTCAAAAGATAGAGGATTTGTTTCTATAGAAGTAACATTGTCTGCTGTTTCACACTGTAGTGTAGATGTATATTATAAATGTACAAATAACTGATGACAGGTTCACAATAGGGATTATTTTGCCTGTTAGCAGAGGAGGGAGACATGTTATGAGGACCAGATGTTTGACTCCTTGTAGGTTACCACCAAGTAAGTAATTTAAGTGGAAAGATCCTGGTGCATGTTCTGTATGGAACATGTAAGTACTCAAAAGCATTTTCTTTGATTGTATAGAGCTTCTATTCCTCACCTCCAAACAGTCATAGTATCTATTAACATCCTCTTAGCTGACCTGATCAGTCCAGGGTTATCACCCTCTTGCTCCTCTCTGCTGACTCTGCTGCTGCCTGTTTAGCTAAAAGATTACTCAAAGATTTAGCTTGCCTCAAGCAAGTTTTGCAGATTCCTACTTTAGCAAGGTCATACTTGGTAACTTAAATATTGATTGGAAGATTAAATCCAGAGAAACAGAAGAAATGGACTTGTAAGGAAGAATTCCAGTTGATGTAAATAAATAATAAGTTTTATTCTTGTAAGAGAGCCTTTTGAGATGCTTCAAACAAAGGCCTTTGAAGGACTTCAGATAGAGATAGAGGTGTCAGATTTTCTGTATAAATTCTTGTTGAAGTAAGCAGTTGGTGGAAATGGAGGTTCTTCCACAATAAAGTTGCCTGAACTGATTTAGGATGATGGCATCACAAAATATTAAAGTGGTCATCACAGTAGATGAGTGTCAGACTTTTGTTCGCTTCTTCCGCCTGGGTGAATGAATGCCACTGTCATTTTAGGCTGCAATATGCAGTACTCATCTGTTGTCATTATATGTTTCTTATGCACTTCAAGGCTTAAAAAACCACTTGTTATAAAGGAGGTTTTAGTTCTTTAGACTTTTCAGACTGTTACTTTCAAGCTGGGCAGATTGTATAATCTTTTCCTTCATGGTAGAATCTAGAGAGTTGCCAACAGCATCATAATATTCCTCAGATTCACAAACAAGTAAAAAAATAGAAGAGCTATAACAAGGCAAAAAAGCCCCAGAATACAGAAATACCTGGCTACAACAACAACAATGAGGTATTTCTGGGCTTACATCCCATATGGAGTGGTTTACCTAGAGAAATATATCTCTATCATTTGATTACAGAAATCAAGCACTCCATGGGATACTTTGAAATTAAACTCTTTCTCCTGAGCTTGTCCCTGAAGGTCTCATTTTTTATGCCATAAGAATGTCAGGAACAGTGACTTCTTCCTTTAAGAGTCTCCGCATTTCCCTAATTTTGTCTGTCCTTAAAAATCATATCCTTTGTTAGCTGTGGTTTCTTTCTGTTACTTAAGTTATAACATTTATTACCATAATAAGTGTATTAAAATTGCATCCAGCACTCAACAATATGCCGTCTATTCGAGTGTGCCTTCTTTCTGTGACCTTCATGGAGCAGCTACTATCTCATATATCAATGAGTTCACGGCAGGATTAAATGAACAGGGTGTAGAAGACAAGGATGGAAAAGGATTCAAAGCCACAAAATTTTGAAACCGGGTAAAATGCCCATTACTGTGGTATATAGGAGTTAGTGAACATCAGAAAACTATTCACAGAAGAGAGCATGCTGAGAAGGATTTTTTTTTTTCTGGAGTAAAAGACCCTGCACTAATTGTTGGTGTTTGAAGAGATGCCTAGAGTTTATTCTTCAGTGGGAGACAAGCAGCATAAGCTTTCATCAGTTGTCTCACCTGCAAGCTTTCTTTTGAGTACAGAAGTTCTGTTTTAAATTTGCAGGTAAGACAAGAGTAGAGTGAAAAACACCTTAGAGATGTTTGGTTTTGTTTATTTTCCCCAAAGATAAATGCATAATTTTGAATCCTGAATGAGGGTGAAAAAGCAGAACCAACAAACTTTTTTTGCTAGGTGAGGTTTCCTTTTTTTTTAATTAAAAATTTACAGCTTCCTTTTGGATTAGAAAATACCCTTTTGCTGAGAGCAGAACTTTTTAAGGAGATTTAACTCTTTTCATTGTCCTGAATGATATTTCTGGTCATAAGAAAGAAAAATTCTCCCCTACTCACTCACGGCTCTAAAACATCTGGGACAGCAAGCAAACTAAACATTCAGAAGACTGCAGGCTCAAATTCTTGGTGTCATCTTTACATGTAAAAAAAAAGGCAGAAACTGTGTTCTTCTACCCCATCTAAATACTCTAACAAGTGGCACTGGACATGTTTTCATTGTGAAATAGTCTCAGTTTCATCACAATATGGAGTGGGAATAATTTTTAAAAACAGTGTTCTTTCCATAAAATGGTAAAAAGAAAAGTATCCAAGCAGCTATATTTTGCATTTTCAAGTCAAGGCAAGAGAATAGCTTGGCTAAGAAAATTTTGTAAGACTTCTTAGACATCCTTTTTTAAGAGCTGTATCATTTGGAGCCATCTGGTTCATTAGAAGTGTAAGAATTTCCTCCTCAGAAGTACTACTTTGTGTGACAGAAATGATAATTTAGCAATTTCCTGAGTGAAAAGGCGAGGTACATCAGAAGAAGGCAAATCGCTCCAATTTAGCTAAAAACTTACAACCCAGACTTTTCAGAATCTCTTCCAACTTCTCAGACTCATAAGTCGGATGTTGCACATAGACAATGACTGTCTTTGGAGGAATAGGTACAAGAAGTGCAAACTATGCCTCCCCAGTCTGCTCTGTCATGCTCAAGTACACTTAGAAAAAATGTGCTATGGATGGTCTGGGTCTGAGGAAACAGGCAGGTACATAAGCAGTGAATGAGAAAAAGCTGGAAAATCTTTCTCCACTGAACAGCAGAAGAGTGGCACTTAAATCCTAAAAAAATCATTTCTAATTAAGTGATGTTTTCTACTTTGTGCAGGAAATACTAATAAGAGCAAATGACTCAAACTCAGCCTACAAATTCAGGAGTGGTTTAAATGAAGCTACTTGCTTACATACATAGAGACTCACGGCTTAATAATTTAATTTTGTTAAATTTTGTATGGGTGCAGTCCAAATTTGCACTTGAAAAGAATGAGAAAATAAATTGACCTTTTAGACAAATAATTCTTTTAGTTCACATTAAGTGGAAAGTTAGAGAAGGAGTTTTTTAGAAGGAATGAGGGGCTTTAATTTTGTCCACTTTTCCTGCACCACACAGTGGTGTAAAAATAGTTTATTTTAATGATATACATATGTAATCCTTAATACGGCAATAACCATATCTAATACATTATAGTGCAGGACTTAAAAATACAAAATAATATCTTACTCTGTAAGAAGGAAAAATCAGGACATGATTAACCTGCTTTCGTGGATTCTTTCAGAATTTTAAATGTGTGGCTTTTTTGTTGTGCTTATAGGAAATATCTAGTGCTTGAAAATCGTCATGGTACCGTTGGCTAAAGTCCTGTGGAGATGAGTGGGAGACTCATGAGGTAGTAGGTTTCAGGGAGGAAACTTCTCTAAAACACTTTAATAAAAGGTCCACTACGAAGGTGATGTGACTGGCAGCCCAGCTAAAGCGTCTCTATACAAATGCACGAAGCCTGGTTAACAAGCAGGAGGAGCTGGAAGCTACTGTGCTACTAGAAAGCTATAATCTAGTTGCCATCACAAAATTGTGGTGGGACAAATCCCATGACTGGAATGTGGCTGTCGATGGCTGCAGGCTGTTCAGAAGGGACAGACTGAGAAGAAGGTATAGAAATGTTGCCCTGTATGTCAGGAAATCAATAAAGCTGTCATTGAAGTGTAGCCATAAACAGGTTGAAAGCGTGTGGGTCAGAATAAAAGACCAAGGAATCAATGGGAAATTTGTGGTTGTTGTGTACTGCAGGCCACCCAATCAAGGAGAGCCAACTGATGAAGCCTTCTTCCTCCAGCTATAGGAGGCTTCACGTTCGCAAGCTCTCATCCTACTGGGGAACTTCAACCATCCTAAAATATGCTGGAGAAGTAGCACAGCAAGCTGTAGGCAATCCAGAAGACTCCTGGAGTGCATTGAAGATAATTTCTTAATCCAGATGATAGAGAACCCCACCTGAGGGGATGCGATATTGGACCTGGTGGTCACTAACACAAGTGAACTCATCAGTGACATGACGATTGGAGGCAGCCTGGGCTGCAGTGATCAGGCACTGGTGGAGTTCAGGGTCCGGAGGGATATAGGACAGGCAAGGAGCATAGTCAGGACCATAAATTTCAGGAAAGTAGACTTCCAGCTCTTCAAGGATTTAGTCAGTGGGACCCCCTGGGATATGGTCCGTGGGGACAAGGTTGTGTAACAGAGCTGGGAAATATTTAAGGATGCTTTCCATGTGGCACAAGAGCACTCAGTCCCCAGATATGGAAAATCAGTCAGGAATGGGAAGACACCAGCATGGATGAGTCAAGACTGGCTGGTCAAACTAAAGAAAAAGAGGCGACTGCCCCGGCAGTGCAAGCAGGGAGAGGTAACCTGGGAAGTGTATAGGGACGCTTGCCAGTTGTGTAGGGATGAGGTTAGGGAGGCCAAGGTGCAGCTGGAGCTGAACTTGGCAAAGGAAGTGAAGATCAACAAGAAGGTCTTCTACAGGTATGTCAGTCAGAAGAGGAAGGTTAAAGAGAATGTACACCCGCTGATGGATGAAGATGATGCCCTCATAACAAGACACAAGGAGAAGGCTGAGGTACTTAACAACTCTTTTACCTCAGTCTTCATTGACAACCACTCTCCTTACTCCTCCCGGGTCATGGCACAAGAAGATGGTGACCAGAGGAGTAAACACCCTTACATTGTAAAGGAGGGTCAGGTTTGTGACCACCTGCGGAACCTGAACATATATAAGTCTATGGGACCTGATGAGACACGTCCCAGAGTCCTGAGGGAATTGGCTGATGTGGTTGCCAAGCCACTCTCTGTGACATTTGAAAAGCCCAGAAGGCCAACCACATCCTGGGCTCATCAAAAGAAGCATGGCCAGCAGGTCGAGGGAAGGGATTCTGCCCCTCTGCTCTTTTCTTGTGAGACCTCACCTGGAGTACTGTGTCCATTTCTGGAATCCTCAACATAAGAAGGATATGGAGCTGTTGGAACGTGTCCAGAGGAGGGCTACAAAGGCAGTATGAGGGCTGGAGAATCTCCCTTACAAGAACAGGTTGAGAGAGTTGGAGTTGTTCAGCCTGGAGAAGAGAAGGACCTGAGGATATCTTATAGCAAGCTTCCGGCACCTGAAGGGGGCTTATGCGAAAGCTGGGGAGGGACTGTTCACAAAGGCTTGTATTGATATGACTAGGGACAGTGGGTATAAATTGGAGAGGGGCAGATTTAGACTAGACATTAGGAAGAATTTCTTCACTATGAGAGTGGTGAGGCACTGGAACAGGTTATCCAGGGAAGCTGTGGATGCTTCTGGATGGGTCCTTGAGCAGCCTGATCTCATGGGAGGTGTCCCTGGCCATGGCAGAAGGGTTGCAACTAGATGATCTTTAAGGTCCCTTCCAACCCTAACTATTCTATGATTCTATGATTTAATAAAACCCTGACTGTTTTGCTTGCAAAGCTTGTAGTTAGAGAAAATTACTTCTGTTGGTATACTCCCATATTAAGTTTTGAATGAATTTTAAATTTTAATTTCTAGCTTGAGTGGATATTCCAAGCATCTTCTATGAGGTATATCAAGCTTTTGACTCCTATTTAATGTACTAGCACTTGAGGGTGTGTATCACCTTTCAGGATCAGAATTTATATTTTCATGGAAATTTGTAATGCTTCAACAGTTATCAGTGATAAAATATTACCTACAGCACAGCTATCCTTGAGAATTTTTCATTACCTATACTGAAAATAGCATTGTAGCAGAAATCCAAAGATACCAAAACTTTTCTTTGAAGTAATGATTGTATTAGTTCCTGAAGAGATTGGTAACCAATTCAGACAAAATCTGTGAATTATTATATCAGTGATAATGTTGCCTAAGGTTAGAGTTTTGATAAAAAGGACATAAAAGCACACTGAAAATATGCTATATACCATTTAGGTAGTTGAAACATTTTATTTCTCGTATTTAAAATGAATTCAGGGAACCAGAGCAGATGCTTCTTTTTTGCAGTCATAGAAGCTATGCCATAGCAGACAATTCTGTAGCTTGAATTGCAGGTCTTCCATTTTCATTTGAGCTTTTATGAGTAAAAGCTTGGAAGTGTTTCAACTGTTCAAACCAATTACAATTTCCACTGCTAAATTAAATTTGAATATAGCTTGTTTTACAGTCAGTTGCTTCCTTTTTTTTTTCTTTTTTTTTCTTAGTGTGTTACATGAACACAGACACACAGACAAACTTCTTGCATAGAACTCAAAAACATTAATCATACGAAGAAGAAGAAAAAGAAAAGAACGGAAAAGGAAAGGGGGAAAAAAAAGAAAAAAACCAACCATTTACTGTTATACAAGGAAGCTAAAAATACCACAATAGTTGCCCTTGAAAATATTAACTGTGGATAAATCAAATGACAAATTGTCAACAGTATGCCCGTAATTATGTCAAATAATTGTTTTTCTTTCATGCAAATAAAAATGGAAATCAACATACTTAACAGAGGATTGTATGCAGTTTAAGAGAGGGAGAAATCACTTTGAAACAGCTCAGTGTATTTATCTCTAAAACGCAAGTCATTAAACAATAAATATTTGGATATTTTTGTTGAGCCAATCATTAGCAAAAAATGTCTTGCATACTGAAAAAAAATCTGTGATCCTGCTTGACTCTTCATTTAACATTGTTTTCCCACTGTCTGGCAAACAGATTCAGAGTTACTGCCTTGGAATTTATAACCATTTTGTGTTCTGATATTCATCAATGAAGAACAAATTAGTTGTCTTGACAACAAGTTTTGAGGACAGTACTGTATTACTTCATGATTAGGGATATGCATGTCAATGTGCCTGCTCAAATGAAGAAATACAGTTGTAAGCAGGTTTAGAAAAGTCCAAGAAATATCAGAATATCTTGGTCTGAAATTTCAGTTAACTCAGTATTAGCTATGTAAACTGGGAGGAACAAAATATGCATTCTGCAGATGTCTGTGGTAGAAGAGAGGGACTCTATCCCATACAGCTTTTCCCCATGCAGGCTTTCATTTTTTTCCATAGATGTTCTATCCTTTCAGTTACTTGTTACGTAGATTTATAGCCAATTGACCAAAATGTCCTTTAATATTCATTCCATCCTCATAAGAAAACTACCACAAGCACATGATGTTGATAAAAACATGCATATATATGGTTATTTCATATATAATATGCACAACAAATAGTGAAATGTCTTTTTAAGTTATTACATACATGTTGTTAGCATCTATTACGAGAATATTTTCTTTCATTTCGTCAAAGCAGTTACAACTCGAGTCTCATTTTGTAGAAAGTGCATTGCTTTAAGAATTCTCTGTTTATAAATTAACTTCTTGGTGCATTTTTTTGCACATCCTTTGTATTCTTCACTTTACCACTACTATAAAATCGTTTAGTGTAGTCAGCCTGCCCTTATCTGTCTAGACTTAAATTTTCTTTTTCTCCTGTGGTTTCAGTGAGTCTGCTAGAGCTAGTGCTAGTGACAGATTCTCTTTGAGATCTTATAGTTCTGTATCTGTAAGGAACAATGACAGATAAAGATTTTTCTTATTTTGTTGTCTAGTTTCTAAGAAGACTATGGACAACCTGAACTTGATTTATATATTCAGAAATGGTTGTAATTTGAAACTAATAATTCTTCTAGGAGATTATTTGGAATCTTCAGCACAGATTGAGCTAGATAGAAACACATTATTTCTATGTTCTCTCTACACAGAAAGGTGGCTCCTTTGATGATGGTTCCATTCAAAACTTGATCCTCAAAATCAGCAAGCTCTAGTAGTTCCCGCTGACATGAATTAAAACTGAAGATGTTTACAGTCTGCCTGGATAAAGCTCATAGGTTGTTTATCTCTGCAGGTTTAGCATAATCTGTTTCTCAAAGTATTTACTTCCAGGAGGAGGTTGTATTAAAGGATGGAGTGCCCACAGTTTTGAAATGAAACACTCACTTGTTCTTGGGTGGTACTATAGTTCCTGACTTAGAATATGCCACCAGAGACTCAGCAAGTTTTGCCTCATTAAAATGGCATTGAAGCAAACCAGTATCATTTTACAGTTATGTTCACAAGCAGCCTGTGATGTTTTTTTCAGAACTATGGGTTACAGATTTTCTAGAAATTATTTTTTTTTCTGAGTCCAACATTTTCTGAAATAAGGAGTTCGGTTACCATTGTTTTGGGTATATACTGTCTCCTCATAAGTATATAATTTAACTAGCTTTTTTACCTAAGAATACTTAGCTGGTTTTACTGACCATCTTATTAATTATCCATTCAAAAGTCACTCATAAATTTACTTATATTAAATTTATGCAAAGGATTAATACTCTTTTCTTTCAAACAATAACACTTCTATGGCCTAGGATAGAACCATAGAATCATAGAATAGTTAGGGCTGGAAGGGGCCTTGAAGATCACCTAATTCCACCTCCCCTGCCAAGGGCATGGACACCACCCACTAGATCAGGCTGCCCAAGGTCCCATCCAACCTGGCCTTGAACACCTCCAGGGATGAGACATCCACAGCTTCCCTGGGCAACCTGTTCCAGTGCCTCACCACTCTCATTGTGAGCAAGTTCTTCCTTATGCCTAGTCTAAATCTGCCCTTCTCCAATTTATAGCCATTGCCCCTAGTCCCATCACTACAAGCCCTTGTGAACAGTCCTTCCCCAGGCCCTTTAAATATCTGGCATCCCTCACTAAGTAAACAGTCAACACTGTTGACGGAGCTTCACTGAATGCAGCTTAATCAAACATTTTGTAACTGATTCAGAACTTTTGGAGCATATGAACACTGTCCCAAACAGAATTAGTAAAATGTCTGAACAAGCCAAACATACAAAAAGAGAAATTCTGTGCTACTTCTTTCTTACTGCACTAGCACCTCTGATCTCAGCAGGCTGTCTTGTATTTTTTCAGGAATTTTTCACAACTGCCTTAAACCTAAGGATTAGTTTTAATCCTCCTACTTTCTCATAAATTCATCTTTTGGCTTCATTGCTGCTTAATTACAAACTTCTCTAGTGATCCAATGTTGTAGGCTTTCTGTGTTTACAAGTCATTTCTTCAGGGATGTCTGGTAACAGAAGCAAACAAGTATGCACAGGTTCAAGTAAGAAAGTAGTTTTTACAGTAGATAGATAGCTTAGGAATTTTCCAACTAGGAAACAAATCTATTTCATCAAAGCATTTCCTTTTCTAAGGTTGTGCTTCCTTGTGTTCTGGCTATCCCTTCTTGAAGGGCAGCCATTAGGCTCTTGTTGTGGGTCTTGGAGAAATGTCACAACCCCCCTGACAATTTACAGACTGATGCCTGCATAATGTTCCACAATGGGACTGTTTCATAACCTCCATTAAAATGTACTTTCAAGCCCCCCAGATTCTCTTAGCTTTCCCATCTAGTGTTCTGTTAAACACTGAACAGTTAAACATGTTTTTTAGTCAAAAAAGGACATTACACATGAAAATATTTTTCTTTTTTCAGCACTGAGATTATGAAACTTTCCCTATACAAAGTCTGTCTTATTCACAAAAGTGTCAAGGACATGCTGAAATATTTCTATAGAATTGGCTGGTGCATCTCTTATTGCATGTTTCAAGTGAAAAATAATCAGGATAATTTCTTTAAAATTCTGGCACTTAGATCATTGCAGCAATGAACTATATAAATTTGCCAGTGTCTTCTATATTCTGTAGGTGTTATTCAAAACAAGTATTTGTATTACATTCTTTCATTTGAATCATACCATTGTATATATCATCTTTAGTTTTTCCCTGTCATAGTGTGAAACAAATGAGTTGTCTTAGATCTTGTACCAAGAAAAGGTTTAAAGTAAAAACATTCTTTTCTGCTCACAGATTCAATCCATTTTTAATTACATATTAGCCTGTAAATTCTGTTTTACATGTCAGTTTTTGGTTTGAACAAAAATGAAGTTTCAGCTACGTCATGTAATATATGAAATAATTCCATTTATCTAATAATACCAACGTGTTTTGAAATGTACACCAGACAACCAAGACTGGAATGTATCCCTTTTCCTTTCTTTCATTGTTTGGATATGGTACCAAAGATGTCATTCAGTAATATGTTTTCTCTGGCAGAAAAGCCATTTTAAGAACAGATGGACATCTTGCATCCATGTAACAAGCTAATGTTAGTGAAACTCTACAGTAAACTAAATATCTGAAATATCTGAAATAATTCAGCTAAAAATCAAGATTAAAATAAACATAAAATCCTATGCTTTTCAGATTCATATAGTGGTAAAAAGAAAGGGAAAAATGGAAAAGGGCTGGAACTTAAAAGCAAATAAATTTCAATTTTTGGGGGGTAAAGAATAAATATTCATCAAATATTTCAGGTTCTGATTTGATTTTCATCCTCTCCTTAAAAATAAAAATGACCTAGTGACCCATTGTTTTTTCCAAGTACTAGTTTTTCACTAATTTTTTCTTCATTGGAATCAAAAGCAAGTTAACTCTCCTTACTAAATCTCATTGAACAACATTATTTATATTTAAGTCATGTAGATATGTTTATTTCTTAAAAAAAGCCCCACCAAATATATATGAAGATGTATATGGACAACACCCACACTCCTCCCTGCCAACTCACTCCCCAAAAATTCTAGGAATCTTAGAACTGAATTACCAAATTATTTCAGGACAAATTCTACTTATTAAGAATTAAATCTGTGTGATGTAAATTAATGTTTGTGTTTCTTAGAAAGAGGTACACTCCTAACACTTGAAGATGAATAGTAAACAGCTTTCTCCTAGCTTAAGCTGTTATTTTATTATGTTGGGTCACTGGGAAAACCATTTATAATCAGGAAAATATTAGCATTACTTTTTTCACCTCATTTTCACCAAACAGTTCTTATTACTTCAGTAAAAGGAAGCTAAGAAGATATTTCATGTCCCATGGGAACATAAAGATGAAAACAAGCTGTTCCTGTTGAAATTCAATGAAAAATGCAGTAGGGGTAAAAGTATATCGTTCAAACAACATATGCCTTATTTAACAGCATTAGGAATCAAAAAGACAGTGAGGAAGGAAGCAAGCAGGCAAGCAAGGAGAGAAGGATGGAGATTAGGTATGTGTCTGTTGGGTTCTGTGATATCTATTTCATACCACAAAAATACTCAACAGTTACAGAATGTGTCCATCTTTTTATTCTTGAGGTAGCTATATTATTTTTGAATATCCACTCTTCATGCAACATCTCACTAAGATCAAAGAAAATCTTTAGAAATTTTCATTTCCTGATCAGTAATACTAAATGTTCTTGCTCTTCTGTATCAGAGCAGATTATTATTTTCCTCAGTTTAAATTCTAAATGTGGATCATGCCTGAATATATCTATTCTTGCATCTTTCTTCTCCATATAATTTCCGCAAGGTGTTTCCATGACAAGGATGAATGGTTGCTGTGATGTTGATGGACATGGTTTCAGGACTGAAAACATGCTGTAGAAAGCTACCTTCCCCTTGTAGCAAATTTCAATATGCAGTTGATTTGGAAGTGAATGAATACTCATTTTCCCACCCATGAAACTTTCATATTTCGAAAATATTCTTGTTCTGCATCATGGTGATAAAGAAAACTTCTGAAGTGTGAAAGGCAAACATGTAGAACTTAACTGGTACATAAGATATCCTTTTTACGCCCCTCTTCCAAGATACTTAGTGGAAAGTCATATGCTTGGGTCTTTTGTTTGTCTTACCTGCTTAATGTGAAAAAGGACGTATATGAGATGTTTACTGTGGAGCAAAGAAACATATTCCAATGATTTTTTTTTTCTTAAAACTGATGAGTTTTAATAGAATAATTTGATTTGCATGAACAGGCATTTTCCAAAAAGGAACAAAAGTAGAGAATTATTATACAGTTTAGACAACTGGTGTAGATGTCATAATTGCTGCATAGCTCTCTATGACAAACTTATACCTGTATACATTTAGGGGTTAATTATACCATGATCAAGCTTAAGCCATTTACTTTAGGTAGTGAAGAGCTTTTTTCATCACAGCATTGATAAAGCAAATGATATTCCATGAGTTAAAACAAAAATTAGTCGTTTTTGGCATGAATTATCAGACTTCATGTCCTAATGTAAACATTCAGGAGCAAGTCAGAGAGCTCTAATATATTCAGGGTTCATAAGACGAACAAGGAGGTAGAACAATGATGAATTCTGTTCCATTTATTTAAAAGAGCAGGCTAAAGCACTGTCAACTAAATAGGTCATCTGACTTCCCACTCTAGACTATTTTTTTTCCTCTGAATTCATTTTCCTGATGTTTTCTATCAGTGTTTATTGTACCTCATCTTTTCACAGGCCTGCAGCTGAGAGATTGTTAATGGGATTTCTTAGCTATCTCAGAAGATGTTTTCACATGCTGCAAGCTCTGCCTGTTCACCTGCATAAGCAAAGTCATATGTCACTTTCCCCATTCTGTGGTCTTCGGAGTACTTCTCAGAACCTGCACAAGCTTCCCACCCATCTGTGCGTCATGCTGCTGGTTCACACTATTCACCACAAAGCACTTTTTCTCTCACGCTCTTTTGTCTTTTTTTCTCTCATGCTCTTTGGTTCCTTTTTCTGACATCCCTAAGCATCAATGGTAAAATGACTACAGTATTTAATTTTAAGTGTCATTTTTACAGTAAATGATAGCACATTAGTGTGCAAATTTGGAAAACATAATGGCAGATATTTCATCATCAAATATGTTGACTGACTTCAGAAAGAAATATATTTGTTACATTTGCAAATTGTAAGCTATATTATAAAAAATAAATGTTAGAATCCTTAAGTGAAAATAGACTAGTATTTAATGAAACATAATCAGGTCCTCTTTTTCACATGCCTTTATAATGCAACCAACACAGAAACAAACACATTATAAATATAAACACACAAATATTTACATTATGTGAACACTTTGAGTTTCATCATACCTAGAGACAATTGTTTGCTCCTGTGTGCTTAAAGGCAAAAATAGGTTGTTTGCAAAGGTGTTAAGTAATTATTGGACCAGCTTTCTTCATCTCTCAGCCTGTCAGTTGACCAGAGTCTATCAAGGCCAGAACTAAATTTGTCTCTCTCTGAAGGCAATGCCTGTCACAGTCTCCAAACCTAAATCAGGGCCTGTGGGTGCTTTTTTAATAGAACTGTTAAGTAATAATAGCTTTTCAACTAAGAAAATAAAATTGTTGTTCTCATGTCAGAGAACAGCCACCATGGAGATTAAGAGGAATTCTGTCTTTATTGCACACCGTGCTTTAATATGATCTCACCACCATCTTTGTGGTGGAGTGAAGCAGATAATCTTCATCCATAGTGATGTAGCCATAAGATGACAAAGAAGTATTTTATTAATGGAGTACAGAAGAATCCACTCCCTTCCTGCTTCTGCTGCTAACTCTTAAACACTGTAAGGTCTTTCCCCAGTCAAAAAACTTAGTCCTCAGTAGGTATATCCAGTAGCTGGACCAGACCTATGGCCTTACCAGTAGCTGGTCCTCAGTATCCGCAGTCTCCTTAACAGCTGATCAGAACTCCTGGCCTCTTCAGTAGCCACCTTGCTCGACCCCTGGTGCCTACAGTGTCTGTCCCAAACTTATGGTGGCTCAGATTCTTGGATCCCAAATCTCTTATGCTACTTCCCAGCTAGTCCAGCTTGATTTTCACCAGCAATCACACACTGGTACACACCAACGCAAAATGCAAGCTCATTGGCCTCTCTAGTTGCTGGCACCATAGACAGACAGACTAAGCTCCAGACCTGATTCTATTACTGGCATGCAGACCCCCATACACACATGCACACTGAACAGAGTGCACTCACACAGGAAAGAAATTGGAAATGTAGTTTAATGGGAAGACAGGACAAACCGTGCAGATCTGGTGCAAGGCATGGCCTGACCAGCCACTGTTTACATGTGAACAATGCATTTTAAACTTTATCTCTTCCTTTCCCATGTTTGCTACACCTTGATTCCTCTCTTTTTCCATGTTTGGTTCCTCCCAGTCTATGGGTCCAGTCCCATAGGTTTCATGGACACCCATAAGAAGTCCCTGGGAGATGGTCTTCTGGATCACCTTTCAGACTGACAGGGGTTACTGCCTAGGGGCCTGAGACCCATTATGGGATACATTCCAAGATTGCACAAGACTGGAGGCACCCTTGGGACAGCTGGCTGGGTGCACTTGTGTCTGATTCAGTTATTGGGTTCACCATCTGCTGTCATGCCTTGGTGCTCCTTTGTGTGTCTGAAGGAGGCTGACACCTTCCTCAGAAATTCTGTGGGATTTATCAGAACATGTTTTGAAGCAGTGTAGACACTAAATAATCCTTAGGTGACTAAGGCTGCAACACAGTGGAAATGCACATTAAAAAAATGTTCAATCACACAAGTCAACTAAAATGGCATATTGAAGTAGCTAAATCAGAGTAACAGAGAGCAGTCTTAACTTCAGCAAAGAGGATAGGAACAGGGGGACATATAAATTTAGTACATAAGATTAAGTCAATTAAAAAAATAAAACTCTTGAATGAAGAAAAACCCCTCTGCTTTGTCTAGCAGGAAGAAATTACTATGCTGTTCACTTGCACTCTGCTCTTCCCGATAAGAGCAAGACTATGATCTTTTGAACTGAATAAGTTTCTATTCAACTTTGTAACCTGTCTAACAAATACTGTAGGACTATTGAAAAACCTCCAACTAATCTAATGGGTTTTTTTTGTGTTTTGTTTTTTTTTTCTGGCATGGAGTTGCTAATCATAGAATCATAGAATAACCAGGTTGGAAGAGACCCACCAGATCATTGAGTCCAACCATAATGTGACTTTAAGTTTTCAAACTCAAATAATTCACATAAAGAAAGGGCCAAATATTACAGTCAAACTTCCAAGAATCCTGAGGATTTGGAGGGAGGTTGTTGGTTTAAGTTTTGTTATTCTCATGACTCTTGAAAACTGATAAAATGTTAATATTCTCTGGCCTTCACCTTGGAAACTGCTTGCTTTTTTTTTTCATTCCCTAAAATTATAATTGCAATCCATCTAAAGTACATATCTCAAACTGCTTCTAAACTACTCATTTTTGCTAGATACTTTATACCATAGTTGTCTTCATCACAGAGAAGCATTCATGCATATTTCAAGAGTAGATTGTTCTGTTTCTTTGCTTCTATTTACCTTGAAAAAACAAACTGAACATCAATCACGTGAAGCATATGCAGAATTTTCTCCATTCCTATTACTGAATCCTCTAAGTTACATTCTTACATAGATATGTAAGAGTGCAACCACCATTATGTTATTATATATCCTGAGTTGATCATTCCACAATAACATAACCTATTTGCTCTGTTATAATATAATAATAAAATAATATATTTCAAGTTGATTCTTCCACAATAACATAATCTATACTGAGAAGAGACCAGCTATATGACCTTATAAGTCATTAAAAGGTATTGGACTGACAAAGCTATGATTTTTCATCTGTCTTGGAAGATAATAAGCACAGATTTTACCCATCCCCATTCTAAACTGTTATTTCTAAAAAGAAGGAAAAAAGATATTTTCTGTTTTATTCCCATTTACCTGTCACAACCAAAGTTCTTGGTCACGGATGCTAATTTCAAAACAATGGCTGGTCATGGTAGGACTGAACTGTATGGGTGGCAGTCTGATTTGGCCTTATTCCAAGTGCTATAGTTTAGCCTGGTGCTTTTGGGAGATCAGGAACTCAGTACTGTGCAAACTGTTCTCTGTCGAGCAAGTGTGAAGCGTACTCTTTCTTAATTTTCCTATTGCTAGTGTTGATACTGGAGACCACAATAAACCTGTTCAGTGAATAAGTAAATAGTGTTCTTCTTTGTCTCATTTCATTTACAGGAGCTATAAATACAGAACATAGCAGTGCTCAAACATTTTTCTCTCCAAGTCTTATCTGGTGTTACTTTCAACTGTGGGTGGTTTCTCAGCTAAAGGATAAATTCAAGATGAAATGTATCTGTTGAGCTGTGTGAACTGTGACTGCAGATCTGTAGACCAGTAATAAAAGTAACATTACCTGTTATTTTATTTAAAGGTATTGAAGTCCTTATAGTTTATCTGTAATAGGAATACCAAGGTTTGATTTTCAAATCCCTGACTGCTGATATATAGTGTTATTTAGTGTAATCAGTGAAACTTTCTGCTTCTTGTTTTTCTGAATATAGTCTTTATTCACACAAAGAAAAGATGTTTGTGTTAAGGCCCAAGCTTATTCCATCTAACCTTAGACACTTAACTGAGTGTGTAAACTAGGAATCTACCATTGTCTAGTGGTAAGAGA
This sequence comes from Phaenicophaeus curvirostris, assembly GCF_032191515.1. Classification (NCBI taxonomy): domain Eukaryota; kingdom Metazoa; phylum Chordata; class Aves; order Cuculiformes; family Cuculidae; genus Phaenicophaeus; species Phaenicophaeus curvirostris. Next base: position 979,924 of record NW_027206669.1, read on the forward strand.
TATCCTACCTAAGATTAGTCTCTCAGTCTACCACTTTTCAATAGATATATGATAGTTCCCACTCTCAGCACAGGCACATAAAGAATATGTGTTCATTTAAATCTTGAACTCAATCATTAGTGTTTGACATTTGCGATAACTGATGAGGAAAAAATGAAGACACATTGGAATAAGAATTTCATTAAAATAAGATAAATATACTTAATAGCTTGCCTGAAAAATAGCATTTTTTTCCAACTCCAAAAATCAAAATGCTAAACAGCACAAGTCAAAGTTTAGTTTGCTTGCCATTATTCAATCTTGAGGCCAAAGGGATGACCTGAAAGACTTATATCTTTCATGGATTCTTGGAAGATGGTTTAAAATGGAGTTTCTCAAATGTTTTTGTCTGTTCTCTAGTTTCAGGTAATAATAACCACTACTTTACTTCTAAAAAAAATGTAAAACGGGGAAAAATTAAGTCTATTTTCTTTTCCCGTTCTCTTCTCTCCCCTTTTTGTCCATATATGCATATTTGTAATATATCTTTCTTGCCGGTGGGAGAGCCTCTTCTCTCTTTCTGTCTTGAGAAATACTATTTTCACAGAACAACATTTTAAAACCGTCAAGAAATGTAATGAAAATATTACGACTCTTTTTTCTTAACAGTGTTTGAAACAGATAAGTAACCAGGAAACATTAGACTCTAAGACAGCTATAGTGCTGCTAATTTGAGTTAGTTTTAAGAACATAGCAATACGTTGTTAATTTTTAATTCATACACTCTCTCTTGTTAAAAGAATTCATACACTGTCTCTTGCAATCTATATGCCCAAAATAGTTCTTGAGAGTTTAGCAGAGCTAGAAGTCAAGCTAATTCTTCCTCATTTTTGACTCTATATGTTACAGGGAGACGTGAAATAACACCAAGGAAGTATTATAGCACCTTTCCAGAAAATATGTCATGTGCTTTTTTCTTGGTCTGTTTACTCAAAGCTCGGGGGCATTCTTGTTTCTGTTTCAGTTTTATAATTATATTTTTGTAATCAGTCTTGATCTTACAATTCACCATCGGTTTACCGCCTACCTCAGATTTTGATGGGTTACAAGGAATTAAATTCTGCATGAGAGCTGTGTCTTGTAACTAAGGTTTATATTCCCAGCCTCTGCATATTGCAAAGTTTTAATTGCAGATACACATTCCTATCTTGTCAGAAGTGTTCTCTGGAGATCATCAAACTTCTTGAGGTAATCAGAGGAAATGTGTAAATGATTATGGATCTATTTTACTGTTCTATTGGTTTTATTCTTTTGTACAAAAAAAGTTTCATTATTCTTGTGCCACCTTAGAAGGGATTTTGTGATGAGTACTCAGATAATGTGGCACAGTTTAGCATGAGCAAGGTGTTTAGCAGCTCACATCATAAAATACGACAGATTTACACCTTCTAGTAAGATTTTAATAAGTTTAGAAGCAAGTAAATTTTTAATAACAAATAATTTAGGACTTTATTCATATTCATTATTTTGAAGTATTTTATACTGAGCTTTCATGGTGGAGCCACATTTTGGTTTTCTTAGCAAAGATATTTTACTTCTTTGTCAGCTGCAGACATTTCTGATGAAAACTCATACCTGGAATGTTAATGTTTGCATCTACTATTTTAAATGTGTGTGATTGTATATTGGAATACAAAACGTTTGATTTTTATTTTACATTTATGTGTCATAAAAAAAATTACCAAGTACAAGTACATCATTGCTTTATCCCTTGAAGTACTGCTAGGGTAAGTGTATGTAGTGGCCTCTGATCTGTTTAAAGCTATTGTGATTTTGTGGAATTCCATTCTAAGACAATTCCGGGTCTTACTATAAAATGTCTACAGAAGCAGTGGGGGGCAAGGTGGGGAGTTGCTGTTTTCCAGAGAGAAAGCATATGTTTGAAAATACAGAATATTAAGACGTCCAGATAATTCTCATGTAAACACAAGATTAGTTTTGTTCATAAGTATATATATCATATGGACCAGAGCAGTTGCTAGCACGAACTATCTTCGTGGGAACCAGCAACAGAGTGCAACATACCTTAATGTATCAGATTTAGACCTTTGTGAGGACTATTCACTTCTTTTTTAGCTTTTTTTTTTTATTTTTCCACTGAATAAAACCCTGTTTCATTTTGCATAAATCTACATTTTTACAGAAACAATACTTTTTGAGGATTCAGATGCCTGCCTTGTTATTTTTGTATTTATCTATCTCACAACTGAACCAGCTTAAGAGAGGCTACATAATACTTGCAGCAACAAACTGATTTCTTTATTATTGTCTTTTTTCATAACATCTATCATAATGTAGTCTTTGAAGTTCCTATCCTTTCAAAGTCTCATATCCCTCAGAATTCTTTTTGTGTTCACTTTACACTGACAGAAACTATTGCACAATAGGACAGTCAGTCCTCAAAAGTCTATAATTAAATCCTCTACATTTACCTTGTTTGTTGGTTTGGCCCTGGCTAGCAGCCGAACACCCACCCAGTCACTCAATCCTACCCATCACAGGATGGGGAAGAAAATATGAAGACTATTAGTGAAAAAAAACATAGATCAAAATAAGTACAGGGATAACGCTCACTAGTTAGTGTCACAGGCAAAACAGATGCAACTTGGGGAATTTAACTTAATTTATTGCCAATTAGCATAAACATTTAAATATTGATTAAGGTATTCAGAAACAAAGACAAGTATTTAAACAATTACGGAATACATCTCCCCACTTCCTGCTCTCTATCCCCTTGTTATTACTACAGGTTACACTTAGCCCCTTCAGTGCTGTGCAGGAGGTTGGTTTCAGCATGTAGCAGTTTCTTTCTGCCACTCCTTTTTTTTTCACTCTTTTCTTCTACTGCTCCTTTCTTCTTACTCATTTCCTCCACTCAGGTGTGAGTCTTCCATGGGCCCCGCTCTCTTCGGAGCGGCTGAGAGAGCTGGGGGTTGTTTAGCCTGGAGAAGAGGAGGCTGAGGGGAGACCTCATTGCTCTCTACAACTACCTGAAAGGAGGTTGTAGAGAGGAGGGTGCTGGTCTCTTTTCCCAAGTGACAGGACAAGAGGGAATGGCCTCAAGCTCCGCCAGGGGAGGTTTAGGCTGGACATTCGAAAAAATTTTTCACAGAAAGGGTCATTGGGCACTGGCAGAGGCTGCCCAGGGAGGTGGTTGAGTCACCTTCCCTGGAGGTGTTTAAGGCATGGGTGGACAAGGTGCTAAGGGGCATGGTTTAGTGTTCGATAGGAATGGTTGGACTCGATGATCCAGTGGGTCTCTTCCAACCTGGTTATTCTATGATTCTATGATTCTAAGTAACTGCGCCAGCATGTGTCCTCCATAGGCTGCAGTCCCTTCAGGGATGTTACCAGCTCTGTCATTGAACCCCTCCTACTCCTCTGGCCTTGATGTCTTCTCATTCCCTCCATCCTGGTGGTTTGCCCTTTCCCAGAGGCACCACACACTTGGCTGAAATGCTCAGCTGTGTCCCATGATGGGACTGTTGGAGACACCTGAAGCTGGCTGTATCTGGCATGGGGCCCTGATCTCTTCTAACACAGTAATTCACCACTGTCAAAACCTACAGCTAATACTTCTTACTACAGGATCCCATTCAGGAAAAAAAAACCCAAACTATAAAAACATGCATTCAATTTCATCTTATTCTTCAGCAAGAGAGAGATACTGGAGAGCAAGAAGATTTTGTTTGTTTTGGATATTTTTTTTGGTGTACTTGTTTGTTTGTTTAGGGTTGGGGGTTTTGTTGTTTTTAAATGGTTAAACTGTACCGTACCTATGAAGAGCCAGAATCATTTAGGGAGCAAAGATAAAAAGAAAACATGAGTTAAAGTATTGGAATCAGAGGCTAAACAAGGGAACAATAGTGAAAAATGTTCTTGTTCCCAGTTAAACAAAGTTTTATCAATCAGCTTTATATATTTTTCTTAACCAGATAATGCTATGTGTGCTCTAAAATGCTGAGGATAGCTTTATTCTATTTATATAAGAACATTCAAATTATTCAGGCTCAACCAAGCACAGCATAAGTTTCTGCATCATCTTCTCTTTCTCTGCTGAATAACAGTGTCTCTGTGTTAGTTCATCTTACATCTTATAGAATAATTTTCCGCTCTCTCAGTGACCTCAAATATGATGCATACAATTGAAAAAAAAATGCATTTGCCTATTTCTTTTTACTTATTTTTGCCACTTACGATACAATTAAGGACTGTGTCACAAAACTTATATTCTTCCTCATCTAAAGCTACAATGGTGGTTAACCTTTTCAGACACAGAGTTTGTTCATTAAATCTTTAGTCCCAATGTCACAGTTTTCTTGGCTATAATTATGTTTTACTTAGAAATTAGGACTTGTTACCACTGGATTGTATGGATCCAGACATTGTTTTCATGTGGATTTCTTGATTTCCATGTATGTCTTGACCATTTTCAGGACTGTTTTTTGCTTGCAAAAGAAAGCTAAGCTGCTTCCACTGCAGCTGACAAAAATGACAAGTTTCATCTCCATGCAGATGAAGAACTCTTTAAAGCAAGTGTAAAGTAAATGCCCAGCCTCACTGTTTAATAACCTTTTACTTGTTTTTTAGATATGTTGTATGTAGTTATACATCAGTCTTTTCCATTAAAACTCCATCTTGAACATGTAATAGTATTTTAATATGCTCACAGGTCACTGGAGGTTGAAATTCTTCTTTATCAAAAATCAAGGATTACTTTTTTTAATTGCTTTTGAAATGTTTACTCAGTGCAGCTCCAAAACTACTTATCTGAAAGAAGTGGATATTAAGCTTCTCTCCTATAAGCTGGAAGATAAGCTTATTTTATTTTTGCTTATGAGGGATTTATGCAGTTAGTGTTTACTGAAGTTTATGAAAATAAAATGTCTCTCCATAAAAACATGACATTGTATCTTCAGTTTTGGACAGAAAAAACTGCCATGTTGTGCAAACTGCAAGCCAAGTAGTTTTTTTTCTACTCAATATTTTTTTCAAAAATAAAAAAATGCCATGAATTTCATGAGGTAACTCGTGACTGGATCTTTCTGTCACTATACCTGAGAAAAAGCTGTAATTAGGTTTCAGGGAGGAATTCTGCATAAGAATTGCAAGAGGACCATGGCTTTATCTGCACAGTAAACCCACATCCTGGTTTTAACTGAAAGCATAGGTGTCCTCTGTCTTGAAGAGTGATGTTTGTATCTATAACAAGAGAGGATGCAGCTAATACTTGAAAGGCAGTTAATCGCAGTGTCCAGATCCCACATCTAGATTAAGGTCTTTCTGAGAGGCAGTTACTGACTTGGAGAACAACGGTTTGACATCTTAATCTAGAACCAAGATGTCTGATTCTCTGGCTTGAAACCTAAGGAAAAACAAGGTTTTCTGGAGGGAAGTATCAGGGGATTTGATTTATAACATATAGTCATTTTATTGAGACCATGATTTATATAAACTTTGAATGCAAACTGCATTGTATGTTACAAAATCAAAATGTATAAATGTTTATCTAGCAGATCACTACTACGTTCACATCTGTTTTGAGAAAGTGCTTTCCTTGTAAAGTTTCTGTATCTTTTTTCTTCTAAAAGAATATCTGTAACATGATCATACATATAAAGGACAAAGAGAACCCAATCTATTAGTGTTTATTTTCTTTCTAAACTTTTAAAGATAAGAGTTTTTAATGATTTCATAATATAATTGATACTTTGTTGTGAGTTTAGCCACTGGGGGACAAAACGAATGGCAAATGGCAAGATCCACAAGTGGAATTTGGTATCCACACTCTGCTTTAGAAATTAAAGTCCAAGAGTACTTCTCAATGCTCTAGAAATGGTCAAATTCTTTAAGGTACTTAAAGTTTTATTGATAAGTATGTGAACAGTCACAGCTTAATGCTATTAACTGAACATTCTCTCCCATTGACAAGAGGTCCTCTTGGTTACCTACAGGATGTTTCCAGAGCTTGTCTACAGGACACGTGCTTTAATCTGTTTTCTTTTTGGAAAAAAAAAAATATTAAATATTGAGCTGAGTAATCATTAAATACCTTGCATAAAGGAGGTGTCGGTCACAGTCCCTGTTCTGAATGATGTTCAAATAAACTGTGATATAACTAAGACTGAGAGAGATTTGCAACTCCCAAAACCTTGAATGTGCCAAGTCAGTGATATGGGTTGAAATACTTAAATATAACTACTTTCTGCAAGTATAAGAGGAGGGCAATTTTGAAACAGATTTCTTCCATATAAGTTCTCCAAGTGCTGAATTATGTCATACAAAGCAGTCAAGACATCCTTCTCCCCCCCCTTTTGGTGTAAGATTATAAATTTGTATGCCTGAACAAAAAGGATATAGTCCATAGTTGGGAATCTTGAATTGAGGTCAACGTTTTCTTCCACACCGTTATTAAATTCTCCCTGACAGAGAGAGTGTTAGTCATATGCATTTCCAGTTCTCATTGCTGAGTTCACTTGCAGCTTGCTGGATTCCGCAAATCTCAGTTCTAGTACTTAACCTTTCTTAAAGCAGCATTAAGATTGCTTGGAATCTTGACCTTGAAACTGTCGATTTCATTAGGTTAGTCTGGGAAAGCTGAGTCCAATGTCTCCTGAAGACTGAGACTTTTATGGATGCTAAATACAGGACACTAGATTCAGAGATTCTCAAGATGGTTACAGAATGAGAGAAATTAAACAGCAAATTGTAAGTTTCAGTGTTGACCCAATGTATATTAAAATTGGTGGGATTATGGGACAGACATGTAGTTATAGAACAGGTGATCGTTCTGCAGAAGTATCTTGTCTGCACCAAAGAGGAAGTTCTGTAAGCTCAAAAACCTGATCCATGTTAAAACTTATTGTTTCACTTACGGGATGCAGCTAGGGCAGTGGATGTTCCACTTGAGGCTTCTAGCACATTTTATTCACCTACAATGTTCTGCTTGTTGCAAAAGTAAGAAAACTTTTGTGTTCTCATGGCATTTTCAGTGTAAGTCTTCCTATTAAAGGCAAACAATGCAATTATAGAAAATGGGCATATCTTTTCATTCCTTGCAGTGCTTCCTTCCCTCAGCTCTGGATTCCTTATTGCACTAGAAATATTTTGGAGTCATTTATGGAAATTATTCAAACATCTCTAACCTTAGACTTCATTGATAAACATTATTAAGGAATTGTTTCAGAAATGGTCTCTGTATTTTTTAGCAGAAAGGCAGACCAGAGTAATGATACTTTTTTTTTCCCCCAGGAATACAAGTAGTTTCATAAAGACTACATCTGACTGCTTCAGAGACAATGGTTTACGAGACAGAATGATGATTTCTTTTTTCTGTTGGAGCAATTAAAGTTGCTAGTAATGCTCTATCAATTCATTCTCACTTGGATGCTAGTGCAGATTACAAATTCACACATTACATGTTCAAAGATGTTATAAATTATTTCTGTTTTCTTTTTCTGCTCCTATTTTACTCCCCAAAGCAACAGGAAAGACCTGAACTGCCAGCTTTATATCAAGAATGAGAGAACTTGTAATTCACACTGCCAGGACACACTCCTGAAATAGTGCTAGTGTTCAGGCCCTTCTTCGACCTTCACAGTTGAAGAGGGAGGGTTGTTTGATATCAGCATGGCAACTCAGAGACCAACAAATCTCTCAGGGTGAAATCAAATGCAGTGTTTATTTTGGACAGCCGAAATAACAAACCAGATACTCAGGGGCACTCTGAGCCCCGGCATCCCAAAGTTGCAAAAACAGATCTCAATCTGGTCAGATCACAATCTGAAACTTTGAACAGGGCCAAGGTTGCAAAACACAACAGTGATTTGATCTGACACGCACCACAGTGCCAGGAATGAAAAAAGTAGGTACGGTAAAGTAAGTAAGAAAGAGAGAGAAAAAATGTAAGTAGGATGTGGGGAAAATAAAAAGAGGGGGTCACCACTCTAATGGGGCATGGAAATTCCTTCAGAGACACATGGTCTGGTAGTTGTGGCCAGCAGGTTGAGCAAGGTGATTCTGTCCCTCTATTCCTCTCTTGTGAGACCCACCTGGAGTATTGTGTCCAGTTCTGGAATCCTCAACATAAGAGGGATATGGAACTGTCGGAACGTGTCCGGAGGTGGACTACAAAGATCATGAGAGGGCTGAAGAACCTCCCATATGAGGACAGTTTGAGAGAATTGGAGTTGTTCAGCCTGGAGAAGAGAAGGCCCTGAGGAGACCTTACAGCTACCTTCCAGTACCTGAAGGGGGCCTGCAAGAAAGCTGGAGAGGGACTTCTTATAAAGGTGTCTAGTGACAGAACTAGGGGCAATGGCTATAAATTGGAGAGGGGCAGATGTAGACTAGATATAAGGAGGAATTTCTTCACCATGAGAGTGGTGAGGCACTGGCACAGGTTTTCCAGGGAAGCTGTAGATGCCCCATCCCTGGCGGTGTTCAAGGCCAGGTTGGATGGGGCCTTGGGTAGCCTGATCTAGTGGGAGGTGTCTGTGCCCATGGCAGGGAGGTTGGAATTAGATGATCCTTAAGGTCCCTTCCAACTCAAACCATTTTATGATTCTATGATTCCTCAGCAGCAATTCTTCAGGAACACGTGGTCACTTCTCCAGACTGGTTATACTGGGGTGGTGGGCATGCACACCGTGTCTTCTTGCAAGTTCTGTTTATTGGGCAAGTCCATTGACTCATTAGCATCTGAGGGGTGGTCTTGGTGTCAGCACAGAAGCTCCTTTGGGAAGGTCTGGGTGCTCCTGAGCAGTCAGGGGCAGGTGGGGTGGGGAGGCAGCACCTCTGCTGCACCTCCTCCCCACTCTGTAGTAGCCTGCCAAGAACAGTGAGCCCACTGGCAGGTGAAGCAGAGAAGGGGAGGGTGCACTGCTTACTCCTGCACCTCTCCCTACCATTGAACCTGGCACCACAGAGGAGGGCCAATGTTTAAGACTACAACAGACAAGTAAATGACTCAGTCATTACACATAAAGTGCTGGCCATAAAAAGGAACCTTATGAAGGTGACTGCTGCTTGACATTGTTCACAGGATTTTCGGCTGTGTCATCCAAGTCACTTGTTAGTTCAGGAGAATTAAAGGAATACGTGGTATGTTGTGAATCTCCATGAAATCCATCCAAAGGGGGTCTACAAAAAGATTTTGATTTCCCAGTGTATTTTCATAGATAACTCCTATTTTTTAATTACCAAAATACATTTAAGTTCTAACCAAATGTGTTTTGTGTGAGAGTTCATCTCATTCGAAGGCCATTTTCCCATTTAGAATAATGGCTTGCCAATATACAGGGATGCATAAGCGGTTTCTCTCTGATGCGGTCTAGTCTTCAATTACCATAAAACTCAAAGAAAATAGTTGAGTTTAAATCAGGTTAAGTAATGGTCCATTAGTATGAGTTTGAACACTCTAATCTGCGTGTGAGAAGTTCTGAACAGCATGTTTTCCTCCTGATACAACTAGTGAGTGTTAAAACAAACATAATGCTACTGTGTAAACTAACTGCAGGGAATTGGTAGTCAGCTGGAATAAAAAACTCTAGTGAAGATAAAATTTCTCCCTTAATTTTCTTTGGCACTGTAAAAACACATGTGTTCTCAAAAGGGGACTCTCAATGATCTGGTGGTTGATTGGTGTGGGCTAAGCTGGACCAGGTTAGCTAAATGCAATTTCTATCCCTGCCATTGAATTGCCATGCCAATGGCTAAACTGTTAGATTACTCGCTAGCATTTTTTTTGAGATATTTATCATTTATTTTCTTTAAATTAAAATCCATGGGCTTGGGCCTGGAAAGTTAATTACTGTATTTCTATAATAAGTATTTTGAGCATTCAGAGCTGACAGAATTGGAGCTTTTTAAATTCTTTTACAATAATTAATTTGAAGCAAAATTTGGCAAGTTGGGCCATGACTGTTCCTAAATAATTGTACAGTATGTTCTGTTGTTGAAAGAAAGGATATTATTTCCAGCTTTGTAATATAATTTACATTTAGATTTAGCTAATTTCTGTTTATTGCAAACACTTCATCCCTCAAGAGAGAGAGAAAATAGGCATAGGCACCTTTGTTTTCTCAACTTGATTATGAAATTCTAAAAGACTATGAGGTCTCATATTAAAACTAGGCTGAAGTAGTTAAAGGCTTACTTTTGCAACATTTAGCAGTGAAAAATTTGCGTCACTTTTAAACAAAACTCAATATTATTTCTGCATATACAGCACTTCAATAAAGCTAGGTAGCTTGGAATTATTTTAATAAATGTTTGATTCCAAGAAAAAATACCTAGAAAATATATTGTAAAATATATTCAAGGCTTGTAAAACATGTAATGAAGTCAGAAATGTTTTGGAGATTTTTTTGAAAAGCGTATAATAAAATCTCCACCAACTAAATGCTTGTATTTTTGACAAAAAACAGTTCAAGGTAACAAGTATTGGGATTTGGAAGGATTCTTAATTTAATGAAGGTGGACAATAGCTTCCTGTGAGGCATGCAGCAACTTTACAAATAAGCTACAAATATAAAATATAGTTCATTCACTCTACCTAGCATGTCTTTTTTTTTTCTTACATTCTTTACACTTTCTGTTTCTGATATATTTCTGCAATCTGCTCAACAACTGCTAGCCCACCATACTGATCTGAGATACTACTTCCAAAGTCAGAATAGAGAATATTTTTTCATGGTTGTATGTGTTTTACCTAGTAGAACTCTTTTGTCAATCATTTGAAAGTCATAGCAACCTTAGAAATTCTGATAGTCCTTTTTAGGGGCATAAAATGATGTATTACTAATGCAGGAATATCACCAGATGATTAGGTCATGCAGAGGATTATTATTAAAGGAAATCTCTTAATCTGCAGATACTCACAGTATTAAATCTAGTTTACAGATGCAAAAATTAGTTGTGCAAGCATAGGCCTGATATGGCATGTTTCACATGTTTTTCTTGAGTCTTTTTCCATATTATATTACTAATCCTAATGCTAAATAATGTTGAAGCAATTAGTCTATTAATCAGACTATTAGCTCTGTTTGGATGATGAAGGATTTTTTTTTCTGAACAAAACCTAATACTTTTAATAAAATTTACCTTAAGAATTATGAGAATAAATTCTTTTATTTAACACTCGGCATTATGCACTGGAAATACTTAACCTTTAAAAAAGCACAGATTGTTTTGCTACAAATAATCTGAAAATTGGTTTGAATGGTGAACTTTCAGCCTTCCTTCTCAGCTGTCATTATTCATGCTTACAAAGTATTAAACAAAGTAAACCATACACCCCATGTGGGCCTGAAGCTGTAGATTTTGTGAAGCATATACATATCTTCATATGCATCTTTTAGCAATGTAATGGTGCAATGCTTAGTGCTGTCATTTATCAAGACTTAAAATTAGGATATATATACTAGGAAAGCCTAATTCAGAGTGCAGAAATGTTATTTATCATTTAGTAAATAAAGGAAATAGAAGTCCTGGTATGTTTCTATCCCATTTCATTCTAAAACAGCTCTTTCTGTTTGTTACTAGTAAAATAAAATAAAATAACATATTTTGTGGTTTAGCCCAGCACATTCTGCCTGCAGTAGAAATTGGGCAGAGATTCAGAAAAAAGGTAAAATTTGTGGATTGGTACAAAGAGAGTTTAATAGGACAGACAAGGAAGGGAAAATAATCATAATTATAGTAATAAAAGAATATACAAAATAAGTGAGGCACAATGCACTGCCCAGACAGCCCCCAAGCAGCTGTTTCCACCTTCTGGCCTTATCCTCCACAGGGTTTTTTTTCATCATAATGTCAAATGGTATGGAATATTCCTTTGGCCAGTTTAGGTTAGCTGTGCTGGCGGTGTCTCCTTCCAGCTTCCTATGCATCCCCCGTCTCCTCACTGTCAGGATGGTATGAGAAGCTGAAAGTTACTCGACTTAGTGTAAGCACTGCTCAGCAACAACTTAAACATTTAAGGTCAGTCAAATTACCCTTATTCTAAGTTACTGCACATTTTGTTATTGAAACATTCAAAGCCTTTTTTAATGGTAAATAAATGGATTTTTATTTTTTTAATAGAAAATTCCCAATATTACTAGCATTCAAAATCATCAATAACATGTGTTAGACCAGATCATTTAAAGTTTCTTTTGAAATACTTGGTTTTCCCTGGAATACATTATAAATCATGTAGTTTTTAGTGAAACGAGAGGAGGATTCCTCCTTTCCTATGTAGTCTGAAAATAATTAGCTGAGAAAAAAAGATGTTGTTTCTCTTCTGAACAATTCCTAAATCCATGTATTTCCTCCTGTGCTCCTTGTAACAGAATTAGCATGGGCTGGATACCCTAAAAGAAACAAATGAGAATGTACAGATGTGCTGGACCTCTTCATTTCTCAAGCATTCCTGGTAATGACTGATAATATCTGTAGTGGTGGTCTGCAAAAGGCTGTGAACCTTCTCTGCTCTGGGAAGGTGGCTTCTCACCAGGGCTGGTTTAACCTGCTGCCGGGGACTGGTGGATGCTGAAGTACAGTCATCAGCACATGCTCATCACTCACAAGGCATCACAGCCTCCAAGTCCACCAGGATCTCATCACAAAGCTAGTCTGAATTTTGCTATGGAATAAATACTCAGCACAAGCTCCTTTTTGTCAGAATACAGAAGGGCACTCAGTGGGGTTTTAAAAAACAAAGCAAAATGTTTTGATTTCTGAATTCATGATAGATATTGTGAGTCTGCTCAGTATCTGTTCCTAAGGAATTTCAAAAAGGCAGGAATAAATGTAGTGGTAGTAAAACTACTAATTTGGTTTTTTTTTTTAAACATCTTAACTGCATTAATATATTCCTGTCTGTTTTCATTAGCTCTCATTTACAAAACATTGTTATGATGCCAGAACAACTTATACATCTTATACGTGCAGTCTGTATTCATAATTTGCAGGCACGGCTTGACAACTGTTGCCATACTAACTGTGCTAACAGCTGGGCCATCATTTCCACTCTTTCATTAAAAAGGTAGCAATGTGGTTTAGGTTGCAAAATACTGCCTACATCAGTGACCCGATACTCCTTTACACCTCTTATTCCGAACCATGTGTTAAAACAGAGGAAATGGGGCACTCCACACCTTCTGGAATCAAACATGCCTTTCCTATAAGCATTTCTCTTTCTTTAAGGATATAATTGTTAAATTAGCAGTCTGAACATCAAATGGGGCTATAGCAGTTATGAGAGGAATTGCAAGACTGACAAAAATTAACTTAACTGGCTATGTTTGGTAATTTGAATGAATAAGATTAAGAAGGGTAAAAAGCTACAAAAGGTGAAGATTTAGGTAGTCTCAAAACCAGCTTTGACAAACAATCTCCTGTGTAAACAATGTCAATATCTGAACATTTCTGCATTATTCATACCAGTGATACTTGCATACTGCTTTTTATTTCTTCCTTTTGACTGATAAAAATGTTGATAGCACTTGAAATAGGTATAGCAACAGAAATAACATATTCTATTTTCAGGCTCATCTTCGAAAACATCACAGGAAATGTATGAGGTAAAGCAGGAGACCTAGTTGAGTGACCTCCAGTTATATGAGAATAGCTAAATTGAGGAAAAACAGTTGTATACACAGATTTTTGAAGGACTTCAGATGTTGCGAGTTATTAGTTTTATAAGCTTTTGTTTTATGTTTATGTTTATAAGACCCTTTGATCCCAATTTTGAGCTGTGGGAACTGTCCTGGGGAAAAATAAATTTTTGGATATGGTGCCTTATCCTCCATCTGTTTAATCAATGTTGCAACATACATTGCCTTGTCTATGAAGCATTTCAGGAGTCCAGTTTCTCAGTGTAGCACAGGATTTTGGGACCTAGTGAGTAGTTCAATGTCCTTGCACTCCTTCACATGGTGGAGAATTGCTGTTCTCTCGGACAAGATACTAAGGACAAGGAAATCAGTACAATGTTGGACTTGGCACCAAGGTATTGAGTTGTATGAAAAAATAACCCGTGCCCTAGCGCTGTTGGTTTTGACTCCTGGAAGCAATCATAGAGGAAAGAGACTAATGGGGCTGCCCTGGAGTTCAGGGGTCCCCCTGTAACCACAGTGGATTAAAGTGGAGAGGGCTGCATTAACTGTTCAGCTTTCAATTCCCAGCTAGCTCTGCTGGCAGATTTCAAGCATGGTAAAATTGCCATAAGACTTACCAGCCTCAGTCTGTTATCAAGCATGGCACAGGAAACTGTTTCATTATTGCTGGTATTGTAACTGAGGACTAGATATTAGTTACTATGATTTCACCAAAACTTTAGAATAGTTGATTAATCTTTTTGTGGATATTTATTTGTTAATTGATTTTTGAAGGTTGGAAGTGTATTATGTTTTGGGTTTTGTTTGTTTTTTTTTAATTAAGTGACTGGCGAAGTCAGAGAATTAAGTAGGGCAGGAAGAAACAGATCTATATTTCAGACTTCCTTCTATTTGAAACTACTAAGAATTTTGTGGACCCAGAGAAAACATCTGTGCATTACAACTCCTTTTGGTGTTTGGCAGGTTTTTTTGAGATTATTGAATAATTCTTTAACTAATAATCATGAAAGACAGTCTCCTTTTTAATAAGAATATTGTAATTTGTGTTAACCTCGGAAAATTTAGAATACTGAAATCTGTAAGACACAATATGGCTAATTTTACTTCTACATATAACTTTGGAGAGAAAGGGTAGAAAAATGTACTTTTTACTTCCAAATATTATTGTTTTATCTCCTTATGATGTGAAAACAGAGGTAATGCTAATGATAATGCTATAGCAGAGTTGCACATCATACAGACAACATTAACAGCATTGCACTTCCAACCCAAACCATTCTATGATTCTACGATTCTATGACTTTGTGTAGAATGGATTTTCTCTTTTTCTTCCTCATCTGTTTAATTCATAACAACTGTTAGGAATTCTTCAAGTTGGAAAAGGAGCCATTTCAAATAGTTTTGTAATCATAGAATGGTTTGAGTTGGAAGGGACCTTGAAGACCATCTAATTCCAACCTCCCTGCCGTAGGCAGGGACACCTTCCACTAGATGAGGTAATGGGAAATAGCAACATGTAATCTTCCTGCAGTGAACAACAGTGGAGCAAACACAAAGACTATTTTGGTTCTTTTGGTCAGAGAGAGAGGCTGAAATGAAAATAGTACATATTTCTGCAAGGTGATTTTTTGTGGTTAAGAAAGATTTAAACAAAATCGATCAAAAAGGCTTTGGAAGTTGCAGGGGAAAGTAGATACCTACTTTGTATTTTAAAATTACTTTTAAGTAGCTACTTTTAGAGGGGGGTTTTAGATATTTTTTCACTGAGAGTAAGAGAATTTTTTTTTTTTTTATAATTTCCTGATTGCTAGAACCTATTTGTTGTCTCAGTTTGTTTCACAGTGCTCCTTAATATTTCTCTCTGGGATATTTTCATGCAGAAACTTTGAGGTCATCTTTATATATTTCAGGAATGTTGAACATTTAGGGTTTTTTCTGGTATAATTATTTTAAGAAATCAACCGATAATGTTTACAAATATAAAATTTTGTGCACTGGATCCACAAGCTACACACTTGCGTCAAGGCTTCTTCTGACCTGCACGGTTGAAAGAAGGTGATTTGTTTATCTGTGCATTGATCTGGAGGCTGACAAGGTGACTCTCAGGGCAAAAATCAAAAGCAAAATTTATTCTGCCTTCGACCAAAATAAACACATCAAAATAATCAGTGCAAAGCCGAGATATGGGGGTGCAACTTCTCAAAGTTGCAGAAAACAGATTTCAATCTGTTCAGATCACAATCTGATCCCTGAACCCAGCCAGGGTCACTTCATTCAATCTGGCACACACTGATACCAGTCGAGAAACAGTAAAGGTAAATGAGAGAGTGAGAGCGAATGGGGAGAGAGAGAGAGAAAGAAGGGAAAAAGAAAGAATCACCACTTCCTTTGGAAGGGTAGGGACCGGTGCTTGCTCCTGCACCTCCCCTCCCATTGAACTCAGTGCCACAAATGAGGCCCTGAAGTGATATCCCAAGATCAGTCTTTGGGGAGCGCCTGCTGCTGCACCCCCTCCACTATTCATTGCCAGTGCCACAAAACAAGGGAGCAAGTAGCCGGCCTTCAGACAAAATGTTTAAGGCAAAGAAAGAAGTAAAGTTGGGCTTTATAGGATGGTACATCTGCCGAACACTGTGTAACTGCATAGAGCACAAACTAATAGGTTGAACTGTCTCCACAGTTACTACAGGCACAAATTGCTCACTAATGAGTTATTTTTAATGATAGTGTAAACTGAGAAGACCTACTAGCCTGGTTATGATCCTTTAGATGTTTCCTCACTGTGAGCTATTCAAACTGTGTGGCAACTGCACATTTTTTATCCCCTGAATTAAATTATCCTTTCAGCATAAACCAAAAATAAACAAAATTAAAATTGAGGTTCAGAAGACCCATCTAATGCCTTCAATGTCAAGTCTGTATCCAGATTTATCTTTATACACATTAGCTCCAGCAGCCACTGCAGAACAGAACTATTCTCAATCGGTACAGTATTTTAATGAAATGTTTACATATAAAATAAGATTTTTAGGGTCATGCAGAATTGAACTGAAGCACTTATCTATATTCACATCTTCTGGTGCTTATCTTGCATTCCTGTGATCTCTAAACTGCTCTGAAAGAAATGGTGAGTTTGCTTTCACAACAAATGAGCAGCCAAGGCCAGAATTAAAGGACGCTGTCCCAGATGCTGCTCATTATTTAGTTAATGGCATTCTCATATGGAAATATTATATTCAAAGGACAATATATGTTAACATGCATATCTTAAGTCTGCAAATGTATAGATATGCTTATATATACGCATGTGTGTGTGTGTTTGTGTGTGTGTACAAAAACCATAATATTTGGACCCAGATTCTGTCAGGACATATTCAGACTCTGAATGACATTTTTATTTTCAAAGTCTTATAAAACTAGTTATTACTAGTGAAATGTTTGTCCGATGTAAGTAATGCTGTCTTCATCAAAAGATTCAGGTTAAACCATCTGAAATCACCATTTGGTATGATGAGAATTATATGAAATCTTCACTTCTGTAGAGTACAAATGGTAAATAAACCTCCAAACCCTTTCATCTGTTATTCCAGTATGAAATGAACTGAGCTAGTATTAGACTGTATAGTTTTTACTGGTGAACTTTTTCTGACAGTATTGGAGAAATAAGCTGGGAGAAAGCAGTTTCAATTTCCATTTCAGTTTACTGTTACTTAGTTAGGAAACTAGAAACAAGTCATTTTCCTGAACATGTGCTGCCGTATGCCATACAAAGGAAAGAGAAATATTTATTATGGACTTCTTGTATTTTTTTTTCTTTAAAGAAAATGCACCTGAGACTTAAATGTTACAGTAGAAATAGCATCTCCAGTTAGGAAAGGTTTTAGTTCTTTGTGTAAATATTCCATGCAATTATTTTTTTCTCCTAATAAGATATATAACAGACTCCACTTATGCAGTGAGAATGAAGTTGTATTTTACCCTTGTAACTTCAGATTAGAAAGGACTGCATATATATGAAAATTAAGTGTTAACATATTTATCAGCAGTTCCATTTCAAAGGACTACGGTTTGTCTAAAGGTCCATTTCTCATTTTTATAAAACCATTAGATTATAAAAAAATTATATAGGCAAGATGCCATGCCTATTACTCTCATTTTTATGTACCTCTTTTTACGTGTTTCTTTGCTTATCTGTATGTGCTTTGGATTTTTAACTACATAATCTTTCTGAATCTGGAATCCTGTAAATACTTTTATTAATTGCCATAATGTTATCCACTTCATATCAGAAATAAACTTTAAATAAAATTACTAGGTTTCACTAGGAGCTATTTGACCTACACACAGACCTTTCCAAACCTAACCTGCAAAATCTTGCATTCAGTATATGCCACTGTATTTACAGAGGAGAATATTATACAGTTATTAAACAGTATATTACTTTAATTTATGCTTACATTCTTTCACCTGAAAAATTGTCTGTGAATACCGTGATATATTCAGCTCATTACTTCCAAGTGTCTCTATTTTTCTGTTTGTTAGTAGCCCAATATTGATGCTACTCTCCAGACTTCTCACAACCTCTACAGGATCATCAGAAAATTACTTATACTTGTGAGAGAAAGTGTAAATGTATATATATAATTCAATTGTGCTTCTTCATTAAAGATATCCTGAAGACGTCTGAATGAATAATTAATATTTAAGGTTTTGTTTGTTGATGTTTTTTAAGAAAAAGAAAAAATCCAGACCTCAGAATTCTAGACCTATGCCAGCATTTTCCTTCAGTAACATTTTTATGGGATATTATTTTCTCAAAGAGACTGCATCCGCATTTTCTACTGAACACAGAAATGTGAAGATATTCCTCAGGGACTGCAGGCTGGTAAGCCAAACTTGTGAATTGGTAAAGATGTTTTGAGGTACTCTGAAATAAAGCATTGATGTGAATAATACTTGGTGCACATGTTTAGCTTTCTTGATGATGCTAGTTGCCTGGTAACCAGCAAAAGGCATATGTCAGAGAAGAGTTCAAATAAAATAGCTGACATCAATCTCAGCAGGATAAGGAAAGGGAAAAGCATTTATTAGCTCACCCATATTGGTATATACATGACTCCCATCAGATTTTCTTGTAATTGAATATCTAAGCAAATTCCAAATCTTAACTTACTGCAACATTTATGGTAGTTCTTAATTGGGAACAGTATTTGTGTCTTGTAAAAGATGATTTTAAATGTTTATTTGCAGACAGTGCATAGTATGCCTGCTCAGTTGCCTGTATTGGAAAAATATTTGTTTTGTTCTGCCACTGGCTAGGTAGTAGCTTTTCTATTTTATCGAAATTCACACTGTATTTTGCATGTGGAGTGTAGAGTCACGGGACCTTCAAAGACAAAAGTCAACTATGTTGCATGGGAGGTCACAGGACCACGTTTTTCAACATATCATTTCGGCAATTATATTTTTTGGTATATTCCTCTGGTTGAGCTGTTTATTCTAAACTAAAGAGTACACAAAATTCTGGTAGTGTTTTAAACTTTGTTTTTTCAAATATTCAGGAAACTATATTTATCTGTACTTAAACATTACAAGAAACTCCCTAGTTACGGTTAGATACTCATTTTTACCCAGAGGCCGCTAGCAGTCACATTTTCTGTGACTGCAATGTTCTTGTTTATTCCCAGAATTCATGGACAAATATAGAATTTCCATTGGGATTTTTTTTGAGGAGGTGGTGGTAATTTTAGTCCAGTACCATACTTATGTTTAAAAACTAATGTACTTCTCTTTTCAGAGCCTTCATAAAAGTAAATAATTTTCATAGAGAAAATCAGACATCAGTGTTAGAAACAACACTTTTAGAGTAACGATTTTATTCTAGTAGTTTTCCAAAATTATGAATCACTTCTGAATTAATCAGTTTTATAATATCTATGAAACACTTGCGCGTTTAGCCTAAGCTTGTCATCTCACTGCCCTCTGTTGTCAATGGAGAGGGGCAGCACACGTTTCTTAGACTGTGGCAAATTGCGATCCAAGGTTGCTAATTGTTTCTATTATCAATGAATGAAATAAGGAATTTTCACACTGACCCTTTAAAAATCAAATATATCAGATGGAATTAAATTCACCATTCACGGTGCTTCTTTTTACCTTTTTTGAGTAAGTAAAAATGATATAATAGGAATAACCAGTTCACATTTCAGTTGCTAATGCTCATTACTAAAACCAATATTGCTAATCCAGGAGCTTGAGCTTGCTGAGGCAAGTTCCATCTTCCAGGAACCAAACTTGTACTTCACCTGAAATTGTTACAGACTATTGAACAGAGAAAAAAACATAGTCAAAAGAGAGTGGAATAACCAAATAGTCTGGAAATGACTAGTGATCTTTTATAGAATATAAATTCAAATAGTGTCTGAGCAGAGCAGATCAAGGATTACTAGTTTTGCTTGAAATTACCTTGAATTCCCTTTAAGTCCAGTTGCTGCAAGGTACGCCTACCTACGGAAAATGTGTAATCATTTCTGTGAATTGATGCAAATACAGGAATGTTTTTTAAGCAGAATGAGACAATCTAGGGCAAAACATGTAAGCTTGATCAATATTAGCACTCCCACCATTCAGCCTGCAATAGAAAACCTGCTTATCATTTTGTTTGCACAGGAAAGGGCTTAAGGTGACATCTGGTTTTCTCACATGAAAAATTATGTGTATCATGTTTTTGAGGCCTTCTTATAACCAGGAAATTTTATAATTCCACAGTGAAGTGTGGCTAGAGATCAATCAACCCTCACATCACTCATTCAGACTCAGGTAAAATTTGTCATTCCCATGTTACTGACAAACAAACAGATTATCAGCAAAACTAATTGATTCACACCCCAGAATTTCAGGGCTGGCTACTTGAAGAATTCATGGCCTTGAGATGAATCAGTTGCAGGAGTCCAAGACATAGGAGGAAAGCAAGGAATATTTCAGAATGAACAGATCCATGAGTAATGCCTCGTTGTCCCTGGACCTGGGACAAAGGCATCTCTCAGGCTATTCCAGTTTGTGCTGGAGGCTGAAAAGATCAGCAGGGATTCCTTGTTCCGACATCTATTCTCTGAATTGAATCAACCTTTTGCTCAGCTGTGTTCCTGACCACTAGTGAGACAGCAAATAAACAGCAGAACCATACAACATTTTAGCAGCCTGCGAATTATCCACCCTGCATTCCAGGGCAAGTTCTGACCCTTCTATAGGCCATACCTGAATTAATGCCATTTAATTCCGTAATGAGAAGGTTTTCCACAACTGTAACAAACACCAGAACAGTCACGATCTCTGCAAGGCTTTTGATTTTGTGTCTTACCAACGTTTTGGTCATCTGAAAAGAGCCACAATTATATATAAGGAAGAAAATAATTTCTTACCACACAGTACTTGTCCCCTGGAGTAAGAAAATCAGCTGTCAGGAAACAACTACTGCATGTGTCCAGGAGTTTGACAGCTTCTCCACTGTGGGCAGGTTTGTAAGCATAGATTGTCCCCTGACAAACAGAGAGAGATAATCCATCCCTGGGCTATGAGACTTCTCATTAAAAGCTGTCAAAGACTTCAAGAAAAAATACTCATCTTCCTGAGCTCTTTAAAGTTTCATACTCTACTCTAAATTGAGGTAAAAAGTGCCCAGTAGAATTCAACTGAATTTAGTAAATTATATAAATTTACACTAGCTGAAAATCAGGATGGTTCATTTGAGAGTGATCCAGCTAGTCACGTTTCCAAGTTTTGTTTCTCATAACTGCTTTAATTTAAAACCACCCTATTTCGTATTGCTCCAGAAACCAATCAATATTCTAAAGCAACATAAAACACAAATAATAAATCTTAAGCTTCAAAAGATGTTTTTATCTAAAGACCTCAAAACCTTTTAGAAACAATTCATAACTAATGTAGACATAGATTTTAGAACTTCTCTACGCATTTTACAAAAGGAGAGTGAAATCAGAGACAAAGTGTGACCAAAGTTACCCCCACAAAAAAACCCAAACAAACCACATTTAAATGCCAATTTAAATTATTAAAGGTCTGGAAAACCAGGGATAATTTGAGGATTTGGGACTCTTGTGTAAGATTTCTGGACATCAGGCTGGTCAAAGAAGGATCTTTGACTGGGTGGCCAGACAAATTCAGATAGATGCACAGAACAAGTCTCCCGCATAGCCACAGTAGGTCTGATGTACCCAAGGCCCAAGATTTCATTGCAAACACAAGATGGGCTAAGTTTACCTCTGGTATAATTTGTTGACTTGTGTGATTACATTACAGACATTTCATACTGGCAGTGCCAGCATGCACATACAGAATAAAAGGAACATGCCATTATATAATGCCGTTATCTCAAATGCTATACCTGGTCAGTGACAAGCAGAAGCACAGTGTAATCAGGTGAGAATATGAGGCTGGATATGGGTTTTAAGATATCAACGCAGATTTTCGTCTCATACTGCAGATCTTTGATGTGATAAAAGAATAAAACGCCCCCCTGTGCAGAAAAGTACAAATCCACATCAGGTCAAGGTCAATTATCCCAGCCTGAAGGTCAATTATCCCACCCACTCTGGCAAACTGAACTGGCAAAACCTTCTGAAATTCTCTGGAGCAAGTGTGTTTAACTGTATCCCATTGCTAATGGTCTCATCTGCCTTCATGACGTTTAAATCCAGATGACTCTTATCCTGCATAACGCATTTTTTGAAAAATCAAGGTGTTTTTTAATACAAGTCTTACTAACAGTCCATGTTTGACAACAGACTCTCTCATTAGTAAACACTTGAGATTCCACATTGTTTCTTTTGTGACAGTATAGGGATTTGTCCCTCTCTTAAGCAGCACTGTATAATGTAATCATCATTTTGGATTAAATATTGAGTGAGATTCAGCACAAAACAATTTGGTGGTTCTCTTGGTCATTTTTTTCTCCTCTCCTATTTTTTGTCCATCCTTCTTTCCTGTTCCTCTAGAACTCTCTTTGCCTTTTGTTAAAAATAGTATTGTCCTCTTTGGTTCCTTCTTTGACTTAAAAAATGGAATCTCTTCCCTCCCTGCTCCTTTCTGAGTTCTTGTCTCAAGTTCTAACAAAGAAGATATATGACAAAACCAGAGAGGACCTCCACTTTTTTTCTGACTTCTGTCTTTGCAGTGAGCTCTGCAAATACACTCCATTTGAATGCTTTTTGATTTTCACACAATAAGTTACAAGCATAAAGGATGCCTTACATTTCCAGCTGCATACAGTCCCTCGTTACAAAATGCCATGGCAAATAAAACTGATTGTTGTGGATCCTCTGGTTTGCCACCTGAAAGCACAAAGGCAACAAGAAACATCGAGTTTAATTCATTGCAACCATGTGTCCCAACTTCAAATCTGAGATGATTTACTACTTGTGAGTAAAAAGGCTCAACGGGCTATATATTCTTTGGACTTTGTGCTGTGATGATGAAGGACAAGGCTGGTACACATAATTTAAAGTGACAGTACTACTGTGGTCTGATGAATTAGAAATTAATTTGAGAAATCAAAACTTGTCCCAATGTCTGGCAACCTTCACTGTGGAAGTATTTTTTTTCCCTAATTTCTACTCAGAATTTCCATTGATGCAAACTGTGCCCTTTGCCTGTCAGGTTCCATCCTGTCTGTAACCTTTCATGAGTAGCTGAAGCAACAGTAAAATCCCCCATTTCCTTTCCACTGGGCTGAAGAGAGTTCTCACAGCCCATCTTTGTATGACACACGCAGACTCTGCAATAATCTTTGTGGCCCTGTGCTGAACTTTGTCCACTACGTGAATGCCTTTTTTGTATTGTGGAGCCCAAAACAAAACATTTGAAACAAACCCTAAATCCTAACTCAACTAAATCACAAGTGATTGCAGTTCTAAACAAAGTTACTAAAACTAAGCAGTAGAGAACCCATTCTAGCATCACTTATTCCAATTTAAACTAGAATGAACAGAAATTATTTCCCTGCCACTGTTTTTCCAGAGGCTATTCATTTGGCTGTCTACTAGCACAAAAGCTATTAATCATTTCTCCTGTAAACATATAAAAGGTTGCCATTGATGTGTCTTACAGAGGTCAGTGTGAGCTGAGTTTTTCTAACCAGTGGCTTCCTGCTGTACTCACATATTATTACTCCCAGACATCATTGATGCTGGCTAAAAATCAATTAGCTTGATTTGAACATGGAAATACCTTTCTTTTTCTGCGCTCCTCGAACATATGACACGATGTCTGACACTTTACACACGTATTCTGCACAAAAGAAAACAATATATAACGTCAACCTTGTTTATATGTCAGTATTGCAATAAAAGTCAGTTATAGCCCAGTCTACTGAACAAAAGGTGAAGTTTGGTATATTGAATCAAAAATGTGCATTCTTCTCCAATATCCACCATCTCTGTCATTTATGCATCTGAGCTGGCACAGTCGTTACGTGGTTCAGCTTACAGCTATAAAAGGGAGATAGTCATACATGGACTGTGATCCAGATGCAGATTTATCTATCTTCTAGTGCTAAGTTCTGGTTTTGTTATTTCCATTCATAATTTTTTAATTAGATTTACTTACAAAGGAAAGTTTAGCCAGCCTGAAAATTGCCCAAGTGAAATGTTGTGGCTGCTTACGGTTCTGTTTGCAAAACCATAACAGGAGCTTGGCACGTGCTTCGAGTTGGACACACATGTAAGCATTCTGCTGAGCAGATACAGATTGCAGTACATCTTAAATTAAGCAGAAGCTTCAGTAAAATACGAATACACACAGTGTTCTCACACAGATTTAGGACAGGACTCAAAGAATACACAAGTGGAGGAAAATCCCAAATGGCAAAAATTCTTATTGCCTTCTAACGAACTGGCAAACCATTTCTGGTCACGCCTCAGCTTTATATTTGTTTGTGATTTTCAGCTCTTGATATGGCAAACTTAAGAGTTTGATGGTTTCAAAAACAGAGGAATAGTGCTGGTTTGCTGATTTTTTTTTCAGAGCTGCCTTCCATTTCTGTGCTGACTATCAAAACTGGATAGAGATACAGAACTTTGGGAAAGTCAGGGATATTTACAGCAGCTTAAAAAAATAATGTATTACATGGCAAAAGAAGAAAACAAGATTATCATCAGCCTGTCCATTAACACTGATTCAGTGTTTATTAAACATTGCTATGCTGGTCTACAGAAGGATATTATCCAGTTCTAGTGATAGAAATAATAATTTTTCACGGAAAGGGTCATTGGGCACTGGCAGAGGCTGCCCAGGGAGGGGGTTGAGTCACCTTCCTTGGAGGGGTTTAAGGGACGGGTGGATGAGGTGCTGAGGGACATGGGTTAGTGATTGATGGGAATGGTTGGACTCAGTGATCTGGTGGGTCTTTTCCAACCTGGTGATTCTATGATTCTATGAAGTCAAAGACGTCTTCTGTTCACTTTCTGTGCTTCATATGTAATGCATTAATGCCTGATAATCTTTATAGACTTGTTTTGAATACAAAATAGTTCCTATAATTGCTGACCTTAAGGAATTCTATTAAGCAATATTACGTCAAATTTGGTTTCGTTTTTTAAAGATTCATCATGAGCTCATCTGTTCTAACATCATCTACCGTATCAGAGGAGGACAGTCCAATATTTCATGCAAAATAAAATGCATTACTGGTGCTTAACTAACAGTAAAAATACATATAGCTGGTATATTAATAGTTTATTGTTAACCTAGTAGGGCTGGTTAATAAGATCAGGACTGCTGTAACTATTGTTCATTTTATCAATTTTGATGTATTTAGAAGTTTTTCTTTTTTTTTTTTCCAAAAAAAAATGAAAGCAAATTGTTGGGTGCTAAAGAAACCCACCCAGAAGTTCTGAATGTTTATCCTACTAATAAAAGAAATATGTCTTTACAATTTCTGTAAGATATACAATAGCAGAACAGCAGAAAGCAAAAAAAGCTTTCACCTATCCTTTTTCCTCCCTACTTGAATAAAAGACACCACACAGCTATTTCTTACCAGGGAGAGGTTTTTGTTGAAGAACAGAAACACTGCCTCTCTCAGCATCAATTGCCATAACATATCCTTCCTTACAGCCCAAGTAAATCTCTGAGGTCGCAGTCCAGCAGTGGGCAGTAGGATGCACTGACGGCTTAGCAGAATCTCTTGGCTTCAGCAAAAAAAATAAACAAGTTCAATTAACGATTGACAAATATCTGTACAAGCAGTTACGTACATTTTACAGCAAAAAAAAAAAAAAAAGAGCACTCCCTCATAGAGCCTGAGCACCTGTATAACTTCAGTCCTATTTATTCAGTTAGTCCTTCACTGAGGGGAGTAATTTGAAAAACGAGAACATTCTCCAGAGAAGTCTGTCTGGAGACAGTGGTGGAGAACTCACCTCTCTCTCTAGAAGCTTGTCTGAATGATGAATTATATTTTCATTTTAAAATTACATATTTTAAAATTTGAATTTATCTGAATTTATTCTCCAGCGCTTGTGTCTGTTACAGGTTTGTCCCCTAGCTTGGAATCCATCCGGTACTTTCCCTACCCTTGCAACAATGCTGACCCACCATAACCAATATTTTAATGATAAAATTATGATAAAATTCAACACTCTGAGACCCCAGAAGTTTGTTGTGGTTTTTTTTTAATGTCAGAATAGCACTGGAAGCCCAAATTGAAATGGTTACCCACTATTATCTCACCCTGACAAATGTTTTTCAAATTACTTTTCAACATAGTCTTCCACTGCATAGACATTACTTGCACATGTGGTCTTGCATACTTGGCAGTACTAAAGCACACTTTGTTTGAATAGTTTAGCGTATCATATAATCCAAATTACTCTGTAAAACAGCTCTGTCAACCTTTGTGTCATCTGCAAATTAGTTCCAGAAATATCCTTGCCACAGACTTTGCATGTGCCTTGAATTTCATTTCACTGAAATAAATCTCATAAATCTATCATTCTCAAATCAGGAAGAACAGAAATTCACCATCAAATGTTATTAAAGACAGTGATCTGCTCAAATACAATAGTAATAGGGGTCATATAAATACCACGATAGAAAGAAATAGATGGAACAGGGTTTGGGGAGGGGAAAAGGGGAAGAAAACACAAGAAAACCTTGTAAGAACATTTAAGAGAAGATCCAAAGCATGTGAGCAGAAGTGGTGAGGAACACTAGACAATAAGATGGATGAAAAAGAATGAAGAGTCTATAATTCTATAAAACAACACCTGCTGTCTCAATAAAGGTTCTATAAAAAGGAAATATAGGTGGACTTGGGATGAAAACATAGGACAGAGATTCATAAGCACCTAGATGTTGCTAGTAAAATATGCCAAGGGCTGGCTACATGATTCTGGGTAAGAAGCCTACTCTCTATTTATGCTTACAAAGCATTTTGAATTTCTCAGCGGGGAAATGTTACAGAAATAAAGTATATTAATATTTACTTTATAAATCAAATAGGACTAACAGTAATAAATCTATAACAAATGGGGCTTTACATCACCCAGAAAAACATTTAATATAGGCATTTTTGCTGATTTTATGACTCTTGAACATCACAAATCTTTGGGAAGGCTGCAACTGAGCTCCTGTGAATCAGGAGCTTTCTGTGTAAAGATGAGTTCTATAATATTCCTTTGTACCTGCTGCCATGACTGTCTTAACACATAAACTAAATAAAATATGGAAAACTGAGGATGAGATTGTGTAAATTCTAAACTAGGTTGCTTCCTGAACTGCGCATTAGTAAGGTGGTGTATAAAATTATAATAATGATGATGATGATAATGCTGTCTTTCTTTGAGCTTCTCTCCCTTTTAAGTAGCAACTCTTCAGAGAAAAAAAATCCATGATGGATCCTTGTAATGAAAAGTTTTATAAAAGGACAATTAAATAAAATTGGTACTGGATGCCAAGAGGACTCAAGTATTTTTAACTGCCATTTTTTTTAGAAAATGTTGAGCCTAATACTAAATCTTTTCTCCCCCCGGCTGGTCTAGGTAGTTCCAATTGTAAACGATAATAAGAAGGAAAAGGCACACATCATCATTACCTACCATTTACACTTTATTCTCCCATGCTACATGACTGGAATATTTCAGTGCAGCATTAACTAAATAAGCCTGACCAGAGACAAAGGCCTACACAGTAAAAAGGAAACTACTTTAAGTACCTTCTCAGCAAGACGTCTTTCCATTTCAAGCTTAGCCAGCATTTCTGCTTTCTCTCTCTCTTCTTGAGTCAAGTATTTTTCAACTTTAATCTGAAGGAAGAAAATGAGGGTCATATCAGGGTTCTTCTCTCCAAATGTGATCACATGCAGACTAAGAACCTTTGGAAAGAGGGGCAATACTAATTCTTGATGCTTTTTGTATCTCTGCTCCATGATAATACTCCTCAAGAGGACATTGTTCTTTCGAACACCCCTGAAAGCATATTTAAAAATGCTAAAATAGAAACTACCATCATTTTTGTTGA
The DNA here is from genome assembly GCF_032191515.1 of Phaenicophaeus curvirostris. NCBI lineage: Eukaryota > Metazoa > Chordata > Aves > Cuculiformes > Cuculidae > Phaenicophaeus > Phaenicophaeus curvirostris. The sequence continues at coordinate 1,008,099 of NW_027206669.1, forward strand.
GATTAGTTGTATTTCTTGCATACCTTTTCTGACAGTGAATAACACGAACTGGTGAGAGAACAGAGAGAATTGGGAAAGACTGACCAAAAGAGCATGAGATTGGTGGAATATATTGTATAAGAAGCATGGTGCTTCTTTATAAATTATCATTTCAATTTATAATTACAGTACTAAGCACGGTTTAGTACCCACACACTTAGTCTAAAACTACTTAGTCTCAAAATGGTGCTCAGAATAAACAGAGAAACCCTTATCTATGGAAGTAAACCCTCCAAGCCTGGCTTGAATCTTACACTCAGGAACAGGGGGAATATCTACCTAATTTATAGCCAATTAAAAACTTAACATCAACGAATTAAGATTGTATACATCTTATTCATTTTGGATTGACTTATTATAAGTTTTCTCCCTAAAGAGTGAAGGGAAGCAAAAGAGATAAAAAGATGATTTTAAGTACACAGACACATCTGTTTTCAGCTTTTCAATGTCTGGCAATGACAGGAATTAAATAAATATATTTGAGTAGGTGAAAGAGAAAGATTCATTTTTCAAACACCTCTGAATCCTGAACTGTGAGTGCTCGCTCTGGTATCTCATCATCTGTAAGAGCTGGCTCCCACACTTCCAACTGCAGATCAAGTTGTTCCAAGATTTCTCGGATCCTCAGGTTTCTTTCTTTCACTCGTTCTATCTCCTGCTCCTTTTGTTGTGCAACTATGTCAAATTCCTTATTAAAAGCAGTTTTCAGTTTGTAAATGATGTCCTGAAATACCAAAAAGGGAAACAGCAATATGGCACAGGTCACATCCATCCATGATTATGGGACCACTCCTCAAGCCATCAAAACCATAAATGTGTGTAATTGTATGTGTGACAGGGAGATAAACTGGTCAAGCCCTTTAATGAAAATCATATAGGCAGAGTTCAAGCTTTGTTAAATAGAGGTGGGCAAACTATCATTCGTGGGGTTTTTTTCCCGCATAGAAATTTTTATTGCTGCATATTGCTGCAAACACTGGATAGAAAATTCTATTTGCTTGTTTTTGAATTCTTTGGCTGAAAGAAGGGGCCTCAAAGGAAAAAAACACATGACCTATAAATCTAGAGACTGTAAATCACAGGTAGAGGGGCATACTTTTAAGGGACATACACGCTAAGGACATATTTTCCTGATTTTTAAGTGATTCATCCTGCAGTTTCAATAATGCTTTTATGTGATTTTCTGCCTGGCATATGTAAGAAAAATTCCCTCATTAAATAAATAAACAAAAGTCGTAAACTATTTTTTTAAAACAGCTAAGACCTTACAATGATTTTAAAAATCATATATTCTCGGTGCTTAAATTCTTCCTTTAGCCTACAGAATTGACCTCAACAAAGCAGAATAGAATATTAAGAGAGAAAACTATGTGTGTCTCCTACTACATCAATTTAATAAAATGAAACATGGAAAGGATTTCAGTTCTATCACCAGATTTTACATTTTGAGATGCTTAGCTGTCTGCAATTTGTATTACAATAAATATTTTTGTGGCCATGATTATTTCATTGGTTTCTAATACAATAATAAGTTATGATGTAGTAAGGCAGGATGGCAGATAACATAAAGTGTTGCTGGGAGACAAAAGGCTGTGCTCAAGTGTTTGTCAGCTACCTATCTAACTCTCAGCAAATTCACTGCACTGGCCAAGAACACAGCAGACTTGTCTGCTATTAGATATATCGTATGCATCTTGAAAGCCACACAGTAGAAAGATCTCGTTACATCCAAACTTACATCTAAAATTGCTCCTTGTGTTTCTTCCCCATCTGCTTTAAAAACTAGTGTATCTACTAGATTTTATGTATTACAACGCATAACTGTTGAGCTCTGCTACCAGTTGTAGCCTTAAAGAGCTCTGATGAGGCAATGCTTTACTGTTGTTTAACCACTTCTGCCCTTGCAGATCATCTTCATAAGAAGCCTTTTATGTAGCATGTTTACTGCTTAATAAACAGGCCAGGGTAAGAGAAGGGAGAGTCGGATAGTAAAGAATATTAAATAACAGAAACACTGAAGGCTCCAAATGAAGGGCTGATAAGACTGTAAAGAAATGAAATGGTGTGAGGATACAGCTGAACTTTCATTCAGCAGCAAATAGTATGGAAAGAGGTCATGTTTCCACAGGCATGCTGAGCTGTGCAAGCCAGCTATACAAACACCAGAGGACAAATAGAAATACTCTCAAATTGGGTAACCAATTTCATAAAAACGTTTTTCTTCCACACCTGAGCTGGCAAATCCACATGGTGCTTTGCTGCACGATGTGCATTTATCTGTAACACAGTGGCCTGTGCAACTCTCCATTGTAGTGTCAGTACACCCAAAATCTGAGCGTCTGTGACTGCTATGAGAACCCAAAGGTGTGGCAGTGCCACTACAGTAATACAAACTTGAAAAGACATCACCTTTAATAACACTATCTGATTGACTTTCTGCTCCCTACTGTGCAAGTCCAGTTGGTGGTACAGGATAGATGTATCTCCACCATACTGAGAGCTCAGACTTCCAATCAGGCAGGAAGATGCATTATCATCAGCCGTTACGTCTTCTGTCTTCTCTCGTTCTTCCTCAGGTAATACAGTCTCAGACTCAGTCTCAGGATTTTTCTTCTGAGCCTGAATATCACAAACATGACAACTGTGTTAATTTTGTATACGAACCAGTGGCACACGTATGAAAAAATTCTAGAGATCATATTCTGCAATTAAGCCCAGTGATCAAAAACCCACAAGTTGAAGTGAACGTATACAGAATATTTGGCCCAGTTGTAGGATCCCCAGTACAAGAAAGACACGGGCATTCCGGAGCAAACCCAGCGATAGGCCACTAATACAATTAAGGGTTTGAAGCACCTAATATGTGAAAAGAAGCTGAGCGTGCTGGGATTGTTTAGCCTCAAGAAGGAGAAGGCTTGGGGGGTGGTGTTTAATAACACATATAAAAACCTGAGGAGTAAGGACAACAGAGCCAGACTCTTCTCAGCGGTGTCGCTGACAGATTGAAAGGAAATGGTTATACATCAAAATACAGAACATCCAACTTAAATATAATGAAACACATTTCCTCTGAAGGTTGTCAAACATGGGAGAAGGTAGCCTATAGAGGTTATGGAATCCTCCATCCTTGGAGATATTCCAAACCTGACTGGACATGGAGCTGAGTAAATTGTTCTAGGTGGGCTGGAGTAGATGACTTCCAAATGGCTTATCTAACCTCAGCTCTTCTGTGATTCTTCAATACTAATGCATTTGTTCTAAGTAAAACCACAACATTTCATCTTTACGAATATCTTCAAATTTTTAGGGAAGTATTTCTACAGCGAAAACGGACCCAAGAAATGTGTCTATGTAAAAAAGGGGTTAAGATGCCAACTCAGAGCATTCTGATCTGAAATGCCTATATGCAGTACTTCAAAGGGATTGTACCTCATCATCAGCTGTCTCAATCTTCTTTAACTGGAGAACTTTCTCCAGAATTTTCAGTTCTTCTTCAGTACGTTCCTTCATTGGATAATTTTTCACTTCAGAAGCTATATGGAAGCACTGTTCAATTATATTTTTTTTTTAGAAAACAAAAACACCCAAGGTAAAAACTTCTTCAGAACACATCTGTTAATTCATTTGTCCAAAAACTGAATGCTAAATAGTTACAGAGGCTTCTTAAAATCAGAAATAATATTGATGATCAATTAATGTAGACAATCCAGCAAGAATATAGGAGTCAGAAAAAAACCACTTGCCTTTTTGGTAGTAAAAATGGTTGGTTTAAAATTTGCTGCCTTTATTTATTTTTTTTTTTAAATAACCTCTGGCTATGTCCTCTTTATTCACAGAATTCAACCAGGACAAGATTTTTGGTAAAATTACTCGGTCTTTAACCACCCTTGAGATAATCTAGTATCACTAGTTTGACTAATATCCCTCTGTTTAAAATAGGCAAAATCAGGGTTAAATTTTGCTTTTACATTCTGTGTTGCAGAAGTCCTACTGACCCAACACAGAAATATAATATTTACCTTCTCCTTTTAGCAACACTGCATGAAGATATTCTCTAGTATCTAGGAACTAAGGAGTTACTTATTTGCTTATTAGCACATTTATCCACTTTAAAAGGCAAAATCAGCCAGGCTCGGTCAAAATCAACAGAATGAAAGATTTGCATGAGCCCTGGAAAGAAGTGGTTTTTTTCCTCATACCATAAGCAAACCAGAAATGTGTTATACTTCTATTTATTTTGTTTCAGTACCTTAAGGAATCAATAAACTACTGCAGTAAGTGAGTTAGAAAGTGATGGTTACCTTAACAGCACGTCCTTTTACACACATTGGATCCCAGCACTCATGTTTGATGACACTCTGCAAATAGCAGTTGGCTAAATTCTCCATTTCAATCTCCTTCCTCACCTTTCAAGATACAGAAAAGAAAATAATGACATGTGGTGCAAACCAACAAGATATAGGCAATTTGTATTGAGTTGTTGAAACAAACCTGGCAGATTAAATGAATTACCCGTATTTCATAATCTTAGACTACTGCAGCTATCTTCTCCAAAAATGATATTGCATACCACTGCTACTGAAAGGTGTCATTTCATATGTGAAGAAAAGCATTCCAGAACTTAAGCAGCGCTGTACCCAAGGTCACAGTGTCAGATTTACAGTTTCTGGCATAGATCATATTCCAACTGGCAATATCTGCATTAGCAGATTCACCTGCTTCAAAAAGTGACTTAAAATACTTTTACGCTTTCCTGCTTCTCAACAGTGAACAACTTTGAGATCATCTTCTATTCTTCAGTTATTGCTTCTCCTTTTCACTGCTAGTTTTAAAATGTTCTCTTTCCACTCTATCATACCCTGGCCACTTCTTCTTCAGCCTTTTCTTGTGCTCTTTCCTGTTCTTCTACATCCAGGTTGAACTCCTGCTGCTCCAGTTTCTCAATGTCTGGCACCAGTTCATTTTCATGCATCATTTTCTGAATCTGTTTTTTTAAAAAATAAGTATAAGGAATAAAAAGTAATTCGAATGTGAATAGAGGAAACACTGGTTTTAACACTGTGGAACTTGATAACAGAGAAAATCATTTTAATTGCCTCCACTTTTAACTGCTTCATGGTAATTGGTAGAACGTGCTGCCTGTACCTAGTGACAGAGACTACTATGTGAATATATTTCATCCTTCCCTTAAAGCTCATTTGGATGTTATATGTGGAGTTGTGCATACTTTCTAAGAATCTGTAGCATGGAATTGTTCATTCTTTAGTTCTGAGAACTTTCAAAAGTTTTTATCTATCTCATGCAGTTCAACAAAGGGAAATGCAAAATCCTGCATCTGGGGAGGAACAGCCCCATGCAGCAGGATATGCTGGGAGCTGAGCAACTGGAAAACAAACTGGAGAAGGAAGAGGAGAGGATGACAGTTTCTATAACGGAAGGCTGTTAGACCAGCAGAAACTAGCCTGCTGAGGGCATAGATTGCTCAAGATATAAGGGTGGTACAAATTTTTTAGTTGGAGCAAAGGAACCTCAGAACCAGACAGTTGTTCCTGACAGGTTCAGCACGCTGTCCCTGAAGAGACAAATCTCTCTATTACCTGTCTGCTCAGTGTTTATGACAAAAATGTAACTAAGCACTAGAGCTGATAGTTGTAAAGGAAGTGTACATGTAAACAAAACTGTAAGCTAAGCCATTACACTTGTAAGAAACTCACAGTTTCATGCAGCTTTTTAATTCCCATTTGCAGCTCTTTCTTCTGGTTAGCAAACCTCTCAGTCTCTTCTCTAATGACCTGACATACAACAGATATATTTTTGAAAATAAAAAATAACCCAGGAAACGACTGAAGTGATCTAAAGGAACATTATCTGTACAGAAAACAAAACTCAGAAGGGATTAATAACTGAAATAGACATAAGCTTAATTCAATAGGTTGATTCTTAGAACTGCTAAAAAGAAAAATGATTGTACACCCAGTTCACACTGTAAACTGGTTATACAGAAACAGAGCTTAAAATAAGGAAAGAAAGAAAGTCACTCCTGAGATCACACAGAAAGCAATGATATTTCGTCTTATCATTGAGCCCCAGAAGCTGGAGAATATATACAGCTCTGGTTCATAACAAAAAGAACCTGCTACCACCCATAATTCATATTTCTGAGGAAAAAAATTATCTATGCTAACATTAATATAGCAATTTCCAGACTCACAAAGCACTAAATCCCCTCTCTGCACACTATTAGATCTTTGATGAACTTTTACTCTTAAAAAACTTTGGTTCCACATCATACTCACCTCAACCTTAACCTGGAATAAACCTCAGGGGGTTTGCAATTAATGTCATATTGTTGACTATTGATTTATCAGTGCTGTAGAATTTTTTATTCTGGCCCTTGGGAAGAAGCACCTGCTTGGTTTCTGGTAATAATCTTCAGTGTAACTTCTTGACATTTAGAAGAAAAACATCTTTACAAGTTTCTAAAGGAAGCCGATTTCTCTGGCAATTTCTTTTTTTTTTCATTTACTCCTTGTGTAGAAGTGGCCTTTTGGCCTTTAGAGCTCCTATTGTGCTCAGTACCTGCTCTGGTGTGTTTATAACGTTGACCCTAACTTTTCTAAAGGTCTAGATGCAACGCCTTAAAGGGAGGCCCAAATGTCAGAAGAGCTTTAGAAAGTAGATTACTTTACAGCACATAATTCAAATCACTACTGACTCTTGAAAACTCCTGTTTTGATTATTACTTGTTCTATCGAAGTACCTTCTTCATTTTCTGATCTATCCACGTCATTTCATTGGTATTGGCTGAGTATGAACTGGTGACGTTTCCGTCTTCCTCTGTCACCTCTACATTGGAAGATTTAAGCGATGCATCCTGAAATTAAGGATATAAACATCCATCTCAGGTACTTAGAGAGAATAAGAGAGAGACCAAAATAAAATAAAAATTGGACTCGCATTAGAAGCACCACCACGTCATTAAAGAGAATGTTACAATATTTTTATTCCCTAACCAGGCTCCAGATTTGTTCCAGAAAACCCTTGCTGTTATGCAAAGCCTTTTGACTCAAATGGCCTGACATTACTAACTTCTGTAATTGCTGCTTTGCTTGATTTCAACAGGAAAACAAACAACACACAATGTATAGCAGTAATATCACACTGGAAATGACAAATAATTTCACATGAGGAGAAATTGACTTTCACAGAGTTTTCTGTGGCTGAAGAAACCATGTGAAACTGAAGCTGTGAATGCCATCTTCCCATAACTATTCCATTTCCTTGTTTATACTATTCTACAAATTAAGAATTAAGCATATTCAGCCTATCCTTGGGAGTATTTTGCTACTTCTGCAAAAGGATCAGAGTTTGTTTGGAGGACAGTTTTTATCATGTGCAATTTTAGGATAATGATCAAACCTTCCCCCCGCTTCCCTAAAAATAAAAAAAACCCCCACCTTAAATTTCCCTTCTGGAAGTGATTCTGCTGTGGATTCTGGGTCAAAATGCCGTTCTGCCATGGATTGTAAAACAGTATTTTCATTTGAAGTGGACTTGTTCAGTATAGCAAGAAGAGATCGCCAGTGAAGATCAGTTTCCTCAGCTTCAGTATTCTTTACCTTCCTAGTAAATAGAAAATAAATTGATGTATTTTTATGTCTTATAATAAAGGACAAATTATTAAATATTCCATATAACAAAATTACGAAGTTGTTCAAAAATGCCTATTCAATATTTTTACATATGATTTAATATTGTTTGAGTTCTAGCATTCATAATTAAGTGAAGTTTCTTCAGAATTAGAAATTCTGAAAGATTCATTACCCAGAGTAGAAATACCACTCTGGTGGACCCATCTTCCATTTATGCATCTGCCTGAACATTTGTTATACCACAGAAAAGCTGTAGTTTCACGTGTCCCTCACTCCTAATGTTTGCTAAGAGCTCTCTATGGGCACAGTTCAATTCCCTCCCATTAAATCTGTAATGTCCCCTAATCACTGAAATAAAATGGTATCTCATGAGATTATATGGCTTAGATCCTCAGACACCCCATTCCAGATGGTTTATTTGAGAGTGATAAGCAGCTTATTATGGGTAATGCTTATCAGAAGACACTCCTTTATCTTGTATTGCAACCGCACCCAAAGTCCAAGACATTCTCCACAACACTGGTGGGAAGCTTTAAATGAGCTAGGGAAGCTACCTCTAATGATGAGAGGAGTGACTTCATCTAATTCTTAACCTTACTTTGAGACTAATAAAAAGTCTAGAATCACAAATAGATGCAAAATTTGTCTGTCAGGATACAAAAATTCACACCATCAATATTATACATACTTCCATTTCAGGCACACCAGGGCACCATCATTTTTCCCAATAACAAGGATAAATTTGCTATCCAGAGAAAATACCGTGGATCTGATTCCTCCTCCTTGATATGAGTGACAATGCATACGAGCGAGTATATCCTAGAAAAGTCACAGAAGCAGTATGAGTAAATATGTTTTTGTAACAGGGTATGTCTATAAACTATGCTTCTGTATTTTCTTATAGAAGTCAATCCAAAATGTCAACACGAAGTATATAAAAGCCTAGGATTTATGATTTTGTGATTTTTGACTACAGATGGGACAAGTTTCTAGAATACTAATTTTGCAGGTGATGATAACGAAAAGTAGTAAAATTATCTACCCCAAGATTTGCTGGAGAAGAAAGTAAGTAGTTTGTATAATCATCAGTTATAAAAACAATTGTACTATATAATGTTATGACAGTTCATGTTCAACGTAAATTTTTCTGGAACACTTTATATTCAAGCAAAGAAAAGCTTCCAGTGAAAGAAAGTAGCTTGCACACCTCTTCCTCGCGTACACCAAACAAAGCCTGTACCTGGATGCCTACCTACCATAGTAGGAGTGTGATAGACGAACAAAACACCATCGTTCGCTGCTGATGCCAGCCACCGGCCGTTGGGTGATAAACAGAGGATCCCCGATCCAAACTGATTGCTACGAATCCTCTTCTCTGATAAAAATACTGATGGGTCTTCCGATATAGTCTGCCGAACAAAGAAAATGTTAGCAGCAGTTCAGATTATGGAGATGTCTATGCCATTTTGAGAAGGCTGATGGCAGTTTTGTGGGTTATCACATGTGGTGATTTACAATCCAAACACTTGGATTTCTGAGCTCAGGAAGCAGTAACATTGCTACGATGATTTGCTTCTCATCTCTTCAAAAGGGTCTGTGTGTTTTTATGTGCCTGGGCCCAGAGTTGTCAAGGAGGAATGCCCACCTTTGGAATTCACCTTCTTCCTTGACCTGACTCAAACTGGGGGAGACCTATGAGCTACAGAGAGGTCCAGTTCATCAGCAGGCAATGACAGTGACCACTACTTAATTTCAGGCAGGGCTGAGCTGGGTTTGCAGTTGTGTCTTAGCGTCATGGGCTCACATGGGCTCAGTGCTTTTAAGAGCTGGATACTCCAGTTACTCAGCAGACTGCACAAAAGCACAGCTCCAACACAGAAGCTACACATGAAGTGCCTGCAAGCTGTACAAGTTTTAAGAAGCAACATTTGGCTTTCTCTGTAATCAAACAAGAAGATTGCTTTTGCCAGATTTCTGAGCAGGTGGTAGGATACTAAAAGTTGATGTTTATGGATGGAGTAGATATTTTGAGTGCAGAGATGACTTTTTATGATAATATCCTGCTATATTAACTTCAGCTACAGCCTTTGTTTGATGGTATTTAACCATCACCCAAAATAAAGCAGCTTCAGAAAATTACCTTTTCAGTGAGATGATATTTACAGATGAAAAGTCCAGAGGTACAGTAACCATACACAATATTATCCTTCAATCTGACTGCTGAGCTCAAAGGGCAATCCAGATCATAACGCTCCTGTTTAATGGCACTAGCATCAAACATTCCTTGGTCATTAACATACTCATCATTATCTAGAAGCGTGAAAAAAGAAACAGGGAGGAAAAGGCATCATTACCACTAATGCAGGTGCTTCACCCATCAAGTAATTAAGAAAATCAGTCTCAGCAAGGAGTGAGCATTATGTGAGTTTTCAAGGAGACTAGGAATTAAGACACCTAGGTTTGACACTTACTCTGGGGGTCGTGCCAATCTAGCACACTGCAGTGAAGCAGAGAGACAGCTCTAAAGAAGTCCTAGAAACGGTTTAACCACAGTGATGTAATTGTTTGCATACCCTGATTTACCCTGCTCTGCTGTGCCTTAGTTAAATTTATGCATTTAAGACCTCTCATGACAACTGAATTAGTTTTCCACCTGTTTCCAGAAAGTGCCCCGAACTGATCATTCCAAGAATATCAGTTTTCCAGAAGGTGAATGGAAGTTTGCCTTTCTTAGGCGTCCTTAACCCCCACCCCTTTTCCTCATAGTGACACTTTTCTCATAGAAAGTTTCTTTAACATTTCCTATTGGGACACAAGGTAATATTTTTTAAACACAGTAGACTTTTTCCTTGGTGCTTTTACACAGAAAAGCTATAACAAAGACAGGGAATCACTATTTTTTTAGATAGATCAACCTTTAATATTTTCCTTCTGAGCTATTACATACCTATAATAATTCTTTGAAGAGGCTGGTGGGATTGATTCCCCTTTGAACACCCGATATGCTAGTCTGCAAAAGGGTGATGCCTAGAACAAGGTCTCTGTGACTGGCTTCGGGCATTGCCCACTCAATAGTAATAATAACAGCAATAACAACCACCACCAGTAGAAGTAGTTGTTAAGCGATGGCTTTGTGAATCTGCAAATGAATTACTTCTTCCTTCCTTGGCCTTCCCTTAAAAGATCACATTTTGCAATGATTGAGCTGACTATAAAGCCTACCGAATGCTGTATGAGAAATGATGTCCCAGGAGAATGTACAGAGGAGATGAAGAAAGAGATTAAGATTTGTGTTAATGGATGGCAATAATATGATCTTCCCTTAGAAAAATATCACAGAATATATATTCTTACCTGTTGTGAGTTCTGAAGGTAGATAAAAAACTTCCAGTCTTGCTCTCTGGCCCGCTCCCACATTAAGAAGTGCCGCCACTTCAACTAAGTCCTTGTTGAAGTCAGAAACTACAGAGAGATCCAGCACTTCATCTGCTAAGGCTGAAGCAGGTAGGGAACATCAATGCAAATTGTTACTGAATCACGGTAACGTTTTTGCTGAGTTATCACATCAAACAAAGAGACCCATGTTCAGGACACATCTCAGCTCAACCACACAGTTTGGAACTTGCATGAAAATATCAGACAAGCCACAACCTGGTTTTGGAAAGTGCGGCACGCACACAACTTCAGCTAGAGGCATCCAGCACTGAGAGTGCTAAGTGTTACTATGACATTAAACATTCAAATATGACTTTACATCCAGCTTGAACTGTAGCAATTTTGAGGTTCTCTGCTGATAACCACCACTTAAAGTTATGATGAAGTTCTATACTTATAGATGCGATCTGTAAGTATAACGTTAGTGGAATTGAGAGGCTGCAAAAACAAATACACAAATTTCTGAAGAATTATTCTGTGACTTAAAATTCCATCATTTTCATTCTTTAGCATCCAGCAGCAAAGCTGACAGTTCCAGCAGTCCTCACGTTAAAGATGTCCGGGGCAGGCAATTGCACCCAGCTATCATGACCTATGGATTTTTACTCTAAATTCTCTCAAGATGAGCCACAAAAGTCTTAAGTTCTTTGCCACTACTATTCCTTTTGTGCTGGAGTTGTGATCAGCTGGTTAGCTAATCCATTCTCTTCCCTCTGACTTACCTGCTCCTTTGCTAACTAAAACTAAATAAAAAAAAAAAGAAAGCAAGTACACCTAAAATACAGTAAATAGTGAAAACACAGTGTAGTTAATGCTGTAACATTTATTACCTACATATCCAAGAACTTGGAATAATTTTGAAGGCCGGGCATCTAGAATAAAGATATGTCCTTCTGCAGCCCTAGTGATGAGGAACCGGCCACTCTGGTCATAACTAGGTGAAAAAAAAATCCAAATAGAAAACAGCTCAATAAAAAGAGTCAAATAATTCCACTCCAATAACTCTGCTGACTTCACTGAGGGCATAAACACAACTGAAATTTCAGCTTCTAGGTTTACAGGATTAGGGTCTGATATAAAGTGCAGTTATGAGTGCAATTTCTAATTGTGTGGGTGGTCAATCTAAAGCTAACGATGCTCCATAGCAGTCTGTTAACAACTTCAGCAAATCTTTAATGAAGTTTATGTTTTTAAAAATAAAACGGCTATACAGATTTTGATATTATTTTTAATAGACATGGCTCTGTTTATATTGATTTGACCTTGAATGAGTTGCTTTCCGTATCTATTTTTAATGTTTTATCTTAGGTAGCTGTGGAAAGTGATCACATCTGAGTCTCCAAATAACAGGCAGACTAATATTAAAGTTTAACTGTTCAATATCCATTTTATTTTTTAAAAAGTAGAAGTAAAATACTCTCAGATTTTTCAATAATGGAAAAAAGCAACCAACCAAACAAAAAAAGCCTTTTACATCACTAGAGCTTATTACAGGAGGACTGGTAAATTCCAGAACAGTGAGCAAATGAATAATTAACAATGGTAATAAAAATCCACCGTATAAAAAGGGATGACCAAAAGGCTTATACTTAATTTCACAAAAACTTAAATTTACTTCTAGTGAGAAATGGCCCTCTAAAGTTGGATACATGGAATTGTGCATAATTATTGCACACAGTGATCTGCCAGAAAGGATCTTATACATGAGTATTTTCAGTGCTCAGTTAAACCTTCTTAAAATACAGGTTTATTATATTTCTCTCATATAAATCCTGCCACTACCTCTCTTGCAAGCAATTCAGAATATGTTGGAAAATAATTGAAACCATTAAAATATTTTACTTTGTTATTTTTGGAATCAAAGCTTGAACAGTTTTTTTGTTCAACTAACAGCGTTACTCAAGAAACAGATTGACAATATTACTGCCCCTGCTGCTTCATACTTACTGCAAAGACAACACTGGAAATTTGGAAAGAAAAATTCTGTGAACAACCCGTGGAGCTTCAGCTTTGGTAACATCAAGAAAATAAGATTTGACCTCTTATGGTCCCAACAGCAACGCTGCTGGAGGAGGGACAGCAAGCCATAGCTGTTGCCTAGTTGAGAAACAAAATATGATTAACAGTTCCACACCTTTTTTTACAACTATTCTGTATGTTAGTATGCGACTTCTTTTACTATTTAGAAGTCCCTAAAATTTGAAGAAGAAACCTCAAATGGTTCAGCTAAAAAACTTGTTTTTAACAAAGTATTTTAGAGACGTCTTGGCTTTTTTCCCTATGCTCTGTATCTACATATCAAAAGCCAATTCTGCACTCCTCAGAAAAAAATCATTATATCCACATTTAAAGTGAAATAAGTCCCACCTCAATGAAACAGTGAGTGCATTGTTATGTGTACAGCTCTTACAGAAAGGGATGAGTCTCTTACTGTGTCAGATTTCAGGGTTTGAATGCATCTTAAATCAGGACAAAGCATTAACAGTTTTAAATACTTTTATCAACTCAGTTTCAAGAGCCTGGTCATTCAAGGCATTTAGTTTTTACAGACTCAAAACTTTTCCATTCAGTTCTGACACTCATTAAAAATAAATATTTCATCAAATATTATAAAAATTTAGATTGTTATTTACAAATATGTGCTTAAAGACACATCACTACAACAACCCAAACCATTCAATGATTCTACGACATGAGGTTGACATGTTGCCTCTGCTTTATGGCCCAGTTCAATAGATGATTAGTTCAAGTAAACGTAATATTTTTAAATCTCTTTCATGGGTTGTACAGAGACACTACTGATCTTTCCTCACCACAGGTTGATCCAAATCTGTGGAATATTATGCTATGAATTAAGAAATACTAAAGAAAACTTCAAGCATCAGTCACTAAATGAGCTCCTGGTTGCGTGTACCTGAATATCAAGGTTGAGCTTGCTGAGGCAAGTTCCATCTTCCAGGAACCAAACTTGTACTTCACCTGAAATTGTTACAGACTATTGAACAGAGAAAAAAACATAGTCAAAAGAGAGTGGAATAACCAAATAGTCTGGAAATGACTAGTGATCTTTTATAGAATATAAATTCAAATAGTGTCTGAGCAGAGCAGATCAAGGATTACTAGTTTTGCTTGAAATTACCTTGAATTCCCTTTAAGTCCAGTTGCTGCAAGGTACGCCTACCTACGGAAAATGTGTAATCATTTCTGTGAATTGATGCAAATACAGGAATGTTTTTTAAGCAGAATGAGACAATCTAGGGCAAAACATGTAAGCTTGATCAATATTAGCACTCCCACCATTCAGCCTGCAATAGAAAACCTGCTTATCATTTTGTTTGCACAGGAAAGGGCTTAAGGTGACATCTGGTTTTCTCACATGAAAAATTATGTGTATCATGTTTTTGAGGCCTTCTTATAACCAGGAAATTTTATAATTCCACAGTGAAGTGTGGCTAGAGATCAATCAACCCTCACATCACTCATTCAGACTCAGGTAAAATTTGTCATTCCCATGTTATTGACAAACAAACAGATTATCAGCAAAACTAATTGATTCACACCCCAGAATTTCAGGGCTGGCTACTTGAAGAATTCATGGCCTTGAGATGAATCAGAGTTGCAGGAATCCAAGACACAGGAGGAAAGCAAGGAATATTTCAGAATGAACAGATCCATGAGTAATGCCTCGTTGTCCCTGGACCTGGGACAAAGGCATCTCTCAGGCTATTCCAGTTTGTGCTGGAGGCTGAAAAGATCAGCAGGGATTCCTTGTTCCAACATCTGTTCTCTGAATTGAATCAACCTTTTGCTCAGCTGTGTTCCTGACCACTAGTGAGACAGCAAATAAACAGCAGAACCATACAACATTTTAGCAGCCTGCGAATTATCCACCCTGCATTCCAGGGCAAGTTCTGACCCTTCTATAGGCCATACCTGAATTAATGCCATTTAATTCCTTAATGAGAAGGTTTTCCACAACTGTAACAAACACCAGAACAGTCACGATCTCTGCAAGGCTTTTGATTTTGTGTCTTACCAACGTTTTGGTCATCTGAAAAGAGCCACAATTATATATAAGGAAGAAAATAATTTCTTACCACACAGTACTTGTCCCCTGGAGTAAGAAAATCAGCTGTCAGGAAACAACTACTGCATGTGTCCAGGAGTTTGACAGCTTCTCCACTGTGGGCAGGTTTGTAAGCATAGATTGTCCCCTGACAAACAGAGAGAGATAATCCATCCCTGGGCTATGAGACTTCTCATTAAAAGCTGTCAAAGACTTCAAGAAAAAATACTCATCTTCCTGAGCTCTTTAAAGTTTCATACTCTACTCTAAATTGAGGTAAAAAGTGCCCAGTAGAATTCAACTGAATTTAGTAAATTATATAAATTTACACTAGCTGAAAATCAGGATGGTTCATTTGAGAGTGATCCAGCTAGTCACGTTTCCAAGTTTTGTTTCTCATAACTGCTTTAATTTAAAACCACCCTATTTCGTATTGCTCCAGAAACCAATCAATATTCTAAAGCAACATAAAACACAAATAATAAATCTTAAGCTTCAAAAGATGTTTTTATCTAAAGACCTCAAAACCTTTTAGAAACAATTCATAACTAATGTAGACATAGATTTTAGAACTTCTCTACGCATTTTACAAAAGGAGAGTGAAATCAGAGACAAAGTGTGACCAAAGTTACCCCCACAAAAAAACCCAAACAAACCACATTTAAATGCCAATTTAAATTATTAAAGGTCTGGAAAACCAGGGATAATTTGAGGATTTGGGACTCTTGTGTAAGATTTCTGGACATCAGGCTGGTCAAAGAAGGATCTTTGACTGGGTGGCCAGACAAATTCAGATAGATGCACAGAACAAGTCTCCCGCATAGCCACAGTAGGTCTGATGTACCCAAGGCCCAAGATTTCATTGCAAACACAAGATGGGCTAAGTTTACCTCTGGTATAATTTGTTGACTTGTGTGATTACATTACAGACATTTCATACTGGCAGTGCCAGCATGCACATACAGAATAAAAGGAACATGCCATTATATAATGCCGTTATCTCAAATGCTATACCTGGTCAGTGACAAGCAGAAGCACAGCGTAATCAGGTGAGAATATGAGGCTGGATATGGGTTTTAAGATATCAACGCAGATTTTCGTCTCATACTGCAGATCTTTGATGTGATAAAAGAATAAAACGCCCCCCTGTGCAGAAAAGTACAAATCCACATCAGGTCAAGGTCAATTATCCCAGCCTGAAGGTCAATTATCCCACCCACTCTGGCAAACTGAACTGGCAAAACCTTCTGAAATTCTCTGGAGCAAGTGTGTTTAACTGTATCCCATTGCTAATGGTCTCATCTGCCTTCATGACGTTTAAATCCAGATGACTCTTATCCTGCATAACGCATTTTTTGAAAAATCAAGGTGTTTTTTAATACAAGTCTTACTAACAGTCCATGTTTGACAACAGACTCTCTCATTAGTAAACACTTGAGATTCCACATTGTTTCTTTTGTGACAGTATAGGGATTTGTCCCTCTCTTAAGCAGCACTGTATAATGTAATCATCATTTTGGATTAAATATTGAGTGAGATTCAGCACAAAACAATTTGGTGGTTCTCTTGGTCATTTTTTTCTCCTCTCCTATTTTTTGTCCATCCTTCTTTCCTGTTCCTCTAGAACTCTCTTTGCCTTTTGTTAAAAATAGTATTGTCCTCTTTGGTTCCTTCTTTGACTTAAAAAATGGAATCTCTTCCCTCCCTGCTCCTTTCTGATTTCTTGTCTCAAGTTCTAACAAAGAAGATATATGACAAAACCAGAGAGGACCTCCACTTTTTTTCTGACTTCTGTCTTTGCAGTGAGCTCTGCAAATACACTCCATTTGAATGCTTTTTGATTTTCACACAATAAGTTACAAGCATAAAGGATGCCTTACATTTCCAGCTGCATACAGTCCCCCGTTACAAAATGCCATGGCAAATAAAACTGATTGTTGTGGATCCTCTGGTTTGCCACCTGAAAGCACAAAGGCAACAAGAAACATCAAGTTTAATTCATTGCAACCATGTGTCCCAACTTCAAATCTGAGATGATTTACTACTTGTGAGTAAAAAGGCTCAACGGGCTATATATTCTTTGGACTTTGTGCTGTGATGATGAAGGACAAGGCTGGTACACATAATTTAAAGTGACAGTACTACTGTGGTCTGATGAATTAGAAATTAATTTGAGAAATCAAAACTTGTCCCAATGTCTGGCAACCTTCACTGTGGAAGTATTTTTTTTCCCTAATTTCTACTCAGAATTTCCATTGATGCAAACTGTGCCCTTTTCCTGTCAGGTTCCATCCTGTCTGTAACCTTTCATGAGTAGCTGAAGCAACAGTAAAATCCCCCATTTCCTTTCCACTGGGCTGAAGAGAGTTCTCACAGCCCATCTTTGTATGACACACGCAGACTCTGCAATAATCTTTGTGGCCCTGTGCTGAACTTTGTCCACTACGTGAATGCCTTTTTTGTATTGTGGAGCCCAAAACAAAACATTTGAAACAAACCCTAAATCCTAACTCAACTAAATCACAAGTGATTGCAGTTCTAAACAAAGTTACTAAAACTAAGCAGTAGAGAACCCATTCTAGCATCACTTATTCCAATTTAAACTAGAATGAACAGAAATTATTTCCCTGCCACTGTTTTTCCAGAGGCTATTCATTTGGCTGTCTACTAGCACAAAAGCTATTAATCATTTCTCCTGTAAACATATAAAAGGTTGCCATTGATGTGTCTTACAGAGGTCAGTGTGAGCTGAGTTTTTCTAACCAGTGGCTTCCTGCTGTACTCACATATTATTACTCCCAGACATCATTGATGCTGGCTAAAAATCAATTAGCTTGATTTGAACATGGAAATACCTTTCTTTTTCTGCGCTCCTCGAACATATGACACGATGTCTGACACTTTACACACGTATTCTGCACAAAAGAAAACAATATATAACGTCAACCTTGTTTATATGTCAGTATTGCAATAAAAGTCAGTTATAGCCCAGTCTACTGAACAAAAGGTGAAGTTTGGTATATTGAATCAAAAATGTGCATTCTTCTCCAATATCCACCATCTCTGTCATTTATGCATCTGAGCTGGCACAGTCGTTACGTGGTTCAGCTTACAGCTATAAAAGGGAGATAGTCATACATGGACTGTGATCCAGATGCAGATTTATCTATCTTCTAGTGCTAAGTTCTGGTTTTGTTATTTCCATTCATAATTTTTTAATTAGATTTACTTACAAAGGAAAGTTTAGCCAGCCTGAAAATTGCCCAAGTGAAATGTTGTGGCTGCTTACGGTTCTGTTTGCAAAACCATAACAGGAGCTTGGCACGTGCTTCGAGTTGGACACACATGTAAGCATTCTGCTGAGCAGATACAGATTGCAGTACATCTTAAATTAAGCAGAAGCTTCAGTAAAATACGAATACACACAGTGTTCTCACACAGATTTAGGACAGGACTCAAAGAATACACAAGTGGAGGAAAATCCCAAATGGCAAAAATTCTTATTGCCTTCTAACGAACTGGCAAACCATTTCTGGTCACGCCTCAGCTTTATATTTGTTTGTGATTTTCAGCTCTTGATATGGCAAACTTAAGAGTCTGATGGTTTCAAAAACAGAGGAATAGTGCTGGTTTGCTGATTTTTTTTTCAGAGCTGCCTTCCATTTCTGTGCTGACTATCAAAACTGGATAGAGATACAGAACTTTGGGAAAGTCAGGGATATTTACAGCAGCTTAAAAAAATAATGTATTACATGGCAAAAGAAGAAAACAAGATTATCATCAGCCTGTCCATTAACACTGACTCAGTGTTTATTAAACATTGCTATGCTGGTCTACAGAAGGATATTATCCAGTTCTAGTGATAGAAATAATAATTTTTCACGGAAAGGGTCATTGGGCACTGGCAGAGGCTGCCCAGGGAGGGGGTTGAGTCACCTTCCTTGGAGGGGTTTAAGGGACGGGTGGATGAGGTGCTGAGGGACATGGGTTAGTGATTGATGGGAATGGTTGGACTCAGTGATCTGGTGGGTCTTTTCCAACCTGGTGATTCTATGATTCTATGAAGTCAAAGACGTCTTCTGTTCACTTTCTGTGCTTCATATGTAATGCATTAATGCCTGATAATCTTTATAGACTTGTTTTGAATACAAAATAGTTCCTATAATTGCTGACCTTAAGGAATTCTATTAAGCAATATTACGTCAAATTTGGTTTCGTTTTTTAAAGATTCATCATGAGCTCATCTGTTCTAACATCATCTACCGTATCAGAGGAGGACAGTCCAATATTTCATGCAAAATAAAATGCATTACTGGTGCTTAACTAACAGTAAAAATACATATAGCTGGTATATTAATAGTTTATTGTTAACCTAGTAGGGCTGGTTAATAAGATCAGGACTGCTGTAACTATTGTTCATTTTATCAATTTTGATGTATTTAGAAGTTTTTCTTTTTTTTTTTTCCAAAAAAAAATGAAAGCAAATTGTTGGGTGCTAAAGAAACCCACCCAGAAGTTCTGAATGTTTATCCTACTAATAAAAGAAATATGTCTTTACAATTTCTGTAAGATATACAATAGCAGAACAGCAGAAAGCAAAAAAAGCTTTCACCTATCCTTTTTCCTCCCTACTTGAATAAAAGACACCACACAGCTATTTCTTACCAGGGAGAGGTTTTTGTTGAAGAACAGAAACACTGCCTCTCTCAGCATCAATTGCCATAACATATCCTTCCTTACAGCCCAAGTAAATCTCTGAGGTCGCAGTCCAGCAGTGGGCAGTAGGATGCACTGACGGCTTAGCAGAATCTCTTGGCTTCAGCAAAAAAAATAAACAAGTTCAATTAACGATTGACAAATATCTGTACAAGCAGTTACGTACATTTTACAGCAAAAAAAAAAAAAAAAAGAGCACTCCCTCATAGAGCCTGAGCACCTGTATAACTTCAGTCCTATTTATTCAGTTAGTCCTTCACTGAGGGGAGTAATTTGAAAAACGAGAACATTCTCCAGAGAAGTCTGTCTGGAGACAGTGGTGGAGAACTCACCTCTCTCTCTAGAAGCTTGTCTGAATGATGAATTATATTTTCATTTTAAAATTACATATTTTAAAATTTGAATTTATCTGAATTTATTCTCCAGCGCTTGTGTCTGTTACAGGTTTGTCCCCTAGCTTGGAATCCATCCGGTACTTTCCCTACCCTTGCAACAATGCTGACCCACCATAACCAATATTTTAATGATAAAATTATGATAAAATTCAACACTCTGAGACCCCAGAAGTTTGTTGTGGTTTTTTTTTAATGTCAGAATAGCACTGGAAGCCCAAATTGAAATGGTTACCCACTATTATCTCACCCTGACAAATGTTTTTCAAATTACTTTTCAACATAGTCTTCCACTGCATAGACATTACTTGCACATGTGGTCTTGCATACTTGGCAGTACTAAAGCACACTTTGTTTGAATAGTTTAGCGTATCGTATAATCCAAATTACTCTGTAAAACAGCTCTGTCAACCTTTGTGTCATCTGCAAATTAGTTCCAGAAATATCCTTGCCACAGACTTTGCATGTGCCTTGAATTTCATTTCACTGAAATAAATCTCATAAATCTATCATTCTCAAATCAGGAAGAACAGAAATTCACCATCAAATGTTATTAAAGACAGTGATCTGCTCAAATACAATAGTAATAGGGGTCATATAAATACCACGATAGAAAGAAATAGATGGAACAGGGTTTGGGGAGGGGAAAAGGGGAAGAAAACACAAGAAAACCTTGTAAGAACATTTAAGAGAAGATCCAAAGCATGTGAGCAGAAGTGGTGAGGAACACTAGACAATAAGATGGATGAAAAAGAATGAAGAGTCTATAATTCTATAAAACAACACCTGCTGTCTCAATAAAGGTTCTATAAAAAGGAAATATAGGTGGACTTGGGATGAAAACATAGGACAGAGATTCATAAGCACCTAGATGTTGCTAGTAAAATATGCCAAGGGCTGGCTACATGATTCTGGGTAAGAAGCCTACTCTCTATTTATGCTTACAAAGCATTTTGAATTTCTCAGCGGGGAAATGTTACAGAAATAAAGTATATTAATATTTACTTTATAAATCAAATAGGACTAACAGTAATAAATCTATAACAAATGGGGCTTTACATCACCCAGAAAAACATTTAATATAGGCATTTTTGCTGATTTTATGACTCTTGAACATCACAAATCTTTGGGAAGGCTGCAACTGAGCTCCTGTGAATCAGGAGCTTTCTGTGTAAAGATGAGTTCTATAATATTCCTTTGTACCTGCTGCCATGACTGTCTTAACACATAAACTAAATAAAATATGGAAAACTGAGGATGAGATTGTGTAAATTCTAAACTAGGTTGCTTCCTGAACTGCGCATTAGTAAGGTGGTGTATAAAATTATAATAATGATGATGATGATAATGCTGTCTTTCTTTGAGCTTCTCTCCCTTTTAAGTAGCAACTCTTCAGAGAAAAAAAATCCATGATGGATCCTTGTAATGAAAAGTTTTATAAAAGGACAATTAAATAAAATTGGTACTGGATGCCAAGAGGACTCAAGTATTTTTAACTGCCATTTTTTTTAGAAAATGTTGAGCCTAATACTAAATCTTTTCTCCCCCCGGCTGGTCTAGGTAGTTCCAATTGTAAACGATAATAAGAAGGAAAAGGCACACATCATCATTACCTACCATTTACACTTTATTCTCCCATGCTACATGACTGGAATATTTCAGTGCAGCATTAACTAAATAAGCCTGACCAGAGACAAAGGCCTACACAGTAAAAAGGAAACTACTTTAAGTACCTTCTCAGCAAGACGTCTTTCCATTTCAAGCTTAGCCAGCATTTCTGCTTTCTCTCTCTCTTCTTGAGTCAAGTATTTTTCAACTTTAATCTGAAGGAAGAAAATGAGGGTCATATCAGGGTTCTTCTCTCCAAATGTGATCACATGCAGACTAAGAACCTTTGGAAAGAGGGGCAATACTAATTCTTGATGCTTTTTGTATCTCTGCTCCATGATAATACTCCTCAAGAGGACATTGTTCTTTCGAACACCCCTGAAAGCATATTTAAAAATGCTAAAATAGAAACTACCATCATTTTTGTTGAGATTAGTTGTATTTCTTGCATACCTTTTCTGACAGTGAATAACACGAACTGGTGAGAGAACAGAGAGAATTGGGAAAGACTGACCAAAAGAGCATGAGATTGGTGGAATATGTTGTATAAGAAGCATGGTGCTTCTTTATAAATTATCATTTCAATTTATAATTACAGTACTAAGCACGGTTTAGTACCCACACACTTAGTCTAAAACTACTTAGTCTCAAAATGGTGCTCAGAATAAACAGAGAAACCCTTATCTATGGAAGTAAACCCTCCAAGCCTGGCTTGAATCTTACACTCAGGAACAGGGGGAATATCTACCTAATTTATAGCCAATTAAAAACTTAACATCAACGAATTAAGATTGTATACATCTTATTCATTTTGGATTGACTTATTATAAGTTTTCTCCCTAAAGAGTGAAGGGAAGCAAAAGAGATAAAAAGATGATTTTAAGTACACAGACACATCTGTTTTCAGCTTTTCAATGTCTGGCAATGACAGGAATTAAATAAATATATTTGAGTAGGTGAAAGAGAAAGATTCATTTTTCAAACACCTCTGAATCCTGAACTGTGAGTGCTCGCTCTGGTATCTCATCATCTGTAAGAGCTGGCTCCCACACTTCCAACTGCAGATCAAGTTGTTCCAAGATTTCTCGGATCCTCAGGTTTCTTTCTTTCACTCGTTCTATCTCCTGCTCCTTTTGTTGTGCAACTATGTCAAATTCCTTATTAAAAGCAGTTTTCAGTTTGTAAATGATGTCCTGAAATACCAAAAAGGGAAACAGCAATATGGCACAGGTCACATCCATCCATGATTATGGGACCACTCCTCAAGCCATCAAAACCATAAATGTGTGTAATTGTATGTGTGACAGGGAGATAAACTGGTAAAGCCCTTTAATGAAAATCATATAGGCAGAGTTCAAGCTTTGTTAAATAGAGGTGGGCAAACTATCATTCGTGGGGTTTTTTTCCCGCATAGAAATTTTTATTGCTGCATATTGCTGCAAACACTGGATAGAAAATTCTATTTGCTTGTTTTTGAATTCTTTGGCTGAAAGAAGGGGCCTCAAAGGAAAAAAACACATGACCTATAAATCTAGAGACTGTAAATCACAGGTAGAGGGGCATACTTTTAAGGGACATACACGCTAAGGACATATTTTCCTGATTTTTAAGTGATTCATCCTGCAGTTTCAATAATGCTTTTATGTGATTTTCTGCCTGGCATATGTAAGAAAAATTCCCTCATTAAATAAATAAACAAAAGTCGTAAACTATTTTTTTAAAACAGCTAAGACCTTACAATGATTTTAAAAATCATATATTCTCGGTGCTTAAATTCTTCCTTTAGCCTACAGAATTGACCTCAACAAAGCAGAACAGAATATTAAGAGAGAAAACTATGTGTGTCTCCTACTACATCAATTTAATAAAATGAAACATGGAAAGGATTTCAGTTCTATCACCAGATTTTACATTTTGAGATGCTTTAGCTGTCTGCAATTTGTATTACAATAAATATTTTTGTGGCCATGATTATTTCATTGGTTTCTAATACAATAATAAGTTATGATGTAGTAAGGCAGGATGGCAGATAACATAAAGTGTTGCTGGGAGACAAAAGGCTGTGCTCAAGTGTTTGTCAGCTACCTATCTAACTCTCAGCAAATTCACTGCACTGGCCAAGAACACAGCAGACTTGTCTGCTATTAGATATATCGTATGCATCTTGAAAGCCACACAGTAGAAAGATCTCGTTACATCCAAACTTACATCTAAAATTGCTCCTTGTGTTTCTTCCCCATCTGCTTTAAAAACTAGTGTATCTACTAGATTTTATGTATTACAACGCATAACTGTTGAGCTCTGCTACCAGTTGTAGCCTTAAAGAGCTCTGATGAGGCAATGCTTTACTGTTGTTTAACCACTTCTGCCCTTGCAGATCATCTTCATAAGAAGCCTTTTATGTAGCATGTTTACTGCTTAATAAACAGGCCAGGGTAAGAGAAGGGAGAGTCGGATAGTAAAGAATATTAAATAACAGAAACACTGAAGGCTCCAAATGAAGGGCTGATAAGACTGTAAAGAAATGAAATGGTGTGAGGATACAGCTGAACTTTCATTCAGCAGCAAATAGTATGGAAAGAGGTCACGTTTCCACAGGCATGCTGAGCTGTGCAAGCCAGCTATACAAACACCAGAGGACAAATAGAAATACTCTCAAATTGGGTAACCAATTTCATAAAAACGTTTTTCTTCCACACCTGAGCTGGCAAATCCACGTGGTGCTTTGCTGCACGATGTGCATTTATCTGTAACACAGTGGCCTGTGCAACTCTCCATTGCAGTGTCAGTACACCCAAAATCTGAGCGTCTGTGACTGCTATGAGAACCCAAAGGTGTGGCAGTGCCACTACAGTAATACAAACTTGAAAAGACATCACCTTTAATAACACTATCTGATTGACTTTCTGCTCCCTACTGTGCAAGTCCAGTTGGTGGTACAGGATAGATGTATCTCCACCATACTGAGAGCTCAGACTTCCAATCAGGCAGGAAGATGCATTATCATCAGCCGTTACGTCTTCTGTCTTCTCTCGTTCTTCCTCAGGTAATACAGTCTCAGACTCAGTCTCAGGATTTTTCTTCTGAGCCTGAATATCACAAACATGACAACTGTGTTAATTTTGTATACGAACCAGTGGCACACGTATGAAAAAATTCTAGAGATCATATTCTGCAATTAAGCCCAGTGATCAAAAACCCACAAGTTGAAGTGAACATATACAGAGTATTTGGCCCAGTTGTAGGATCCCCAGTACAAGAAAGACACGGGCATTCCAGAGCAAACCCAGCGATAGGCCACTAATACAATTAAGGGTTTGAAGCACCTAATATGTGAAAAGAAGCTGAGCGTGCTGGGATTGTTTAGCCTCAAGAAGGAGAAGGCTCTGGGGGTGGTGTTTAATAACACATATAAAAACCTGAGGAGTAAGGACAACAGAGCCAGACTCTTCTCAGCGGTGTCGGTGACAGATTGAAAGGAAATGGTTATACATCAAAATACAGAACATCCAACTTAAATATAATGAAACACATTTCCTCTGAAGGTTGTCAAACATGGGAGAAGGTAGCCTATAGAGGTTATGGAATCCTCCATCCTTGGAGATATTCCAAACCTGACTGGACATGGAGCTGAGTAAATTGTTCTAGGTGGGCTGGAGTAGATGACTTCCAAATGGCTTATCTAACCTCAGCTCTTCTGTGATTCTTCAATACTAATGCATTTGTTCTAAGTAAAACCACAACATTTCATCTTTACGAATATCTTCAAATTTTTAGGGAAGTATTTCTACAGCGAAAACGGACCCAAGAAATGTGTCTATGTAAAAAAGGGGTTAAGATGCCAACTCAGAGCATTCTGATCTGAAATGCCTATATGCAGTACTTCAAAGGGATTGTACCTCATCATCAGCTGTCTCAATCTTCTTTAACTGGAGAACTTTCTCCAGAATTTTCAGTTCTTCTTCAGTACGTTCCTTCATTGGATAATTTTTCACTTCAGAAGCTATATGGAAGCACTGTTCAATTATATTTTTTTTTTAGAAAACAAAAACACCCAAGGTAAAAACTTCTTCAGAACACATCTGTTAATTCATTTGTCCAAAAACTGAATGCTAAATAGTTACAGAGGCTTCTTAAAATCAGAAATAATATTGATGATCAATTAATGTAGACAATCCAGCAAGAATATAGGAGTCAGAAAAAAACCACTTGCCTTTTTGGTAGTAAAAATGGTTGGTTTAAAATTTGCTGCCTTTATTTATTTTTTTTTTTAAATAACCTCTGGCTATGTCCTCTTTATTCACAGAATTCAACCAGGACAAGATTTTTGGTAAAATTACTCGGTCTTTAACCACCCTTGAGATAATCTAGTATCACTAGTTTGACTAATATCCCTCTGTTTAAAATAGGCAAAATCAGGGTTAAATTTTGCTTTTACATTCTGTGTTGCAGAAGTCCTACTGACCCAACACAGAAATATAATATTTACCTTCTCCTTTTAGCAACACTGCATGAAGATATTCTCTAGTATCTAGGAACTAAGGAGTTACTTATTTGCTTATTAGCACATTTATCCACTTTAAAAGGCAAAATCAGCCAGGCTCGGTCAAAATCAACAGAATGAAAGATTTGCATGAGCCCTGGAAAGAAGTGGTTTTTTTCTCATACCATAAGCAAACCAGAAATGTGTTATACTTCTATTTATTTTGTTTCAGTACCTTAAGGAATCAATAAACTACTGCAGTAAGTGAGTTAGAAAGTGATGGTTACCTTAACAGCACGTCCTTTTACACACATTGGATCCCAGCACTCATGTTTGATGACACTCTGCAAATAGCAGTTGGCTAAATTCTCCATTTCAATCTCCTTCCTCACCTTTCAAGATACAGAAAAGAAAATAATGACATGTGGTGCAAACCAACAAGATATAGGCAATTTGTATTGAGTTGTTGAAACAAACCTGGCAGATTAAATGAATTACCCGTATTTCATAATCTTAGACTACTGAAGCTATCTTCTCCAAAAATGATATTGCATACTACTGCTACTGAAAGGTGTCATTTCATATGTGAAGAAAAGCATTCCAGAACTTAAGCAGCGCTGTACCCAAGGTCACAGTGTCAGATTTACAGTTTCTGGCATAGATCATATTCCAACTGGCAATATCTGCATTAGCAGATTCACCTGCTTCAAAAAGTGACTTAAAATACTTTTACGCTTTCCTGCTTCTCAACAGTGAACAACTTTGAGATCATCTTCTATTCTTCAGTTATTGCTTCTCCTTTTCACTGCTAGTTTTAAAATGTTCTCTTTCCACTCTATCATACCCTGGCCACTTCTTCTTCAGCCTTTTCTTGTGCTCTTTCCTGTTCTTCTACATCCAGGTTGAACTCCTGCTGCTCCAGTTTCTCAATGTCTGGCACCAGTTCATTTTCATGCATCATTTTCTGAATCTGTTTTTTTAAAAAATAAGTATAAGGAATAAAAAGTAATTCGAATGTGAATAGAGGAAACACTGGTTTTAACACTGTGGAACTTGATAACAGAGAAAATCATTTTAATTGCCTCCACTTTTAACTGCTTCATGGTAATTGGTAGAACGTGCTGCCTGTACCTAGTGACAGAGACTACTATGTGAATATATTTCATCCTTCCCTTAAAGCTCATTTGGATGTTATATGTGGAGTTGTGCATACTTTCTAAGAATCTGTAGCATGGAATTGTTCATTCTTTAGTTCTGAGAACTTTCAAAAGTTTTTATCTATCTCATGCAGTTCAACAAAGGGAAATGCAAAATCCTGCATCTGGGGAGGAACAGCCCCATGCAGCAGGATATGCTGGGAGCTGAGCAACTGGAAAACAAACTGGAGAAGGAAGAGGAGAGGATGACAGTTTCTATAACGGAAGGCTGTTAGACCAGCAGAAACTAGCCTGCTGAGGGCATAGATTGCTCAAGATATAAGGGTGGTACAAATTTTTTAGTTGGAGCAAAGGAACCTCAGAACCAGACAGTTGTTCCTGACAGGTTCAGCACGCTGTCCCTGAAGAGACAAATCTCTCTATTACCTGTCTGCTCAGTGTTTATGACAAAAATGTAACTAAGCACTAGAGCTGATAGTTGTAAAGGAAGTGTACATGTAAACAAAACTGTAAGCTAAGCCATTACACTTGTAAGAAACTCACAGTTTCATGCAGCTTTTTAATTCCCATTTGCAGCTCTTTCTTCTGGTTAGCAAACCTCTCAGTCTCTTCTCTAATGACCTGACATACAACAGATATATTTTTGAAAATAAAAAATAACCCAGGAAACGACTGAAGTGATCTAAAGGAACATTATCTGTACAGAAAACAAAACTCAGAAGGGATTAATAACTGAAATAGACATAAGCTTAATTCAATAGGTTGATTCTTAGAACTGCTAAAAAGAAAAATGATTGTACACCCAGTTCACACTGTAAACTGGTTATACAGAAACAGAGCTTAAAGTAAGGAAAGAAAGAAAGTCACTCCTGAGATCACACAGAAAGCAATGATATTTCATCTTATCATTGAGCCCGAGAAGCTGGAGAATATATACAGCTCTGGTTCATAACAAAATGAACCTGCTACCACCCATAATTCATATTTCTGAGGAAAAAAATTATCTATGCTAACATTAATATAGCAATTTCCAGACTCACAAAGCACTAAATCCCCTCTCTGCACACTATTAGATCTTTGATGAACTTTTACTCTTAAAAAACTTTGGTTCCACATCATACTCACCTCAACCTTAACCTGAAACAAACCTCAGGGGGTTTGCAATTAATGTCATATTGTTGACTATTGATTTATCAGTGCTGTAGAATTTTTTATTCTGGCCCTTGGGAAGAAGCACCTGCTTGGTTTCTGGTAATAATCTTCAGTGTAACTTCTTGACATTTAGAAGAAAAACATCTTTACAAGTTTCTAAAGGAAGCCGATTTCTCTGGCAATTTCTTTTTTTTTTCATTTACTCCTTGTGTAGAAGTGGCCTTTTGGCCTTTAGAGCTCCTATTGTGCTCAGTACCTGCTCTGGTGTGTTTATAATGTTGACCCTAACTTTTCTAAAGGTCTAGATGGCAACGCCTTAAAGGGAGGCCCAAATGTCAGAAGAGCTTTAGAAAGTAGATTACTTTACAGCACATAATTCAAATCACTACTGACTCTTGAAAACTCCTGTTTTGATTATTACTTGTTCTATCAAAGTACCTTCTTCATTTTCTGATCTATCCACGTCATTTCATTGGTATTGGCTGAATATGAACTGGTGACGTTTCCGTCTTCCTCTGTCACCTCTACATTGGAAGATTTAAGCGATGCATCCTGAAATTAAGGATATAAACATCCATCTCAGGTACTTAGAGAGAATAAGAGAGAGACCAAAATAAAATAAAAATTGGACTCACATTAGAAGCACCACCACGTCATTAAAGAGAATGTTACAATATTTTTATTCCCTAACCAGGCTCCAGATTTGGTCCAGAAAACCCTTGCTGTTATGCAAAGCCTTTTGACTCAAATGGCCTGACATTACTAACTTCTGCTTTGCTTGATTTCAACAGGAAAACAAACAACACACAATGTATAGCAGTAATATCACACTGGAAATGACAAATAATTTCACATGAGGAGAAATTGACTTTCACAGAGTTTTCTGTGGCTGAAGAAACCATGTGAAACTGAAGCTGTGAATGCCATCTTCCCATAACTATTCCATTTCCTTGTTTATGCTATTCTACAAATTAAGAATTAAGCATATTCAGCCTATCCTTGGGAGTATTTTGCTACTTCTGCAAAAGGATCAGAGTTTGTTTAGAGGACAGTTTTTATCATGTGCAATTTTAGGAGAATGATCAAACCTTCCCCCCGCTTCCCTAAAAATAAAAAAAACACCCCACCTTAAATTTCCCTTCTGGAAGTGATTCTGCTGTGGATTCTGGGTCAAAATGCCGTTCTGCCATGGATTGTAAAACAGTATTTTCATTTGAAGTGGACTTGTTCAGTATAGCAAGAAGAGATCGCCAGTGAAGATCAGCTTCCTCAGCTTCAGTATTCTTTACCTTCCTAGTAAATAGAAAATAAATTGATGTATTTTTATGTCTTATAATAAAGGACAAATTATTAAATATTCCATATAACAAAATTACTAAGTTGTTCAAAAATGCCTATTCAATATTTTTACATATGATTTAATATTGTTTGAGTTCTAGCATTCATAATTAAGTGAAGTTTCTTCAGAATTAGAAATTCTGAAAGATTCATTACCCAGAGTAGAAATACCACTCTGGTGGACCCATCTTCCATTTATGCATCTGCCTGAACATTTGTTATACCACAGAAAAGCTGTAGTTTCACGTGTCCCTCACTCCTAATGTTTGCTAAGAGCTCTCTATGGGCACAGTTCAATTCCCTCCCATTAAATCTGTAATGTCCCCTAATCACTGAAATAAAATGGTATCTCATGAGATTATATGGCTTAGATCCTCAGACACCCCATTCCAGATGGTTTATTTGAGAGTGATAAGCAGCTTATTATGGGTAATGCTTATCAGAAGACACTCCTTTATCTTGTATTGCAACCGCACCCAAAGTCCAAGACATTCTCCACAACACTGGTGGGAAGCTTTAAATGAGCTAGGGAAGCTACCTCTAAGGATGAGAGGAGTGACTTCATCTAATTCTTAACCTTACTTTGAGACTAATAAAAAGTCTAGAATCACAAATAGATGCAAAATTTGCCTGTCAGGATACAAAAATTCACACCATCAATATTATACATACTTCCATTTCAGGCACACCAGGGCACCATCATTTTTCCCAATAACAAGGATAAATTTGCTATCCAGAGAAAATACCGTGGATCTGATTCCTCCTCCTTGATATGAGTGACAATGCATACGAGCGAGTATATCCTAGAAAAGTCACAGAAGCAGTATGAGTAAATATGTTTTTGTAACAGGGTATGTCTATAAACTATGCTTCTGTATTTTCTTATAGAAGTCAATCCAAAATGTCAACACGAAGTATATAAAAGCCTAGGATTTATGATTTTGTGATTTTTGACTACAGATGGGACAAGTTTCTAGAATACTAATTATGCAGGTGATGATAACGAAAAGTAGTAAAATTATCTACCCCAAGATTTGCTGGAGAAGAAAGTAAGTAGTTTGTATAATCATCAGTTATAAAAACAATTGTACTATATAATGTTATGACAGTTCATGTTCAACGTAAATTTTTCTGGAACACTTTATATTCAAGCAAAGAAAAGCTTCCAGTGAAAGAAAGTAGCTTGCACACCTCTTCCTCGCGTACACCAAACAAAGCCTGTACCTGGATGCCTACCTACCATAGTAGGAGTGTGATAGACGAACAAAACACCATCGTTCGCTGCTGATGCCAGCCACCGGCCGTTGGGTGATAAACAGAGGATCCCCGATCCAAACTGATTGCTACGAATCCTCTTCTCTGATAAAAATACTGATGGGTCTTCCGATATAGTCTGCCGAACAAAGAAAATGTTAGCAGCAGTTCAGATTATGGAGATGTCTATGCCATTTTGAGAAGGCTGATGGCAGTTTTGTGGGTTATCACATGTGGTGATTTACAATCCAAACACTTGGATTTCTGAGCTCAGGAAGCAGTAACATTGCTACGATGATTTGCTTCTCATCTCTTCAAAAGGGTCTGTGTGTTTTTATGTGCCTGGGCCCAGAGTTGTCAAGGAGGAATGCCCACCTTTGGAATTCACCTTCTTCCTTGACCTGACTCAAACTGGGGGAGACCTATGAGCTACAGAGAGGTCCAGTTCATCAGCAGGCAATGACAGTGACCACTACTTCATTTCAGGCAGGGCTGAGCTGGGTTTGCAGTTGTGTCTTAGAGTCATGGGCTCACATGGGCTCAGTGCTTTTAAGAGCTGGATACTCCAGTTACTCAGCAGACTGCACAAAAGCACAGCTCCAACACAGAAGCTACACATGAAGTGCCTGCAAGCTGTACAAGTTTTAAGAAGCAACATTTGGCTTTCTCTGTAATCAAACAAGAAGATTGCTTTTGCCAGATTTCTGAGCAGGTGGTAGGATACTAAAAGTTGATGTTTATGGATGGAGTAGATATTTTGAGTGCAGAGATGACTTTTTATGATAATATCCTGCTATATTAACTTCAGCTACAGCCTTTGTTTGATGGTATTTAACCATCACCCAAAATAAAGCAGCTTCAGAAAATTACCTTTTCAGTGAGATGATATTTACAGATGAAAAGTCCAGAGGTACAGTAACCATACACAATATTATCCTTCAATCTGACTGCTGAGCTCAAAGGGCAATCCAGATCATAACGCTCCTGTTTAATGGCACTAGCATCAAACATTCCTTGGTCATTAACATACTCATCATTATCTAGAAGCGTGAAAAAAGAAACAGGGAGGAAAAGGCATCATTACCACTAATGCAGGTGCTTCACCCATCAAGTAATTAAGAAAATCAGTCTCAGCAAGGAGTGAGCATTATGTGAGTTTTCAAGGAGACTAGGAATTAAGACACCTAGGTTTGACACTTACTCTGGGGGTCGTGCCAATCTAGCACACGGCAGTGAAGCAGAGAGACAGCTCTAAAGAAGTCCTAGAAACGGTTTAACCACAGTGATGTAATTGTTTGCATACCCTGATTTACCCTGCTCTGCTGTGCCTTAGTTAAATTTATGCATTTAAGACCTCTCATGACAACTGAATTAGTTTTCCACCTGTTTCCAGAAAGTGCCCCGAACTGATCATTCCAAGAATATCAGTTTTCCAGAAGGTGAATGGAAGTTTGCCTTTCTTAGGCGTCCTTAACGCCCCCCCCCCCTTTTCCTCATAGTGACACTTTTCTCATAGAAAGTTTCTTTAACATTTCCTATTGGGACACAAGGTAATATTTTTTAAACACAGTAGACTTTTTCCTTGGTGCTTTTACACAGAAAAGCTATAACAAAGACAGGGAATCACTATTTTTTTAGATAGATCAACCTTTAATATTTTCCTTCTGAGCTATTACATACCTATAATAATTCTTTGAAGAGGCTGGTGGGATTGATTCCCCTTTGAACACCCGATATGCTAGTCTGCAAAAGGGTGATGCCTAGAACAAGGTCTCTGTGACTGGCTTCGGGCATTGCCCACTCAATAGTAATAATAACAGCAATAACAACCACCACCAGTAGAAGTAGTTGTTAAGCGATGGCTTTGTGAATCTGCAAATGAATTACTTCTTCCTTCCTTGGCCTTCCCTTAAAAGATCACATTTTGCAATGATTGAGCTGACTATAAAGCCTACCGAATGCTGTATGAGAAATGATGTCCCAGGAGAATGTACAGAGGAGATGAAGAAAGAGATTAAGATTTGTGTTAATGGATGGCAATAATATGATCTTCCCTTAGAAAAATATCACAGAATATATATTCTTACCTGTTGTGAGTTCTGAAGGTAGATAAAAAACTTCCAGTCTTGCTCTCTGGCCCGCTCCCACATTAAGAAGTGCCGCCACTTCAACTAAGTCCTTGTTGAAGTCAGAAACTACAGAGAGATCCAGCACTTCATCTGCTAAGGCTGAAGCAGGTAGGGAACATCAATGCAAATTGTTACTGAATCACGGTAACGTTTTTGCTGAGTTATCACATCAAACAAAGAGACCCGTGTTCAGGGCACATCTCAGCTCAACCACACAGTTTGGAACTTGCATTAAAATATCAGACAAGCCACAACCTGGTTTTGGAAAGTGCGGCACGCACACAACTTCAGCTAGAGGCATCCAGCACTGAGAGTGCTAAGTGTTACTATGACATTAAACATTCAAATATGACTTTACATCCAGCTTGAACTGTAGCAATTTTGAGGTTCTCTGCTGATAACCACCACTTAAAGTTATGATGAAGTTCTATACTTATAGATGCGATCTGTAAGTATAACGTTAGTGGAATTGAGAGGCTGCAAAAACAAATACACAAATTTCTGAAGAATTATTCTGTGACTTAAAATTCCATCATTTTTATTCTTTAGCATCCAGCAGCAAAGCTGACAGTTCCAGCAGTCCTCACGTTAAAGATGTCCGGGGCAGGCAATTGCACCCAGCTATCATGACCTATGGATTTTTACTCTAAATTCTCTCAAGATGAGCCACAAAAGTCTTAAGTTCTTTGCCACTACTATTCCTTTTGTGCTGGAGTTGTGATCAGCTGGTTAGCTAATCCATTCTCTTCCCTCTGACTTACCTGCTCCTTTGCTAACTAAAACTAAATAAAAAAAAAAAAAAAAGCAAGTACACCTAAAATACAGTAAATAGTGAAAACACAGTGTCGTTAATGCTGTAACATTTATTACCTACATATCCAAGAACTTGGAATAATTTTGAAGGCCGGGCATCTAGAATAAAGATATGTCCTTCTGCAGCCCTAGTGATGAGGAACCGGCCACTCTGGTCATAACTAGGTGAAAAAAAAATCCAAATAGAAAACAGCTCAATAAAAAGAGTCAAATAATTCCACTCCAATAACTCTGCTGACTTCACTGAGGACATAAACGCAACTGAAATTTCAGCTTCTAGGTTTACAGGATTAGGGTCTGATATAAAGTGCAGTTATGAGTGCAATTTCTAATTGTGTGGGTGGTCAATCTAAAGCTAACGATGCTCCATAGCAGTCTGTTAACAACTTCAGCAAATCTTTAATGAAGTTTATGTTTTTAAAAATAAAACGGCTATACAGATTTTGATATTATTTTTAATAGACATGGCTCTGTTTATATTGATTTGACCTTGAATGAGTTGCTTTCCGTATCTATTTTTAATGTTTTATCTTAGGTAGCTGTGGAAAGTGATCACATCTGAGTCTCCAAATAACAGGCAGACTAATATTAAAGTTTAACTGTTCAATATCCATTTTATTTTTTAAAAAGTAGAAGTAAAATACTCTCAGATTTTTCAATAATGGAAAAAAGCAACCAACCAAACAAAAAAAGCCTTTTACATCACTAGAGCTTATTACAGGAGGACTGGTAAATTCCAGAACAGTGAGCAAATGAATAATTAACAATGGTAATAAAAATCCACCGTATAAAAAGGGATGACCAAAAGGCTTAAACTTAATTTCACAAAAACTTAAATTTACTTCTAGTGAGAAATGGCCCTCTAAAGTTGGATACATGGAATCGTGCATAATTATTGCACACAGTGATCTGCCAGAAAGGATCTTATACATGAGTATTTTCAGTGCTCAGTTAAACCTTCTTAAAATACAGGTTTATTATATTTCTCTCATATAAATCCTGCCACTACCTCTCTTGCAAGCAATTCAGAATATGTTGGAAAATAATTGAAACCATTAAAATATTTTACTTTGTTATTTTTGGAATCAAAGCTTGAACAGTTTTTTTGTTCAACTAACAGCGTTACTCAAGAAACAGATTGACAATATTACTGCCCCTGCTGCTTCATACTTACTGCAAAGACAACACTGGAAATTTGGAAAGAAAAATTCTGTGAACAACCCGTGGAGCTTCAGCTTTGGTAACATCAAGAAAATAAGATTTGACCTCTTATGGTCCCAACAGCAACGCTGCTGGAGGAGGGACAGCAAGCCATAGCTGTTGCCTAGTTGAGAAACAAAATATGATTAACAGTTCCATACCTTTTTTTACAACTATTCTGTATGTTAGTATGCGACTTCTTTTACTATTTAGAAGTCCCTAAAATTTGAAGAAGAAACCTCAAATGGTTCAGCTAAAAAACTTGTTTTTAACAAAGTATTTTAGAGACGTCTTGGCTTTTTTCCCTATGCTCTGTATCTACATATCAAAAGCCAATTCTGCACTCCTCAGAAAAAAATCATTATATCCACATTTAAAGTGAAATAAGTCCCACCTCAATGAAACAGTGAGTGCATTGTTATGTGTACAGCTCTTACAGAAAGGGATGAGTCTCTTACTGTGTCAGATTTCAGGGTTTGAACGCATCTTAAATCAGGACAAAGCATTAACAGTTTTAAATACTTTTATCAACTCAGTTTCAAGAGCCTGGTCATTCAAGGCATTTAGTTTTTACAGACTCAAAACTTTTCCATTCAGTTCTGACACTCATTAAAAATAAATATTTCATCAAATATTATAAAAATTTAGATTGTTATTTACAAATATGTGCTTAAAGACACATCACTACAACAACCCAAACCATTCAATGATTCTACGACATGAGGTTGACATGTTGCCTCTGCTTTATGGCCCAGTTCAATAGATGATTAGTTCAAGTAAACGTAATATTTTTAAATCTCTTTCATGGGTTGTACAGAGACACTACTGATCTTTCCTCACCACAGGTTGATCCAAATCTGTGGAATATTATGCTATGAATTAAGAAATACTAAAGAAAACTTCAAGCATCAGTCACTAAATGAGCTCCTGGTTGCGTGTACCTGAATATCAAGGTTGAGCTTGCTGAGGCAAGTTCCATCTTCCAGGAACCAAACTTGTACTTCACCTGAAATTGTTACAGACTATTGAACAGAGAAAAAAACATAGTCAAAAGAGAGTGGAATAACCAAATAGTCTGGAAATGACTAGTGATCTTTTATAGAATATAAATTCAAATAGTGTCTGAGCAGAGCAGATCAAGGATTACTAGTTTTGCTTGAAATTACCTTGAATTCCCTTTAAGTCCAGTTGCTGCAAGGTACGCCTACCTACGGAAAATGTGTAATCATTTCTGTGAATTGATGCAAATACAGGAATGTTTTTTAAGCAGAATGAGACAATCTAGGGCAAAACATGTAAGCTTGATCAATATTAGCACTCCCACCATTCAGCCTGCAATAGAAAACCTGCTTATCATTTTGTTTGCACAGGAAAGGGCTTAAGGTGACATCTGGTTTTCTCACATGAAAAATTATGTGTATCATGTTTTTGAGGCCTTCTTATAACCAGGAAATTTTATAATTCCACAGTGAAGTGTGGCTAGAGATCAATCAACCCTCACATCACTCATTCAGACTCAGGTAAAATTTGTCATTCCCATGTTACTGACAAACAAACAGATTATCAGCAAAACTAATTGATTCACACCCCAGAATTTCAGGGCTGGCTACTTGAAGAATTCATGGCCTTGAGATGAATCAGTTGCAGGAGTCCAAGACATAGGAGGAAAGCAAGGAATATTTCAGAATGAACAGATCCATGAGTAATGCCTCGTTGTCCCTGGACCTGGGACAAAGGCATCTCTCAGGCTATTCCAGTTTGTGCTGGAGGCTGAAAAGATCAGCAGGGATTCCTTGTTCCGACATCTATTCTCTGAATTGAATCAACCTTTTGCTCAGCTGTGTTCCTGACCACTAGTGAGACAGCAAATAAACAGCAGAACCATACAACATTTTAGCAGCCTGCGAATTATCCACCCTGCATTCCAGGGCAAGTTCTGACCCTTCTATAGGCCATACCTGAATTAATGCCATTTAATTCCGTAATGAGAAGGTTTTCCACAACTGTAACAAACACCAGAACAGTCACGATCTCTGCAAGGCTTTTGATTTTGTGTCTTACCAACGTTTTGGTCATCTGAAAAGAGCCACAATTATATACAAGGAAGAAAATAATTTCTTACCACACAGTACTTGTCCCCTGGAGTAAGAAAATCAGCTGTCAGGAAACAACTACTGCATGTGTCCAGGAGTTTGACAGCTTCTCCACTGTGGGCAGGTTTGTAAGCATAGATTGTCCCCTGACAAACAGAGAGAGATAATCCATCCCTGGGCTATGAGACTTCTCATTAAAAGCTGTCAAAGACTTCAAGAAAAAATACTCATCTTCCTGAGCTCTTTAAAGTTTCATACTCTACTCTAAATTGAGGTAAAAAGTGCCCAGTAGAATTCAACTGAATTTAGTAAATTATATAAATTTACACTAGCTGAAAATCAGGATGGTTCATTTGAGAGTGATCCAGCTAGTCACGTTTCCAAGTTTTGTTTCTCATAACTGCTTTAATTTAAAACCACCCTATTTCGTATTGCTCCAGAAACCAATCAATATTCTAAAGCAACATAAAACACAAATAATAAATCTTAAGCTTCAAAAGATGTTTTTATCTAAAGACCTCAAAACCTTTTAGAAACAATTCATAACTAATGTAGACATAGATTTTAGAACTTCTCTACGCATTTTACAAAAGGAGAGTGAAATCAGAGACAAAGTGTGACCAAAGTTACCCCCACAAAAAAA
Organism: Phaenicophaeus curvirostris; assembly: GCF_032191515.1. Classification (NCBI taxonomy): domain Eukaryota; kingdom Metazoa; phylum Chordata; class Aves; order Cuculiformes; family Cuculidae; genus Phaenicophaeus; species Phaenicophaeus curvirostris. Next base: position 1,046,269 of record NW_027206669.1, read on the forward strand.
CCCAAACAAACCACATTTAAATGCCAATTTAAATTATTAAAGGTCTGGAAAACCAGGGATAATTTGAGGATTTGGGACTCTTGTGTAAGATTTCTGGACATCAGGCTGGTCAAAGAAGGATCTTTGACTGGGTGGCCAGACAAATTCAGATAGATGCACAGAACAAGTCTCCCGCATAGCCACAGTAGGTCTGATGTACCCAAGGCCCAAGATTTCATTGCAAACACAAGATGGGCTAAGTTTACCTCTGGTATAATTTGTTGACTTGTGTGATTACATTACAGACATTTCATACTGGCAGTGCCAGCATGCACATACAGAATAAAAGGAACATGCCATTATATAATGCCGTTATCTCAAATGCTATACCTGGTCAGTGACAAGCAGAAGCACAGCGTAATCAGGTGAGAATATGAGGCTGGATATGGGTTTTAAGATATCAACGCAGATTTTCGTCTCATACTGCAGATCTTTGATGTGATAAAAGAATAAAACGCCCCCCTGTGCAGAAAAGTACAAATCCACATCAGGTCAAGGTCAATTATCCCAGCCTGAAGGTCAATTATCCCACCCACTCTGGCAAACTGAACTGGCAAAACCTTCTGAAATTCTCTGGAGCAAGTGTGTTTAACTGTATCCCATTGCTAATGGTCTCATCTGCCTTCATGACGTTTAAATCCAGATGACTCTTATCCTGCATAACGCATTTTTTGAAAAATCAAGGTGTTTTTTAATACAAGTCTTACTAACAGTCCATGTTTGATAACAGACTCTCTCATTAGTAAACACTTGAGATTCCACATTGTTTCTTTTGTGACAGTATAGGGATTTGTCCCTCTCTTAAGCAGCACTGTATAATGTAATCATCATTTTGGATTAAATATTGAGTGAGATTCAGCACAAAACAATTTGGTGGTTCTCTTGGTCATTTTTTTCTCCTCTCCTATTTTTTGTCCATCCTTCTTTCCTGTTCCTCTAGAACTCTCTTTGCCTTTTGTTAAAAATAGTATTGTCCTCTTTGGTTCCTTCTTTGACTTAAAAAATGGAATCTCTTCCCTCCCTGCTCCTTTCTGATTTCTTGTCTCAAGTTCTAACAAAGAAGATATATGACAAAACCAGAGAGGACCTCCACTTTTTTTCTGACTTCTGTCTTTGCAGTGAGCTCTGCAAATACACTCCATTTGAATGCTTTTTGATTTTCACACAATAAGTTACAAGCATAAAGGATGCCTTACATTTCCAGCTGCATACAGTCCCCCGTTACAAAATGCCACGGCAAATAAAACTGATTGTTGTGGATCCTCTGGTTTGCCACCTGAAAGCACAAAGGCAACAAGAAACATCAAGTTTAATTCATTGCAACCATGTGTCCCAACTTCAAATCTGAGATGATTTACTACTTGTGAGTAAAAAGGCTCAACGGGCTATATATTCTTTGGACTTTGTGCTGTGATGATGAAGGACAAGGCTGGTACACATAATTTAAAGTGACAGTACTACTGTGGTCTGATGAATTAGAAATTAATTTGAGAAATCAAAACTTGTCCCAATGTCTGGCAACCTTCACTGTGGAAGTATTTTTTTTCCCTAATTTCTACTCAGAATTTCCATTGATGCAAACTGTGCCCTTTGCCTGTCAGGTTCCATCCTGTCTGTAACCTTTCATGAGTAGCTGAAGCAACAGTAAAATCCCCCATTTCCTTTCCACTGGGCTGAAGAGAGTTCTCACAGCCCATCTTTGTATGACACACGCAGACTCTGCAATAATCTTTGTGGCCCTGTGCTGAACTTTGTCCACTACGTGAATGCCTTTTTTGTATTGTGGAGCCCAAAACAAAACATTTGAAACAAACCCTAAATCCTAACTCAACTAAATCACAAGTGATTGCAGTTCTAAACAAAGTTACTAAAACTAAGCAGTAGAGAACCCATTCTAGCATCACTTATTCCAATTTAAACTAGAATGAACAGAAATTATTTCCCTGCCACTGTTTTTCCAGAGGCTATTCATTTGGCTGTCTACTAGCACAAAAGCTATTAATCATTTCTCCTGTAAACATATAAAAGGTTGCCATTGATGTGTCTTACAGAGGTCAGTGTGAGCTGAGTTTTTCTAACCAGTGGCTTCCTGCTGTACTCACATATTATTACTCCCAGACATCATTGATGCTGGCTAAAAATCAATTAGCTTGATTTGAACATGGAAATACCTTTCTTTTTCTGCGCTCCTCGAACATATGACACGATGTCTGACACTTTACACACGTATTCTGCACAAAAGAAAACAATATATAACGTCAACCTTGTTTATATGTCAGTATTGCAATAAAAGTCAGTTATAGCCCAGTCTACTGAACAAAAGGTGAAGTTTGGTATATTGAATCAAAAATGTGCATTCTTCTCCAATATCCACCATCTCTGTCATTTATGCATCTGAGCTGGCACAGTCGTTACGTGGTTCAGCTTACAGCTATAAAAGGGAGATAGTCATACATGGACTGTGATCCAGATGCAGATTTATCTATCTTCTAGTGCTAAGTTCTGGTTTTGTTATTTCCATTCATAATTTTTTAATTAGATTTACTTACAAAGGAAAGTTTAGCCAGCCTGAAAATTGCCCAAGTGAAATGTTGTGGCTGCTTACGGTTCTGTTTGCAAAACCATAACAGGAGCTTGGCACGTGCTTCGAGTTGGACACACATGTAAGCATTCTGCTGAGCAGATACAGATTGCAGTACATCTTAAATTAAGCAGAAGCTTCAGTAAAATACGAATACACACAGTGTTCTCACACAGATTTAGGACAGGACTCAAAGAATACACAAGTGGAGGAAAATCCCAAATGGCAAAAATTCTTATTGCCTTCTAACGAACTGGCAAACCATTTCTGGTCACGCCTCAGCTTTATATTTGTTTGTGATTTTCAGCTCTTGATATGGCAAACTTAAGAGTTTGATGGTTTCAAATACAGAGGAATAGTGCTGGTTTGCTGATTTTTTTTTCAGAGCTGCCTTCCATTTCTGTGCTGACTATCAAAACTGGATAGAGATACAGAACTTTGGGAAAGTCAGGGATATTTACAGCAGCTTAAAAAAATAATGTATTACATGGCAAAAGAAGAAAACAAGATTATCATCAGCCTTCAAAATGTCTGCAGTTGCATATTGCAGACTAAGGATGTACAAGCACACCTCACCTGTTCTTCTATCAGTCTACAATTTCTTGCACCATTTGTTTTCTGTAATGAGTGATGTGGTTTATAAAATCAAAAGAGCAGAAATAAATCTCACGAGTTGAAATATAATGGGGATAAGACTAGGTATAAATTGTACAAAACGGACAAACAGGTATCTCTCAAACTGAAGTTATTTTTAAAGAAGTTACAGAAGAAATTGTTTGTGGAAAGAAAAGTTCAGAGAGAAAAGGCAGACATACAAGATCTTTTTCTCAGACAAGACCACGGTATTATACATCTACCTGGACTTTGATTACTAAAAGATAGGAAATGTTCTTAATCTCCATCTTTCTGCTTCTGCCTGAAGAGTTTCAAACTGTTCTTCCTGTTCCTTTACAAGATCCCGTAAGTGTTTCTGCTTCAAAATCTCCTGGTAGCGCTGCTTTGCAATCTCATTAGAAATGTGCTGTGTGTCTGCATAAAATGAAATATAAGGGTTAGCCTGTATTTGCAGATGATGTATAGTTTGTATTTATATGGCCCTGTCCTGGGGTTCTTCTAAGTTTTGTATAGAATAAGCAAGCATTTTAAAAGAGACTCACAGTTCGGCTGAAGAGTCTTTACAGTTCTGAATAAAGCAGAAAAATTCAAAAGGCACTGGAATGCTTCCTTTAGTTTCTGGCAAGTACCCACAGTTTTGAAAATCTTTTGCTACGGGAAAGATCTCTACAGTTTTACCAATGGTGAATACCCTTCACCTTACTTCCTCTATTCCCTTGAATGGGTGGAAAGAAGTGAAAGAATGATGCCCTGTTGCCTACTGAAGGTATTAATGACTATAAATAGTTTCAGCAATTTAGTCAATTAACTTTGGTTACAAGGGCATGCTCTTAAGTAAACATTGTGGTAGAAAAAGTACTACTAGTAGTGCACATAAAATAAGAAGTAGGTGCTCCTTGTCCCTTAGCTGATGCTGATGGAGAACAGGACCATCTGGCCTTGGCAATATCTTCTGAACGTTCTTTGCTTGTAACTTAAATTGTGACTCACCAGCTGCCTCAAAGATGTGCCTCCTTTCTGAGACAGAGACAAGCATTTCTTTCAGCTGCAGGCTGAGGTTGTAGTTTGCTTGCTCTTCTAAACTGATGCACTTTTCCAACTCTTTAATTCTTTTCTGACGTTTCTTCACGTTCTTCTTGTGCAGCTGTCCGTTCCCAAATGAATACAGAAAACATATGAGATTATACAAAAGACATACTTATGATGGAAACCTATAATCTTAATGACTTCCTTGTACCTCAGTAAACTTTGGCGTATTTGGATGTAACTAGTAGCACATTTTGGCTTTACTTTGTCTTTCACAAATATTTCAATATGCTTTGTAAAGTTCTGATTAAGGAGCTGACAAGAGGTCAGGGTAAGAGATATATTAAAGATAAAACTTGAAAGGCAAAGAGAGCAAAGAAAGTCAATGGAATGTGTGAGCTGAGAACATTCTCTTGGCTGCTCTGAGCTGCTGAAAAAAGGGTTGTTGTGCTGAAGCTGTCAGATGGGCTGTAAGGTGACAACACAAATATTGAAGCTTGAAGAGGATGAGGAGGCTGATGCCAGCTACAGCAACCTGGAGAAAATCCAGTGGAATCACTTAAAATCAAGGATAATCGTCATCTGAATATTGAAATAGATGAGAGAGCCAGCAAATCAGATTGTTGTGTCTGTGTTATTTTGAAAACAGAGGGGCAGTGGTATTATGAACAGGCTGGCACTCCTGGAGAGACACAGTAAGGAGTGAAGATTTGGAAGAATGCTTCATTAGAAATGGAAGAGTGACTTTTATAGGCAAAGCTGTGCAAAAAGTGTTAAGCAGATCTGCATTCGGATCAGGAAGGAAAGCATTTAATTCCGGTAACAAAGCAAGTAGATTTCTCTCCATAGGGTTGATCTATGCAGCAATCAATGAATGCAGACTGCTTCGAAAGACTCTAGAGAACTGCTGCTCTAGACAGCTCAGCAGAAGCTGAAAAAACTACTGAAAGGCGATTATTAATGAATAAATACCTGGACAGGCCGGAGCAGTGGGCCTACGCAAACCTCATGAGGTTCTACAAGGCCAAGTGCAAGATCCTGCAGCTGGGCCGGGGCAATCCCTGATTTCAGTACAGGATGGGGGATGATGTGATTGAGAGATGCCCCGCAGAGAAGGACTCGGGGGTGCAGGTTGATGAGAAGCTTGACATGAGCCCATGGCAGAGGGGTTGGAACTGGATGATCTTTAAGATCCCTTCCAACCCAAACTATTCTATGATTCTGAGATATATATTCACCTGTGTGTGCTGTTCTGGCTATGCTCCAGCAGTCCTTGAGTTAGCTGAAGAGTCATTATGCCTGTATCAGTTGCAGTTATTTCTTACCAACACCTCTTGCTAATGAAGGAGAGGACTTGCATTTAAACTAAAAATGTGCCTCTCAGACGTGGTGGTTCTCTTAGGATTTACCTTATCCATGATGCCAAGACTCTGCTCCATCGCTGAAATCTGGTGGGTGATGTGGGTGTCGTAGTTCATCATACTTAGGAACTGAAGAATTAAAAGCAGAAAGAAGCCATCTCATTAAGCCTGTTTGTTCTTAACCATTTCATAATTTTGTAAAGACAATCATACATTGCAAAACTCAAAAAACTAGAAGTCTGCACATTGGAAAGTTTTACTAATGATCATAAATGGACATGGTAAATATATTCTTGGATGCTGTGTGACTACTAGACTGTAGAGCTGTTAAAAATAATGTTATCTATTATGTGTTAATGAAACCAAGACCAACCTAATTTGTTGTGAGTTGATCCAAAAACCTCAGCTACATTTTTGCTTATAAGGTAGTCTAACCTAACACAGCTGGAGGCCAAGGTGCTATACAGTCTGTGTTTAGACCAGAGAGGAAAGTGATTGTTTTCTTTTGAGTGGTTTCTCCGTAGTTCTGTTTTATTGTTCTTGTACCTGCATAGTAATTCAGGTTGCACAGAAGTTATTAAAGATGTGTTTCTTCAGCACACTGCTACTAAAATATCCCTTTATCGATTGACAAAGGATAAACAGCCTGTGTAACCCATAATGGGCAGTAAAAAGGTTTTTGTAGATGTAGATCTATCCTTTCAGGATACTGTCCCACCGAAGTGACATGTAAAATTTTGTGAACTGCTCTGGTCAGAAAAGGAGAAACAGGAAAGGCCCAGCAGACCTTCAGCACAAAACTGCTTTCACTCACTGCTTCACAAATAGTCCTTATTCCAGGTGGTCTCTGGGTTTTGTCCCACTCTGTCGCCGTTTATATAAGCCACCTTTCTTTCTATTCTTGTTGTTGGGGTCTCTGTTGCCTTGTCTTTCCTGCTAGCCCCACATTTCTACTCAGAGAGTGAAGTCAAGCCCCTCAAAGCACTCAAATTCTGATTAAACTGGTATTTGCCTTTGTTATGGGCAAGCCTAACTCTCTAAAGAGCAACAGTTCTGCTCATCAGTTAAAATGAAGTTTAAAAGCTAACACATAACAGCAACACTGGTGACTAATTTGCTACAAGAACTTTTCAGTGTGTTGTCACATCACCTCTTTGGAAGGCTGTTTTGTGGGTGGCAGTTACAGAAAGTCCCTTGGCTCTGATTCAGAAGTGAACAAGCAGTTTGGAGGGCAGCAAAATGAAGCCTGACTAAAACAGGTGTTTAGGATTTTCTTTTAATCTTTTGATTGAATTGCAATATCCTTACTTGCCCTCCAACATTCTTCATTTTCTCTGTGCTTTATAGCTCTCCCCACTGCAATATCCATAGCTTACCCATCCTCCAACAACTCTTACTCCAAACCTTTATGCCCCTCACCTTAGCACAACAAAACCATCAGCTTTCCTTGCAGTCCTCTATATCCCATACTGCAATATGCTCAGGCTTCCCCTACAAGCTGTCTTCATCCTCTCCTCTCCCACTGGTATCCTTGGCTCTTACCTTTTCCTACAGTTTTTGGCCTGCCAGCTGGGCTTGTTCAAAGCCCAGTGAGATACCAGATGGGAGCACCTCAGACCTTTCACTTTAAAGGAAGTTATAGTCTTTTATTTAAAGGATCTGTCTTCTGAGGCTGCAAAATCCTCATTCCTTAATCTCGGTGCCGATTTTGAAACAACGAGAGTTAGGGCTAATTTTGCCTTTGTTTACAGCTGAACATACCAAACAGCTGCATCACTGATCACTCTCAAGAATAAAACTTTACTCTGAAAACTAAATTGTTGACTTAGTGGGCATCAGGTTTCTCCATAGGAGTAAGGGACTTAAGAGGTATAAATGATCTTACAGGTATAGCCAGCAAAATTTTCTGTGGTCAAAATATAAAGAAAGTAACTCACTAGCTGGCGGTCTTTTGAAATAGATAGCGTTGCTATATCCCGAGCCTTCTGTTCCAGATCTTCTATCTGCATTCTCATTTTCTTGTGCTCCCATTCCAGATGAAATATCACTTTAGAGAAGTCTTTACATTCCACCACGCTAGCAATCTTTTTCCTTCCTTGAGCCTGAAAAAATAGATTAATCTTCATTAACATATTTTGCAAATTATGGAATAATTATTTGCAACAAGTTGGACAAGCTTCCAAAGTTATAATTTTAGTAAGAAGAACGTGCTATACTGCAGTCTCTTTCTAGACTTTGCTCCAGATGGTTATCTTTTGTAGAATTTTTTCCCTTTTATGCTCTGTGCCACAGCCTTAGATCAGAGGAGGAGATGGAGAAAATTACAGCTAACCTCTCTCTCCACCTTTCTGTCTTTTGAACATGAAGGCATTTTAGCTCTACAGAATACAAATCAGCCCTCTATAAGGTATTCTGCAGTCATTACTGAAGGCTTTGTCCAGTAGCAGTTTTTGTACAGCTAGAATGCCTAAGAAAAGAACCTTTTAATGGGAGTATGAAGCACTGTTTTAAGTAGCATCACCATTTTCACCTTACATAAAAAAGTGTATTATTTTTTAAATCTTAATGTAAGCTACTGTTCAAATGCTTCTTAACTGTGCCTTTGCCTTGAGGGAATTTTCAGACTGGATTAGCATTTTCTGTTTACAGCGTGTGTAAGTGATGGTGTGTCTAAAAACTGTTGCCATTTTATTGGTCTGAATTATATTGATCAAACATCAAGAAAGCAATCTATATTGCAATCTGTACATCGTGATAAGAGACATTACGGAATCCTTAATAGCTTCTTGATTACAATTGAGCCTCCTGGTGTGTAGTAATGAATTGAAACTAGATGTCAAACTGGAGAAAAAGCAGAGCCCCTGAAGGACAATACATTTGTTTAAAAAGCTTAGATTTCCTTCAGATAATGCAAATTACCATGATAGAGGAATTCAGTTCTTCAATAACACTCCTATTAATGAGAATGGCATCACTGTAGTCTGGGATCCCAGTACTTTCCAATTCCACCTGTCCTTGCTTTAGCAAAAACTGGACAGTCAAATTCCTTTGAAATTTCTTCTTCTCTTCCTGCACCCTATAATGGCAGAAAACAAGAAGTTAGTGATTTCAACAGGTTTGCATAAATCCTCCTATGATTCTCAGAATGTTTTTATTTATTACTGGTGAGAGGTATTTTCATGTAGGGGTTACTCTTTAAGAGCCTGTCTTGTACTTGCGCCCAAAGCGACTACAGAATTTGCAACTTATTTCCATACATGAAGTTTTCAACCACTGATTCAGTTTGACATACTCCAGCTCATGTTCTGAGAGAAGGTGTCTGTTACTGAACAGAAGTTTTAATAACAACTGAGAAGGATATGGAGAAGACTCCAGCCAGCACCCTTTTTCTTGTATAATTTATCCCCAGATTTAGAATTATAGAATCATAGAATAACCAGATTGGAAGAGACCCATCGGATCATCGAGTCCAACCATTCCCATCAATCACTAACCCATGTCCCTCAGCGCCTCGTCCACCCGTCCCTTAAACCCCTCCAGGGAAGGTGACACAACCCCCTCCCTGGGCAGCCTCTGCCAGTGCCCAATGACCCTTTCTGTGAAAAATTTTGGTTTGGCCTGCTCACATGTGGTGCAATCGCACCTCATTTCAGAAATATTGTAGGTCTCTAGGATGGATCCTAGAGAAAAGAGTGTTGGAGAACACCACTGCATAATTTTGTATGTAACTTTCAGCTCTGTGTCGGTAGAGTAGTAAAACATAGCAAAATATAGGAAAAGAAAAAAAAATACCATCTAAGTTCTTGGAAAATGCCTTCTAGTTCTGACTTAATCTTCTCATCGTCATCCATTCTTCTCTGGAGAAAGGCCTGCATCTCTGCCAGTGTTTGGTCTTTCTGTTTCACCTAAGCAAGCAATATTGTGACATTCTGAATTTTTTCAACTTTGTCAGTATGGCAGGGCAAGACTCTTCAAGAACAGAGAAGACAAGTTCTTAAGAAGACAAACATATGTATAAATACATAGCCTGGTATTTTGAGAATCTCAGCACATGCACAAGGAGGTTACAATCATAGAATCATAGAATGGTTGCCCTGGAAGGGATCATGAAGATAGCTAGTCCAACCCCCCTGCAGTGAGCACGGACATCTTCAACTCGATATCAGAGTCCCATCCAACCTGACCTTGAATGTTTCCAGTGTTGGGGCATCTTTATACACTGCTCAGAAAATAATTTATTCATTTACACGTATTTTATTCACATGAAAGGAAATCTGTATATCTTTTGCTCAAAGCTCATGTATCTCTGTCTCTGGAAAACTGAGATTTACACCTTCATGCTTTTAAGCTGAACAAACAGCTTGCTAGAACTTTTCCACACCATCTGTTAGGAATTGCTCTTGACATTCTAAAACAATATGGGAATGCATGGCTGCAAATGTAGACTGATAAAGGGAGAGAACAACTCCAACAGATGATGAAAACCGAATGCCTTAATATTTTTTTTGGTATGGACAGAGGAAAGGTAATTTTTTTTTTTTTTTGTAATGAAACCACACCAAAATCATAATCATTCTGATAAAATCCATTCACATTAATATGCTAATTTTTCCTGTGAAGGAGAACTAGATCCCATTTCCCTTCATAGCATTTCTATTATTCTGAACTGAATGTGGTCAGAAGCAACCTTCAAACTCAAATGCAGCTTGTGTGTGTGCTGCATTGTTGTTTCACCATTACCTTGACCCTGCACTTGAACTCCGTAGAACTATCAGATCCGAAAATATCAAGAAGTATACTGGAAAAATAAAGAATTTTACATACCAGCTCCTCAGTTTCCATTTTATTTCTTCTAGCTAGACAAAAGCGTTCCCATATAGATGGGTCTAAGCCATTAGGCATGTACTCAGGACTATCCAGTTCATCCATGGATTTCCTTAACAGGGTACGTGCATCTTTGTAATCTTCAGCTGAGCCTGAACAATTGCCATACGGGTTTGCAGTGTCAAAGGCCATTTCTGTCACTGGGGCCCTAGTGCACATATAGAGTACATAAAATATTTACTTTTTATTATCTCTTGCACAAAAGAAGTGCAAAAACAACTATGAACATTTCATTCTTTCAAGTTCCTAGCAAAGAACAAATAGGTAAGACTGCATCTTACACAAAATAAGAATATATGTTTTTGAAACCTCATGATTATTTAGATTGCATTTAAAATAGATTGTGGGGGGTGAATGAGGAAATATAAGTACTCAAAAAAGCAATTGTTAAATAGCCAATAAAAAGCAGGCAGCCCACTGATTATCAAAATAATTTTGACCATTGAAATAAATAGCATTCTCATTCTTGACTCCCAAGAAACACCAATATTTAAGCAGATGGCATCAGGAGGATCTTACTCTGGTCGACGTTTGTAAAGTTGGGAAAGCTCATTAAGGAGATCAGCAGGTAGGTCAGCAAACTCCTTTGTAAAACCACATTCCAGTTTCTAGGAGGGAAACAGAAAGCTTTCTTGTTACCAAAACGTTATTTTTAAAAAAGCATTAACCTGCTCATACCTTAGAAATATAGAACATGGTGCTCTTCCAAGCACTGTCAAGCATCACAGGAATCCGGGATACTTCATTAATTTTTCTCTGCACATACTCTCCTTTACAACTGAATTTCAGCAATCAGCAAGTTGACCAGAACTCATCCCATGCTCACAGTGAAGTACATTCTTCTTGTTATCAAGACACAGCATTAACTTTTTAATTTGTGAACCTCCTTGTGTTTGTCAAGAGTCTCACCTTCTCTTCAACTATTGCATTTTCATAGGTGTCCATGTAAGCCACAATTTTATGTTCTGTAGTCTGGAGTGTTTTCGTAGTCTTGTCCTATAGCAAACCCAAAACATTTCAGGAATGAAACTCACCCAGCAGAAGCACCAAGCAGCCACTCATTTACACTGATGAAGCTGACGCTTTCTTATTTCTAGAGAAAAACATGTGAGCTGTTTTCACTAACAAGTCAATGCCTTCTTCTGCAGGTTAATTGTAGATACTGCTAATGGGTGAGCAGGTGTGAAATTAAATTAGTCCCCTGCTTAAGACAGTAAGAAATTTGTGGAAGAAATATACAAATGCTTACAAGTCTTCATATTAAAATCTGAATGTAAGGACCTTTGTTGATAGTTGTTTTCACTTGCACAAAGATTTCCTTTTCCTTTCACATCATCACAGGTAACACAGTGCAAAAATTCACAAATGCTGTTCAATGGAGTGTTTTAATTTGAGAATGCAGCTTCCCTTTCGTCATAACATAGTTCTGCTACCTGTCAGGATACTACGTCTTACTGAGGCTGTTAAATGCCTCTACTCTGCTGGGGAGATCCTTCTCCTGTATTTCACAGTTTGTATGGACCAAAAGATCTACCTATGGGAAGAGTTAGAATTTTTTTTTTTATATGATTTGGCAGGGATGGGTAAACGCTTCAGGAGACTAAATTGGTCAATAAGATTATAAACACTTTGTGCTCAAGGGTATGTGTGTCAGATACTCAAAAGCAACCTCTGTCTATGCTTTGAACTGGCAAACACAAGTCAGCATGGCCCTCACTTCAGTGAAAAACTTGATGGCATTACACATCTTCATGTCCTAAAAGCATCATAGTTGCTGCTTCCAGCTTGACACTGGATACTGAAAAATACTATATATAACAACCATTAGCAGCATGCCCTTCTGAATGCATAGAATTTTACCAAACAACTCCAGCTGAACCAAAATGAGTATATCTATTAAAAAACATATGTATTTATAAAGTATGTCACCTGTACAGGTTGAAAAATATATCAGTGACCCTGTAAATTGTCAGAAAATAATCTACAGCAAAATTTTTATTTGGAAAGAGCAGTCCTCACAAGAAAATGTTTTGTAAATATTACACTTTTCCTAAGAACAGCATTCCAAATGACTACTTACTTTTTCTTTCTCCTTTTTCACAAGAAAATTATGAAGTCCAGCTTTTCTAGTGTCCAACTCCTCATCCAACAGTAAAGCGTAAACAAGATTGACTATTTTGAGTTCTTCCTGTAAAATGATTGTATTAAAAAATGTTAACTTTCCTGATGCACAGTGACAGAGAAGAAAAATCAATGTTCTCTGCAATACCTGGTAGACGACCATCTCTGATTTCACTTTCCTTTCAGAGAGTTTACACACAATCTCATCAAAATTTCGTGTTGTTTCCTGGATGGAAGCTTTAAGTTTCTTCAGTTCATCTTCCAGTGCCTGGAGAAGGGAAGGACAAGAGCAGCAATATCACATCTAGAAGAACAAAGAAGCTCAGATATTGTAGAATGAAAATATGGAATTGTATCCTTTAGCCAAAAGGTCCCAGAAATTATTTGTTTGGAAGGAGGTGCTGCCAGGCTACCGAGTTATGTTGTCCAAATATGACTTCGAAGAATAAAAAGAGTTGTATCATTTGCGTATGGCATCAGCAACTCTGGGAATGGAACCTGAAAAAAATTTTAGGAATACTGGTACATTTGTGAAGGAAAGTTACTGTCTGTGAGATGCCACAGGCTTTGGCTTGTATTACTTGGTATAAGTAGAGATTGTCTAGTCTAAGCTAGGACTTCTTTCATATGCCACATGATCTTTGTTCTTCATTTGTTCTCCATTTATTCTGTGTATTAGCATTTTCAGAAGTAGCTCCTGAAACTCTGGTGATGAGCATGTTAACAAAACCACTCCTTTTCTCATTTTAATTTACCCTTCTATATTCCTCTTTTTCTTCATTCAGTTCCTTGACTTTTATCTCATATTCTCTAAATATTCTCTTTTCTTCTTCATTCCAAAGATGCTCAGGCTTGGACAGAAAAGGAGGTGGAGGAATATCCTGGAAGAATTAAAGACAAATATGTTTCAAAAGCAACATTAAGTCCCCATCTGCACACTAACAAACTCTAGCACATCTCAAGATGAGTTAAAGGTATTCCTTAGTGGTAAATAAGGTACAAGACTTAAGTCTAAGTTACCTATATATTCTGTTTCTCTGGTCTGTCACTTGCACAGTAATTTTGGTGACACATATTGTGCTATTCTCTCTCAATTGCTTATAGGAATTCACTGCTGGATCTTGTAAAAGACAAGTATTTTGTACTCAAACATACTGCTGTAGATACTAGATACCTCACGTTTTCTGCTTCAGAAAAAAATCTAACTCAAAAAGGTAACCCAAATCTAACTCCATGCTAACGTATACTTCTAAGTGGAGCCCTTATTTTCCAAAAGAGATCAATTCCAGGGAAAATGCTTGGTCCTGCCGTACTCTTTTTCTGTGACATTTCACATTTGTTCCTTTCTTTACTTGTGTACTATCTATATTGGCTGAGTTAAAATGGAATACAGTATTTTTCTGTGAGATCACAGTGATGGAAAACAGGCTCTTCCTCCACCAGTTGTTATAATGGTAATACCAGATTATGTTCCTGCAGTATTCCACTGTGACAGGGACAGGTGTTATGGATAAGTCATATGCAGGCACTAGAACTCTGTGGTCTCTTTTGAGTCCAGTGTGTGGTCTCTTACAGAGTCTATGTAGGTTTAATGCAATTCTACAAGTCTCTGACTTTCTCCTATCACTTAGGTTTGAAATATTTGCTAGTTGAATTTCACACGTCCTCTAAAAGCCCACAAACCACCTAAATGATATGGCAGAAACACAGCTCACCATCTTCAAGACGTCTTCCTTTTTGACTTCTAGGACTCCACCCATCATGTCATTAAGAGCACGCAGTCTGTCATTGTCCTGCAAACAACCACAAAAAATATTTTTGTTTGCAAAAGGAAGTGTAGTAATTGGAAGTTTTGAGAGGGATAATAGGGTAGTTCACATCTAGATCATCTGTACAATTATACGGTGTGTCACTAGTAGATTAATGCACTTCGGTGATGCCTGTGAAACATGATGAAAGTCTCAGAGTTTTTTCTGGTGGACGGATGTTCACGTACCAAATAACTTACTCAAACTGCCATTCTGGCATTCTAGAAAAGAATACACAGGTATAGACTACTCCTGTGCAGTTGGTAGGCTAGGCTGAAGGAGGCTATTGTGTTATTGTCTCATTGAGCATCTCTTTTGGGAACAGAACCATTTTAGGTTCTGCACAGATGCATTTTAAAGCCAGAGGAAAGCATTACAACACCCTTGCCTTATCCCTGAAGAGCACAGGTCGCTCAGTTAACAAACACAGATAAAGCAGAAAGCTCTCTCTTGAGCAGCAGCATGCATTTAGAAATTTATCTAATCCCTGGTCACCTGATAGAGTATTTTTAACTGCCATTTTTTTTAGAAAATGTTGAGCCTAATACTAAATCTTTTCTCCCCCCGGCTGGTCTAGGTAGTTCCAATTGTAAACGATAATAAGAAGGAAAAGGCACACATCATCATTACCTACCATTTACACTTTATTCTCCCATGCTACATGACTGGAATATTTCAGTGCAGCATTAACTAAATAAGCCTGACCAGAGACAAAGGCCTACACAGTAAAAAAGGAAACTACTTTAAGTACCTTCTCAGCAAGACGTCTTTCCATTTCAAGCTTAGCCAGCATTTCTGCTTTCTCTCTCTCTTCTTGAGTCAAGTATTTTTCAACTTTAATCTGAAGGAAGAAAATGAGGGTCATATCAGGGTTCTTCTCTCCAAATGTGATCACATGCAGACTAAGAACCTTTGGAAAGAGGGGCAATACTAATTCTTGATGCTTTTTGTATCTCTGCTCCATGATAATACTCCTCAAGAGGACATTGTTCTTTCGAACACCCCTGAAAGCATATTTAAAAATGCTAAAATAGAAACTACCATCATTTTTGTTGAGATTAGTTGTATTTCTTGCATACCTTTTCTGACAGTGAATAACACGAACTGGTGAGAGAACAGAGAGAATTGGGAAAGACTGACCAAAAGAGCATGAGATTGGTGGAATATATTGTATAAGAAGCATGGTGCTTCTTTATAAATTATCATTTCAATTTATAATTACAGTACTAAGCACGGTTTAGTACCCACACACTTAGTCTAAAACTACTTAGTCTCAAAATGGTGCTCAGAATAAACAGAGAAACCCTTATCTATGGAAGTAAACCCTCCAAGCCTGGCTTGAATCTTACACTCAGGAACAGGGGGAATATCTACCTAATTTATAGCCAATTAAAAACTTAACATCAACGAACTAAGATTGTATACATCTTATTCATTTTGGATTGACTTATTATAAGTTTTCTCCCTAAAGAGTGAAGGGAAGCAAAAGAGACAAAAAGATGATTTTAAGTACACAGACACATCTGTTTTCAGCTTTTCAATGTCTGGCAATGACAGGAATTAAATAAATATATTTGAGTAGGTGAAAGAGAAAGATTCATTTTTCAAACACCTCTGAATCCTGAACTGTGAGTGCTCGCTCTGGTATCTCATCATCTGTAAGAGCTGGCTCCCACACTTCCAACTGCAGATCAAGTTGTTCCAAGATTTCTCGGATCCTCAGGTTTCTTTCTTTCACTCGTTCTATCTCCTGCTCCTTTTGTTGTGCAACTATGTCAAATTCCTTATTAAAAGCAGTTTTCAGTTTGTAAATGATGTCCTGAAATACCAAAAAGGGAAACAGCAATATGGCACAGGTCACATCCATCCATGATTATGGGACCACTCCTCAAGCCATCAAAACCATAAATGTGTGTAATTGTATGTGTGACAGGGAGATAAACTGGTAAAGCCCTTTAATGAAAATCATATAGGCAGAGTTCAAGCTTTGTTAAATAGAGGTGGGCAAACTATCATTCGTGGGGTTTTTTTCCCGCATAGAAATTTTTATTGCTGCATATTGCTGCAAACACTGGATAGAAAATTCTATTTGCTTGTTTTTGAATTCTTTGGCTGAAAGAAGGGGCCTCAAAGGAAAAAAACACATGACCTATAAATCTAGAGACTGTAAATCACAGGTAGAGGGGCATACTTTTAAGGGACATACACGCTAAGGACATATTTTCCTGATTTTTAAGTGATTCATCCTGCAGTTTCAATAATGCTTTTATGTGATTTTCTGCCTGGCATATGTAAGAAAAATTCCCTCATTAAATAAATAAACAAAAGTCGTAAACTATTTTTTTAAAACAGCTAAGACCTTACAATGATTTTAAAAATCATATATTCTCGGTGCTTAAATTCTTCCTTTAGCCTACAGAATTGACCTCAACAAAGCAGAACAGAATATTAAGAGAGAAAACTATGTGTGTCTCCTACTACATCAATTTAATAAAATGAAACATGGAAAGGATTTCAGTTCTATCACCAGATTTTACATTTTGAGATGCTTAGCTGTCTGCAATTTGTATTACAATAAATATTTTTGTGGCCATGATTATTTCATTGGTTTCTAATACAATAATAAGTTATGATGTAGTAAGGCAGGATGGCAGATAACATAAAGTGTTGCTGGGAGACAAAAGGCTGTGCTCAAGTGTTTGTCAGCTACCTATCTAACTCTCAGCAAATTCACTGCACTGGCCAAGAACACAGCAGACTTGTCTGCTATTAGATATATCGTATGCATCTTGAAAGCCACACAGTAGAAAGATCTCGTTACATCCAAACTTACATCTAAAATTGCTCCTTGTGTTTCTTCCCCATCTGCTTTAAAAACTAGTGTATCTACTAGATTTTATGTATTACAACGCATAACTGTTGAGCTCTGCTACCAGTTGTAGCCTTAAAGAGCTCTGATGAGGCAATGCTTTACTGTTGTTTAACCACTTCTGCCCTTGCAGATCATCTTCATAAGAAGCCTTTTATGTAGCATGTTTACTGCTTAATAAACAGGCCAGGGTAAGAGAAGGGAGAGTCGGATAGTAAAGAATATTAAATAACAGAAACACTGAAGGCTCCAAATGAAGGGCTGATAAGACTGTAAAGAAATGAAATGGTGTGAGGATACAGCTGAACTTTCATTCAGCAGCAAATAGTATGGAAAGAGGTCATGTTTCCACAGGCATGCTGAGCTGTGCAAGCCAGCTATACAAACACCAGAGGACAAATAGAAATACTCTCAAATTGGGTAACCAATTTCATAAAAACGTTTTTCTTCCACACCTGAGCTGGCAAATCCACATGGTGCTTTGCTGCACGATGTGCATTTATCTGTAACACAGTGGCCTGTGCAACTCTCCATTGTAGTGTCAGTACACCCAAAATCTGAGCGTCTGTGACTGCTATGAGAACCCAAAGGTGTGGCAGTGCCACTACAGTAATACAAACTTGAAAAGACATCACCTTTAATAACACTATCTGATTGACTTTCTGCTCCCTACTGTGCAAGTCCAGTTGGTGGTACAGGATAGATGTCTTCTGTCTTCTCTCGTTCTTCCTCAAGTAATACAGTCTCAGACTCAGTCTCAGGATTTTTCTTCTGAGTCTGAATATCACAAACATGACAACTGTGTTAATTTTGTATACGAACCAGTGGCACACGTATGAAAAAACTCTAGAGATCATATTCTGCAATTAAGCCCAGTGATCAAAAACCCACAAGTTGAAGTGAACATATACAGAATATTTGGTCCAGTTGTAGGATCCCCAGTACAAGAAAGACACGGGCATTCCGGAGCAAACCCAGCGATAGGCCACTAATACAATTAAGGGTTTGAAGCACCTAATATGTGAAAAGAAGCTGAGCGTGCTGGGATTGTTTAGCCTCAAGAAGGAGGAGGCTTGGGGGGTGGTGTTTAATAACACATATAAAAACCTGAGGAGTAAGGACAACAGAGCCAGACTCTTCTCAGCGGTGTCGGTGACAGATTGAAAGGAAATGGTTATACATCAAAATACAGAACATCCAACTTAAATATAATGAAACACATTTCCTCTGAAGGTTGTCAAACATGGGAGAAGGTAGCCTATAGAGGTTATGGAATCCTCCATCCTTGGAGATATTCCAAACCTGACTGGACATGGAGCTGAGTAAATTGTTCTAGGTGGGCTGGAGTAGATGACTTCCAAATGGCTTATCTAACCTCAGCTCTTCTGTGATTCTTCAATACTAATGCATTTGTTCTAAGTAAAACCACAACATTTCATCTTTACGAATATCTTCAAATTTTTAGGGAAGTATTTCTACAGCGAAAACGGACCCAAGAAATGTGTCTATGTAAAAAAGGGGTTAAGATGCCAACTCAGAGCATTCTGATCTGAAATGCCTATATGCAGTACTTCAAAGGGATTGTACCTCATCATCAGCTGTCTCAATCTTCTTTAACTGGAGAACTTTCTCCAGAATTTTCAGTTCTTCTTCAGTACGTTCCTTCATTGGATAATTTTTCACTTCAGAAGCTATATGGAAGCACTGTTCAATTATATTTTTTTTTTAGAAAACAAAAACACCCAAGGTAAAAACTTCTTCAGAACACATCTGTTAATTCATTTGTCCAAAAACTGAATGCTAAATAGTTACAGAGGCTTCTTAAAATCAGAAATAATATTGATGATCAATTAATGTAGACAATCCAGCAAGAATATAGGAGTCAGAAAAAAACCACTTGCCTTTTTGGTAGTAAAAATGGTTGGTTTAAAATTTGCTGCCTTTATTTATTTTTTTTTTTAAATAACCTCTGGCTATGTCCTCTTTATTCACAGAATTCAACCAGGACAAGATTTTTGGTAAAATTACTCGGTCTTTAACCACCCTTGAGATAATCTAGTATCACTAGTTTGACTAATATCCCTCTGTTTAAAATAGGCAAAATCAGGGTTAAATTTTGCTTTTACATTCTGTGTTGCAGAAGTCCTACTGACCCAACACAGAAATATAATATTTACCTTCGCCTTTTAGCAACACTGCATGAAGATATTCTCTAGTATCTAGGAACTAAGGAGTTACTTATTTGCTTATTAGCACATTTATCCACTTTAAAAGGCAAAATCAGCCAGGCTCGGTCAAAATCAACAGAATGAAAGATTTGCATGAGCCCTGGAAAGAAGTGGTTTTTTTCCTCATACCATAAGCAAACCAGAAATGTGTTATACTTCTATTTATTTTGTTTCAGTACCTTAAGGAATCAATAAACTACTGCAGTAAGTGAGTTAGAAAGTGATGGTTACCTTAACAGCACGTCCTTTTACACACATTGGATCCCAGCACTCATGTTTGATGACACTCTGCAAATAGCAGTTGGCTAAATTCTCCATTTCAATCTCCTTCCTCACCTTTCAAGATACAGAAAAGAAAATAATGACATGTGGTGCAAACCAACAAGATATAGGCAATTTGTATTGAGTTGTTGAAACAAACCTGGCAGATTAAATGAATTACCCGTATTTCATAATCTTAGACTACTGCAGCTATCTTCTCCAAAAATGATATTGCATACTACTGCTACTGAAAGGTGTCATTTCATATGTGAAGAAAAGCATTCCAGAACTTAAGCAGCGCTGTACCCAAGGTCACAGTGCCAGATTTACAGTTTCTGGCATAGATCATATTCCAACTGGCAATATCTGCATTAGCAGATTCACCTGCTTCAAAAAGTGACTTAAAATACTTTTACGCTTTCCTGCTTCTCAACAGTGAACAACTTTGAGATCATCTTCTATTCTTCAGTTATTGCTTCTCCTTTTCACTGCTAGTTTTAAAATGTTCTCTTTCCACTCTATCATACCCTGGCCACTTCTTCTTCAGCCTTTTCTTGTGCTCTTTCCTGTTCTTCTACATCCAGGTTGAACTCCTGCTGCTCCAGTTTCTCAATGTCTGGCACCAGTTCATTTTCATGCATCATTTTCTGAATCTGTTTTTTTAAAAAATAAGTATAAGGAATAAAAAGTAATTCGAATGTGAATAGAGGAAACACTGGTTTTAACACTGTGGAACTTGATAACAGAGAAAATCATTTTAATTGCCTCCACTTTTAACTGCTTCATGGTAATTGGTAGAACGTGCTGCCTGTACCTAGTGACAGAGACTACTATGTGAATATATTTCATCCTTCCCTTAAAGCTCATTTGGATGTTATATGTGGAGTTGTGCATACTTTCTAAGAATCTGTAGCATGGAATTGTTCATTCTTTAGTTCTGAGAACTTTCAAAAGTTTTTATCTATCTCATGCAGTTCAACAAAGGGAAATGCAAAATCCTGCATCTGGGGAGGAACAGCCCCATGCAGCAGGATATGCTGGGAGCTGAGCAACTGGAAAACAAACTGGAGAAGGAAGAGGAGAGGATGACAGTTTCTATAACGGAAGGCTGTTAGACCAGCAGAAACTAGCCTGCTGAGGGGATAGATTGCTCAAGATATAAGGGTGGTACAAATTTTTTAGTTGGAGCAAAGGAACCTCAGAACCAGACAGTTGTTCCTGACAGGTTCAGCACGCTGTCCCTGAAGAGACAAATCTCTCTATTACCTGTCTGCTCAGTGTTTATGACAAAAATGTAACTAAGCACTAGAGCTGATAGTTGTAAAGGAAGTGTACATGTAAACAAAACTGTAAGCTAAGCCATTACACTTGTAAGAAACTCACAGTTTCATGCAGCTTTTTAATTCCCATTTGCAGCTCTTTCTTCTGGTTAGCAAACCTCTCAGTCTCTTCTCTAATGACCTGACATACAACAGATATATTTTTGAAAATAAAAAATAACCCAGGAAACGACTGAAGTGATCTAAAGGAACATTATCTGTACAGAAAACAAAACTCAGAAGGGATTAATAACTGAAATAGACATAAGCTTAATTCAATAGGTTGATTCTTAGAACTGCTAAAAAGAAAAATGATTGTACACCCAGTTCACACTGTAAACTGGTTATACAGAAACAGAGCTTAAAGTAAGGAAAGAAAGAAAGTCACTCCTGAGATCACACAGAAAGCAATGATATTTCATCTTATCATTGAGCCCGAGAAGCTGGAGAATATATACAGCTCTGGTTCATAACAAAATGAACCTGCTACCACCCATAATTCATATTTCTGAGGAAAAAAATTATCTATGTTAACATTAATATAGCAATTTCCAGACTCACAAAGCACTAAATCCCCTCTCTGCACACTATTAGATCTTTGATGAACTTTTACTCTTAAAAAACTTTGGTTCCACATCATACTCACCTCAACCTTAACCTGAAACAAACCTCAGGGGGTTTGCAATTAATGTCATATTGTTGACTATTGATTTATCAGTGCTGTAGAATTTTTTATTCTGGCCCTTGGGAAGAAGCACCTGCTTGGTTTCTGGTAATAATCTTCAGTGTAACTTCTTGACATTTAGAAGAAAAACATCTTTACAAGTTTCTAAAGGAAGCCGATTTCTCTGGCAATTTCTTTTTTTTTTCATTTACTCCTTGTGTAGAAGTGGCCTTTTGGCCTTTAGAGCTCCTATTGTGCTCAGTACCTGCTCTGGTGTGTTTATAACGTTGACCCTAACTTTTCTAAAGGTCTAGATGGCAACGCCTTAAAGGGAGGCCCAAATGTCAGAAGAGCTTTAGAAAGTAGATTACTTTACAGCACATAATTCAAATCACTACTGACTCTTGAAAACTCCTGTTTTGATTATTACTTGTTCTATCAAAGTACCTTCTTCATTTTCTGATCTATCCACGTCATTTCATTGGTATTGGCTGAATATGAACTGGTGACGTTTCCGTCTTCCTCTGTCACCTCTACATTGGAAGATTTAAGCGATGCATCCTGAAATTAAGGATATAAACATCCATCTCAGGTACTTAGAGAGAATAAGAGAGAGACCAAAATAAAATAAAAATTGGACTCACATTAGAAGCACCACCACGTCATTAAAGAGAATGTTACAATATTTTTATTCCCTAACCAGGCTCCAGATTTGGTCCAGAAAACCCTTGCTGTTATGCAAAGCCTTTTGACTCAAATGGCCTGACATTACTAACTTCTGTAATTGCTGCTTTGCTTGATTTCAACAGGAAAACAAACAACACACAATGTATAGCAGTAATATCACACTGGAAATGACAAATAATTTCACATGAGGAGAAATTGACTTTCACAGAGTTTTCTGTGGCTGAAGAAACCATGTGAAACTGAAGCTGTGAATGCCATCTTCCCATAACTATTCCATTTCCTTGTTTATGCTATTCTACAAATTAAGAATTAAGCATATTCAGCCTATCCTTGGGAGTATTTTGCTACTTCTGCAAAAGGATCAGAGTTTGTTTGGAGGACAGTTTTTATCATGTGCAATTTTAGGAGAATGATCAAACCTTCCCCCCGCTTCCCTAAAAATAAAAAAACCACCCCACCTTAAATTTCCCTTCTGGAAGTGATTCTGCTGTGGATTCTGGGTCAAAATGCCGTTCTGCCATGGATTGTAAAACAGTATTTTCATTTGAAGTGGACTTGTTCAGTATAGCAAGAAGAGATCGCCAGTGAAGATCAGCTTCCTCAGCTTCAGTATTCTTTACCTTCCTAGTAAATAGAAAATAAATTGATGTATTTTTATGTCTTATAATAAAGGACAAATTATTAAATATTCCATATAACAAAATTACTAAGTTGTTCAAAAATGCCTATTCAATATTTTTACATATGATTTAATATTGTTTGAGTTCTAGCATTCATAATTAAGTGAAGTTTCTTCAGAATTAGAAATTCTGAAAGATTCATTACCCAGAGTAGAAATACCACTCTGGTGGACCCATCTTCCATTTATGCATCTGCCTGAACATTTGTTATACCACAGAAAAGCTGTAGTTTCACGTGTCCCTCACTCCTAATGTTTGCTAAGAGCTCTCTATGGGCACAGTTCAATTCCCTCCCATTAAATCTGTAATGTCCCCTAATCACTGAAATAAAATGGTATCTCATGAGATTATATGGCTTAGATCCTCAGACACCCCATTCCAGATGGTTTATTTGAGAGTGATAAGCAGCTTATTATGGGTAATGCTTATCAGAAGACACTCCTTTATCTTGTATTGCAACCGCACCCAAAGTCCAAGACATTCTCCACAACACTGGTGGGAAGCTTTAAATGAGCTAGGGAAGCTACCTCTAAGGATGAGAGGAGTGACTTCATCTAATTCTTAACCTTACTTTGAGACTAATAAAAAGTCTAGAATCACAAATAGATGCAAAATTTGCCTGTCAGGATACAAAAATTCACACCATCAATATTATACATACTTCCATTTCAGGCACACCAGGGCACCATCATTTTTCCCAATAACAAGGATAAATTTGCTATCCAGAGAAAATACCGTGGATCTGATTCCTCCTCCTTGATATGAGTGACAATGCATACGAGCGAGTATATCCTAGAAAAGTCACAGAAGCAGTATGAGTAAATATGTTTTTGTAACAGGGTATGTCTATAAACTATGCTTCTGTATTTTCTTATAGAAGTCAATCCAAAATGTCAACACGAAGTATATAAAAGCCTAGGATTTATGATTTTGTGATTTTTGACTACAGATGGGACAAGTTTCTAGAATACTAATTTTGCAGGTGATGATAACGAAAAGTAGTAAAATTATCTACCCCAAGATTTGCTGGAGAAGAAAGTAAGTAGTTTGTATAATCATCAGTTATAAAAACAATTGTACTATATAATGTTATGACAGTTCATGTTCAACGTAAATTTTTCTGGAACACTTTATATTCAAGCAAAGAAAAGCTTCCAGTGAAAGAAAGTAGCTTGCACACCTCTTCCTCGCGTACACCAAACAAAGCCTGTACCTGGATGCCTACCTACCATAGTAGGAGTGTGATAGACGAACAAAACACCATCGTTCGCTGCTGATGCCAGCCACCGGCCGTTGGGTGATAAACAGAGGATCCCCGATCCAAACTGATTGCTACGAATCCTCTTCTCTGATAAAAATACTGATGGGTCTTCCGATATAGTCTGCCGAACAAAGAAAACGTTAGCAGCAGTTCAGATTATGGAGATGTCTATGCCATTTTGAGAAGGCTGATGGCAGTTTTGTGGGTTATCACATGTGGTGATTTACAATCCAAACACTTGGATTTCTGAGCTCAGGAAGCAGTAACATTGCTACGATGATTTGCTTCTCATCTCTTCAAAAGGGTCTGTGTGTTTTTATGTGCCTGGGCCCAGAGTTGTCAAGGAGGAATGCCCACCTTTGGAATTCACCTTCTTCCTTGACCTGACTCAAACTGGGGGAGACCTATGAGCTACAGAGAGGTCCAGTTCATCAGCAGGCAATGACAGTGACCACTACTTCATTTCAGGCAGGGCTGAGCTGGGTTTGCAGTTGTGTCTTAGAGTCATGGGCTCACATGGGCTCAGTGCTTTTAAGAGCTGGATACTCCAGTTACTCAGCAGACTGCACAAAAGCACAGCTCCAACACAGAAGCTACACATGAAGTGCCTGCAAGCTGTACAAGTTTTAAGAAGCAACATTTGGCTTTCTCTGTAATCAAACAAGAAGATTGCTTTTGCCAGATTTCTGAGCAGGTGGTAGGATACTAAAAGTTGATGTTTATGGATGGAGTAGATATTTTGAGTGCAGAGATGACTTTTTATGATAATATCCTGCTATATTAACTTCAGCTACAGCCTTTGTTTGATGGTATTTAACCATCACCCAAAATAAAGCAGCTTCAGAAAATTACCTTTTCAGTGAGATGATATTTACAGATGAAAAGTCCAGAGGTACAGTAACCATACACAATATTATCCTTCAATCTGACTGCTGAGCTCAAAGGGCAATCCAGATCATAACGCTCCTGTTTAATGGCACTAGCATCAAACATTCCTTGGTCATTAACATACTCATCATTATCTAGAAGCGTGAAAAAAGAAACAGGGAGGAAAAGGCATCATTACCACTAATGCAGGTGCTTCACCCATCAAGTAATTAAGAAAATCAGTCTCAGCAAGGAGTGAGCATTATGTGAGTTTTCAAGGAGACTAGGAATTAAGACACCTAGGTTTGACACTTACTCTGGGGGTCGTGCCAATCTAGCACACTGCAGTGAAGCAGAGAGACAGCTCTAAAGAAGTCCTAGAAACGGTTTAACCACAGTGATGTAATTGTTTGCATACCCTGATTTACCCTGCTCTGCTGTGCCTTAGTTAAATTTATGCATTTAAGACCTCTCATGACAACTGAATTAGTTTTCCACCTGTTTCCAGAAAGTGCCCCGAACTGATCATTCCAAGAATATCAGTTTTCCAGAAGGTGAATGGAAGTTTGCCTTTCTTAGGCGTCCTTAACCCCCACCCCCCCTTTTCCTCATAGTGACACTTTTCTCATAGAAAGTTTCTTTAACATTTCCTATTGGGACACAAGGTAATATTTTTTAAACACAGTAGACTTTTTCCTTGGTGCTTTTACACAGAAAAGCTATAACAAAGACAGGGAATCACTATTTTTTTAGATAGATCAACCTTTAATATTTTCCTTCTGAGCTATTACATACCTATAATAATTCTTTGAAGAGGCTGGTGGGATTGATTCCCCTTTGAACACCCGATATGCTAGTCTGCAAAAGGGTGATGCCTAGAACAAGGTCTCTGTGACTGGCTTCGGGCATTGCCCACTCAATAGTAATAATAACAGCAATAACAACCACCACCAGTAGAAGTAGTTGTTAAGCGATGGCTTTGTGAATCTGCAAATGAATTACTTCTTCCTTCCTTGGCCTTCCCTTAAAAGATCACATTTTGCAATGATTGAGCTGACTATAAAGCCTACCGAATGCTGTATGAGAAATGATGTCCCAGGAGAATGTACAGAGGAGATGAAGAAAGAGATTAAGATTTGTGTTAATGGATGGCAATAATATGATCTTCCCTTAGAAAAATATCACAGAATATATATTCTTACCTGTTGTGAGTTCTGAAGGTAGATAAAAAACTTCCAGTCTTGCTCTCTGGCCCGCTCCCACATTAAGAAGTGCCGCCACTTCAACTAAGTCCTTGTTGAAGTCAGAAACTACAGAGAGATCCAGCACTTCATCTGCTAAGGCTGAAGCAGGTAGGGAACATCAATGCAAATTGTTACTGAATCACGGTAACGTTTTTGCTGAGTTATCACATCAAACAAAGAGACCCGTGTTCAGGACACATCTCAGCTCAACCACACAGTTTGGAACTTGCATGAAAATATCAGACAAGCCACAACCTGGCTTTGGAAAGTGCGGCACGCACACAACTTCAGCTAGAGGCATCCAGCACTGAGAGTGCTAAGTGTTACTATGACATTAAACATTCAAATATGACTTTACATCCAGCTTGAACTGTAGCAATTTTGAGGTTCTCTGCTGATAACCACCACTTAAAGTTATGATGAAGTTCTATACTTATAGATGCGATCTGTAAGTATAACGTTAGTGGAATTGAGAGGCTGCAAAAACAAATACACAAATTTCTGAAGAATTATTCTGTGACTTAAAATTCCATCATTTTTATTCTTTAGCATCCAGCAGCAAAGCTGACAGTTCCAGCAGTCCTCACGTTAAAGATGTCCGGGGCAGGCAATTGCACCCAGCTATCATGATTTTTACTCTAAATTCTCTCAAGATGAGCCACAAAAGTCTTAAGTTCTTTGCCACTACTATTCCTTTTGTGCTGGAGTTGTGATCAGCTGGTTAGCTAATCCATTCTCTTCCCTCTGACTTACCTGCTCCTTTGCTAACTAAAACTAAATAAAAAAAAAAAAAAAGCAAGTACACCTAAAATACAGTAAATAGTGAAAACACAGTGTCGTTAATGCTGTAACATTTATTACCTACATATCCAAGAACTTGGAATAATTTTGAAGGCCGGGCATCTAGAATAAAGATATGTCCTTCTGCAGCCCTAGTGATGAGGAACCGGCCACTCTGGTCATAACTAGGTGAAAAAAAAATCCAAATAGAAAACAGCTCAATAAAAAGAGTCAAATAATTCCACTCCAATAACTCTGCTGACTTCACTGAGGGCATAAACGCAACTGAAATTTCAGCTTCTAGGTTTACAGGATTAGGGTCTGATATAAAGTGCAGTTATGAGTGCAATTTCTAATTGTGTGGGTGGTCAATCTAAAGCTAACGATGCTCCATAGCAGTCTGTTAACAACTTCAGCAAATCTTTAATGAAGTTTATGTTTTTAAAAATAAAACGGCTATACAGATTTTGATATTATTTTTAATAGACATGGCTCTGTTTATATTGATTTGACCTTGAATGAGTTGCTTTCCGTATCTATTTTTAATGTTTTATCTTAGGTAGCTGTGGAAAGTGATCACATCTGAGTCTCCAAATAACAGGCAGACTAATATTAAAGTTTAACTGTTCAATATCCATTTTATTTTTTAAAAAGTAGAAGTAAAATACTCTCAGATTTTTCAATAATGGAAAAAAGCAACCAACCAAACAAAAAAAGCCTTTTAGATCACTAGAGCTTATTACAGGAGGACTGGTAAATTCCAGAACAGTGAGCAAATGAATAATTAACAATGGTAATAAAAATCCACCGTATAAAAAGGGATGACCAAAAGGCTTATACTTAATTTCACAAAAACTTAAATTTACTTCTAGTGAGAAATGGCCCTCTAAAGTTGGATACATGGAATTGTGCATAATTATTGCACACAGTGATCTGCCAGAAAGGATCTTATACATGAGTATTTTCAGTGCTCAGTTAAACCTTCTTAAAATACAGGTTTATTATATTTCTCTCATATAAATCCTGCCACTACCTCTCTTGCAAGCAATTCAGAATATGTTGGAAAATAATTGAAACCATTAAAATATTTTACTTTGTTATTTTTGGAATCAAAGCTTGAACAGTTTTTTTGTTCAACTAACAGCGTTACTCAAGAAACAGATTGACAATATTACTGCCCCTGCTGCTTCATACTTACTGCAAAGACAACACTGGAAATTTGGAAAGAAAAATTCTGTGAACAACCCGTGGAGCTTCAGCTTTGGTAACATCAAGAAAATAAGATTTGACCTCTTATGGTCCCAACAGCAACGCTGCTGGAGGAGGGACAGCAAGCCATAGCTGTTGCCTAGTTGAGAAACAAAATATGATTAACAGTTCCATACCTTTTTTTACAACTATTCTGTATGTTAGTATGCGACTTCTTTTACTATTTAGAAGTCCCTAAAATTTGAAGAAGAAACCTCAAATGGTTCAGCTAAAAAACTTGTTTTTAACAAAGTATTTTAGAGACGTCTTGGCTTTTTTCCCTATGCTCTGTATCTACATATCAAAAGCCAATTCTGCACTCCTCAGAAAAAAATCATTATACCCACATTTAAAGTGAAATAAGTCCCACCTCAATGAAACAGTGAGTGCATTGTTATGTGTACAGCTCTTACAGAAAGGGATGAGTCTCTTACTGTGTCAGATTTCAGGGTTTGAATGCATCTTAAATCAGGACAAAGCATTAACAGTTTTAAATACTTTTATCAACTCAGTTTCAAGAGCCTGGTCATTCAAGGCATTTAGTTTTTACAGACTCAAAACTTTTCCATTCAGTTCTGACACTCATTAAAAATAAATATTTCATCAAATATTATAAAAATTTAGATTGTTATTTACAAATATGTGCTTAAAGACACATCACTACAACAACCCAAACCATTCAATGATTCTATGACATGAGGTTGACATGTTGCCTCTGCTTTATGGCCCAGTTCAATAGATGATTAGTTCAAGTAAACGTAATATTTTTAAATCTCTTTCATGGGTTGTACAGAGACACTACTGATCTTTCCTCACCACAGGTTGATCCAAATCTGTGGAATATTATGCTATGAATTAAGAAATACTAAAGAAAACTTCAAGCATCAGTCACTAAATGAGCTCCTGGTTGCGTGTACCTGAATATCAAGGTTGAGCTTGCTGAGGCAAGTTCCATCTTCCAGGAACCAAACTTGTACTTCACCTGAAATTGTTACAGACTATTGAACAGAGAAAAAAACATAGTCAAAAGAGAGTGGAATAACCAAATAGTCTGGAAATGACTAGTGATCTTTTATAGAATATAAATTCAAATAGTGTCTGAGCAGAGCAGATCAAGGATTACTAGTTTTGCTTGAAATTACCT
Source organism: Phaenicophaeus curvirostris (assembly GCF_032191515.1). Taxonomy (NCBI): domain Eukaryota; kingdom Metazoa; phylum Chordata; class Aves; order Cuculiformes; family Cuculidae; genus Phaenicophaeus; species Phaenicophaeus curvirostris. The sequence continues at coordinate 1,075,956 of NW_027206669.1, forward strand.
TGAATTCCCTTTAAGTCCAGTTGCTGCAAGGTACGCCTACCTACGGAAAATGTGTAATCATTTCTGTGAATTGATGCAAATACAGGAATGTTTTTTAAGCAGAATGAGACAATCTAGGGCAAAACATGTAAGCTTGATCAATATTAGCACTCCCACCATTCAGCCTGCAATAGAAAACCTGCTTATCATTTTGTTTGCACAGGAAAGGGCTTAAGGTGACATCTGGTTTTCTCACATGAAAAATTATGTGTATCATGTTTTTGAGGCCTTCTTATAACCAGGAAATTTTATAATTCCACAGTGAAGTGTGGCTAGAGATCAATCAACCCTCACATCACTCATTCAGACTCAGGTAAAATTTGTCATTCCCATGTTACTGACAAACAAACAGATTATCAGCAAAACTAATTGATTCACACCCCAGAATTTCAGGGCTGGCTACTTGAAGAATTCATGGCCTTGAGATGAATCAGTTGCAGGAGTCCAAGACATAGGAGGAAAGCAAGGAATATTTCAGAATGAACAGATCCATGAGTAATGCCTCGTTGTCCCTGGACCTGGGACAAAGGCATCTCTCAGGCTATTCCAGTTTGTGCTGGAGGCTGAAAAGATCAGCAGGGATTCCTTGTTCCGACATCTATTCTCTGAATTGAATCAACCTTTTGCTCAGCTGTGTTCCTGACCACTAGTGAGACAGCAAATAAACAGCAGAACCATACAACATTTTAGCAGCCTGCGAATTATCCACCCTGCATTCCAGGGCAAGTTCTGACCCTTCTATAGGCCATACCTGAATTAATGCCATTTAATTCCGTAATGAGAAGGTTTTCCACAACTGTAACAAACACCAGAACAGTCACGATCTCTGCAAGGCTTTTGATTTTGTGTCTTACCAACGTTTTGGTCATCTGAAAAGAGCCACAATTATATACAAGGAAGAAAATAATTTCTTACCACACAGTACTTGTCCCCTGGAGTAAGAAAATCAGCTGTCAGGAAACAACTACTGCATGTGTCCAGGAGTTTGACAGCTTCTCCACTGTGGGCAGGTTTGTAAGCATAGATTGTCCCCTGACAAACAGAGAGAGATAATCCATCCCTGGGCTATGAGACTTCTCATTAAAAGCTGTCAAAGACTTCAAGAAAAAATACTCATCTTCCTGAGCTCTTTAAAGTTTCATACTCTACTCTAAATTGAGGTAAAAAGTGCCCAGTAGAATTCAACTGAATTTAGTAAATTATATAAATTTACACTAGCTGAAAATCAGGATGGTTCATTTGAGAGTGATCCAGCTAGTCACGTTTCCAAGTTTTGTTTCTCATAACTGCTTTAATTTAAAACCACCCTATTTCGTATTGCTCCAGAAACCAATCAATATTCTAAAGCAACATAAAACACAAATAATAAATCTTAAGCTTCAAAAGATGTTTTTATCTAAAGACCTCAAAACCTTTTAGAAACAATTCATAACTAATGTAGACATAGATTTTAGAACTTCTCTACGCATTTTACAAAAGGAGAGTGAAATCAGAGACAAAGTGTGACCAAAGTTACCCCCACAAAAAAACCCAAACAAACCACATTTAAATGCCAATTTAAATTATTAAAGGTCTGGAAAACCAGGGATAATTTGAGGATTTGGGACTCTTGTGTAAGATTTCTGGACATCAGGCTGGTCAAAGAAGGATCTTTGACTGGGTGGCCAGACAAATTCAGATAGATGCACAGAACAAGTCTCCCGCATAGCCACAGTAGGTCTGATGTACCCAAGGCCCAAGATTTCATTGCAAACACAAGATGGGCTAAGTTTACCTCTGGTATAATTTGTTGACTTGTGTGATTACATTACAGACATTTCATACTGGCAGTGCCAGCATGCACATACAGAATAAAAGGAACATGCCATTATATAATGCCGTTATCTCAAATGCTATACCTGGTCAGTGACAAGCAGAAGCACAGCGTAATCAGGTGAGAATATGAGGCTGGATATGGGTTTTAAGATATCAACGCAGATTTTCGTCTCATACTGCAGATCTTTGATGTGATAAAAGAATAAAACGCCCCCCTGTGCAGAAAAGTACAAATCCACATCAGGTCAAGGTCAATTATCCCAGCCTGAAGGTCAATTATCCCACCCACTCTGGCAAACTGAACTGGCAAAACCTTCTGAAATTCTCTGGAGCAAGTGTGTTTAACTGTATCCCATTGCTAATGGTCTCATCTGCCTTCATGACGTTTAAATCCAGATGACTCTTATCCTGCATAACGCATTTTTTGAAAAATCAAGGTGTTTTTTAATACAAGTCTTACTAACAGTCCATGTTTGATAACAGACTCTCTCATTAGTAAACACTTGAGATTCCACATTGTTTCTTTTGTGACAGTATAGGGATTTGTCCCTCTCTTAAGCAGCACTGTATAATGTAATCATCATTTTGGATTAAATATTGAGTGAGATTCAGCACAAAACAATTTGGTGGTTCTCTTGGTCATTTTTTTCTCCTCTCCTATTTTTTGTCCATCCTTCTTTCCTGTTCCTCTAGAACTCTCTTTGCCTTTTGTTAAAAATAGTATTGTCCTCTTTGGTTCCTTCTTTGACTTAAAAAATGGAATCTCTTCCCTCCCTGCTCCTTTCTGAGTTCTTGTCTCAAGTTCTAACAAAGAAGATATATGACAAAACCAGAGAGGACCTCCACTTTTTTTCTGACTTCTGTCTTTGCAGTGAGCTCTGCAAATACACTCCATTTGAATGCTTTTTGATTTTCACACAATAAGTTACAAGCATAAAGGATGCCTTACATTTCCAGCTGCATACAGTCCCCCGTTACAAAATGCCACGGCAAATAAAACTGATTGTTGTGGATCCTCTGGTTTGCCACCTGAAAGCACAAAGGCAACAAGAAACATCAAGTTTAATTCATTGCAACCATGTGTCCCAACTTCAAATCTGAGATGATTTACTACTTGTGAGTAAAAAGGCTCAACGGGCTATATATTCTTTGGACTTTGTGCTGTGATGATGAAGGACAAGGCTGGTACACATAATTTAAAGTGACAGTACTACTGTGGTCTGATGAATTAGAAATTAATTTGAGAAATCAAAACTTGTCCCAATGTCTGGCAACCTTCACTGTGGAAGTATTTTTTTTCCCTAATTTCTACTCAGAATTTCCATTGATGCAAACTGTGCCCTTTGCCTGTCAGGTTCCATCCTGTCTGTAACCTTTCATGAGTAGCTGAAGCAACAGTAAAATCCCCCATTTCCTTTCCACTGGGCTGAAGAGAGTTCTCACAGCCCATCTTTGTATGACACACGCAGACTCTGCAATAATCTTTGTGGCCCTGTGCTGAACTTTGTCCACTACGTGAATGCCTTTTTTGTATTGTGGAGCCCAAAACAAAACATTTGAAACAAACCCTAAATCCTAACTCAACTAAATCACAAGTGATTGCAGTTCTAAACAAAGTTACTAAAACTAAGCAGTAGAGAACCCATTCTAGCATCACTTATTCCAATTTAAACTAGAATGAACAGAAATTATTTCCCTGCCACTGTTTTTCCAGAGGCTATTCATTTGGCTGTCTACTAGCACAAAAGCTATTAATCATTTCTCCTGTAAACATATAAAAGGTTGCCATTGATGTGTCTTACAGAGGTCAGTGTGAGCTGAGTTTTTCTAACCAGTGGCTTCCTGCTGTACTCACATATTATTACTCCCAGACATCATTGATGCTGGCTAAAAATCAATTAGCTTGATTTGAACATGGAAATACCTTTCTTTTTCTGCGCTCCTCGAACATATGACACGATGTCTGACACTTTACACACGTATTCTGCACAAAAGAAAACAATATATAACGTCAACCTTGTTTATATGTCAGTATTGCAATAAAAGCCAGTTATAGCCCAGTCTACTGAACAAAAGGTGAAGTTTGGTATATTGAATCAAAAATGTGCATTCTTCTCCAATATCCACCATCTCTGTCATTTATGCATCTGAGCTGGCACAGTCGTTACGTGGTTCAGCTTACAGCTATAAAAGGGAGATAGTCATACATGGACTGTGATCCAGATGCAGATTTATCTATCTTCTAGTGCTAAGTTCTGGTTTTGTTATTTCCATTCATAATTTTTTAATTAGATTTACTTACAAAGGAAAGTTTAGCCAGCCTGAAAATTGCCCAAGTGAAATGTTGTGGCTGCTTACGGTTCTGTTTGCAAAACCATAACAGGAGCTTGGCACGTGCTTCGAGTTGGACACACATGTAAGCATTCTGCTGAGCAGATACAGATTGCAGTACATCTTAAATTAAGCAGAAGCTTCAGTAAAATACGAATACACACAGTGTTCTCACACAGATTTAGGACAGGACTCAAAGAATACACAAGTGGAGGAAAATCCCAAATGGCAAAAATTCTTATTGCCTTCTAACGAACTGGCAAACCATTTCTGGTCACGCCTCAGCTTTATATTTGTTTGTGATTTTCAGCTCTTGATATGGCAAACTTAAGAGTTTGATGGTTTCAAAAACAGAGGAATAGTGCTGGTTTGCTGATTTTTTTTTCAGAGCTGCCTTCCATTTCTGTGCTGACTATCAAAACTGGATAGAGATACAGAACTTTGGGAAAGTCAGGGATATTTACAGCAGCTTAAAAAAATAATGTATTACATGGCAAAAGAAGAAAACAAGATTATCATCAGCCTGTCCATTAACACTGATTCAGTGTTTATTAAACATTGCTATGCTGGTCTACAGAAGGATATTATCCAGTTCTAGTGATATAAATAATAATTTTTCACGGAAAGGGTCATTGGGCACTGGCAGAGGCTGCCCAGGGAGGGGGTTGAGTCACCTTCCTTGGAGGGGTTTAAGGGACGGGTGGATGAGGTGCTGAGGGACATGGGTTAGCGATTGATGGGAATGGTTGGACTCAGTGATCTGGTGGGTCTTTTCCAACCTGGTGATTCTATGATTCTATGAAGTCAAAGACGTCTTCTGTTCACTTTCTGTGCTTCATATGTAATGCATTAATGCCTGATAATCTTTATAGACTTGTTTTGAATACAAAATAGTTCCTATAATTGCTGACCTTAAGGAATTCTATTAAGCAATATTACGTCAAATTTGGTTTCGTTTTTTAAAGATTCATCATGAGCTCATCTGTTCTAACATCATCTACCGTATCAGAGGAGGACAGTCCAATATTTCATGCAAAATAAAATGCATTACTGGTGCTTAACTAACAGTAAAAATACATATAGCTGGTATATTAATAGTTTATTGTTAACCTAGTAGGGCTGGTTAATAAGATCAGGACTGCTGTAACTATTGTTCATTTTATCAATTTTGATGTATTTAGAAGTTTTTCTTTTTTTTTTTTCCAAAAAAAAATGAAAGCAAATTGTTGGGTGCTAAAGAAACCCACCCAGAAGTTCTGAATGTTTATCCTACTAATAAAAGAAATATGTCTTTACAATTTCTGTAAGATATACAATAGCAGAACAGCAGAAAGCAAAAAAAGCTTTCACCTATCCTTTTTCCTCCCTACTTGAATAAAAGACACCACACAGCTATTTCTTACCAGGGAGAGGTTTTTGTTGAAGAACAGAAACACTGCCTCTCTCAGCATCAATTGCCATAACATATCCTTCCTTACAGCCCAAGTAAATCTCTGAGGTCGCAGTCCAGCAGTGGGCAGTAGGATGCACTGACGGCTTAGCGGAATCTCTTGGCTTCAGCAAAAAAAATAAACAAGTTCAATTAACGATTGACAAATATCTGTACAAGCAGTTACGTACATTTTACAGCAAAAAAAAAAAAAAAAGAGCACTCCCTCATAGAGCCTGAGCACCTGTATAACTTCAGTCCTATTTATTCAGTTAGTCCTTCACTGAGGGGAGTAATTTGAAAAACGAGAACATTCTCCAGAGAAGTCTGTCTGGAGACAGTGGTGGAGAACTCACCTCTCTCTCTAGAAGCTTGTCTGAATGATGAATTATATTTTCATTTTAAAATTACATATTTTAAAATTTGAATTTATCTGAATTTATTCTCCAGCGCTTGTGTCTGTTACAGGTTTGTCCCCTAGCTTGGAATCCATCCGGTACTTTCCCTACCCTTGCAACAATGCTGACCCACCATAACCAATATTTTAATGATAAAATTATGATAAAATTCAACACTCTGAGACCCCAGAAGTTTGTTGTGTTTTTTTTTTAATGTCAGAATAGCACTGGAAGCCCAAATTGAAATGGTTACCCACTATTATCTCACCCTGACAAATGTTTTTCAAATTACTTTTCAACATAGTCTTCCACTGCATAGACATTACTTGCACATGTGGTCTTGCATACTTGGCAGTACTAAAGCACACTTTGTTTGAATAGTTTAGCGTATCATATAATCCAAATTACTCTGTAAAACAGCTCTGTCAACCTTTGTGTCATCTGCAAATTAGTTCCAGAAATATCCTTGCCACAGACTTTGCATGTGCCTTGAATTTCATTTCACTGAAATAAATCTCATAAATCTATCATTCTCAAATCAGGAAGAACAGAAATTCACCATCAAATGTTATTAAAGACAGTGATCTGCTCAAATACAATAGTAATAGGGGTCATATAAATACCACGATAGAAAGAAATAGATGGAACAGGGTTTGGGGAGGGGAAAAGGGGAAGAAAACACAAGAAAACCTTGTAAGAACATTTAAGAGAAGATCCAAAGCATGTGAGCAGAAGTGGTGAGGAACACTAGACAATAAGATGGATGAAAAAGAATGAAGAGTCTATAATTCTATAAAACAACACCTGCTGTCTCAATAAAGGTTCTATAAAAAGGAAATATAGGTGGACTTGGGATGAAAACATAGGACAGAGATTCATAAGCGCCTAGATGTTGCTAGTAAAATATGCCAAGGGCTGGCTACATGATTCTGGGTAAGAAGCCTACTCTCTATTTATGCTTACAAAGCATTTTGAATTTCTCAGCGGGGAAATGTTACAGAAATAAAGTATATTAATATTTACTTTATAAATCAAATAGGACTAACAGTAATAAATCTATAACAAATGGGGCTTTACATCACCCAGAAAAACATTTAATATAGGCATTTTTGCTGATTTTATGACTCTTGAACATCACAAATCTTTGGGAAGGCTGCAACTGAGCTCCTGTGAATCAGGAGCTTTCTGTGTAAAGATGACTTCTATAATATTCCTTTGTACCTGCTGCCATGACTGTCTTAACACATAAACTAAATAAAATATGGAAAACTGAGGATGAGATTGTGTAAATTCTAAACTAGGTTGCTTCCTGAACTGCGCATTAGTAAGGTGGTGTATAAAATTATAATAATGATGATGATGATAATGCTGTCTTTCTTTGAGCTTCTCTCCCTTTTAAGTAGCAACTCTTCAGAGAAAAAAAATCCATGATGGATCCTTGTAATGAAAAGTTTTATAAAAGGACAATTAAATAAAATTGGTACTGGATGCCAAGAGGACTCAAGTATTTTTAACTGCCATTTTTTTTAGAAAATGTTGAGCCTAATACTAAATCTTTTCTCCCCCCGGCTGGTCTAGGTAGTTCCAATTGTAAACGATAATAAGAAGGAAAAGGCACACATCATCATTACCTACCATTTACACTTTATTCTCCCATGCTACATGACTGGAATATTTCAGTGCAGCATTAACTAAATAAGCCTGACCAGAGACAAAGGCCTACACAGTAAAAAGGAAACTACTTTAAGTACCTTCTCAGCAAGACGTCTTTCCATTTCAAGCTTAGCCAGCATTTCTGCTTTCTCTCTCTCTTCTTGAGTCAAGTATTTTTCAACTTTAATCTGAAGGAAGAAAATGAGGGTCATATCAGGGTTCTTCTCTCCAAATGTGATCACATGCAGACTAAGAACCTTTGGAAAGAGGGGCAATACTAATTCTTGATGCTTTTTGTATCTCTGCTCCATGATAATACTCCTCAAGAGGACATTGTTCTTTCGAACACCCCTGAAAGCATATTTAAAAATGCTAAAATAGAAACTACCATCATTTTTGTTGAGATTAGTTGTATTTCTTGCATACCTTTTCTGACAGTGAATAACACGAACTGGTGAGAGAACAGAGAGAATTGGGAAAGACTGACCAAAAGAGCATGAGATTGGTGGAATATATTGTATAAGAAGCATGGTGCTTCTTTATAAATTATCATTTCAATTTATAATTACAGTACTAAGCACGGTTTAGTACCCACACACTTAGTCTAAAACTACTTAGTCTCAAAATGGTGCTCAGAATAAACAGAGAAACCCTTATCTATGGAAGTAAACCCTCCAAGCCTGGCTTGAATCTTACACTCAGGAACAGGGGGAATATCTACCTAATTTATAGCCAATTAAAAACTTAACATCAACGAATTAAGATTGTATACATCTTATTCATTTTGGATTGACTTATTATAAGTTTTCTCCCTAAAGAGTGAAGGGAAGCAAAAGAGACAAAAAGATGATTTTAAGTACACAGACACATCTGTTTTCAGCTTTTCAATGTCTGGCAATGACAGGAATTAAATAAATATATTTGAGTAGGTGAAAGAGAAAGATTCATTTTTCAAACACCTCTGAATCCTGAACTGTGAGTGCTCGCTCTGGTATCTCATCATCTGTAAGAGCTGGCTCCCACACTTCCAACTGCAGATCAAGTTGTTCCAAGATTTCTCGGATCCTCAGGTTTCTTTCTTTCACTCGTTCTATCTCCTGCTCCTTTTGTTGTGCAACTATGTCAAATTCCTTATTAAAAGCAGTTTTCAGTTTGTAAATGATGTCCTGAAATACCAAAAAGGGAAACAGCAATATGGCACAGGTCACATCCATCCATGATTATGGGACCACTCCTCAAGCCATCAAAACCATAAATGTGTGTAATTGTATGTGTGACAGGGAGATAAACTGGTAAAGCCCTTTAATGAAAATCATATAGGCAGAGTTCAAGCTTTGTTAAATAGAGGTGGGCAAACTATCATTCGTGGGGTTTTTTTCCCGCATAGAAATTTTTATTGCTGCATATTGCTGCAAACACTGGATAGAAAATTCTATTTGCTTGTTTTTGAATTCTTTGGCTGAAAGAAGGGGCCTCAAAGGAAAAAAACACATGACCTATAAATCTAGAGACTGTAAATCACAGGTAGAGGGGCATACTTTTAAGGGACATACACGCTAAGGACATATTTTCCTGATTTTTAAGTGATTCATCCTGCAGTTTCAATAATGCTTTTATGTGATTTTCTGCCTGGCATATGTAAGAAAAATTCCCTCATTAAATAAATAAACAAAAGTCGTAAACTATTTTTTTAAAACAGCTAAGACCTTACAATGATTTTAAAAATCATATATTCTCGGTGCTTAAATTCTTCCTTTAGCCTACAGAATTGACCTCAACAAAGCAGAATAGAATATTAAGAGAGAAAACTATGTGTGTCTCCTACTACATCAATTTAATAAAATGAAACATGGAAAGGATTTCAGTTCTATCACCAGATTTTACATTTTGAGATGCTTAGCTGTCTGCAATTTGTATTACAATAAATATTTTTGTGGCCATGATTATTTCATTGGTTTCTAATACAATAATAAGTTATGATGTAGTAAGGCAGGATGGCAGATAACATAAAGTGTTGCTGGGAGACAAAAGGCTGTGCTCAAGTGTTTGTCAGCTACCTATCTAACTCTCAGCAAATTCACTGCACTGGCCAAGAACACAGCAGACTTGTCTGCTATTAGATATATCGTATGCATCTTGAAAGCCACACAGTAGAAAGATCTCGTTACATCCAAACTTACATCTAAAATTGCTCCTTGTGTTTCTTCCCCATCTGCTTTAAAAACTAGTGTATCTACTAGATTTTATGTATTACAACGCATAACTGTTGAGCTCTGCTACCAGTTGTAGCCTTAAAGAGCTCTGATGAGGCAATGCTTTACTGTTGTTTAACCACTTCTGCCCTTGCAGATCATCTTCATAAGAAGCCTTTTATGTAGCATGTTTACTGCTTAATAAACAGGCCAGGGTAAGAGAAGGGAGAGTCGGATAGTAAAGAATATTAAATAACAGAAACACTGAAGGCTCCAAATGAAGGGCTGGTAAGACTGTAAAGAAATGAAATGGTGTGAGGATACAGCTGAACTTTCATTCAGCAGCAAATAGTATGGAAAGAGGTCATGTTTCCACAGGCATGCTGAGCTGTGCAAGCCAGCTATACAAACACCAGAGGACAAATAGAAATACTCTCAAACTGGGTAACCAATTTCATAAAAACGTTTTTCTTCCACACCTGAGCTGGCAAATCCACATGGTGCTTTGCTGCACGATGTGCATTTATCTGTAACACAGTGGCCTGTGCAACTCTCCATTGTAGTGTCAGTACACCCAAAATCTGAGCGTCTGTGACTGCTATGAGAACCCAAAGGTGTGGCAGTGCCACTACAGTAATACAAACTTGAAAAGACATCACCTTTAATAACACTATCTGATTGACTTTCTGCTCCCTACTGTGCAAGTCCAGTTGGTGGTACAGGATAGATGTATCTCCACCATACTGAGAGCTCAGACTTCCAATCAGGCAGGAAGATGCATTATCATCAGCCGTTACGTCTTCTGTCTTCTCTCGTTCTTCCTCAGGTAATACAGTCTCAGACTCAGTCTCAGGATTTTTCTTCTGAGCCTGAATATCACAAACATGACAACTGTGTTAATTTTGTATACGAACCAGTGGCACACGTATGAAAAAATTCTAGAGATCATATTCTGCAATTAAGCCCAGTGATCAAAAACCCACAAGTTGAAGTGAACGTATACAGAATATTTGGCCCAGTTGTAGGATCCCCAGTACAAGAAAGACACGGGCATTCCGGAGCAAACCCAGCGATAGGCCACTAATACAATTAAGGGTTTGAAGCACCTAATATGTGAAAAGAAGCGGAGGGTGCTGGGATTGTTTAGCCTCAAGAAGGAGAAGGCTTGGGGGGTGGTGTTTAATAACACATATAAAAACCTGAGGAGTAAGGACAACAGAGCCAGACTCTTCTCAGCGGTGTCGGTGACAGATTGAAAGGAAATGGTTATACATCAAAATACAGAACATCCAACTTAAATATAATGAAACACATTTCCTCTGAAGGTTGTCAAACATGGGAGAAGGTAGCCTATAGAGGTTATGGAATCCTCCATCCTTGGAGATATTCCAAACCTGACTGGACATGGAGCTGAGTAAATTGTTCTAGGTGGGCTGGAGTAGATGACTTCCAAATGGCTTATCTAACCTCAGCTCTTCTGTGATTCTTCAATACTAATGCATTTGTTCTAAGTAAAACCACAACATTTCATCTTTACGAATATCTTCAAATTTTTAGGGAAGTATTTCTACAGCGAAAACGGACCCAAGAAATGTGTCTATGTAAAAAAGGGGTTAAGATGCCAACTCAGAGCATTCTGATCTGAAATGCCTATATGCAGTACTTCAAAGGGATTGTACCTCATCATCAGCTGTCTCAATCTTCTTTAACTGGAGAACTTTCTCCAGAATTTTCAGTTCTTCTTCAGTACGTTCCTTCATTGGATAATTTTTCACTTCAGAAGCTATATGGAAGCACTGTTCAATTATATTTTTTTTTTAGAAAACAAAAACACCCAAGGTAAAAACTTCTTCAGAACACATCTGTTAATTCATTTGTCCAAAAACTGAATGCTAAATAGTTACAGAGGCTTCTTAAAATCAGAAATAATATTGATGATCAATTAATGTAGACAATCCAGCAAGAATATAGGAGTCAGAAAAAAACCACTTGCCTTTTTGGTTGGTTTAAAATTTGCTGCCTTTATTTATTTTTTTTTTTAAATAACCTCTGGCTATGTCCTCTTTATTCACAGAATTCAACCAGGACAAGATTTTTGGTAAAATTACTCGGTCTTTAACCACCCTTGAGATAATCTAGTATCACTAGTTTGACTAATATCCCTCTGTTTAAAATAGGCAAAATCAGGGTTAAATTTTGCTTTTACATTCTGTGTTGCAGAAGTCCTACTGACCCAACACAGAAATATAATATTTACCTTCGCCTTTTAGCAACACTGCATGAAGATATTCTCTAGTATCTAGGAACTAAGGAGTTACTTATTTGCTTATTAGCACATTTATCCACTTTAAAAGGCAAAATCAGCCAGGCTCGGTCAAAATCAACAGAATGAAAGATTTGCATGAGCCCTGGAAAGAAGTGGTTTTTTTCCTCATACCATAAGCAAACCAGAAATGTGTTATACTTCTATTTATTTTGTTTCAGTACCTTAAGGAATCAATAAACTACTGCAGTAAGTGAGTTAGAAAGTGATGGTTACCTTAACAGCACGTCCTTTTACACACATTGGATCCCAGCACTCATGTTTGATGACACTCTGCAAATAGCAGTTGGCTAAATTCTCCATTTCAATCTCCTTCCTCACCTTTCAAGATACAGAAAAGAAAATAATGACATGTGGTGCAAACCAACAAGATATAGGCAATTTGTATTGAGTTGTTGAAACAAACCTGGCAGATTAAATGAATTACCCGTATTTCATAATCTTAGACTACTGCAGCTATCTTCTCCAAAAATGATATTGCATACTACTGCTACTGAAAGGTGTCATTTCATATGTGAAGAAAAGCATTCCAGAACTTAAGCAGCGCTGTACCCAAGGTCACAGTGTCAGATTTACAGTTTCTGGCATAGATCATATTCCAACTGGCAATATCTGCATTAGCAGATTCACCTGCTTCAAAAAGTGACTTAAAATACTTTTACGCTTTCCTGCTTCTCAACAGTGAACAACTTTGAGATCATCTTCTATTCTTCAGTTATTGCTTCTCCTTTTCACTGCTAGTTTTAAAATGTTCTCTTTCCACTCTATCATACCCTGGCCACTTCTTCTTCAGCCTTTTCTTGTGCTCTTTCCTGTTCTTCTACATCCAGGTTGAACTCCTGCTGCTCCAGTTTCTCAATGTCTGGCACCAGTTCATTTTCATGCATCATTTTCTGAATCTGTTTTTTTAAAAAATAAGTATAAGGAATAAAAAGTAATTCGAATGTGAATAGAGGAAACACTGGTTTTAACACTGTGGAACTTGATAACAGAGAAAATCATTTTAATTGCCTCCACTTTTAACTGCTTCATGGTAATTGGTAGAACGTGCTGCCTGTACCTAGTGACAGAGACTACTATGTGAATATATTTCATCCTTCCCTTAAAGCTCATTTGGATGTTATATGTGGAGTTGTGCATACTTTCTAAGAATCTGTAGCATGGAATTGTTCATTCTTTAGTTCTGAGAACTTTCAAAAGTTTTTATCTATCTCATGCAGTTCAACAAAGGGAAATGCAAAATCCTGCATCTGGGGAGGAACAGCCCCATGCAGCAGGATATGCTGGGAGCTGAGCAACTGGAAAACAAACTGGAGAAGGAAGAGGAGAGGATGACAGTTTCTATAACGGAAGGCTGTTAGACCAGCAGAAACTAGCCTGCTGAGGGGATAGATTGCTCAAGATATAAGGGTGGTACAAATTTTTTAGTTGGAGCAAAGGAACCTCAGAACCAGACAGTTGTTCCTGACAGGTTCAGCACGCTGTCCCTGAAGAGACAAATCTCTCTATTACCTGTCTGCTCAGTGTTTATGACAAAAATGTAACTAAGCACTAGAGCTGATAGTTGTAAAGGAAGTGTACATGTAAACAAAACTGTAAGCTAAGCCATTACACTTGTAAGAAACTCACAGTTTCATGCAGCTTTTTAATTCCCATTTGCAGCTCTTTCTTCTGGTTAGCAAACCTCTCAGTCTCTTCTCTAATGACCTGACATACAACAGATATATTTTTGAAAATAAAAAATAACCCAGGAAACGACTGAAGTGATCTAAAGGAACATTATCTGTACAGAAAACAAAACTCAGAAGGGATTAATAACTGAAATAGACATAAGCTTAATTCAATAGGTTGATTCTTAGAACTGCTAAAAAGAAAAATGATTGTACACCCAGTTCACACTGTAAACTGGTTATACAGAAACAGAGCTTAAAGTAAGGAAAGAAAGAAAGTCACTCCTGAGATCACACAGAAAGCAATGATATTTCATCTTATCATTGAGCCCGAGAAGCTGGAGAATATATACAGCTCTGGTTCATAACAAAATGAACCTGCTACCACCCATAATTCATATTTCTGAGGAAAAAAATTATCTATGTTAACATTAATATAGCAATTTCCAGACTCACAAAGCACTAAATCCCCTCTCTGCACACTATTAGATCTTTGATGAACTTTTACTCTTAAAAAACTTTGGTTCCACATCATACTCACCTCAACCTTAACCTGAAACAAACCTCAGGGGGTTTGCAATTAATGTCATATTGTTGACTATTGATTTATCAGTGCTGTAGAATTTTTTATTCTGGCCCTTGGGAAGAAGCACCTGCTTGGTTTCTGGTAATAATCTTCAGTGTAACTTCTTGACATTTAGAAGAAAAACATCTTTACAAGTTTCTAAAGGAAGCCGATTTCTCTGGCAATTTCTTTTTTTTTTCATTTACTCCTTGTGTAGAAGTGGCCTTTTGGCCTTTAGAGCTCCTATTGTGCTCAGTACCTGCTCTGGTGTGTTTATAACGTTGACCCTAACTTTTCTAAAGGTCTAGATGGCAACGCCTTAAAGGGAGGCCCAAATGTCAGAAGAGCTTTAGAAAGTAGATTACTTTACAGCACATAATTCAAATCACTACTGACTCTTGAAAACTCCTGTTTTGATTATTACTTGTTCTATCAAAGTACCTTCTTCATTTTCTGATCTATCCACGTCATTTCATTGGTATTGGCTGAATATGAACTGGTGACGTTTCCGTCTTCCTCTGTCACCTCTACATTGGAAGATTTAAGCGATGCATCCTGAAATTAAGGATATAAACATCCATCTCAGGTACTTAGAGAGAATAAGAGAGAGACCAAAATAAAATAAAAATTGGACTCACATTAGAAGCACCACCACGTCATTAAAGAGAATGTTACAATATTTTTATTCCCTAACCAGGCTCCAGATTTGGTCCAGAAAACCCTTGCTGTTATGCAAAGCCTTTTGACTCAAATGGCCTGACATTACTAACTTCTGTAATTGCTGCTTTGCTTGATTTCAACAGGAAAACAAACAACACACAATGTATAGCAGTAATATCACACTGGAAATGACAAATAATTTCACATGAGGAGAAATTGACTTTCACAGAGTTTTCTGTGGCTGAAGAAACCATGTGAAACTGAAGCTGTGAATGCCATCTTCCCATAACTATTCCATTTCCTTGTTTATGCTATTCTACAAATTAAGAATTAAGCATATTCAGCCTATCCTTGGGAGTATTTTGCTACTTCTGCAAAAGGATCAGAGTTTGTTTGGAGGACAGTTTTTATCATGTGCAATTTTAGGAGAATGATCAAACCTTCCCCCCGCTTCCCTAAAAATAAAAAAAACACCCCACCTTAAATTTCCCTTCTGGAAGTGATTCTGCTGTGGATTCTGGGTCAAAATGCCGTTCTGCCATGGATTGTAAAACAGTATTTTCATTTGAAGTGGACTTGTTCAGTATAGCAAGAAGAGATCGCCAGTGAAGATCAGCTTCCTCAGCTTCAGTATTCTTTACCTTCCTAGTAAATAGAAAATAAATTGATGTATTTTTATGTCTTATAATAAAGGACAAATTATTAAATATTCCATATAACAAAATTACTAAGTTGTTCAAAAATGCCTATTCAATATTTTTACATATGATTTAATATTGTTTGAGTTCTAGCATTCATAATTAAGTGAAGTTTCTTCAGAATTAGAAATTCTGAAAGATTCATTACCCAGAGTAGAAATACCACTCTGGTGGACCCATCTTCCATTTATGCATCTGCCTGAACATTTGTTATACCACAGAAAAGCTGTAGTTTCACGTGTCCCTCACTCCTAATGTTTGCTAAGAGCTCTCTATGGGCACAGTTCAATTCCCTCCCATTAAATCTGTAATGTCCCCTAATCACTGAAATAAAATGGTATCTCATGAGATTATATGGCTTAGATCCTCAGACACCCCATTCCAGATGGTTTATTTGAGAGTGATAAGCAGCTTATTATGGGTAATGCTTATCAGAAGACACTCCTTTATCTTGTATTGCAACCGCACCCAAAGTCCAAGACATTCTCCACAACACTGGTGGGAAGCTTTAAATGAGCTAGGGAAGCTACCTCTAAGGATGAGAGGAGTGACTTCATCTAATTCTTAACCTTACTTTGAGACTAATAAAAAGTCTAGAATCACAAATAGATGCAAAATTTGCCTGTCAGGATACAAAAATTCACACCATCAATATTATACATACTTCCATTTCAGGCACACCAGGGCACCATCATTTTTCCCAATAACAAGGATAAATTTGCTATCCAGAGAAAATACCGTGGATCTGATTCCTCCTCCTTGATATGAGTGACAATGCATACGAGCGAGTATATCCTAGAAAAGTCACAGAAGCAGTATGAGTAAATATGTTTTTGTAACAGGGTATGTCTATAAACTATGCTTCTGTATTTTCTTATAGAAGTCAATCCAAAATGTCAACACGAAGTATATAAAAGCCTAGGATTTATGATTTTGTGATTTTTGACTACAGATGGGACAAGTTTCTAGAATACTAATTTTGCAGGTGATGATAACGAAAAGTAGTAAAATTATCTACCCCAAGATTTGCTGGAGAAGAAAGTAAGTAGTTTGTATAATCATCAGTTATAAAAACAATTGTACTATATAATGTTATGACAGTTCATGTTCAACGTAAATTTTTCTGGAACACTTTATATTCAAGCAAAGAAAAGCTTCCAGTGAAAGAAAGTAGCTTGCACACCTCTTCCTCGCGTACACCAAACAAAGCCTGTACCTGGATGCCTACCTACCATAGTAGGAGTGTGATAGACGAACAAAACACCATCGTTCGCTGCTGATGCCAGCCACCGGCCGTTGGGTGATAAACAGAGGATCCCCGATCCAAACTGATTGCTACGAATCCTCTTCTCTGATAAAAATACTGATGGGTCTTCCGATATAGTCTGCCGAACAAAGAAAACGTTAGCAGCAGTTCAGATTATGGAGATGTCTATGCCATTTTGAGAAGGCTGATGGCAGTTTTGTGGGTTATCACATGTGGTGATTTACAATCCAAACACTTGGATTTCTGAGCTCAGGAAGCAGTAACATTGCTACGATGATTTGCTTCTCATCTCTTCAAAAGGGTCTGTGTGTTTTTATGTGCCTGGGCCCAGAGTTGTCAAGGAGGAATGCCCACCTTTGGAATTCACCTTCTTCCTTGACCTGACTCAAACTGGGGGAGACCTATGAGCTACAGAGAGGTCCAGTTCATCAGCAGGCAATGACAGTGACCACTACTTCATTTCAGGCAGGGCTGAGCTGGGTTTGCAGTTGTGTCTTAGAGTCATGGGCTCACATGGGCTCAGTGCTTTTAAGAGCTGGATACTCCAGTTACTCAGCAGACTGCACAAAAGCACAGCTCCAACACAGAAGCTACACATGAAGTGCCTGCAAGCTGTACAAGTTTTAAGAAGCAACATTTGGCTTTCTCTGTAATCAAACAAGAAGATTGCTTTTGCCAGATTTCTGAGCAGGTGGTAGGATACTAAAAGTTGATGTTTATGGATGGAGTAGATATTTTGAGTGCAGAGATGACTTTTTATGATAATATCCTGCTATATTAACTTCAGCTACAGCCTTTGTTTGATGGTATTTAACCATCACCCAAAATAAAGCAGCTTCAGAAAATTACCTTTTCAGTGAGATGATATTTACAGATGAAAAGTCCAGAGGTACAGTAACCATACACAATATTATCCTTCAATCTGACTGCTGAGCTCAAAGGGCAATCCAGATCATAACGCTCCTGTTTAATGGCACTAGCATCAAACATTCCTTGGTCATTAACATACTCATCATTATCTAGAAGCGTGAAAAAAGAAACAGGGAGGAAAAGGCATCATTACCACTAATGCAGGTGCTTCACCCATCAAGTAATTAAGAAAATCAGTCTCAGCAAGGAGTGAGCATTATGTGAGTTTTCAAGGAGACTAGGAATTAAGACACCTAGGTTTGACACTTACTCTGGGGGTCGTGCCAATCTAGCACACTGCAGTGAAGCAGAGAGACAGCTCTAAAGAAGTCCTAGAAACGGTTTAACCACAGTGATGTAATTGTTTGCATACCCTGATTTACCCTGCTCTGCTGTGCCTTAGTTAAATTTATGCATTTAAGACCTCTCATGACAACTGAATTAGTTTTCCACCTGTTTCCAGAAAGTGCCCCGAACTGATCATTCCAAGAATATCAGTTTTCCAGAAGGTGAATGGAAGTTTGCCTTTCTTAGGCGTCCTTAACCCCCACCCCTTTTCCTCATAGTGACACTTTTCTCATAGAAAGTTTCTTTAACATTTCCTATTGGGACACAAGGTAATATTTTTTAAACACAGTAGACTTTTTCCTTGGTGCTTTTACACAGAAAAGCTATAACAAAGACAGGGAATCACTATTTTTTTAGATAGATCAACCTTTAATATTTTCCTTCTGAGCTATTACATACCTATAATAATTCTTTGAAGAGGCTGGTGGGATTGATTCCCCTTTGAACACCCGATATGCTAGTCTGCAAAAGGGTGATGCCTAGAACAAGGTCTCTGTGACTGGCTTCGGGCATTGCCCACTCAATAGTAATAATAACAGCAATAACAACCACCACCAGTAGAAGTAGTTGTTAAGCGATGGCTTTGTGAATCTGCAAATGAATTACTTCTTCCTTCCTTGGCCTTCCCTTAAAAGATCACATTTTGCAATGATTGAGCTGACTATAAAGCCTACCGAATGCTGTATGAGAAATGATGTCCCAGGAGAATGTACAGAGGAGATGAAGAAAGAGATTAAGATTTGTGTTAATGGATGGCAATAATATGATCTTCCCTTAGAAAAATATCACAGAATATATATTCTTACCTGTTGTGAGTTCTGAAGGTAGATAAAAAACTTCCAGTCTTGCTCTCTGGCCCGCTCCCACATTAAGAAGTGCCGCCACTTCAACTAAGTCCTTGTTGAAGTCAGAAACTACAGAGAGATCCAGCACTTCATCTGCTAAGGCTGAAGCAGGTAGGGAACATCAATGCAAATTGTTACTGAATCACGGTAACGTTTTTGCTGAGTTATCACATCAAACAAAGAGACCCATGTTCAGGACACATCTCAGCTCAACCACACAGTTTGGAACTTGCATGAAAATATCAGACAAGCCACAACCTGGCTTTGGAAAGTGCGGCACGCACACAACTTCAGCTAGAGGCATCCAGCACTGAGAGTGCTAAGTGTTACTATGACATTAAACATTCAAATATGACTTTACATCCAGCTTGAACTGTAGCAATTTTGAGGTTCTCTGCTGATAACCACCACTTAAAGTTATGATGAAGTTCTATACTTATAGATGCGATCTGTAAGTATAACGTTAGTGGAATTGAGAGGCTGCAAAAACAAATACACAAATTTCTGAAGAATTATTCTGTGACTTAAAATTCCATCATTTTTATTCTTTAGCATCCAGCAGCAAAGCTGACAGTTCCAGCAGTCCTCACGTTAAAGATGTCCGGGGCAGGCAATTGCACCCAGCTATCATGATTTTTACTCTAAATTCTCTCAAGATGAGCCACAAAAGTCTTAAGTTCTTTGCCACTACTATTCCTTTTGTGCTGGAGTTGTGATCAGCTGGTTAGCTAATCCATTCTCTTCCCTCTGACTTACCTGCTCCTTTGCTAACTAAAACTAAATAAAAAAAAAAAGAAAGCAAGTACACCTAAAATACAGTAAATAGTGAAAACACAGTGTAGTTAATGCTGTAACATTTATTACCTACATATCCAAGAACTTGGAATAATTTTGAAGGCCGGGCATCTAGAATAAAGATATGTCCTTCTGCAGCCCTAGTGATGAGGAACCGGCCACTCTGGTCATAACTAGGTGAAAAAAAAATCCAAATAGAAAACAGCTCAATAAAAAGAGTCAAATAATTCCACTCCAATAACTCTGCTGACTTCACTGAGGGCATAAACGCAACTGAAATTTCAGCTTCTAGGTTTACAGGATTAGGGTCTGATATAAAGTGCAGTTATGAGTGCAATTTCTAATTGTGTGGGTGGTCAATCTAAAGCTAACGATGCTCCATAGCAGTCTGTTAACAACTTCAGCAAATCTTTAATGAAGTTTATGTTTTTAAAAATAAAACGGCTATACAGATTTTGATATTATTTTTAATAGACATGGCTCTGTTTATATTGATTTGACCTTGAATGAGTTGCTTTCCGTATCTATTTTTAATGTTTTATCTTAGGTAGCTGTGGAAAGTGATCACATCTGAGTCTCCAAATAACAGGCAGACTAATATTAAAGTTTAACTGTTCAATATCCATTTTATTTTTTAAAAAGTAGAAGTAAAATACTCTCAGATTTTTCAATAATGGAAAAAAGCAACCAACCAAACAAAAAAAGCCTTTTAGATCACTAGAGCTTATTACAGGAGGACTGGTAAATTCCAGAACAGTGAGCAAATGAATAATTAACAATGGTAATAAAAATCCACCGTATAAAAAGGGATGACCAAAAGGCTTATACTTAATTTCACAAAAACTTAAATTTACTTCTAGTGAGAAATGGCCCTCTAAAGTTGGATACATGGAATTGTGCATAATTATTGCACACAGTGATCTGCCAGAAAGGATCTTATACATGAGTATTTTCAGTGCTCAGTTAAACCTTCTTAAAATACAGGTTTATTATATTTCTCTCATATAAATCCTGCCACTACCTCTCTTGCAAGCAATTCAGAATATGTTGGAAAATAATTGAAACCATTAAAATATTTTACTTTGTTATTTTTGGAATCAAAGCTTGAACAGTTTTTTTGTTCAACTAACAGCGTTACTCAAGAAACAGATTGACAATATTACTGCCCCTGCTGCTTCATACTTACTGCAAAGACAACACTGGAAATTTGGAAAGAAAAATTCTGTGAACAACCCGTGGAGCTTCAGCTTTGGTAACATCAAGAAAATAAGATTTGACCTCTTATGGTCCCAACAGCAACGCTGCTGGAGGAGGGACAGCAAGCCATAGCTGTTGCCTAGTTGAGAAACAAAATATGATTAACAGTTCCATACCTTTTTTTACAACTATTCTGTATGTTAGTATGCGACTTCTTTTACTATTTAGAAGTCCCTAAAATTTGAAGAAGAAACCTCAAATGGTTCAGCTAAAAAACTTGTTTTTAACAAAGTATTTTAGAGACGTCTTGGCTTTTTTCCCTATGCTCTGTATCTACATATCAAAAGCCAATTCTGCACTCCTCAGAAAAAAATCATTATACCCACATTTAAAGTGAAATAAGTCCCACCTCAATGAAACAGTGAGTGCATTGTTATGTGTACAGCTCTTACAGAAAGGGATGAGTCTCTTACTGTGTCAGATTTCAGGGTTTGAATGCATCTTAAATCAGGACAAAGCATTAACAGTTTTAAATACTTTTATCAACTCAGTTTCAAGAGCCTGGTCATTCAAGGCATTTAGTTTTTACAGACTCAAAACTTTTCCATTCAGTTCTGACACTCATTAAAAATAAATATTTCATCAAATATTATAAAAATTTAGATTGTTATTTACAAATATGTGCTTAAAGACACATCACTACAACAACCCAAACCATTCAATGATTCTATGACATGAGGTTGACATGTTGCCTCTGCTTTATGGCCCAGTTCAATAGATGATTAGTTCAAGTAAACGTAATATTTTTAAATCTCTTTCATGGGTTGTACAGAGACACTACTGATCTTTCCTCACCACAGGTTGATCCAAATCTGTGGAATATTATGCTATGAATTAAGAAATACTAAAGAAAACTTCAAGCATCAGTCACTAAATGAGCTCCTGGTTGCGTGTACCTGAATATCAAGGTTGAGCTTGCTGAGGCAAGTTCCATCTTCCAGGAACCAAACTTGTACTTCACCTGAAATTGTTACAGACTATTGAACAGAGAAAAAAACATAGTCAAAAGAGAGTGGAATAACCAAATAGTCTGGAAATGACTAGTGATCTTTTATAGAATATAAATTCAAATAGTGTCTGAGCAGAGCAGATCAAGGATTACTAGTTTTGCTTGAAATTACCTTGAATTCCCTTTAAGTCCAGTTGCTGCAAGGTACGCCTACCTACGGAAAATGTGTAATCATTTCTGTGAATTGATGCAAATACAGGAATGTTTTTTAAGCAGAATGAGACAATCTAGGGCAAAACATGTAAGCTTGATCAATATTAGCACTCCCACCATTCAGCCTGCAATAGAAAACCTGCTTATCATTTTGTTTGCACAGGAAAGGGCTTAAGGTGACATCTGGTTTTCTCACATGAAAAATTATGTGTATCATGTTTTTGAGGCCTTCTTATAACCAGGAAATTTTATAATTCCACAGTGAAGTGTGGCTAGAGATCAATCAACCCTCACATCACTCATTCAGACTCAGGTAAAATTTGTCATTCCCATGTTACTGACAAACAAACAGATTATCAGCAAAACTAATTGATTCACACCCCAGAATTTCAGGGCTGGCTACTTGAAGAATTCATGGCCTTGAGATGAATCAGTTGCAGGAGTCCAAGACATAGGAGGAAAGCAAGGAATATTTCAGAATGAACAGATCCATGAGTAATGCCTCGTTGTCCCTGGACCTGGGACAAAGGCATCTCTCAGGCTATTCCAGTTTGTGCTGGAGGCTGAAAAGATCAGCAGGGATTCCTTGTTCCGACATCTATTCTCTGAATTGAATCAACCTTTTGCTCAGCTGTGTTCCTGACCACTAGTGAGACAGCAAATAAACAGCAGAACCATACAACATTTTAGCAGCCTGCGAATTATCCACCCTGCATTCCAGGGCAAGTTCTGACCCTTCTATAGGCCATACCTGAATTAATGCCATTTAATTCCGTAATGAGAAGGTTTTCCACAACTGTAACAAACACCAGAACAGTCACGATCTCTGCAAGGCTTTTGATTTTGTGTCTTACCAACGTTTTGGTCATCTGAAAAGAGCCACAATTATATACAAGGAAGAAAATAATTTCTTACCACACAGTACTTGTCCCCTGGAGTAAGAAAATCAGCTGTCAGGAAACAACTACTGCATGTGTCCAGGAGTTTGACAGCTTCTCCACTGTGGGCAGGTTTGTAAGCATAGATTGTCCCCTGACAAACAGAGAGAGATAATCCATCCCTGGGCTATGAGACTTCTCATTAAAAGCTGTCAAAGACTTCAAGAAAAAATACTCATCTTCCTGAGCTCTTTAAAGTTTCATACTCTACTCTAAATTGAGGTAAAAAGTGCCCAGTAGAATTCAACTGAATTTAGTAAATTATATAAATTTACACTAGCTGAAAATCAGGATGGTTCATTTGAGAGTGATCCAGCTAGTCACGTTTCCAAGTTTTGTTTCTCATAACTGCTTTAATTTAAAACCACCCTATTTCGTATTGCTCCAGAAACCAATCAATATTCTAAAGCAACATAAAACACAAATAATAAATCTTAAGCTTCAAAAGATGTTTTTATCTAAAGACCTCAAAACCTTTTAGAAACAATTCATAACTAATGTAGACATAGATTTTAGAACTTCTCTACGCATTTTACAAAAGGAGAGTGAAATCAGAGACAAAGTGTGACCAAAGTTACCCCCACAAAAAAACCCAAACAAACCACATTTAAATGCCAATTTAAATTATTAAAGGTCTGGAAAACCAGGGATAATTTGAGGATTTGGGACTCTTGTGTAAGATTTCTGGACATCAGGCTGGTCAAAGAAGGATCTTTGACTGGGTGGCCAGACAAATTCAGATAGATGCACAGAACAAGTCTCCCGCATAGCCACAGTAGGTCTGATGTACCCAAGGCCCAAGATTTCATTGCAAACACAAGATGGGCTAAGTTTACCTCTGGTATAATTTGTTGACTTGTGTGATTACATTACAGACATTTCATACTGGCAGTGCCAGCATGCACATACAGAATAAAAGGAACATGCCATTATATAATGCCGTTATCTCAAATGCTATACCTGGTCAGTGACAAGCAGAAGCACAGCGTAATCAGGTGAGAATATGAGGCTGGATATGGGTTTTAAGATATCAACGCAGATTTTCGTCTCATACTGCAGATCTTTGATGTGATAAAAGAATAAAACGCCCCCCTGTGCAGAAAAGTACAAATCCACATCAGGTCAAGGTCAATTATCCCAGCCTGAAGGTCAATTATCCCACCCACTCTGGCAAACTGAACTGGCAAAACCTTCTGAAATTCTCTGGAGCAAGTGTGTTTAACTGTATCCCATTGCTAATGGTCTCATCTGCCTTCATGACGTTTAAATCCAGATGACTCTTATCCTGCATAACGCATTTTTTGAAAAATCAAGGTGTTTTTTAATACAAGTCTTACTAACAGTCCATGTTTGATAACAGACTCTCTCATTAGTAAACACTTGAGATTCCACATTGTTTCTTTTGTGACAGTATAGGGATTTGTCCCTCTCTTAAGCAGCACTGTATAATGTAATCATCATTTTGGATTAAATATTGAGTGAGATTCAGCACAAAACAATTTGGTGGTTCTCTTGGTCATTTTTTTCTCCTCTCCTATTTTTTGTCCATCCTTCTTTCCTGTTCCTCTAGAACTCTCTTTGCCTTTTGTTAAAAATAGTATTGTCCTCTTTGGTTCCTTCTTTGACTTAAAAAATGGAATCTCTTCCCTCCCTGCTCCTTTCTGAGTTCTTGTCTCAAGTTCTAACAAAGAAGATATATGACAAAACCAGAGAGGACCTCCACTTTTTTTCTGACTTCTGTCTTTGCAGTGAGCTCTGCAAATACACTCCATTTGAATGCTTTTTGATTTTCACACAATAAGTTACAAGCATAAAGGATGCCTTACATTTCCAGCTGCATACAGTCCCCCGTTACAAAATGCCACGGCAAATAAAACTGATTGTTGTGGATCCTCTGGTTTGCCACCTGAAAGCACAAAGGCAACAAGAAACATCAAGTTTAATTCATTGCAACCATGTGTCCCAACTTCAAATCTGAGATGATTTACTACTTGTGAGTAAAAAGGCTCAACGGGCTATATATTCTTTGGACTTTGTGCTGTGATGATGAAGGACAAGGCTGGTACACATAATTTAAAGTGACAGTACTACTGTGGTCTGATGAATTAGAAATTAATTTGAGAAATCAAAACTTGTCCCAATGTCTGGCAACCTTCACTGTGGAAGTATTTTTTTTCCCTAATTTCTACTCAGAATTTCCATTGATGCAAACTGTGCCCTTTGCCTGTCAGGTTCCATCCTGTCTGTAACCTTTCATGAGTAGCTGAAGCAACAGTAAAATCCCCCATTTCCTTTCCACTGGGCTGAAGAGAGTTCTCACAGCCCATCTTTGTATGACACACGCAGACTCTGCAATAATCTTTGTGGCCCTGTGCTGAACTTTGTCCACTACGTGAATGCCTTTTTTGTATTGTGGAGCCCAAAACAAAACATTTGAAACAAACCCTAAATCCTAACTCAACTAAATCACAAGTGATTGCAGTTCTAAACAAAGTTACTAAAACTAAGCAGTAGAGAACCCATTCTAGCATCACTTATTCCAATTTAAACTAGAATGAACAGAAATTATTTCCCTGCCACTGTTTTTCCAGAGGCTATTCATTTGGCTGTCTACTAGCACAAAAGCTATTAATCATTTCTCCTGTAAACATATAAAAGGTTGCCATTGATGTGTCTTACAGAGGTCAGTGTGAGCTGAGTTTTTCTAACCAGTGGCTTCCTGCTGTACTCACATATTATTACTCCCAGACATCATTGATGCTGGCTAAAAATCAATTAGCTTGATTTGAACATGGAAATACCTTTCTTTTTCTGCGCTCCTCGAACATATGACACGATGTCTGACACTTTACACACGTATTCTGCACAAAAGAAAACAATATATAACGTCAACCTTGTTTATATGTCAGTATTGCAATAAAAGCCAGTTATAGCCCAGTCTACTGAACAAAAGGTGAAGTTTGGTATATTGAATCAAAAATGTGCATTCTTCTCCAATATCCACCATCTCTGTCATTTATGCATCTGAGCTGGCACAGTCGTTACGTGGTTCAGCTTACAGCTATAAAAGGGAGATAGTCATACATGGACTGTGATCCAGATGCAGATTTATCTATCTTCTAGTGCTAAGTTCTGGTTTTGTTATTTCCATTCATAATTTTTTAATTAGATTTACTTACAAAGGAAAGTTTAGCCAGCCTGAAAATTGCCCAAGTGAAATGTTGTGGCTGCTTACGGTTCTGTTTGCAAAACCATAACAGGAGCTTGGCACGTGCTTCGAGTTGGACACACATGTAAGCATTCTGCTGAGCAGATACAGATTGCAGTACATCTTAAATTAAGCAGAAGCTTCAGTAAAATACGAATACACACAGTGTTCTCACACAGATTTAGGACAGGACTCAAAGAATACACAAGTGGAGGAAAATCCCAAATGGCAAAAATTCTTATTGCCTTCTAACGAACTGGCAAACCATTTCTGGTCACGCCTCAGCTTTATATTTGTTTGTGATTTTCAGCTCTTGATATGGCAAACTTAAGAGTTTGATGGTTTCAAAAACAGAGGAATAGTGCTGGTTTGCTGATTTTTTTTTCAGAGCTGCCTTCCATTTCTGTGCTGACTATCAAAACTGGATAGAGATACAGAACTTTGGGAAAGTCAGGGATATTTACAGCAGCTTAAAAAAATAATGTATTACATGGCAAAAGAAGAAAACAAGATTATCATCAGCCTGTCCATTAACACTGATTCAGTGTTTATTAAACATTGCTATGCTGGTCTACAGAAGGATATTATCCAGTTCTAGTGATAGAAATAATAATTTTTCACGGAAAGGGTCATTGGGCACTGGCAGAGGCTGCCCAGGGAGGGGGTTGAGTCACCTTCCTTGGAGGGGTTTAAGGGACGGGTGGATGAGGTGCTGAGGGACATGGGTTAGTGATTGATGGGAATGGTTGGACTCAGTGATCTGGTGGGTCTTTTCCAACCTGGTGATTCTATGATTCTATGAAGTCAAAGACGTCTTCTGTTCACTTTCTGTGCTTCATATGTAATGCATTAATGCCTGATAATCTTTATAGACTTGTTTTGAATACAAAATAGTTCCTATAATTGCTGACCTTAAGGAATTCTATTAAGCAATATTACGTCAAATTTGGTTTCGTTTTTTAAAGATTCATCATGAGCTCATCTGTTCTAACATCATCTACCGTATCAGAGGAGGACAGTCCAATATTTCATGCAAAATAAAATGCATTACTGGTGCTTAACTAACAGTAAAAATACATATAGCTGGTATATTAATAGTTTATTGTTAACCTAGTAGGGCTGGTTAATAAGATCAGGACTGCTGTAACTATTGTTCATTTTATCAATTTTGATGTATTTAGAAGTTTTTCTTTTTTTTTTTCCAAAAAAAAATGAAAGCAAATTGTTGGGTGCTAAAGAAACCCACCCAGAAGTTCTGAATGTTTATCCTACTAATAAAAGAAATATGTCTTTACAATTTCTGTAAGATATACAATAGCAGAACAGCAGAAAGCAAAAAAAGCTTTCACCTATCCTTTTTCCTCCCTACTTGAATAAAAGACACCACACAGCTATTTCTTACCAGGGAGAGGTTTTTGTTGAAGAACAGAAACACTGCCTCTCTCAGCATCAATTGCCATAACATATCCTTCCTTACAGCCCAAGTAAATCTCTGAGGTCGCAGTCCAGCAGTGGGCAGTAGGATGCACTGACGGCTTAGCGGAATCTCTTGGCTTCAGCAAAAAAAATAAACAAGTTCAATTAACGATTGACAAATATCTGTACAAGCAGTTACGTACATTTTACAGCAAAAAAAAAAAAAAAAGAGCACTCCCTCATAGAGCCTGAGCACCTGTATAACTTCAGTCCTATTTATTCAGTTAGTCCTTCACTGAGGGGAGTAATTTGAAAAACGAGAACATTCTCCAGAGAAGTCTGTCTGGAGACAGTGGTGGAGAACTCACCTCTCTCTCTAGAAGCTTGTCTGAATGATGAATTATATTTTCATTTTAAAATTACATATTTTAAAATTTGAATTTATCTGAATTTATTCTCCAGCGCTTGTGTCTGTTACAGGTTTGTCCCCTAGCTTGGAATCCATCCGGTACTTTCCCTACCCTTGCAACAATGCTGACCCACCATAACCAATATTTTAATGATAAAATTATGATAAAATTCAACACTCTGAGACCCCAGAAGTTTGTTGTGTTTTTTTTTTAATGTCAGAATAGCACTGGAAGCCCAAATTGAAATGGTTACCCACTATTATCTCACCCTGACAAATGTTTTTCAAATTACTTTTCAACATAGTCTTCCACTGCATAGACATTACTTGCACATGTGGTCTTGCATACTTGGCAGTACTAAAGCACACTTTGTTTGAATAGTTTAGCGTATCATATAATCCAAATTACTCTGTAAAACAGCTCTGTCAACCTTTGTGTCATCTGCAAATTAGTTCCAGAAATATCCTTGCCACAGACTTTGCATGTGCCTTGAATTTCATTTCACTGAAATAAATCTCATAAATCTATCATTCTCAAATCAGGAAGAACAGAAATTCACCATCAAATGTTATTAAAGACAGTGATCTGCTCAAATACAATAGTAATAGGGGTCATATAAATACCACGATAGAAAGAAATAGATGGAACAGGGTTTGGGGAGGGGAAAAGGGGAAGAAAACACAAGAAAACCTTGTAAGAACATTTAAGAGAAGATCCAAAGCATGTGAGCAGAAGTGGTGAGGAACACTAGACAATAAGATGGATGAAAAAGAATGAAGAGTCTATAATTCTATAAAACAACACCTGCTGTCTCAATAAAGGTTCTATAAAAAGGAAATATAGGTGGACTTGGGATGAAAACATAGGACAGAGATTCATAAGCGCCTAGATGTTGCTAGTAAAATATGCCAAGGGCTGGCTACATGATTCTGGGTAAGAAGCCTACTCTCTATTTATGCTTACAAAGCATTTTGAATTTCTCAGCGGGGAAATGTTACAGAAATAAAGTATATTAATATTTACTTTATAAATCAAATAGGACTAACAGTAATAAATCTATAACAAATGGGGCTTTACATCACCCAGAAAAACATTTAATATAGGCATTTTTGCTGATTTTATGACTCTTGAAGATCACAAATCTTTGGGAAGGCTGCAACTGAGCTCCTGTGAATCAGGAGCTTTCTGTGTAAAGATGACTTCTATAATATTCCTTTGTACCTGCTGCCATGACTGTCTTAACACATAAACTAAATAAAATATGGAAAACTGAGGATGAGATTGTGTAAATTCTAAACTAGGTTGCTTCCTGAACTGCGCATTAGTAAGGTGGTGTATAAAATTATAATAATGATGATGATGATAATGCTGTCTTTCTTTGAGCTTCTCTCCCTTTTAAGTAGCAACTCTTCAGAGAAAAAAAATCCATGATGGATCCTTGTAATGAAAAGTTTTATAAAAGGACAATTAAATAAAATTGGTACTGGATGCCAAGAGGACTCAAGTATTTTTAACTGCCATTTTTTTTAGAAAATGTTGAGCCTAATACTAAATCTTTTCTCCCCCCGGCTGGTCTAGGTAGTTCCAATTGTAAACGATAATAAGAAGGAAAAGGCACACATCATCATTACCTACCATTTACACTTTATTCTCCCATGCTACATGACTGGAATATTTCAGTGCAGCATTAACTAAATAAGCCTGACCAGAGACAAAGGCCTACACAGTAAAAAGGAAACTACTTTAAGTACCTTCTCAGCAAGACGTCTTTCCATTTCAAGCTTAGCCAGCATTTCTGCTTTCTCTCTCTCTTCTTGAGTCAAGTATTTTTCAACTTTAATCTGAAGGAAGAAAATGAGGGTCATATCAGGGTTCTTCTCTCCAAATGTGATCACATGCAGACTAAGAACCTTTGGAAAGAGGGGCAATACTAATTCTTGATGCTTTTTGTATCTCTGCTCCATGATAATACTCCTCAAGAGGACATTGTTCTTTCGAACACCCCTGAAAGCATATTTAAAAATGCTAAAATAGAAACTACCATCATTTTTGTTGAGATTAGTTGTATTTCTTGCATACCTTTTCTGACAGTGAATAACACGAACTGGTGAGAGAACAGAGAGAATTGGGAAAGACTGACCAAAAGAGCATGAGATTGGTGGAATATATTGTATAAGAAGCATGGTGCTTCTTTATAAATTATCATTTCAATTTATAATTACAGTACTAAGCACGGTTTAGTACCCACACACTTAGTCTAAAACTACTTAGTCTCAAAATGGTGCTCAGAATAAACAGAGAAACCCTTATCTATGGAAGTAAACCCTCCAAGCCTGGCTTGAATCTTACACTCAGGAACAGGGGGAATATCTACCTAATTTATAGCCAATTAAAAACTTAACATCAACGAATTAAGATTGTATACATCTTATTCATTTTGGATTGACTTATTATAAGTTTTCTCCCTAAAGAGTGAAGGGAAGCAAAAGAGACAAAAAGATGATTTTAAGTACACAGACACATCTGTTTTCAGCTTTTCAATGTCTGGCAATGACAGGAATTAAATAAATATATTTGAGTAGGTGAAAGAGAAAGATTCATTTTTCAAACACCTCTGAATCCTGAACTGTGAGTGCTCGCTCTGGTATCTCATCATCTGTAAGAGCTGGCTCCCACACTTCCAACTGCAGATCAAGTTGTTCCAAGATTTCTCGGATCCTCAGGTTTCTTTCTTTCACTCGTTCTATCTCCTGCTCCTTTTGTTGTGCAACTATGTCAAATTCCTTATTAAAAGCAGTTTTCAGTTTGTAAATGATGTCCTGAAATACCAAAAAGGGAAACAGCAATATGGCACAGGTCACATCCATCCATGATTATGGGACCACTCCTCAAGCCATCAAAACCATAAATGTGTGTAATTGTATGTGTGACAGGGAGATAAACTGGTAAAGCCCTTTAATGAAAATCATATAGGCAGAGTTCAAGCTTTGTTAAATAGAGGTGGGCAAACTATCATTCGTGGGGTTTTTTTCCCGCATAGAAATTTTTATTGCTGCATATTGCTGCAAACACTGGATAGAAAATTCTATTTGCTTGTTTTTGAATTCTTTGGCTGAAAGAAGGGGCCTCAAAGGAAAAAAACACATGACCTATAAATCTAGAGACTGTAAATCACAGGTAGAGGGGCATACTTTTAAGGGACATACACGCTAAGGACATATTTTCCTGATTTTTAAGTGATTCATCCTGCAGTTTCAATAATGCTTTTATGTGATTTTCTGCCTGGCATATGTAAGAAAAATTCCCTCATTAAATAAATAAACAAAAGTCGTAAACTATTTTTTTAAAACAGCTAAGACCTTACAATGATTTTAAAAATCATATATTCTCGGTGCTTAAATTCTTCCTTTAGCCTACAGAATTGACCTCAACAAAGCAGAACAGAATATTAAGAGAGAAAACTATGTGTGTCTCCTACTACATCAATTTAATAAAATGAAACATGGAAAGGATTTCAGTTCTATCACCAGATTTTACATTTTGAGATGCTTAGCTGTCTGCAATTTGTATTACAATAAATATTTTTGTGGCCATGATTATTTCATTGGTTTCTAATACAATAATAAGTTATGATGTAGTAAGGCAGGATGGCAGATAACATAAAGTGTTGCTGGGAGACAAAAGGCTGTGCTCAAGTGTTTGTCAGCTACCTATCTAACTCTCAGCAAATTCACTGCACTGGCCAAGAACACAGCAGACTTGTCTGCTATTAGATATATCGTATGCATCTTGAAAGCCACACAGTAGAAAGATCTCGTTACATCCAAACTTACATCTAAAATTGCTCCTTGTGTTTCTTCCCCATCTGCTTTAAAAACTAGTGTATCTACTAGATTTTATGTATTACAACGCATAACTGTTGAGCTCTGCTACCAGTTGTAGCCTTAAAGAGCTCTGATGAGGCAATGCTTTACTGTTGTTTAACCACTTCTGCCCTTGCAGATCATCTTCATAAGAAGCCTTTTATGTAGCATGTTTACTGCTTAATAAACAGGCCAGGGTAAGAGAAGGGAGAGTCGGATAGTAAAGAATATTAAATAACAGAAACACTGAAGGCTCCAAATGAAGGGCTGGTAAGACTGTAAAGAAATGAAATGGTGTGAGGATACAGCTGAACTTTCATTCAGCAGCAAATAGTATGGAAAGAGGTCATGTTTCCACAGGCATGCTGAGCTGTGCAAGCCAGCTATACAAACACCAGAGGACAAATAGAAATACTCTCAAATTGGGTAACCAATTTCATAAAAACGTTTTTCTTCCACACCTGAGCTGGCAAATCCACATGGTGCTTTGCTGCACGATGTGCATTTATCTGTAACACAGTGGCCTGTGCAACTCTCCATTGTAGTGTCAGTACACCCAAAATCTGAGCGTCTGTGACTGCTATGAGAACCCAAAGGTGTGGCAGTGCCACTACAGTAATACAAACTTGAAAAGACATCACCTTTAATAACACTATCTGATTGACTTTCTGCTCCCTACTGTGCAAGTCCAGTTGGTGGTACAGGATAGATGTATCTCCACCATACTGAGAGCTCAGACTTCCAATCAGGCAGGAAGATGCATTATCATCAGCCGTTACGTCTTCTGTCTTCTCTCGTTCTTCCTCAGGTAATACAGTCTCAGACTCAGTCTCAGGATTTTTCTTCTGAGCCTGAATATCACAAACATGACAACTGTGTTAATTTTGTATACGAACCAGTGGCACACGTATGAAAAAATTCTAGAGATCATATTCTGCAATTAAGCCCAGTGATCAAAAACCCACAAGTTGAAGTGAACGTATACAGAATATTTGGTCCAGTTGTAGGATCCCCAGTACAAGAAAGACACAGGCATTCCGGAGCAAACCCAGCGATAGGCCACTAATACAATTAAGGGTTTGAAGCACCTAATATGTGAAAAGAAGCTGAGCGTGCTGGGATTGTTTAGCCTCAAGAAGGAGAAGGCTCTGGGGGTGGTGTTTAATAACACATATAAAAACCTGAGGAGTAAGGACAACAGAGCCAGACTCTTCTCAGCGGTGTCGGTGACAGATTGAAAGGAAATGGTTATACATCAAAATACAGAACATCCAACTTAAATATAATGAAACACATTTCCTCTGAAGGTTGTCAAACATGGGAGAAGGTAGCCTATAGAGGTTATGGAATCCTCCATCCTTGGAGATATTCCAAACCTGACTGGACATGGAGCTGAGTAAATTGTTCTAGGTGGGCTGGAGTAGATGACTTCCAAATGGCTTATCTAACCTCAGCTCTTCTGTGATTCTTCAATACTAATGCATTTGTTCTAAGTAAAACCACAACATTTCATCTTTACGAATATCTTCAAATTTTTAGGGAAGTATTTCTACAGCGAAAACGGACCCAAGAAATGTGTCTATGTAAAAAAGGGGTTAAGATGCCAACTCAGAGCATTCTGATCTGAAATGCCTATATGCAGTACTTCAAAGGGATTGTACCTCATCATCAGCTGTCTCAATCTTCTTTAACTGGAGAACTTTCTCCAGAATTTTCAGTTCTTCTTCAGTACGTTCCTTCATTGGATAATTTTTCACTTCAGAAGCTATATGGAAGCACTGTTCAATTATATTTTTTTTTTAGAAAACAAAAACACCCAAGGTAAAAACTTCTTCAGAACACATCTGTTAATTCATTTGTCCAAAAACTGAATGCTAAATAGTTACAGAGGCTTCTTAAAATCAGAAATAATATTGATGATCAATTAATGTAGACAATCCAGCAAGAATATAGGAGTCAGAAAAAAACCATTTGCCTTTTTGGTAGTAAAAATGGTTGGTTTAAAATTTGCTGCCTTTATTTATTTTTTTTTTTAAATAACCTCTGGCTATGTCCTCTTTATTCACAGAATTCAACCAGGACAAGATTTTTGGTAAAATTACTCGGTCTTTAACCACCCTTGAGATAATCTAGTATCACTAGTTTGACTAATATCCCTCTGTTTAAAATAGGCAAAATCAGGGTTAAATTTTGCTTTTACATTCTGTGTTGCAGAAGTCCTACTGACCCAACACAGAAACATAATATTTACCTTCTCCTTTTAGCAACACTGCATGAAGATATTCTCTAGTATCTAGGAACTAAGGAGTTACTTATTTGCTTATTAGCACATTTATCCACTTTAAAAGGCAAAATCAGCCAGGCTCGGTCAAAATCAACAGAATGAAAGATTTGCATGAGCCCTGGAAAGAAGTGGTTTTTTTCCTCATACCATAAGCAAACCAGAAATGTGTTATACTTCTATTTATTTTGTTTCAGTACCTTAAGGAATCAATAAACTACTGCAGTAAGTGAGTTAGAAAGTGATGGTTACCTTAACAGCACGTCCTTTTACACACATTGGATCCCAGCACTCATGTTTGATGACACTCTGCAAATAGCAGTTGGCTAAATTCTCCATTTCAATCTCCTTCCTCACCTTTCAAGATACAGAAAAGAAAATAATGACATGTGGTGCAAACCAACAAGATATAGGCAATTTGTATTGAGTTGTTGAAACAAACCTGGCAGATTAAATGAATTACCCGTATTTCATAATCTTAGACTACTGCAGCTATCTTCTCCAAAAATGATATTGCATACTACTGCTACTGAAAGGTGTCATTTCATATGTGAAGAAAAGCATTCCAGAACTTAAGCAGCGCTGTACCCAAGGTCACAGTGTCAGATTTACAGTTTCTGGCATAGATCATATTCCAACTGGCAATATCTGCATTAGCAGATTCACCTGCTTCAAAAAGTGACTTAAAATACTTTTACGCTTTCCTGCTTCTCAACAGTGAACAACTTTGAGATCATCTTCTATTCTTCAGTTATTGCTTCTCCTTTTCACTGCTAGTTTTAAAATGTTCTCTTTCCACTCTATCATACCCTGGCCACTTCTTCTTCAGCCTTTTCTTGTGCTCTTTCCTGTTCTTCTACATCCAGGTTGAACTCCTGCTGCTCCAGTTTCTCAATGTCTGGCACCAGTTCATTTTCATGCATCATTTTCTGAACCTGTTTTTTTAAAAAATAAGTATAAGGAATAAAAAGTAATTCGAATGTGAATAGAGGAAACACTGGTTTTAACACTGTGGAACTTGATAACAGAGAAAATCATTTTAATTGCCTCCACTTTTAACTGCTTCATGGTAATTGGTAGAACGTGCTGCCTGTACCTAGTGACAGAGACTACTATGTGAATATATTTCATCCTTCCCTTAAAGCTCATTTGGATGTTATATGTGGAGTTGTGCATACTTTCTAAGAATCTGTAGCATGGAATTGTTCATTCTTTAGTTCTGAGAACTTTCAAAAGTTTTTATCTATCTCATGCAGTTCAACAAAGGGAAATGCAAAATCCTGCATCTGGGGAGGAACAGCCCCATGCAGCAGGATATGCTGGGAGCTGAGCAACTGGAAAACAAACTGGAGAAGGAAGAGCAGAGGATGACAGTTTCTATAACGGAAGGCTGTTAGACCAGCAGAAACTAGCCTGCTGAGGGGATAGATTGCTCAAGATATAAGGGTGGTACAAATTTTTTAGTTGGAGCAAAGGAACCTCAGAACCAGACAGTTGTTCCTGACAGGTTCAGCACGCTGTCCCTGAAGAGACAAATCTCTCTATTACCTGTCTGCTCAGTGTTTATGACAAAAATGTAACTAAGCACTAGAGCTGATAGTTGTAAAGGAAGTGTACATGTAAACAAAACTGTAAGCTAAGCCATTACACTTGTAAGAAACTCACAGTTTCATGCAGCTTTTTAATTCCCATTTGCAGCTCTTTCTTCTGGTTAGCAAACCTCTCAGTCTCTTCTCTAATGACCTGACATACAACAGATATATTTTTGAAAATAAAAAATAACCCAGGAAACGACTGAAGTGATCTAAAGGAACATTATCTGTACAGAAAACAAAACTCAGAAGGGATTAATAACTGAAATAGACATAAGCTTAATTCAATAGGTTGATTCTTAGAACTGCTAAAAAGAAAAATGATTGTACACCCAGTTCACACTGTAAACTGGTTATACAGAAACAGAGCTTAAAATAAGGAAAGAAAGAAAGTCACTCCTGAGATCACACAGAAAGCAATGATATTTCGTCTTATCATTGAGCCCCAGAAGCTGGAGAATATATACAGCTCTGGTTCATAACAAAAAGAACCTGCTACCACCCATAATTCATATTTCTGAGGAAAAAAATTATCTATGCTAACATTAATATAGCAATTTCCAGACTCACAAAGCACTAAATCCCCTCTCTGCACACTATTAGATCTTTGATGAACTTTTACTCTTAAAAAACTTTGGTTCCACATCATACTCACCTCAACCTTAACCTGGAATAAACCTCAGGGGGTTTGCAATTAATGTCATATTGTTGACTATTGATTTATCAGTGCTGTAGAATTTTTTATTCTGGCCCTTGGGAAGAAGCACCTGCTTGGTTTCTGGTAATAATCTTCAGTGTAACTTCTTGACATTTAGAAGAAAAACATCTTTACAAGTTTCTAAAGGAAGCCGATTTCTCTGGCAATTTCTTTTTTTTTTCATTTACTCCTTGTGTAGAAGTGGCCTTTTGGCCTTTAGAGCTCCTATTGTGCTCAGTACCTGCTCTGGTGTGTTTATAACGTTGACCCTAACTTTTCTAAAGGTCTAGATGGCAACGCCTTAAAGGGAGGCCCAAATGTCAGAAGAGCTTTAGAAAGTAGATTACTTTACAGCACATAATTCAAATCACTACTGACTCTTGAAAACTCCTGTTTTGATTATTACTTGTTCTATCGAAGTACCTTCTTCATTTTCTGATCTATCCACATCATTTCATTGGTATTGGCTGAATATGAACTGGTGACGTTTCCGTCTTCCTCTGTCACCTCTACATTGGAAGATTTAAGCGATGCATCCTGAAATTAAGGATATAAACATCCATCTCAGGTACTTAGAGAGAATAAGAGAGAGACCAAAATAAAATAAAAATTGGACTCGCATTAGAAGCACCACCACGTCATTAAAGAGAATGTTACAATATTTTTACTCCCTAACCAGGCTCCAGATTTGGTCCAGAAAACCCTTGCTGTTATGCAAAGCCTTTTGACTCAAATGGCCTGACATTACTAACTTCTGTAATTGCTGCTTTGCTTGATTTCAACAGGAAAACAAACAACACACAATGTATAGCAGTAATATCACACTGGAAATGACAAATAATTTCACATGAGGAGAAATTGACTTTCACAGAGTTTTCTGTGGCTGAAGAAACCATGTGAAACTGAAGCTGTGAATGCCATCTTCCCATAACTATTCCATTTCCTTGTTTATACTATTCTACAAATTAAGAATTAAGCATATTCAGCCTATCCTTGGGAGTATTTTGCTACTTCTGCAAAAGGATCAGAGTTTGTTTGGAGGACAGTTTTTATCATGTGCAATTTTAGGATAATGATCAAACCTTCCCCCCGCTTCCCTAAAAATAAAAAAAAACCCCACCTTAAATTTCCCTTCTGGAAGTGATTCTGCTGTGGATTCTGGGTCAAAATGCCGTTCTGCCATGGATTGTAAAACAGTATTTTCATTTGAAGTGGACTTGTTCAGTATAGCAAGAAGAGATCGCCAGTGAAGATCAGCTTCCTCAGCTTCAGTATTCTTTACCTTCCTAGTAAATAGAAAATAAATTGATGTATTTTTATGTCTTATAATAAAGGACAAATTATTAAATATTCCATATAACAAAATTACTAAGTTGTTCAAAAATGCCTATTCAATATTTTTACATATGATTTAATATTGTTTGAGTTCTAGCATTCATAATTAAGTGAAGTTTCTTCAGAATTAGAAATTCTGAAAGATTCGTTACCCAGAGTAGAAATACCACTCTGGTGGACCCATCTTCCATTTATGCATCTGCCTGAACATTTGTTATACCACAGAAAAGCTGTAGTTTCACGTGTCCCTCACTCCTAATGTTTGCTAAGAGCTCTCTATGGGCACAGTTCAATTCCCTCCCGTTAAATCTGTAATGTCCCCTAATCACTGAAATAAAATGGTATCTCATGAGATTATATGGCTTAGATCCTCAGACACCCCATTCCAGATGGTTTATTTGAGAGTGATAAGCAGCTTATTATGGGTAATGCTTATCAGAAGACACTCCTTTATCTTGTATTGCAACCGCACCCAAAGTCCAAGACATTCTCCACAACACTGGTGGGAAGCTTTAAATGAGCTAGGGAAGCTACCTCTAAGGATGAGAGGAGTGACTTCATCTAATTCTTAACCTTACTTTGAGACTAATAAAAAGTCTAGAATCACAAATAGATGCAAAATTTGTCTGTCAGGATACAAAAATTCACACCATCAATATTACACATACTTCCATTTCAGGCACACCAGGGCACCATCATTTTTCCCAATAACAAGGATAAATTTGCTATCCAGAGAAAATACCGTGGATCTGATTCCTCCTCCTTGATATGAGTGACAATGCATACGAGCGAGTATATCCTAGAAAAGTCACAGAAGCAGTATGAGTAAATATGTTTTTGTAACAGGGTATGTCTATAAACTATGCTTCTGTATTTTCTTATAGAAGTCAATCCAAAATGTCAACACGAAGTATATAAAAGCCTAGGATTTATGATTTTGTGATTTTTGACTACAGATGGGACAAGTTTCTAGAATACTAATTTTGCAGGTGATGATAACGAAAAGTAGTAAAATTATCTACCCCAAGATTTGCTGGAGAAGAAAGTAAGTAGTTTGTATAATCATCAGTTATAAAAACAATTGTACTATATAATGTTATGACAGTTCATGTTCAACGTAAATTTTTCTGGAACACTTTATATTCAAGCAAAGAAAAGCTTCCAGTGAAAGAAAGTAGCTTGCACACCTCTTCCTCGCGTACACCAAACAAAGCCTGTACCTGGATGCCTACCTACCATAGTAGGAGTGTGATAGACGAACAAAACACCATCGTTCGCTGCTGATGCCAGCCACCGGCCGTTGGGTGATAAACAGAGGATCCCCGATCCAAACTGATTGCTACGAATCCTCTTCTCTGATAAAAATACTGATGGGTCTTCCGATATAGTCTGCCGAACAAAGAAAATGTTAGCAGCAGTTCAGATTATGGAGATGTCTATGCCATTTTGAGAAGGCTGATGGCAGTTTTGTGGGTTATCACATGTGGTGATTTACAATCCAAACACTTGGATTTCTGAGCTCAGGAAGCAGTAACATTGCTACGATGATTTGCTTCTCATCTCTTCAAAAGGGTCTGTGTGTTTTTATGTGCCTGGGCCCAGAGTTGTCAAGGAGGAATGCCCACCTTTGGAATTCACCTTCTTCCTTGACCTGACTCAAACTGGGGGAGACCTATGAGCTACAGAGAGGTCCAGTTCATCAGCAGGCAATGACAGTGACCACTACTTCATTTCAGGCAGGGCTGAGCTGGGTTTGCAGTTGTGTCTTAGAGTCATGGGCTCACATGGGCTCAGTGCTTTTAAGAGCTGGATACTCCAGTTACTCAGCAGACTGCACAAAAGCACAGCTCCAACACAGAAGCTACACATGAAGTGCCTGCAAGCTGTACAAGTTTTAAGAAGCAACATTTGGCTTTCTCTGTAATCAAACAAGAAGATTGCTTTTGCCAGATTTCTGAGCAGGTGGTAGGATACTAAAAGTTGATGTTTATGGATGGAGTAGATATTTTGAGTGCAGAGATGACTTTTTATGATAATATCCTGCTATATTAACTTCAGCTACAGCCTTTGTTTGATGGTATTTAACCATCACCCAAAATAAAGCAGCTTCAGAAAATTACCTTTTCAGTGAGATGATATTTACAGATGAAAAGTCCAGAGGTACAGTAACCATACACAATATTATCCTTCAATCTGACTGCTGAGCTCAAAGGGCAATCCAGATCATAACGCTCCTGTTTAATGGCACTAGCATCAAACATTCCTTGGTCATTAACATACTCATCATTATCTAGAAGCGTGAAAAAAGAAACAGGGAGGAAAAGGCATCATTACCACTAATGCAGGTGCTTCACCCATCAAGTAATTAAGAAAATCAGTCTCAGCAAGGAGTGAGCATTATGCGAGTTTTCAAGGAGACTAGGAATTAAGACACCTAGGTTTGACACTTACTCTGGGGGTCGTGCCAATCTAGCACACTGCAGTGAAGCAGAGAGACAGCTCTAAAGAAGTCCTAGAAACGGTTTAACCACAGTGATGTAATTGTTTGCATACCCTGATTTACCCTGCTCTGCTGTGCCTTAGTTAAATTTATGCATTTAAGACCTCTCATGACAACTGAATTAGTTTTCCACCTGTTTCCAGAAAGTGCCCCGAACTGATCATTCCAAGAATATCAGTTTTCCAGAAGGTGAATGGAAGTTTGCCTTTCTTAGGCGTCCTTAACGCCCCCCCCCCCTTTTCCTCATAGTGACACTTTTCTCATAGAAAGTTTCTTTAACATTTCCTATTGGGACACAAGGTAATATTTTTTAAACACAGTAGACTTTTTCCTTGGTGCTTTTACACAGAAAAGCTATAACAAAGACAGGGAATCACTATTTTTTTAGATAGATCAACCTTTAATATTTTCCTTCTGAGCTATTACATACCTATAATAATTCTTTGAAGAGGCTGGTGGGATTGATTCCCCTTTGAACACCCGATATGCTAGTCTGCAAAAGGGTGATGCCTAGAACAAGGTCTCTGTGACTGGCTTCGGGCATTGCCCACTCAATAGTAATAATAACAGCAATAACAACCACCACCAGTAGAAGTAGTTGTTAAGCGATGGCTTTGTGAATCTGCAAATGAATTACTTCTTCCTTCCTTGGCCTTCCCTTAAAAGATCACATTTTGCAATGATTGAGCTGACTATAAAGCCTACCGAATGCTGTATGAGAAATGATGTCCCAGGAGAATGTACAGAGGAGATGAAGAAAGAGATTAAGATTTGTGTTAATGGATGGCAATAATATGATCTTCCCTTAGAAAAATATCACAGAATATATATTCTTACCTGTTGTGAGTTCTGAAGGTAGATAAAAAACTTCCAGTCTTGCTCTCTGGCCCGCTCCCACATTAAGAAGTGCCGCCACTTCAACTAAGTCCTTGTTGAAGTCAGAAACTACAGAGAGATCCAGCACTTCATCTGCTAAGGCTGAAGCAGGTAGGGAACATCAATGCAAATTGTTACTGAATCACGGTAACGTTTTTGCTGAGTTATCACATCAAACAAAGAGACCCATGTTCAGGACACATCTCAGCTCAACCACACAGTTTGGAACTTGCATGAAAATATCAGACAAGCCACAACCTGGTTTTGGAAAGTGCGGCACGCACACAACTTCAGCTAGAGGCATCCAGCACTGAGAGTGCTAAGTGTTACTATGACATTAAACATTCAAATATGACTTTACATCCAGCTTGAACTGTAGCAATTTTGAGGTTCTCTGCTGATAACCACCACTTAAAGTTATGATGAAGTTCTATACTTATAGATGCGATCTGTAAGTATAACGTTAGTGGAATTGAGAGGCTGCAAAAACAAATACACAAATTTCTGAAGAATTATTCTGTGACTTAAAATTCCATCATTTTCATTCTTTAGCATCCAGCAGCAAAGCTGACAGTTCCAGCAGCCCTCACGTTAAAGATGTCCGGGGCAGGCAATTGCACCCAGCTATCATGACCTACGGATTTTTACTCTAAATTCTCTCAAGATGAGCCACAAAAGTCTT
Organism: Phaenicophaeus curvirostris; assembly: GCF_032191515.1. Classification (NCBI taxonomy): domain Eukaryota; kingdom Metazoa; phylum Chordata; class Aves; order Cuculiformes; family Cuculidae; genus Phaenicophaeus; species Phaenicophaeus curvirostris. The sequence goes on from NW_027206669.1 coordinate 1,118,110, forward strand.
AAGTTCTTTGCCACTACTATTCCTTTTGTGCTGGAGTTGTGATCAGCTGGTTAGCTAATCCATTCTCTTCCCTCTGACTGACCTGCTCCTTTGCTAACTAAAACTAAATAAAAAAAAAAAAAAGCAAGTACACCTAAAATACAGTAAATAGTGAAAACACAGTGTAGTTAATGCTGTAACATTTATTACCTACATATCCAAGAACTTGGAATAATTTTGAAGGCCGGGCATCTAGAATAAAGATATGTCCTTCTGCAGCCCTAGTGATGAGGAACCGCCCACTCTGGTCATAACTAGGTGAAAAAAAAATCCAAATAGAAAACAGCTCAATAAAAAGAGTCAAATAATTCCACTCCAATAACTCTGCTGACTTCACTGAGGGCATAAACGCAACTGAAATTTCAGCTTCTAGGTTTACAGGATTAGGGTCTGATATAAAGTGCAGTTATGAGTGCAATTTCTAATTGTGTGGGTGGTCAATCTAAAGCTAACGATGCTCCATAGCAGTCTGTTAACAACTTCAGCAAATCTTTAATGAAGTTTATGTTTTTAAAAATAAAACGGCTATACAGATTTTGATATTATTTTTAATAGACATGGCTCTGTTTATATTGATTTGACCTTGAATGAGTTGCTTTCCGTATCTATTTTTAATGTTTTATCTTAGGTAGCTGTGGAAAGTGATCACATCTGAGTCTCCAAATAACAGGCAGACTAATATTAAAGTTTAACTGTTCAATATCCATTTTATTTTTTAAAAAGTAGAAGTAAAATACTCTCAGATTTTTCAATAATGGAAAAAAGCAACCAACCAAACAAAAAAAGCCTTTTACATCACTAGAGCTTATTACAGGAGGACTGGTAAATTCCAGAACAGTGAGCAAATGAATAATTAACAATGGTAATAAAAATCCACCGTATAAAAAGGGATGACCAAAAGGCTTATACTTAATTTCACAAAAACTTAAATTTACTTCTAGTGAGAAATGGCCCTCTAAAGTTGGATACATGGAATTGTGCATAATTATTGCACACAGTGATCTGCCAGAAAGGATCTTATACATGAGTATTTTCAGTGCTCAGTTAAACCTTCTTAAAATACAGGTTTATTATATTTCTCTCATATAAATCCTGCCACTACCTCTCTTGCAAGCAATTCAGAATATGTTGGAAAATAATTGAAACCATTAAAATATTTTACTTTGTTATTTTTGGAATCAAAGCTTGAACAGTTTTTTTGTTCAACTAACAGCGTTACTCAAGAAACAGATTGACAATATTACTGCCCCTGCTGCTTCATACTTACTGCAAAGACAACACTGGAAATTTGGAAAGAAAAATTCTGTGAACAACCCGTGGAGCTTCAGCTTTGGTAACATCAAGAAAATAAGATTTGACCTCTTATGGTCCCAACAGCAACGCTGCTGGAGGAGGGACAGCAAGCCATAGCTGTTGCCTAGTTGAGAAACAAAATATGATTAACAGTTCCATACCTTTTTTTACAACTATTCTGTATGTTAGTATGCGACTTCTTTTACTATTTAGAAGTCCCTAAAATTTGAAGAAGAAACCTCAAATGGTTCAGCTAAAAAACTTGTTTTTAACAAAGTATTTTAGAGACGTCTTGGCTTTTTTCCCTATGCTCTGTATCTACATATCAAAAGCCAATTCTGCACTCCTCAGAAAAAAATCATTATATCCACATTTAAAGTGAAATAAGTCCCACCTCAATGAAACAGTGAGTGCATTGTTATGTGTACAGCTCTTACAGAAAGGGATGAGTCTCTTACTGTGTCAGATTTCAGGGTTTGAACGCATCTTAAATCAGGACAAAGCATTAACAGTTTTAAATACTTTTATCAACTCAGTTTCAAGAGCCTGGTCATTCAAGGCATTTAGTTTTTACAGACTCAAAACTTTTCCATTCAGTTCTGACACTCATTAAAAATAAATATTTCATCAAATATTATAAAAATTTAGATTGTTATTTACAAATATGTGCTTAAAGACACATCACTACAACAACCCAAACCATTCAATGATTCTATGACATGAGGTTGACATGTTGCCTCTGCTTTATGGCCCAGTTCAATAGATGATTAGTTCAAGTAAACGTAATATTTTTAAATCTCTTTCATGGGTTGTACAGAGACACTACTGATCTTTCCTCACCACAGGTTGATCCAAATCTGTGGAATATTATGCTATGAATTAAGAAATACTAAAGAAAACTTCAAGCATCAGTCACTAAATGAGCTCCTGGTTGCGTGTACCTGAATATCAAGGTTGAGCTTGCTGAGGCAAGTTCCATCTTCCAGGAACCAAACTTGTACTTCACCTGAAATTGTTACAGACTATTGAACAGAGAAAAAAACATAGTCAAAAGAGAGTGGAATAACCAAATAGTCTGGAAATGACTAGTGATCTTTTATAGAATATAAATTCAAATAGTGTCTGAGCAGAGCAGATCAAGGATTACTAGTTTTGCTTGAAATTACCTTGAATTCCCTTTAAGTCCAGTTGCTGCAAGGTACGCCTACCTACGGAAAATGTGTAATCATTTCTGTGAATTGATGCAAATACAGGAATGTTTTTTAAGCAGAATGAGACAATCTAGGGCAAAACATGTAAGCTTGATCAATATTAGCACTCCCACCATTCAGCCTGCAATAGAAAACCTGCTTATCATTTTGTTTGCACAGGAAAGGGCTTAAGGTGACATCTGGTTTTCTCACATGAAAAATTATGTGTATCATGTTTTTGAGGCCTTCTTATAACCAGGAAATTTTATAATTCCACAGTGAAGTGTGGCTAGAGATCAATCAACCCTCACATCACTCATTCAGACTCAGGTAAAATTTGTCATTCCCATGTTACTGACAAACAAACAGATTATCAGCAAAACTAATTGATTCACACCCCAGAATTTCAGGGCTGGCTACTTGAAGAATTCATGGCCTTGAGATGAATCAGTTGCAGGAGTCCAAGACACAGGAGGAAAGCAAGGAATATTTCAGAATGAACAGATCCATGAGTAATGCCTCGTTGTCCCTGGACCTGGGACAAAGGCATCTCTCAGGCTATTCCAGTTTGTGCTGGAGGCTGAAAAGATCAGCAGGGATTCCTTGTTCCGACATCTATTCTCTGAATTGAATCAACCTTTTGCTCAGCTGTGTTCCTGACCACTAGTGAGACAGCAAATAAACAGCAGAACCATACAACATTTTAGCAGCCTGCGAATTATCCACCCTGCATTCCAGGGCAAGTTCTGACCCTTCTATAGGCCATACCTGAATTAATGCCATTTAATTCCGTAATGAGAAGGTTTTCCACAACTGTAACAAACACCAGAACAGTCACGATCTCTGCAAGGCTTTTGATTTTGTGTCTTACCAACGTTTTGGTCATCTGAAAAGAGCCACAATTATATACAAGGAAGAAAATAATTTCTTACCACACAGTACTTGTCCCCTGGAGTAAGAAAATCAGCTGTCAGGAAACAACTACTGCATGTGTCCAGGAGTTTGACAGCTTCTCCACTGTGGGCAGGTTTGTAAGCATAGATTGTCCCCTGACAAACAGAGAGAGATAATCCATCCCTGGGCTATGAGACTTCTCATTAAAAGCTGTCAAAGACTTCAAGAAAAAATACTCATCTTCCTGAGCTCTTTAAAGTTTCATACTCTACTCTAAATTGAGGTAAAAAGTGCCCAGTAGAATTCAACTGAATTTAGTAAATTATATAAATTTACACTAGCTGAAAATCAGGATGGTTCATTTGAGAGTGATCCAGCTAGTCACGTTTCCAAGTTTTGTTTCTCATAACTGCTTTAATTTAAAACCACCCTATTTCGTATTGCTCCAGAAACCAATCAATATTCTAAAGCAACATAAAACACAAATAATAAATCTTAAGCTTCAAAAGATGTTTTTATCTAAAGACCTCAAAACCTTTTAGAAACAATTCATAACTAATGTAGACATAGATTTTAGAACTTCTCTACGCATTTTACAAAAGGAGAGTGAAATCAGAGACAAAGTGTGACCAAAGTTACCCCCACAAAAAAACCCAAACAAACCACATTTAAATGCCAATTTAAATTATTAAAGGTCTGGAAAACCAGGGATAATTTGAGGATTTGGGACTCTTGTGTAAGATTTCTGGACATCAGGCTGGTCAAAGAAGGATCTTTGACTGGGTGGCCAGACAAATTCAGATAGATGCACAGAACAAGTCTCCCGCATAGCCACAGTAGGTCTGATGTACCCAAGGCCCAAGATTTCATTGCAAACACAAGATGGGCTAAGTTTACCTCTGGTATAATTTGTTGACTTGTGTGATTACATTACAGACATTTCATACTGGCAGTGCCAGCATGCACATACAGAATAAAAGGAACATGCCATTATATAATGCCGTTATCTCAAATGCTATACCTGGTCAGTGACAAGCAAAAGCACAGTGTAATCAGGTGAGAATATGAGGCTGGATATGGGTTTTAAGATATCAACGCAGATTTTCGTCTCATACTGCAGATCTTTGATGTGATAAAAGAATAAAACGCCCCCCTGTGCAGAAAAGTACAAATCCACATCAGGTCAAGGTCAATTATCCCAGCCTGAAGGTCAATTATCCCACCCACTCTGGCAAACTGAACTGGCAAAACCTTCTGAAATTCTCTGGAGCAAGTGTGTTTAACTGTATCCCATTGCTAATGGTCTCATCTGCCTTCATGACGTTTAAATCCAGATGACTCTTATCCTGCATAACGCATTTTTTGAAAAATCAAGGTGTTTTTTAATACAAGTCTTACTAACAGTCCATGTTTGATAACAGACTCTCTCATTAGTAAACACTTGAGATTCCACATTGTTTCTTTTGTGACAGTATAGGGATTTGTCCCTCTCTTAAGCAGCACTGTATAATGTAATCATCATTTTGGATTAAATATTGAGTGAGATTCAGCACAAAACAATTTGGTGGTTCCCTTGGTCATTTTTTTCTCCTCTCCTATTTTTTGTCCATCCTTCTTTCCTGTTCCTCTAGAACTCTCTTTGCCTTTTGTTAAAAATAGTATTGTCCTCTTTGGTTCCTTCTTTGACTTAAAAAATGGAATCTCTTCCCTCCCTGCTCCTTTCTGAGTTCTTGTCTCAAGTTCTAACAAAGAAGATATATGACAAAACCAGAGAGGACCTCCACTTTTTTTCTGACTTCTGTCTTTGCAGTGAGCTCTGCAAATACACTCCATTTGAATGCTTTTTGATTTTCACACAATAAGTTACAAGCATAAAGGATGCCTTACATTTCCAGCTGCATACAGTCCCCCGTTACAAAATGCCATGGCAAATAAAACTGATTGTTGTGGATCCTCTGGTTTGCCACCTGAAAGCACAAAGGCAACAAGAAACATCAAGTTTAATTCATTGCAACCATGTGTCCCAACTTCAAATCTGAGATGATTTACTACTTGTGAGTAAAAAGGCTCAACGGGCTATATATTCTTTGGACTTTGTGCTGTGATGATGAAGGACAAGGCTGGTACACATAATTTAAAGTGACAGTACTACTGTGGTCTGATGAATTAGAAATTAATTTGAGAAATCAAAACTTGTCCCAATGTCTGGCAACCTTCACTGTGGAAGTATTTTTTTTCCCTAATTTCTACTCAGAATTTCCATTGATGCAAACTGTGCCCTTTGCCTGTCAGGTTCCATCCTGTCTGTAACCTTTCATGAGTAGCTGAAGCAACAGTAAAATCCCCCATTTCCTTTCCACTGGGCTGAAGAGAGTTCTCACAGCCCATCTTTGTATGACACACGCAGACTCTGCAATAATCTTTGTGGCCCTGTGCTGAACTTTGTCCACTACGTGAATGCCTTTTTTGTATTGTGGAGCCCAAAACAAAACATTTGAAACAAACCCTAAATCCTAACTCAACTAAATCACAAGTGATTGCAGTTCTAAACAAAGTTACTAAAACTAAGCAGTAGAGAACCCATTCTAGCATCACTTATTCCAATTTAAACTAGAATGAACAGAAATTATTTCCCTGCCACTGTTTTTCCAGAGGCTATTCATTTGGCTGTCTACTAGCACAAAAGCTATTAATCATTTCTCCTGTAAACATATAAAAGGTTGCCATTGATGTGTCTTACAGAGGTCAGTGTGAGCTGAGTTTTTCTAACCAGTGGCTTCCTGCTGTACTCACATATTATTACTCCCAGACATCATTGATGCTGGCTAAAAATCAATTAGCTTGATTTGAACATGGAAATACCTTTCTTTTTCTGCGCTCCTCGAACATATGACACGATGTCTGACACTTTACACACGTATTCTGCACAAAAGAAAACAATATATAACGTCAACCTTGTTTATATGTCAGTATTGCAATAAAAGTCAGTTATAGCCCAGTCTACTGAACAAAAGGTGAAGTTTGGTATATTGAATCAAAAATGTGCATTCTTCTCCAATATCCACCATCTCTGTCATTTATGCATCTGAGCTGGCACAGTCGTTACGTGGTTCAGCTTACAGCTATAAAAGGGAGATAGTCATACATGGACTGTGATCCAGATGCAGATTTATCTATCTTCTAGTGCTAAGTTCTGGTTTTGTTATTTCCATTCATAATTTTTTAATTAGATTTACTTACAAAGGAAAGTTTAGCCAGCCTGAAAATTGCCCAAGTGAAATGTTGTGGCTGCTTATGGTTCTGTTTGCAAAACCATAACAGGAGCTTGGCACGTGCTTCGAGTTGGACATACATGTAAGCATTCTGCTGAGCAGATACAGATTGCAGTACATCTTAAATTAAGCAGAAGCTTCAGTAAAATACGAATACAGACAGTGTTCTCACACAGATTTAGGACAGGACTCAAAGAATACACAAGTGGAGGAAAATCCCAAATGGCAAAAATTCTTATTGCCTTCTAACGAACTGGCAAACCATTTCTGGTCACGCCTCAGCTTTATATTTGTTTGTGATTTTCAGCTCTTGATATGGCAAACTTAAGAGTCTGATGGTTTCAAAAACAGAGGAATAGTGCTGGTTTGCTGATTTTTTTTTCAGAGCTGCCTTCCATTTCTGTGCTGACTATCAAAACTGGATAGAGATACAGAACTTTGGGAAAGTCAGGGATATTTACAGCAGCTTAAAAAAATAATGTATTACATGGCAAAAGAAGAAAACAAGATTATCATCAGCCTGTCCATTAACACTGACTCAGTGTTTATTAAACATTGCTATGCTGGTCTACAGAAGGATATTATCCAGTTCTAGTGATAGAAATAATAATTTTTCACGGAAAGGGTCATTGGGCACTGGCAGAGGCTGCCCAGGGAGGGGGTTGAGTCACCTTCCTTGGAGGGGTTTAAGGGACGGGTGGATGAGGTGCTGAGGGACATGGGTTAGTGATTGATGGGAATGGTTGGACTCAGTGATCTGGTGGGTCTTTTCCAACCTGGTGATTCTATGATTCTATGAAGTCAAAGACGTCTTCTGTTCACTTTCTGTGCTTCATATGTAATGCATTAATGCCTGATAATCTTTATAGACTTGTTTTGAATACAAAATAGTTCCTATAATTGCTGACCTTAAGGAATTCTATTAAGCAATATTACGTCAAATTTGGTTTCGTTTTTTAAAGATTCATCATGAGCTCATCTGTTCTAACATCATCTACCGTATCAGAGGAGGACAGTCCAATATTTCATGCAAAATAAAATGCATTACTGGTGCTTAACTAACAGTAAAAATACATATAGCTGGTATATTAATAGTTTATTGTTAACCTAGTAGGGCTGGTTAATAAGATCAGGACTGCTGTAACTATTGTTCATTTTATCAATTTTGATGTATTTAGAAGTTTTTCTTTTTTTTTTTTCCAAAAAAAAATGAAAGCAAATTGTTGGGTGCTAAAGAAACCCACCCAGAAGTTCTGAATGTTTATCCTACTAATAAAAGAAATATGTCTTTACAATTTCTGTAAGATATACAATAGCAGAACAGCAGAAAGCAAAAAAAGCTTTCACCTATCCTTTTTCCTCCCTACTTGAATAAAAGACACCACACAGCTATTTCTTACCAGGGAGAGGTTTTTGTTGAAGAACAGAAACACTGCCTCTCTCAGCATCAATTGCCATAACATATCCTTCCTTACAGCCCAAGTAAATCTCTGAGGTCGCAGTCCAGCAGTGGGCAGTAGGATGCACTGACGGCTTAGCAGAATCTCTTGGCTTCAGCAAAAAAAATAAACAAGTTCAATTAACGATTGACAAATATCTGTACAAGCAGTTACGTACATTTTACAGCAAAAAAAAAAAAAAAAAGAGCACTCCCTCATAGAGCCTGAGCACCTGTATAACTTCAGTCCTATTTATTCAGTTAGTCCTTCACTGAGGGGAGTAATTTGAAAAACGAGAACATTCTCCAGAGAAGTCTGTCTGGAGACAGTGGTGGAGAACTCACCTCTCTCTCTAGAAGCTTGTCTGAATGATGAATTATATTTTCATTTTAAAATTACATATTTTAAAATTTGAATTTATCTGAATTTATTCTCCAGCGCTTGTGTCTGTTACAGGTTTGTCCCCTAGCTTGGAATCCATCCGGTACTTTCCCTACCCTTGCAACAATGCTGACCCACCATAACCAATATTTTAATGATAAAATTATGATAAAATTCAACACTCTGAGACCCCAGAAGTTTGTTGTGTTTTTTTTTTAATGTCAGAATAGCACTGGAAGCCCAAATTGAAACGGTTACCCACTATTATCTCACCCTGACAAATGTTTTTCAAATTACTTTTCAACATAGTCTTCCACTGCATAGACATTACTTGCACATGTGGTCTTGCATACTTGGCAGTACTAAAGCACACTTTGTTTGAATAGTTTAGCGTATCATATAATCCAAATTACTCTGTAAAACAGCTCTGTCAACCTTTGTGTCATCTGCAAATTAGTTCCAGAAATATCCTTGCCACAGACTTTGCATGTGCCTTGAATTTCATTTCACTGAAATAAATCTCATAAATCTATCATTCTCAAATCAGGAAGAACAGAAATTCACCATTAAATGTTATTAAAGACAGTGATCTGCTCAAATACAATAGTAATAGGGGTCATATAAATACCACGATAGAAAGAAATAGATGGAACAGGGTTTGGGGAGGGGAAAAGGGGAAGAAAACACAAGAAAACCTTGTAAGAACATTTAAGAGAAGATCCAAAGCATGTGAGCAGAAGTGGTGAGGAACACTAGACAATAAGATGGATGAAAAAGAATGAAGAGTCTGTAATTCTATAAAACAACACCTGCTGTCTCAATAAAGGTTCTATAAAAAGGAAATATAGGTGGACTTGGGATGAAAACATAGGACAGAGATTCATAAGCGCCTAGATGTTGCTAGTAAAATATGCCAAGGGCTGGCTACATGATTCTGGGTAAGAAGCCTACTCTCCATTTATGCTTACAAAGCATTTTGAATTTCTCAGCGGGGAAATGTTACAGAAATAAAGTATATTAATATTTACTTTATAAATCAAATAGGACTAACAGTAATAAATCTATAACAAATGGGGCTTTACATCACCCAGAAAAACATTTAATATAGGCATTTTTGCTGATTTTATGACTCTTGAAGATCACAAATCTTTGGGAAGGCTGCAACTGAGCTCCTGTGAATCAGGAGCTTTCTGTGTAAAGATGAGTTCTATAATATTCCTTTGTACCTGCTGCCATGACTGTCTTAACACATAAACTAAATAAAATATGGAAAACTGAGGATGAGATTGTGTAAATTCTAAACTAGGTTGCTTCCTGAACTGCGCATTAGTAAGGTGGTGTATAAAATTATAATAATGATGATGATGATAATGCTGTCTTTCTTTGAGCTTCTCTCCCTTTTAAGTAGCAACTCTTCAGAGAAAAAAAATCCATGATGGATCCTTGTAATGAAAAGTTTTATAAAAGGACAATTAAATAAAATTGGTACTGGATGCCAAGAGGACTCAAGTGGTTGTGTCATGGCAAAGCATATTCAGAAACCTCAGGTCCCAAATGTAAGAAATATTGTAACAAAACTAAATTAATCTAATGGAAGAAAGAATAAGATTGAAAGCTGTAGGATAGTTCCATTCCTTTCCCTCTGCTGCCCCGTTGTGGTTAACACTTTGGTAAATACCCAGCCACAGGGTCTTGTTCTAGAGCCTGGAATCCTAACACATTTCAAAGGAGCCAACGAGAGCATTGGCAGTGGTCTTGCTTTTCTTTCTTGCCTCTCACACATTCTTTAGGAGTTGGCTACAGCTTCTAAGGGCCATGGACTACAGGTTGAGGACAAATCCCTTAAATGACAATCTAAATAATTGGTCCTCCACTTTGGATGCTTACATCAATGGGGAAAACATTGATCTCAGGGGACACTAATAGTGGTGCCATTTAGGGTATTATAAAGGGAACAAGTCCCCCACACCACTGGTGGGTTATCACACTTCACTGCCAGGGCCACCCTGGGGTCTCGCCCCCAGAGGGTGGTCCTTGCTGTCCCTGAGATATGGGCAGGTTCGACTGGACCGCTGGTTGAGCCATAAAGTTGGTTGCTTGTCGGGGGGGCTGCAGGTTCAGGGGTGCTTCGCCCCATTCAGGGTTGGCATAGTTGGGCCGCCTGGTGTCCCAAGTGGGAGAGAGCCGTGCGCGGCCCAGGTGCCCTCTCCCCCTCCCGTTTCCCTGAGTTTTAGAGCTGCATTCCTTGGCAAAGTGCCCTTGCTTCCCGCAGACCCAACACGGTCCTCTGGGTCGATTCTGGCGCAGGGGGAATGCTGTTGGCAAGTCATGAAACCGAGGGCAGTTTGTTACAACGTGACCCACCTGGCCACATTTAGAGCATGCCATCACGTTGGCTATTGCAGTGCTAACGGCCATCTGGATTGGGGCTAGACGCTCTTCCTTCGCGACATGCTTGATCATGTCTGCGATACTCGACCCCACCGGCAATGACCGCAGAATTTCTTTGGCTGCCGAGTTGCACTGCTGACGCAAGCATTCTGCTACCACCGGGCCTTTTGCTTCCGCAGGCAGGCTCGAAGAGTCGACTGCTGCCTGGAGACGGTCCACGAATTGTGTGAAACTCTCACTTTCACTTTGTTTTATCGTGGACCATGGTGATGGCTTGGCGATGACTCTAGAAGCTGTGCGAATGGCTTCTCTGGCCGCACGGGTAGTTGCCATGACTTCATGGGCCCGCAGGCCCTGAGCTTGCGCCTGAGGGGTGATCATGGTTGGGTCTGTTCCCATGAGCCGCTGCAGGCTGGAGCCGTGCAGTGGGTGATCTGCCCCAGCTACTTGGGCCAGCTGCTTTACGCAGTTGTCCTCCCATTCTTGTTTGAACACAATCATCCCTGCCCCGTCCAATATTAATCTGCAAGCTTGTTTTATATCAAAGGGCAGCATGTCATCTCCACCGAAAACGCTGTCTATGAGGGTGGAGACCATGGCAGAATTAAGTCCTTTATCTGCAATTGCTTTAACAATTGCTTGTATGTCCTTAGGGTTTATTGGTGAGTGGACCCTCTGTCCCCCGTCTGTGACCCGAACCGGGAATGCTAGCTTGGCCGATGGGGCCCAATCGGCACATGCCATCTTTATTTTTCTCCAATCCGTGAGAGGGATTTGTCCCCCTCTCGGCTTTTCTTTAATTTGAGTGGGGATGCGTCGGCTTTTAACTCTATGCACCCCCACTTCCTCCTCCTCTGAGCTCGAGTCGGTTGTGACCCACCCGCCCGGACTAGCGTCCGAGCCGGAGTCAGAACTCGACTGACCGGTCACTTCCGGGCCCCGAGCTCCTTCTGTCGGGCCCCGGCCCCGCCCACCTCCCTTGCGGGTGGGGCCGCCCCCTCCCCGCGGCTCGCCCCGCCTGCTGCTCGGAGCAGACGGGCGCTGACTGGCTCTCCGCCCCTCGCGGGCACCACCCTTCTCTTTTATGTTCTCCTCCCCCTCACGCTCGCACGCGCCGTTCAATTCCAGCGCTACCTCCCTGTTCCCGCCGCGAGCGTTCTCACCCCGCCTTTCCCGCTCGGCGCCATCTTGGGCCGCATAAGGTGGCGGCCTTTCCGAGATTGCCTCGGGCTCCGCTTTTCCAGCGGCGCCCCCGGCCTCCCCGGCCAACCCGCCCCAGAAGGATTCCGCTCGTTTCTGTCCCTCCGTAAGCGGGCCGGGGTTTGAGGATTGAGGGGACGCATCCCCCTCTCGCAAACATTTAGATTCTGCATAATCATCACCACGTGGGGGGGGCAGAGTCCGCGGGGCCGGGGTGGAGAATATCCACCGGCTGGTCAATGACCCCAAGCTCTAAAAGTCTCGCAACGGCGAGAATAAAATCTTTAGGCTTACACTCTGTCTTATATAATTGCGATACGACCTTCACAAGGGCTTCCATCTTCCTTGCGGGTCCGGGAGCGTCCTCCCCGCCGGGCTGGTCCAGCCGCACCGGCCGTCGTTCACCCGATTCCAAGCGACTTCCCGATTCCCGGAGCTCCTTCCCGGCCCCCGGGTTTCGGCACCACCCCCGCCTTCGGGGGGCGTTGCCTCCGGAGGCGTGGCGACCTGGTTCAGTTTCCTGGATGGAAGCTTTAAGTTTCTTCAGTTCATCTTCCAGTGCCTGGAGAAGGGAAGGACAAGAGCAGCAATATCATATCTAGAAGAACAAAAAAGCTCAGATATTGTAGAATGAAAATATGGAATTGTATCCTTTAGCCAAAAGGTCCCAGAAATTATTTGTTTGGAAGGAGAGTGCTGCCAGGCTACCGAGTTATGTTGTCCAAATACGACTTCGAAGAATAAAAAGAGTTGTATCATTTGTGTATGGCATTCAGCAATTTAGTCAATTAACTTTGGTTACAAGGGCATGCTCTTAAGTAAACATTGTGGTAGAAAAAGTACTACTAGTAGTGCACATAAAATAAGAAGTAGGTGCTCCTTGTCCCTTAGCTGATGCTGATGGAGAACAGGACCATCTGGCCTTGGCAATATCTTCTGAACGTTCTTTGCTTGTAACTTAAATTGTGACTCACCAGCTGCCTCAAAGATGTGCCTCCTTTCTGAGACAGAGACAAGCATTTCTTTCAGCTGCAGGCTGAGGTTGTAGTTTGCTTGCTCTTCTAAACTGATGCACTTTTCCAACTCTTTAATTCTTTTCTGACGTTTCTTCACGTTCTTCTTGTGCAGCTGTCCGTTCCCAAATGAATACAGAAAACATATGAGATTATACAAAAGACATACTTATGATGGAAACCTATAATCTTAATGACTTCCTTGTACCTCAGTAAACTTTGGCGTATTTGGATGTAACTAGTAGCACATTTTGGCTTTACTTTGTCTTTCACAAATATTTCAATATGCTTTGTAAAGTTCTGATTAAGGAGCTGACAAGAGGTCAGGGTAAGAGATATATTAAAGATAAAACTTGAAAGGCAAAGAGAGCAAAGAAAGTCAATGGAATGTGTGAGCTGAGAACATTCTCTTGGCTGCTCTGAGCTGCTGAAAAAAGGGTTGTTGTGCTGAAGCTGTCAGATGGGCTGTAAGGTGACAACACAAATATTGAAGCTTGAAGAGGATGAGGAGGCTGATGCCAGCTACAGCAACCTGGAGAAAATCCAGTGGAATCACTTAAAATCAAGGATAATCGTCATCTGAATATTGAAATAGATGAGAGAGAGCCAGCAAATCAGATTGTTGTGTCTGTGTTATTTTGAAAACAGAGGGGCAGTGGTATTATGAACAGGCTGGCACTCCTGGAGAGACACAGTAAGGAGTGAAGATTTGGAAGAATGCTTCATTAGAAATGGAAGAGTGACTTCTATAGGCAAAGCTGTGCAAAAAGTGTTAAGCAGATCTGCATTCGGATCAGGAAGGAAAGCATTTAATTCCGGTAACAAAGCAAGTAGATTTCTCTCCATAGGGTTGATCTATGCAGCAATCAATGAATGCAGACTGCTTCGAAAGACTCTAGAGAACTGCTGCTCTAGACAGCTCAGCACAAGCTGAAAAAACTACTGAAAGGCGATTATTAATGAATAAATACCTGGACAGGCCGGAGCAGTGGGCCTACGCAAACCTCATGAGGTTCTACAAGGCCAAGTGCAAGATCCTGCAGCTGGGCCGGGGCAATCCCTGATTTCAGTACAGGATGGGGGATGATGTGATTGAGAGATGCCCCGCAGAGAAGGACTCGGGGGTGCAGGTTGATGAGAAGCTTGACATGAGCCCATGGCAGAGGGGTTGGAACTGGATGATCTTTAAGATCCCTTCCAACCCAAACTATTCTATGATTCTGAGATATATATTCACCTGTGTGTGCTGTTCTGGCTATGCTCCAGCAGTCCTTGAGTTAGCTGAAGAGTCATTATGCCTGTATCAGTTGCAGTTATTTCTTACCAACACCTCTTGCTAATGAAGGAGAGGACTTGCATTTAAACTAAAAATGTGCCTCTCAGACGTGGTGGTTCTCTTAGGATTTACCTTATCCATGATGCCAAGACTCTGCTCCATCGCTGAAATCTGGTGGGTGATGTGGGTGTCGTAGTTCATCATACTTAGGAACTGAAGAATTAAAAGCAGAAAGAAGCCATCTCATTAAGCCTGTCTGTTCTTAACCATTTCATAATTTTGTAAAGACAATCATACATTGCAAAACTCAAAAAACTAGAAGTCTGCACATTGGAAAGTTTTACTAATGATCATAAATGGACATGGTAAATATATTCTTGGATGCTGTGTGACTACTAGACTGTAGAGCTGTTAAAAATAATGTTATCTATTATGTGTTAATGAAACCAAGACCAACCTAATTTGTTGTGAGTTGATCCAAAAACCTCAGCTACATTTTTGCTTATAAGGTAGTCTAACCTAACACAGCTGGAGGCCAAGGTGCTATACAGTCTGTGTTTAGACCAGAGAGGAAAGTGATTGTTTTCTTTTGAGTGGTTTCTCCGTAGTTCTGTTTTATTGTTCTTGTATCTGCATAGTAATTCAGGTTGCACAGAAGTTATTAAAGATGTGTTTCTTCAGCACACTGCTACTAAAATATCCCTTTATCGATTGACAAAGGATAAACAGCCTGTGTAACCCATAATGGGCAGTAAAAAGGTTTTTGTAGATGTAGATCTATCCTTTCAGGATACTGTCCCACCGAAGTGACATGTAAAATTTTGTGAACTGCTCTGGTCAGAAAAGGAGAAACAGGAAAGGCCCAGCAGACCTTCAGCACAAAACTGCTTTCACTCACTGCTTCACAAATAGTCCTTATTCCAGGTGGTCTCTGGGTTTTGTCCCACTCTGTCGCCGTTTATATAAGCCACCTTTCTTTCTAATCTTGTTGTTGGGGTCTCTGTTGCCTTGTCTTTCCTGCTAGCCCCACAT
This sequence comes from Phaenicophaeus curvirostris, assembly GCF_032191515.1. Classification (NCBI taxonomy): domain Eukaryota; kingdom Metazoa; phylum Chordata; class Aves; order Cuculiformes; family Cuculidae; genus Phaenicophaeus; species Phaenicophaeus curvirostris. The sequence goes on from NW_027206669.1 coordinate 1,133,530, forward strand.
TTCTACTCAGAGAGTGAAGTCAAGCCCCTCAAAGCACTCAAATTCTGATTAAACTGGTATTTGCCTTTGTTATGGGCAAGCCTAACTCTCTAAAGAGCAACAGTTCTGCTCATCAGTTAAAATGAAGTTTAAAAGCTAACACATAACAGCAACACTGGTGACTAATTTGCTACAAGAACTTTTCAGTGTGTTGTCACATCACCTCTTTGGAAGGCTGTTTTGTGGGTGGCAGTTACAGAAAGTCCCTTGGCTCTGATTCAGAAGTGAACAAGCAGTTTGGAGGGCAGCAAAATGAAGCCTGACTAAAACAGGTGTTTAGGATTTTCTTTTAATCTTCTGATTGAATTGCAATATCCTTACTTGCCCTCCAACATTCTTCATTTTCTCTGTGCTTTATAGCTCTCCCCACTGCAATATCCATAGCTTACCCATCCTCCAACAACTCTTACTCCAAACCTTTATGCCCCTCACCTTAGCACAACAAAACCATCAGCTTTCCTTGCAGTCCTCTATATCCCATACTGCAATATGCTCAGGCTTCCCCTACAAGCTGTCTTCATCCTCTCCTCTCCCACTGGTATCCTTGGCTCTTACCTTTTCCTACAGTTTTTGGCCTGCCAGCTGGGCTTGTTCAAAGCCCAGTGAGATACCAGATGGGAGCACCTCAGACCTTTCACTTTAAAGGAAGTTATAGTCTTTTATTTAAAGGATCTGTCTTCTGAGGCTGCAAAATCCTCATTCCTTAATCTCGGTGCCGATTTTGAAACAACGAGAGTTAGGGCTAATTTTGCCTTTGTTTACAGCTGAGCATACCAAACAGCTGCATCACTGATCACTCTCAAGAATAAAACTTTACTCTGAAAACTAAATTGTTGACTTAGTGGGCATCAGGTTTCTCCATAGGAGTAAGGGACTTAAGAGGTATAAATGATCTTACAGGTATAGCCAGCAAAATTTTCTGTGGTCAAAATATAAAGAAAGTAACTCACTAGCTGGCGGTCTTTTGAAATAGATAGCGTTGCTATATCCCGAGCCTTCTGTTCCAGATCTTCTATCTGCATTCTCATTTTCTTGTGCTCCCATTCCAGATGAAATATCACTTTAGAGAAGTCTTTACATTCCACCATGCTAGCAATCTTTTTCCTTCCTTGAGCCTGAAAAAATAGATTAATCTTCATTAACATATTTTGCAAATTATGGAATAATTATTTGCAACAAGTTGGACAAGCTTCCAAAGTTATAATTTTAGTAAGAAGAACGTGCTATACTGCAGTCTCTTTCTAGACTTTGCTCCAGATGGTTATCTTTTGTAGAATTTTTTCCCTTTTATGCTCTGTGCCACAGCCTTAGATCAGAGGAGGAGATGGAGAAAATTACAGCTAACCTCTCTCTCCACCTTTCTGTCTTTTGAACATGAAGGCATTTTAGCTCTACAGAATACAAATCAGCCCTCTATAAGGTATTCTGCAGTCACTGCTGAAGGCTTTGTCCAGTAGCAGTTTTTGTACAGCTAGAATGCCTAAGAAAAGAACCTTTTAATGGGAGTATGAAGCACTGTTTTAAGTAGCATCACCATTTTCACCTTACATAAAAAAGTGTATTATTTTTTAAATCTTAATGTAAGCTACTGTTCAAATGCTTCTTAACTGTGCCTTTGCCTTGAGGGAGTTTTCAGACTGGATTAGCATTTTCTGTTTACAGCGTGTGTAAGTGATGGTGTGTCTAAAAACTGTTGCCATTTTATTGGTCTGAATTATATTGATCAAACATCAAGAAAGCAATCTATATTGCAATCTGTACATCGTGATAAGAGACATTACGGAATCCTTAATAGCTTCTTGATTACAATTGAGCCTCCTGGTGTGTAGTAATGAATTGAAACTAGATGTCAAACTGGAGAAAAAGCAGAGCCCCTGAAGGACAATACATTTGTTTAAAAAGCTTAGATTTCCTTCAGATAATGCAAATTACCATGATAGAGGAATTCAGTTCTTCAATAACACTCCTATTAATGAGAATGGCATCACTGTAGTCTGGGATCCCAGTACTTTCCAATTCCACCTGTCCTTGCTTTAGCAAAAACTGGACAGTCAAATTCCTTTGAAATTTCTTCTTCTCTTCCTGCACCCTATAATGGCAGAAAACAAGAAGTTAGTGATTTCAACAGGTTTGCATAAATCCTCCTATGATTCTCAGAATGTTTTTATTTATTACTGGTGAGAGGTATTTTCATGTAGGGGTTACTCTTTAAGAGCCTGTCTTGTACTTGCGCCCAAAGCGACTACAGAATTTGCAACTTATTTCCATACATGAAGTTTTCAACCACTGATTCAGTTTGACATACTCCAGCTCATGTTCTGAGAGAAGGTGTCTGTTACTGAACAGAAGTTTTAATAACAACTGAGAAGGATATGGAGAAGACTCCAGCCAGCACCCTTTTTCTTGTATAATTTATCCCCAGATTTAGAATTATAGAATCATAGAATAACCAGATTGGAAGAGACCCATCGGATCATCGAGTCCAACCATTCCCATCAATCACTAACCCATGTCCCTCAGCGCCTCGTCCACCCGTCCCTTAAACCCCTCCAGGGAAGGGGACTCAACCCCCTCCCTGGGCAGCCTCTGCCAGTGCCCAATGACCCTTTCTGTGAAAATTTTTGGTTTGGCCTGCTCACATGTGGTGCAATCGCACCTCATTTCAGAAATATTGTAGGTCTCTAGGATGGATCCTAGAGAAAAGAGTGTTGGAGAACACCACTGCATAATTTTGTATGTAACTTTCAGCTCTGTGTCGGTAGAGTAGTAAAACATAGCAAAATATAGGAAAAGAAAAAAAAATACCATCTAAGTTCTTGGAAAATGCCTTCTAGTTCTGACTTAATCTTCTCATCGTCATCCATTCTTCTCTGGAGAAAGGCCTGCATCTCTGCCAGTGTTCGGTCTTTCTGTTTCACCTAAGCAAGCAATATTGTGACATTCTGAATTTTTTCAACTTTGTCAGTATGGCAGGGCAAGACTCTTCAAGAACAGAGAAGACAAGTTCTTAAGAAGACAAACATATGTATAAATACATAGCCTGGTATTTTGAGAATCTCAGCACATGGACAAGGAGGTTACAATCATAGAATCATAGAATGGTTGCCCTGGAAGGGATCATGAAGATAGCTAGTCCAACCCCCCTGCAGTGAGCACGGACATCTTCAACTCGATATCAGAGTCCCATCCAACCTGACCTTGAATGTTTCCAGTGTTGGGGCATCTTTATACACTGCTCAGAAAATAATTTATTCATTTACACGTATTTTATTCACATGAAAGGAAATCTGTATATCTTTTGGTCAAAGCTCATGTATCTCTGTCTCTGGAAAACTGAGATTTACACCTTCATGCTTTTAAGCTGAACAAACAGCTTGCTAGAACTTTTCCACACCATCTGTTAGGAATTGCTCTTGACATTCTAAAACAATATGGGAATGCATGGCTGCAAATGTAGACTGATAAAGGGAGAGAACAACTCCAACAGATGATGAAAACCGAATGCCTTAATATTTTTTTTGGTATGGACAGAGGAAAGGTAGTTTTTTTTTTTTTTTGTAATGAAACCACACCAAAATCATAATCATTCTGATAAAATCCATTCACATTAATATGCTAATTTTTCCTGTGAAGGAGAACTAGATCCCATTTCCCTTCATAGCATTTCTATTATTCTGAACTGAATGTGGTCAGAAGCAACCTTCAAACTCAAATGCAGCTTGCGTGTGTGCTGCATTGTTGTTTCACCATTACCTTGACCCTGCACTTGAACTCCGTAGAACTATCAGATCCGAAAATATCAAGAAGTATACTGGAAAAATAAAGAATTTTACATACCAGCTCCTCAGTTTCCATTTTATTTCTTCTAGCTAGACAAAAGCGTTCCCATATAGATGGGTCTAAGCCATTAGGCATGTACTCAGGACTATCCAGTTCATCCATGGATTTCCTTAACAGGGTACGTGCATCTTTGTAATCTTCAGCTGAGCCTGAACAATTGCCATACGGGTTTGCAGTGTCAAAGGCCATTTCTGTCACTGGGGCCCTAGTGCACATATAGAGTACATAAAATATTTACTTTTTATTATCTCTTGCACAAAAGAAGTGCAAAAACAACTATGAACATTTCATTCTTTCAAGTTCCTAGCAAAGAACAAATAGGTAAGACTGCATCTTACACAAAATAAGAATATATGTTTTTGAAACCTCATGATTATTTAGATTGCATTTAAAATAGATCGTGGGGGGTGAATGAGGAAATATAAGTACTCAAAAAAGCAACTGTTAAATAGCCAATAAAAAGCAGGCAGCCCACTGATTATCAAAATAATTTTGACCATTGAAATAAATAGCATTCTCATTCTTGACTCCCAAGAAACACCAATATTTAAGCAGATGGCATCAGGAGGATCTTACTCTGGTCGACGTTTGTAAAGTTGGGAAAGTTCATTAAGGAGATCAGCAGGTAGGTCAGCAAACTCCTTTGTAAAACCACATTCCAGTTTCTAGGAGGGAAACAGAAAGCTTTCTTGTTACCAAAACGTTATTTTTAAAAAAGCATTAACCTGCTCATACCTTAGAAATATAGAACATGGTGCTCTTCCAAGCACTGTCAAGCATCACAGGAATCCGGGATACTTCATTAATTTTTCTCTGCACATACTCTCCTTTACAACTGAATTTCAGCAATCAGCAAGTTGACCAGAACTCATCCCATGCTCACAGTGAAGTACATTCTTCTTGTTATCAAGACACAGCATTAACTTTTTAATTTGTGAACCTCCTTGTGTTTGTCAAGAGTCTCACCTTCTCTTCAACTATTGCATTTTCATAGGTGTCCATGTAAGCCACAATTTTATGTTCTGTAGTCTGGAGTGTTTTCGTTGTCTTGTCCTATAGCAAAACCAAAACATTTCAGGAATGAAACTCATCCAGCAGAAGCACCAAGCAGCCACTCATTTACACTGATGAAGCTGACGCTTTCTTATTTCTAGAGAAAAACATGTGAGCTGTTTTCACTAACAAGTCAATGCCTTCTTCTGCAGGTTAATTGTAGATACTGCTAATGGGTGAGCAGGTGTGAAATTAAATTAGTCCCCTGCTTAAGACAGTAAGAAATTTGTGGAAGAAATATACAAATGCTTACAAGTCTTCATATTAAAATCTGAATGTAAGGACCTTTGTTGATAGTTGTTTTCACTTGCACAAAGATTTCCTTTTCCTTTCACATCATCACAGGTAACACAGTGCAAAAATTCACAAATGCTGTTCAATGGAGTGTTTTAATTTGAGAATGCAGCTTCCCTTTCGTCATAACATAGTTCTGCTACCTGTCAGGATACTACGTCTTACTGAGGCTGTTAAATGCCTCTACTCTGCTGGGGAGATCCTTCTCCTGTATTTCACAGTTTGTATGGACCAAAAGATCTACCTATGGGAAGAGTTAGAATTTTTTTTTTTATATGATTTGGCAGGGATGGGTAAACGCTTCAGGAGACTAAATTGGTCAATAAGATTATAAACACTTTGTGCTCAAGGGTATGTGTGTCAGATACTCAAAAGCAACCTCTGTCTATGCTTTGAACTGGCAAACACAAGTCAGCATGGCCCTCACTTCAGTGAAAAACGTGATGGCATTACACATCTTCATGTCCTAAAAGCATCATAGTTGCTGCTTCCAGCTTGACACTGGATACTGAAAAATACTATATATAACAACCATTAGCAGCATGCCCTTCTGAATGCATAGAATTTTACCAAACAACTCCAGCTGAACCAAAATGAGTATATCTATTAAAAAACATATGTATTTATAAAGTATGTCACCTGTACAAGTTGAAAAATATATCAGTGACCCTGTAAATTGTCAGAAAATAATCTACAGCAAAATTTTTATTTGGAAAGAGCAGTCCTCACAAGAAAATGTTTTGTAAATATTACACTTTTCCTAAGAACAGCATTCCAAATGACTACTTACTTTTTCTTTCTCCTTTTTCACAAGAAAATTATGAAGTCCAGCTTTTCTAGTGTCCAACTCCTCATCCAACAGTAAAGCGTAAACAAGATTGACTATTTTGAGTTCTTCCTGTAAAATGATTGTATTAAAAAATGTTAACTTTCCTGATGCACAGTGACAGAGAAGAAAAATAAATGTTCTCTGCAATACCTGGTAGACGACCATCTCTGATTTCACTTTCCTTTCAGAGAGTTTACACACAATCTCATCAAAATTTCGTGTTGTTTCCTGGATGGAAGCTTTAAGTTTCTTCAGTTCATCTTCCAGTGCCTGGAGAAGGGAAGGACAAGAGCAGCAATATCACATCTAGAAGAACAAAGAAGCTCAGATATTGTAGAATGAAAATATGGAATTGTATCCTTTAGCCAAAAGGTCCCAGAAATTATTTGTTTGGAAGGAGAGTGCTGCCAGGCTACCGAGTTATGTTGTCCAAATACGACTTCGAAGAATAAAAAGAGTTGTATCATTTGCGTATGGCATCAGCAACTCTGGGAATGGAACCTGAAAAAAATTTTAGGAATACTGGTACATTTGTGAAGGAAAGTTACTGTCTGTGAGATGCCACAGGCTTTGGCTTGTATTACTTGGTATAAGTAGAGATTGTCTAGTCTAAGCTAGGACTTCTTTCATATGCCACATGATCTTTGTTCTTCACTTGTTCTCCATTTATTCTGTGTATTAGCATTTTCAGAAGTAGCTCCTGAAACTCTGGTGATGAGCATGTTAACAAAACCACTCCTTTTCTCATTTTAATTTACCCTTCTATATTCCTCTTTTTCTTCATTCAGTTCCTTGACTTTTATCTCATATTCTCTAAATATTCTCTTTTCTTCTTCATTCCAAAGATGCTCAGGCTTGGACAGAAAAGGAGGTGGAGGAATATCCTGGAAGAATTAAAGACAAATATGTTTCAAAAGCAACATTAAGTCCCCATCTGCACACTAACAAACTCTAGCACATCTCAAGATGAGTTAAAGGTATTCCTTAGTGGTAAATAAGGTACAAGACTTAAGTCTAAGTTACCTATATATTCTGTTTCTCTGGTCTGTCACTTGCACAGTAATTTTGGTGACACATATTGTGCTATTCTCTCTCAATTGCTTATAGGAATTCACTGCTGGATCTTGTAAAGGACAAGTATTTTGTACTCAAACATACTGCTGTAGATACTAGATACCTCACGTTTTCTGCTTCAGAAAAAAATCTAACTCAAAAAGGTAACCCAAATCTAACTCCATGCTAACGTATACTTCTAAGTGGAGCCCTAATTTTCCAAAAGAGATCAATTCCAGGGAAAATGCTTGGTCCTGCCGTACTCTTTTTCTGTGACATTTCACATTTGTTCCTTTCTTTACTTGTGTACTATCTATATTGGCTGAGTTAAAATGGAATACAGTATTTTTCTGTGAGATCACAGTGATGGAAAACAGGCTCTTCCTCCACCAGTTGTTATAATGGTAATACCAGATTATGTTCCTGCAGTATTCCACTGTGACAGGGACAGGTGTTATGGATAAGTCATATGCAGGCACTAGAACTCTGTGGTCTCTTTTGAGTCCAGTGTGTGGTCTCTTACAGAGTCTATGTAGGTTTAATGCAATTCTACAAGTCTCTGACTTTCTCCTATCACTTAGGTTTGAAATATTTGCTAGTTGAATTTCACACGTCCTCTAAAAGCCCACAAACCACCTAAATGATATGGCAGAAACACAGCTCACCATCTTCAAGACGTCTTCCTTTTTGACTTCTAGGACTCCACCCATCATGTCATTAAGAGCACGCAGTCTGTCATTGTCCTGCAAACAACCACAAAAAATATTTTTGTTTGCAAAAGGAAGTGTAGTAATTGGAAGTTTTGAGAGGGATAATAGGGTAGTTCACATCTAGATCATCTGTACAATTATACGGTGTGTCACTAGTAGATTAATGCACTTCGGTGATGCCTGTGAAACATGATGAAAGTCTCAGAGTTTTTTCTGGTGGACGGATGTTCACGTACCAAATAACTTACTCAAACTGCCATTCTGGCATTCTAGAAAAGAATACACAGGTATAGACTACTCCTGTGCAGTTGGTAGGCTAGGCTGAAGGAGGCTATTGTGTTATTGTCTCATTGAGCATCTCTTTTGGGAACAGAACCATTTTAGGTTCTGCCCAGATGCATTTTAAAGCCAGAGGAAAGCATTACAACACCCTTGCCTTATCCCTGAAGAGCACAGGTCGCTCAGTTAACAAACACAGATAAAGCAGAAAGCTCTCTCTTGAGCAGCAGCATGCATTTAGAAATTTATCTAATCCCTAGTCACCTGATAGAGTATTTTTAACTGCCATTTTTTTTAGAAAATGTTGAGCCTAATACTAAATCTTTTCTCCCCCCGGCTGGTCTAGGTAGTTCCAATTGTAAACGATAATAAGAAGGAAAAGGCACACATCATCATTACCTACCATTTACACTTTATTCTCCCATGCTACATGACTGGAATATTTCAGTGCAGCATTAACTAAATAAGCCTGACCAGAGACAAAGGCCTACACAGTAAAAAAGGAAACTACTTTAAGTACCTTCTCAGCAAGACGTCTTTCCATTTCAAGCTTAGCCAGCATTTCTGCTTTCTCTCTCTCTTCTTGAGTCAAGTATTTTTCAACTTTAATCTGAAGGAAGAAAATGAGGGTCATATCAGGGTTCTTCTCTCCAAATGTGATCACATGCAGACTAAGAACCTTTGGAAAGAGGGGCAATACTAATTCTTGATGCTTTTTGTATCTCTGCTCCATGATAATACTCCTCAAGAGGACATTGTTCTTTCGAACACCCCTGAAAGCATATTTAAAAATGCTAAAATAGAAACTACCATCATTTTTGTTGAGATTAGTTGTATTTCTTGCATACCTTTTCTGACAGTGAATAACACGAACTGGTGAGAGAACAGAGAGAATTGGGAAAGACTGACCAAAAGAGCATGAGATTGGTGGAATATATTGTATAAGAAGCATGGTGCTTCTTTATAAATTATCATTTCAATTTATAATTACAGTACTAAGCACGGTTTAGTACCCACACACTTAGTCTAAAACTACTTAGTCTCAAAATGGTGCTCAGAATAAACAGAGAAACCCTTATCTATGGAAGTAAACCCTCCAAGCCTGGCTTGAATCTTACACTCAGGAACAGGGGGAATATCTACCTAATTTATAGCCAATTAAAAACTTAACATCAACGAATTAAGATTGTATACATCTTATTCATTTTGGATTGACTTATTATAAGTTTTCTCCCTAAAGAGTGAAGGGAAGCAAAAGAGACAAAAAGATGATTTTAAGTACACAGACACATCTGTTTTCAGCTTTTCAATGTCTGGCAATGACAGGAATTAAATAAATATATTTGAGTAGGTGAAAGAGAAAGATTCATTTTTCAAACACCTCTGAATCCTGAACTGTGAGTGCTCGCTCTGGTATCTCATCATCTGTAAGAGCTGGCTCCCACACTTCCAACTGCAGATCAAGTTGTTCCAAGATTTCTCGGATCCTCAGGTTTCTTTCTTTCACTCGTTCTATCTCCTGCTCCTTTTGTTGTGCAACTATGTCAAATTCCTTATCAAAAGCAGTTTTCAGTTTGTAAATGATGTCCTGAAATACCAAAAAGGGAAACAGCAATATGGCACAGGTCACATCCATCCATGATTATGGGACCACTCCTCAAGCCATCAAAACCATAAATGTGTGTAATTGTATGTGTGACAGGGAGATAAACTGGTAAAGCCCTTTAATGAAAATCATATAGGCAGAGTTCAAGCTTTGTTAAATAGAGGTGGGCAAACTATCATTCGTGGGGTTTTTTTCCCGCATAGAAATTTTTATTGCTGCATATTGCTGCAAACACTGGATAGAAAATTCTATTTGCTTGTTTTTGAATTCTTTGGCTGAAAGAAGGGGCCTCAAAGGAAAAAAACACATGACCTATAAATCTAGAGACTGTAAATCACAGGTAGAGGGGCATACTTTTAAGGGACATACACGCTAAGGACATATTTTCCTGATTTTTAAGTGATTCATCCTGCAGTTTCAATAATGCTTTTATGTGATTTTCTGCCTGGCATATGTAAGAAAAATTCCCTCATTAAATAAATAAACAAAAGTCGTAAACTATTTTTTTAAAACAGCTAAGACCTTACAATGATTTTAAAAATCATATATTCTCGGTGCTTAAATTCTTCCTTTAGCCTACAGAATTGACCTCAACAAAGCAGAATAGAATATTAAGAGAGAAAACTATGTGTGTCTCCTACTACATCAATTTAATAAAATGAAACATGGAAAGGATTTCAGTTCTATCACCAGATTTTACATTTTGAGATGCTTTAGCTGTCTGCAATTTGTATTACAATAAATATTTTTGTGGCCATGATTATTTCATTGGTTTCTAATACAATAATAAGTCATGATGTAGTAAGGCAGGATGGCAGATAACATAAAGTGTTGCTGGGAGACAAAAGGCTGTGCTCAAGTGTTTGTCAGCTACCTATCTAACTCTCAGCAAATTCACTGCACTGGCCAAGAACACAGCAGACTTGTCTGCTATTAGATATATCGTATGCATCTTGAAAGCCACACAGTAGAAAGATCTCGTTACATCCAAACTTACATCTAAAATTGCTCCTTGTGTTTCTTCCCCATCTGCTTTAAAAACTAGTGTATCTACTAGATTTTATGTATTACAACGCATAACTGTTGAGCTCTGCTACCAGTTGTAGCCTTAAAGAGCTCTGATGAGGCAATGCTTTACTGTTGTTTAACCACTTCTGCCCTTGCAGATCATCTTCATAAGAAGCCTTTTATGTAGCATGTTTACTGCTTAATAAACAGGCCAGGGTAAGAGAAGGGAGAGTCGGATAGTAAAGAATATTAAATAACAGAAACACTGAAGGCTCCAAATGAAGGGCTGATAAGACTGTAAAGAAATGAAATGGTGTGAGGATACAGCTGAACTTTCATTCAGCAGCAAATAGTATGGAAAGAGGTCATGTTTCCACAGGCATGCTGAGCTGTGCAAGCCAGCTATACAAACACCAGAGGACAAATAGAAATACTCTCAAATTGGGTAACCAATTTCATAAAAACGTTTTTCTTCCACACCTGAGCTGGCAAATCCACATGGTGCTTTGCTGCACGATGTGCATTTATCTGTAACACAGCGGCCTGTGCAACTCTCCATTGTAGTGTCAGTACACCCAAAATCTGAGCGTCTGTGACTGCTATGAGAACCCAAAGGTGTGGCAGTGCCACTACAGTAATACAAACTTGAAAAGACATCACCTTTAATAACACTATCTGATTGACTTTCTGCTCCCTACTGTGCAAGTCCAGTTGGTGGTACAGGATAGATGTATCTCCACCATACTGAGAGCTCAGACTTCCAATCAGGCAGGAAGATGCATTATCATCAGCCGTTACGTCTTCTGTCTTCTCTCGTTCTTCCTCAGGTAATACAGTCTCAGACTCAGTCTCAGGATTTTTCTTCTGAGCCTGAATATCACAAACATCACAACTGTGTTAATTTTGTATACGAACCAGTGGCACACGTATGAAAAAATTCTAGAGATCATATTCTGCAATTAAGCCCAGTGATCAAAAACCCACAAGTTGAAGTGAACGTATACAGAATATTTGGTCCAGTTGTAGGATCCCCAGTACAAGAAAGACACGGGCATTCCGGAGCAAACCCAGCGATAGGCCACTAATACAATTAAGGGTTTGAAGCACCTAATATGTGAAAAGAAGCTGAGCGTGCTGGGATTGTTTAGCCTCAAGAAGGAGAAGGCTTGGGGGGTGGTGTTTAATAACACATATAAAAACCTGAGGAGTAAGGACAACAGAGCCAGACTCTTCTCAGCGGTGTCGGTGACAGATTGAAAGGAAATGGTTATACATCAAAATACAGAACATCCAACTTAAATATAATGAAACACATTTCCTCTGAAGGTTGTCAAACATGGGAGAAGGTAGCCTATAGAGGTTATGGAATCCTCCATCCTTGGAGATATTCCAAACCTGACTGGACATGGAGCTGAGTAAATTGTTCTAGGTGGGCTGGAGTAGATGACTTCCAAATGGCTTATCTAACCTCAGCTCTTCTGTGATTCTTCAATACTAATGCATTTGTTCTAAGTAAAACCACAACATTTCATCTTTACGAATATCTTCAAATTTTTAGGGAAGTATTTCTACAGCGAAAACGGACCCAAGAAATGTGTCTATGTAAAAAAGGGGTTAAGATGCCAACTCAGAGCATTCTGATCTGAAATGCCTATATGCAGTACTTCAAAGGGATTGTACCTCATCATCAGCTGTCTCAATCTTCTTTAACTGGAGAACTTTCTCCAGAATTTTCAGTTCTTCTTCAGTACGTTCCTTCATTGGATAATTTTTCACTTCAGAAGCTATATGGAAGCACTGTTCAATTATATTTTTTTTTTAGAAAACAAAAACACCCAAGGTAAAAACTTCTTCAGAACACATCTGTTAATTCATTTGTCCAAAAACTGAATGCTAAATAGTTACAGAGGCTTCTTAAAATCAGAAATAATATTGATGATCAATTAATGTAGACAATCCAGCAAGAATATAGGAGTCAGAAAAAAACCACTTGCCTTTTTGGTAGTAAAAATGGTTGGTTTAAAATTTGCTGCCTTTATTTATTTTTTTTTTTAAATAACCTCTGGCTATGTCCTCTTTATTCACAGAATTCAACCAGGACAAGATTTTTGGTAAAATTACTCGGTCTTTAACCACCCTTGAGATAATCTAGTATCACTAGTTTGACTAATATCCCTCTGTTTAAAATAGGCAAAATCAGGGTTAAATTTTGCTTTTACATTCTGTGTTGCAGAAGTCCTACTGACCCAACACAGAAACATAATATTTACCTTCTCCTTTTAGCAACACTGCATGAAGATATTCTCTAGTATCTAGGAACTAAGGAGTTACTTATTTGCTTATTAGCACATTTATCCACTTTAAAAGGCAAAATCAGCCAGGCTCGGTCAAAATCAACAGAATGAAAGATTTGCATGAGCCCTGGAAAGAAGTGGTTTTTTTCCTCATACCATAAGCAAACCAGAAATGTGTTATACTTCTATTTATTTTGTTTCAGTACCTTAAGGAATCAATAAACTACTGCAGTAAGTGAGTTAGAAAGTGATGGTTACCTTAACAGCACGTCCTTTTACACACATTGGATCCCAGCACTCATGTTTGATGACACTCTGCAAATAGCAGTTGGCTAAATTCTCCATTTCAATCTCCTTCCTCACCTTTCAAGATACAGAAAAGAAAATAATGACATGTGGTGCAAACCAACAAGATATAGGCAATTTGTATTGAGTTGTTGAAACAAACCTGGCAGATTAAATGAATTACCCATATTTCATAATCTTAGACTACTGCAGCTATCTTCTCCAAAAATGATATTGCATACTACTGCTACTGAAAGGTGTCATTTCATATGTGAAGAAAAGCATTCCAGAACTTAAGCAGCGCTGTACCCAAGGTCACAGTGTCAGATTTACAGTTTCTGGCATAGATCGTATTCCAACTGGCAATATCTGCATTAGCAGATTCACCTGCTTCAAAAAGTGACTTAAAATACTTTTACGCTTTCCTGCTTCTCAACAGTGAACAACTTTGAGATCATCTTCTATTCTTCAGTTATTGCTTCTCCTTTTCACTGCTAGTTTTAAAATGTTCTCTTTCCACTCTATCATACCCTGGCCACTTCTTCTTCAGCCTTTTCTTGTGCTCTTTCCTGTTCTTCTACATCCAGGTTGAACTCCTGCTGCTCCAGTTTCTCAATGTCTGGCACCAGTTCATTTTCATGCATCATTTTCTGAATCTGTTTTTTTAAAAAATAAGTATAAGGAATAAAAAGTAATTCGAATGTGAATAGAGGAAACACTGGTTTTAACACTGTGGAACTTGATAACAGAGAAAATCATTTTAATTGCCTCCACTTTTAACTGCTTCATGGTAATTGGTAGAACGTGCTGCCTGTACCTAGTGACAGAGACTACTATGTGAATATATTTCATCCTTCCCTTAAAGCTCATTTGGATGTTATATGTGGAGTTGTGCATACTTTCTAAGAATCTGTAGCATGGAATTGTTCATTCTTTAGTTCTGAGAACTTTCAAAAGTTTTTATCTATCTCATGCAGTTCAACAAAGGGAAATGCAAAATCCTGCATCTGGGGAGGAACAGCCCCATGCAGCAGGATATGCTGGGAGCTGAGCAACTGGAAAACAAACTGGAGAAGGAAGAGGAGAGGATGACAGTTTCTATAACGGAAGGCTGTTAGACCAGCAGAAACTAGCCTGCTGAGGGGATAGATTGCTCAAGATATAAGGGTGGTACAAATTTTTTAGTTGGAGCAAAGGCACCTCAGAACCAGACAGTTGTTCCTGACAGGTTCAGCACGCTGTCCCTGAAGAGACAAATCTCTCTATTACCTGTCTGCTCAGTGTTTATGACAGAAATGTAACTAAGCACTAGAGCTGATAGTTGTAAAGGAAGTGTACATGTAAACAAAACTGTAAGCTAAGCCATTACACTTGTAAGAAACTCACAGTTTCATGCAGCTTTTTAATTCCCATTTGCAGCTCTTTCTTCTGGTTAGCAAACCTCTCAGTCTCTTCTCTAATGACCTGACATACAACAGATATATTTTTGAAAATAAAAAATAACCCAGGAAACGACTGAAGTGATCTAAAGGAACATTATCTGTACAGAAAACAAAACTCAGAAGGGATTAATAACTGAAATAGACATAAGCTTAATTCAATAGGTTGATTCTTAGAACTGCTAAAAAGAAAAATGATTGTACACCCAGTTCACACTGTAAACTGGTTATACAGAAACAGAGCTTAAAATAAGGAAAGAAAGAAAGTCACTCCTGAGATCACACAGAAAGCAATGATATTTCGTCTTATCATTGAGCCCCAGAAGCTGGAGAATATATACAGCTCTGGTTCATAACAAAAAGAACCTGCTACCACCCATAATTCATATTTCTGAGGAAAAAAATTATCTATGTTAACATTAATATAGCAATTTCCAGACTCACAAAGCACTAAATCCCCTCTCTGCACACTATTAGATCTTTGATGAACTTTTACTCTTAAAAAACTTTGGTTCCACATCATACTCACCTCAACCTTAACCTGAAACAAACCTCAGGGGGTTTGCAATTAATGTCATATTGTTGACTATTGATTTATCAGTGCTGTAGAATTTTTTATTCTGGCCCTTGGGAAGAAGCACCTGCTTGGTTTCTGGTAATAATCTTCTGTGTAACTTCTTGACATTTAGAAGAAAAACATCTTTACAAGTTTCTAAAGGAAGCCGATTTCTCTGGCAATTTCTTTTTTTTTTCATTTACTCCTTGTGTAGAAGTGGCCTTTTGGCCTTTAGAGCTCCTATTGTGCTCAGTACCTGCTCTGGTGTGTTTATAACGTTGACCCTAACTTTTCTAAAGGTCTAGATGGCAACGCCTTAAAGGGAGGCCCAAATGTCAGAAGAGCTTTAGAAAGTAGATTACTTTACAGCACATAATTCAAATCACTACTGACTCTTGAAAACTCCTGTTTTGATTATTACTTGTTCTATCGAAGTACCTTCTTCATTTTCTGATCTATCCACGTCATTTCATTGGTATTGGCTGAATATGAACTGGTGACGTTTCCGTCTTCCTCTGTCACCTCTACATTGGAAGATTTAAGCGATGCATCCTGAAATTAAGGATATAAACATCCATCTCAGGTACTTAGAGAGAATAAGAGAGAGACCAAAATAAAATAAAAATTGGACTCGCATTAGAAGCACCACCACGTCATTAAAGAGAATGTTACAATATTTTTACTCCCTAACCAGGCTCCAGATTTGGTCCAGAAAACCCTTGCTGTTATGCAAAGCCTTTTGACTCAAATGGCCTGACATTACTAACTTCTGCTTTGCTTGATTTCAACAGGAAAACAAACAACACACAATGTATAGCAGTAATATCACACTGGAAATGACAAATAATTTCACATGAGGAGAAATTGACTTTCACAGAGTTTTCTGTGGCTGAAGAAACCATGTGAAACTGAAGCTGTGAATGCCATCTTCCCATAACTATTCCATTTCCTTGTTTATGCTATTCTACAAATTAAGAATTAAGCATATTCAGCCTATCCTTGGGAGTATTTTGCTACTTCTGCAAAAGGATCAGAGTTTGTTTGGAGGACAGTTTTTATCATGTGCAATTTTAGGATAATGATCAAACCTTCCCCCCGCTTCCCTAAAAATAAAAAAAACACCCCACCTTAAATTTCCCTTCTGGAAGTGATTCTGCTGTGGATTCTGGGTCAAAATGCCGTTCTGCCATGGATTGTAAAACAGTATTTTCATTTGAAGTGGACTTGTTCAGTATAGCAAGAAGAGATCGCCAGTGAAGATCAGCTTCCTCAGCTTCAGTATTCTTTACCTTCCTAGTAAATAGAAAATAAATTGATGTATTTTTATGTCTTATAATAAAGGACAAATTATTAAATATTCCATATAACAAAATTACTAAGTTGTTCAAAAATGCCTATTCAATATTTTTACATATGATTTAATATTGTTTGAGTTCTAGCATTCATAATTAAGTGAAGTTTCTTCAGAATTAGAAATTCTGAAAGATTCATTACCCAGAGTAGAAATACCACTCTGGTGGACCCATCTTCCATTTATGCATCTGCCTGAACATTTGTTATACCACAGAAAAGCTGTAGTTTCACGTGTCCCTCACTCCTAATGTTTGCTAAGAGCTCTCTATGGGCACAGTTCAATTCCCTCCCATTAAATCTGTAATGTCCCCTAATCACTGAAATAAAATGGTATCTCATGAGATTATATGGCTTAGATCCTCAGACACCCCATTCCAGATGGTTTATTTGAGAGTGATAAGCAGCTTATTATGGGTAATGCTTATCAGAAGACACTCCTTTATCTTGTATTGCAACCGCACCCAAAGTCCAAGACATTCTCCACAACACTGGTGGGAAGCTTTAAATGAGCTAGGGAAGCTACCTCTAAGGATGAGAGGAGTGACTTCATCTAATTCTTAACCTTACTTTGAGACTAATAAAAAGTCTAGAATCACAAATAGATGCAAAATTTGCCTGTCAGGATACAAAAATTCACACCATCAATATTATACATACTTCCATTTCAGGCACACCAGGGCACCATCATTTTTCCCAATAACAAGGATAAATTTGCTATCCAGAGAAAATACCGTGGATCTGATTCCTCCTCCTTGATATGAGTGACAATGCATACGAGCGAGTATATCCTAGAAAAGTCACAGAAGCAGTATGAGTAAATATGTTTTTGTAACAGGGTATGTCTATAAACTATGCTTCTGTATTTTCTTATAGAAGTCAATCCAAAATGTCAACACGAAGTATATAAAAGCCTAGGATTTATGATTTTGTGATTTTTGACTACAGATGGGACAAGTTTCTAGAATACTAATTTTGCAGGTGATGATAACGAAAAGTAGTAAAATTATCTACCCCAAGATTTGCTGGAGAAGAAAGTAAGTAGTTTGTATAATCATCAGTTATAAAAACAATTGTACTATATAATGTTATGACAGTTCATGTTCAACGTAAATTTTTCTGGAACACTTTATATTCAAGCAAAGAAAAGCTTCCAGTGAAAGAAAGTAGCTTGCACACCTCTTCCTCGCGTACACCAAACAAAGCCTGTACCTGGATGCCTACCTACCATAGTAGGAGTGTGATAGACGAACAAAACACCATCGTTCGCTGCTGATGCCAGCCACCGGCCGTTGGGTGATAAACAGAGGATCCCCGATCCAAACTGATTGCTACGAATCCTCTTCTCTGATAAAAATACTGATGGGTCTTCCGATATAGTCTGCCGAACAAAGAAAATGTTAGCAGCAGTTCAGATTATGGAGATGTCTATGCCATTTTGAGAAGGCTGATGGCAGTTTTGTGGGTTATCACATGTGGTGATTTACAATCCAAACACTTGGATTTCTGAGCTCAGGAAGCAGTAACATTGCTACGATGATTTGCTTCTCATCTCTTCAAAAGGGTCTGTGTGTTTTTATGTGCCTGGGCCCAGAGTTGTCAAGGAGGAATGCCCACCTTTGGAATTCACCTTCTTCCTTGACCTGACTCAAACTGGGGGAGACCTATGAGCTACAGAGAGGTCCAGTTCATCAGCAGGCAATGACAGTGGCCACTACTTCATTTCAGGCAGGGCTGAGCTGGGTTTGCAGTTGTGTCTTAGCGTCATGGGCTCACATGGGCTCAGTGCTTTTAAGAGCTGGATACTCCAGTTACTCAGCAGACTGCACAAAAGCACAGCTCCAACACAGAAGCTACACATGAAGTGCCTGCAAGCTGTACAAGTTTTAAGAAGCAACATTTGGCTTTCTCTGTAATCAAACAAGAAGATTGCTTTTGCCAGATTTCTGAGCAGGTGGTAGGATACTAAAAGTTGATGTTTATGGATGGAGTAGATATTTTGAGTGCAGAGATGACTTTTTATGATAATATCCTGCTATATTAACTTCAGCTACAGCCTTTGTTTGATGGTATTTAACCATCACCCAAAATAAAGCAGCTTCAGAAAATTACCTTTTCAGTGAGATGATATTTACAGATGAAAAGTCCAGAGGTACAGTAACCATACACAATATTATCCTTCAATCTGACTGCTGAGCTCAAAGGGCAATCCAGA
Organism: Phaenicophaeus curvirostris; assembly: GCF_032191515.1. Lineage (NCBI taxonomy): Eukaryota > Metazoa > Chordata > Aves > Cuculiformes > Cuculidae > Phaenicophaeus > Phaenicophaeus curvirostris. Next base: position 1,152,380 of record NW_027206669.1, read on the forward strand.
TCATAACGCTCCTGTTTAATGGCACTAGCATCAAACATTCCTTGGTCATTAACATACTCATCATTATCTAGAAGCGTGAAAAAAGAAACAGGGAGGAAAAGGCATCATTACCACTAATGCAGGTGCTTCACCCATCAAGTAATTAAGAAAATCAGTCTCAGCAAGGAGTGAGCATTATGTGAGTTTTCAAGGAGACTAGGAATTAAGACACCTAGGTTTGACACTTACTCTGGGGGTCGTGCCAATCTAGCACACTGCAGTGAAGCAGAGAGACAGCTCTAAAGAAGTCCTAGAAACAGTGATGTAATTGTTTGCATACCCTGATTTACCCTGCTCTGCTGTGCCTTAGTTAAATTTATGCATTTAAGACCTCTCATGACAACTGAATTAGTTTTCCACCTGTTTCCAGAAAGTGCCCCGAACTGATCATTCCAAGAATATCAGTTTTCCAGAAGGTGAATGGAAGTTTGCCTTTCTTAGGCGTCCTTAACGCCCCCCCCCTTTTCCTCATAGTGACACTTTTCTCATAGAAAGTTTCTTTAACATTTCCTATTGGGACACAAGGTAATATTTTTTAAACACAGTAGACTTTTTCCTTGGTGCTTTTACACAGAAAAGCTATAACAAAGACAGGGAATCACTATTTTTTTAGATAGATCAACCTTTAATATTTTCCTTCTGAGCTATTACATACCTATAATTCTTTGAAGAGGCTGGTGGGATTGATTCCCCTTTGAACACCCGATATGCTAGTCTGCAAAAGGGTGATGCCTAGAACAAGGTCTCTGTGACTGGCTTCGGGCATTGCCCACTCAATAGTAATAATAACAGCAATAACAACCACCACCAGTAGAAGTAGTTGTTAAGCGATGGCTTTGTGAATCTGCAAATGAATTACTTCTTCCTTCCTTGGCCTTCCCTTAAAAGATCACATTTTGCAATGATTGAGCTGACTATAAAGCCTACCGAATGCTGTATGAGAAATGATGTCCCAGGAGAATGTACAGAGGAGATGAAGAAAGAGATTAAGATTTGTGTTAATGGATGGCAATAATATGATCTTCCCTTAGAAAAATATCACAGAATATATATTCTTACCTGTTGTGAGTTCTGAAGGTAGATAAAAAACTTCCAGTCTTGCTCTCTGGCCCGCTCCCACATTAAGAAGTGCCGCCACTTCAACTAAGTCCTTGTTGAAGTCAGAAACTACAGAGAGATCCAGCACTTCATCTGCTAAGGCTGAAGCAGGTAGGGAACATCAATGCAAATTGTTACTGAATCACGGTAACGTTTTTGCTGAGTTATCACATCAAACAAAGAGACCCGTGTTCAGGACACATCTCAGCTCAACCACACAGTTTGGAACTTGCATTAAAATATCAGACAAGCCACAACCTGGTTTTGGAAAGTGCGGCACGCACACAACTTCAGCTAGAGGCATCCAGCACTGAGAGTGCTAAGTGTTACTATGACATTAAACATTCAAATATGACTTTACATCCAGCTTGAACTGTAGCAATTTTGAGGTTCTCTGCTGATAACCACCACTTAAAGTTATGATGAAGGTCTATACTTATAGATGCGATCTGTAAGTATAACGTTAGTGGAATTGAGAGGCTGCAAAAACAAATACACAAATTTCTGAAGAATTATTCTGTGACTTAAAATTCCATCATTTTCATTCTTTAGCATCCAGCAGCAAAGCTGACAGTTCCAGCAGTCCTCACGTTAAAGATGTCCGGGGCAGGCAATTGCACCCAGCTATCATGACCTATGGATTTTTACTCTAAATTCTCTCAAGATGAGCCACAAAAGTCTTAAGTTCTTTGCCACTACTATTCCTTTTGTGCTGGAGTTGTGATCAGCTGGTTAGCTAATCCATTCTCTTCCCTCTGACTTACCTGCTCCTTTGCTAACTAAAACTAAATAAAAAAAAAAAGAAAGCAAGTACACCTAAAATACAGTAAATAGTGAAAACACAGTGTAGTTAATGCTGTAACATTTATTACCTACATATCCAAGAACTTGGAATAATTTTGAAGGCCGGGCATCTAGAATAAAGATATGTCCTTCTGCAGCCCTAGTGATGAGGAACCGGCCACTCTGGTCATAACTAGGTGAAAAAAAAATCCAAATAGAAAACAGCTCAATAAAAAGAGTCAAATAATTCCACTCCAATAACTCTGCTGACTTCACTGAGGGCATAAACGCAACTGAAATTTCAGCTTCTAGGTTTACAGGATTAGGGTCTGATATAAAGTGCAGTTATGAGTGCAATTTCTAATTGTGTGGGTGGTCAATCTAAAGCTAACGATGCTCCATAGCAGTCTGTTAACAACTTCAGCAAATCTTTAATGAAGTTTATGTTTTTAAAAATAAAACGGCTATACAGATTTTGATATTATTTTTAATAGACATGGCTCTGTTTATATTGATTTGACCTTGAATGAGTTGCTTTCCGTATCTATTTTTAATGTTTTATCTTAGGTAGCTGTGGAAAGTGATCACATCTGAGTCTCCAAATAACAGGCAGACTAATATTAAAGTTTAACTGTTCAATATCCATTTTATTTTTTAAAAAGTAGAAGTAAAATACTCTCAGATTTTTCAATAATGGAAAAAAGCAACCAACCAAACAAAAAAAGCCTTTTAGATCACTAGAGCTTATTACAGGAGGACTGGTAAATTCCAGAACAGTGAGCAAATGAATAATTAACAATGGTAATAAAAATCCACCGTATAAAAAGGGATGACCAAAAGGCTTATACTTAATTTCACAAAAACTTAAATTTACTTCTAGTGAGAAATGGCCCTCTAAAGTTGGATACATGGAATTGTGCATAATTATTGCACACAGTGATCTGCCAGAAAGGATCTTATACATGAGTATTTTCAGTGCTCAGTTAAACCTTCTTAAAATACAGGTTTATTATATTTCTCTCATATAAATCCTGCCACTACCTCTCTTGCAAGCAATTCAGAATATGTTGGAAAATAATTGAAACCATTAAAATATTTTACTTTGTTATTTTTGGAATCAAAGCTTGAACAGTTTTTTTGTTCAACTAACAGCGTTACTCAAGAAACAGATTGACAATATTACTGCCCCTGCTGCTTCATACTTACTGCAAAGACAACACTGGAAATTTGGAAAGAAAAATTCTGTGAACAACCCGTGGAGCTTCAGCTTTGGTAACATCAAGAAAATAAGATTTGACCTCTTATGGTCCCAACAGCAACGCTGCTGGAGGAGGGACAGCAAGCCATAGCTGTTGCCTAGTTGAGAAACAAAATATGATTAACAGTTCCATACCTTTTTTTACAACTATTCTGTATGTTAGTATGCGACTTCTTTTACTATTTAGAAGTCCCTAAAATTTGAAGAAGAAACCTCAAATGGTTCAGCTAAAAAACTTGTTTTTAACAAAGTATTTTAGAGACGTCTTGGCTTTTTTCCCTATGCTCTGTATCTACATATCAAAAGCCAATTCTGCACTCCTCAGAAAAAAATCATTATATCCACATTTAAAGTGAAATAAGTCCCACCTCAATGAAACAGTGAGTGCATTGTTATGTGTACAGCTCTTACAGAAAGGGATGAGTCTCTTACTGTGTCAGATTTCAGGGTTTGAATGCATCTTAAATCAGGACAAAGCATTAACAGTTTTAAATACTTTTATCAACTCAGTTTCAAGAGCCTGGTCATTCAAGGCATTTAGTTTTTACAGACTCAAAACTTTTCCATTCAGTTCTGACACTCATTAAAAATAAATATTTCATCAAATATTATAAAAATTTAGATTGTTATTTACAAATATGTGCTTAAAGACACATCACTACAACAACCCAAACCATTCAATGATTCTATGACATGAGGTTGACATGTTGCCTCTGCTTTATGGCCCAGTTCAATAGATGATTAGTTCAAGTAAACGTAATATTTTTAAATCTCTTTCATGGGTTGTACAGAGACACTACTGATCTTTCCTCACCACAGGTTGATCCAAATCTGTGGAATATTATGCTATGAATTAAGAAATACTAAAGAAAACTTCAAGCATCAGTCACTAAATGAGCTCCTGGTTGCGTGTACCTGAATATCAAGGTTGAGCTTGCTGAGGCAAGTTCCATCTTCCAGGAACCAAACTTGTACTTCACCTGAAATTGTTACAGACTATTGAACAGAGAAAAAAACATAGTCAAAAGAGAGTGGAATAACCAAATAGTCTGGAAATGACTAGTGATCTTTTATAGAATATAAATTCAAATAGTGTCTGAGCAGAGCAGATCAAGGATTACTAGTTTTGCTTGAAATTACCTTGAATTCCCTTTAAGTCCAGTTGCTGCAAGGTACGCCTACCTACGGAAAATGTGTAATCATTTCTGTGAATTGATGCAAATACAGGAATGTTTTTTAAGCAGAATGAGACAATCTAGGGCAAAACATGTAAGCTTGATCAATATTAGCACTCCCACCATTCAGCCTGCAATAGAAAACCTGCTTATCATTTTCTTTGCACAGGAAAGGGCTTAAGGTGACATCTGGTTTTCTCACATGAAAAATTATGTGTATCATGTTTTTGAGGCCTTCTTATAACCAGGAAATTTTATAATTCCACAGTGAAGTGTGGCTAGAGATCAATCAACCCTCACATCACTCATTCAGACTCAGGTAAAATTTGTCATTCCCATGTTACTGACAAACAAACAGATTATCAGCAAAACTAATTGATTCACACCCCAGAATTTCAGGGCTGGCTACTTGAAGAATTCATGGCCTTGAGATGAATCAGAGTTGCAGGAATCCAAGACACAGGAGGAAAGCAAGGAATATTTCAGAATGAACAGATCCATGAGTAATGCCTCGTTGTCCCTGGACCTGGGACAAAGGCATCTCTCAGGCTATTCCAGTTTGTGCTGGAGGCTGAAAAGATCAGCAGGGATTCCTTGTTCCGACATCTATTCTCTGAATTGAATCAACCTTTTGCTCAGCTGTGTTCCTGACCACTAGTGAGACAGCAAATAAACAGCAGAACCATACAACATTTTAGCAGCCTGCGAATTATCCACCCTGCATTCCAGGGCAAGTTCTGACCCTTCTATAGGCCATACCTGAATTAATGCCATTTAATTCCTTAATGAGAAGGTTTTCCACAACTGTAACAAACACCAGAACAGTCACGATCTCTGCAAGGCTTTTGATTTTGTGTCTTACCAACGTTTTGGTCATCTGAAAAGAGCCACAATTATATATAAGGAAGAAAATAATTTCTTACCACACAGTACTTGTCCCCTGGAGTAAGAAAATCAGCTGTCAGGAAACAACTACTGCATGTGTCCAGGAGTTTGACAGCTTCTCCACTGTGGGCAGGTTTGTAAGCATAGATTGTCCCCTGACAAACAGAGAGAGATAATCCATCCCTGGGCTATGAGACTTCTCATTAAAAGCTGTCAAAGACTTCAAGAAAAAATACTCATCTTCCTGAGCTCTTTAAAGTTTCATACTCTACTCTAAATTGAGGTAAAAAGTGCCCAGTAGAATTCAACTGAATTTAGTAAATTATATAAATTTACACTAGCTGAAAATCAGGATGGTTCATTTGAGAGTGATCCAGCTAGTCACGTTTCCAAGTTTTGTTTCTCATAACTGCTTTAATTTAAAACCACCCTATTTCGTATTGCTCCAGAAACCAATCAATATTCTAAAGCAACATAAAACACAAATAATAAATCTTAAGCTTCAAAAGATGTTTTTATCTAAAGACCTCAAAACCTTTTAGAAACAATTCATAACTAATGTAGACATAGATTTTAGAACTTCTCTACGCATTTTACAAAAGGAGAGTGAAATCAGAGACAAAGTGTGACCAAAGTTACCCCCACAAAAAAACCCAAACAAACCACATTTAAATGCCAATTTAAATTATTAAAGGTCTGGAAAACCAGGGATAATTTGAGGATTTGGGACTCTTGTGTAAGATTTCTGGACATCAGGCTGGTCAAAGAAGGATCTTTGACTGGGTGGCCAGACAAATTCAGATAGATGCACAGAACAAGTCTCCCGCATAGCCACAGTAGGTCTGATGTACCCAAGGCCCAAGATTTCATTGCAAACACAAGATGGGCTAAGTTTACCTCTGGTATAATTTGTTGACTTGTGTGATTACATTACAGACATTTCATACTGGCAGTGCCAGCATGCACATACAGAATAAAAGGAACATGCCATTATATAATGCCGTTATCTCAAATGCTATACCTGGTCAGTGACAAGCAGAAGCACAGCGTAATCAGGTGAGAATATGAGGCTGGATATGGGTTTTAAGATATCAACGCAGATTTTCGTCTCATACTGCAGATCTTTGATGTGATAAAAGAATAAAACGCCCCCCTGTGCAGAAAAGTACAAATCCACATCAGGTCAAGGTCAATTATCCCAGCCTGAAGGTCAATTATCCCACCCACTCTGGCAAACTGAACTGGCAAAACCTTCTGAAATTCTCTGGAGCAAGTGTGTTTAACTGTATCCCATTGCTAATGGTCTCATCTGCCTTCATGACGTTTAAATCCAGATGACTCTTATCCTGCATAACGCATTTTTTGAAAAATCAAGGTGTTTTTTTAATACAAGTCTTACTAACAGTCCATGTTTGATAACAGACTCTCTCATTAGTAAACACTTGAGATTCCACATTGTTTCTTTTGTGACAGTATAGGGATTTGTCCCTCTCTTAAGCAGCACTGTATAATGTAATCATCATTTTGGATTAAATATTGAGTGAGATTCAGCACAAAACAATTTGGTGGTTCTCTTGGTCATTTTTTTCTCCTCTCCTATTTTTTGTCCATCCTTCTTTCCTGTTCCTCTAGAACTCTCTTTGCCTTTTGTTAAAAATAGTATTGTCCTCTTTGGTTCCTTCTTTGACTTAAAAAATGGAATCTCTTCCCTCCCTGCTCCTTTCTGAGTTCTTGTCTCAAGTTCTAACAAAGAAGATATATGACAAAACCAGAGAGGACCTCCACTTTTTTTCTGACTTCTGTCTTTGCAGTGAGCTCTGCAAATACACTCCATTTGAATGCTTTTTGATTTTCACACAATAAGTTACAAGCATAAAGGATGCCTTACATTTCCAGCTGCATACAGTCCCCCGTTACAAAATGCCATGGCAAATAAAACTGATTGTTGTGGATCCTCTGGTTTGCCACCTGAAAGCACAAAGGCAACAAGAAACATCAAGTTTAATTCATTGCAACCATGTGTCCCAACTTCAAATCTGAGATGATTTACTACTTGTGAGTAAAAAGGCTCAACGGGCTATATATTCTTTGGACTTTGTGCTGTGATGATGAAGGACAAGGCTGGTACACATAATTTAAAGTGACAGTACTACTGTGGTCTGATGAATTAGAAATTAATTTGAGAAATCAAAACTTGTCCCAATGTCTGGCAACCTTCACTGTGGAAGTATTTTTTTTCCCTAATTTCTACTCAGAATTTCCATTGATGCAAACTGTGCCCTTTGCCTGTCAGGTTCCATCCTGTCTGTAACCTTTCATGAGTAGCTGAAGCAACAGTAAAATCCCCCATTTCCTTTCCACTGGGCTGAAGAGAGTTCTCACAGCCCATCTTTGTATGACACACGCAGACTCTGCAATAATCTTTGTGGCCCTGTGCTGAACTTTGTCCACTACGTGAATGCCTTTTTTGTATTGTGGAGCCCAAAACAAAACATTTGAAACAAACCCTAAATCCTAACTCAACTAAATCACAAGTGATTGCAGTTCTAAACAAAGTTACTAAAACTAAGCAGTAGAGAACCCATTCTAGCATCACTTATTCCAATTTAAACTAGAATGAACAGAAATTATTTCCCTGCCACTGTTTTTCCAGAGGCTATTCATTTGGCTGTCTACTAGCACAAAAGCTATTAATCATTTCTCCTGTAAACATATAAAAGGTTGCCATTGATGTGTCTTACAGAGGTCAGTGTGAGCTGAGTTTTTCTAACCAGTGGCTTCCTGCTGTACTCACGTATTATTACTCCCAGACATCATTGATGCTGGCTAAAAATCAATTAGCTTGATTTGAACATGGAAATACCTTTCTTTTTCTGCGCTCCTCGAACATATGACACGATGTCTGACACTTTACACACGTATTCTGCACAAAAGAAAACAATATATAACGTCAACCTTGTTTATATGTCAGTATTGCAATAAAAGTCAGTTATAGCCCAGTCTACTGAACAAAAGGTGAAGTTTGGCATATTGAATCAAAAATGTGCATTCTTCTCCAATATCCACCATCTCTGTCATTTATGCATCTGAGCTGGCACAGTCGTTACGTGGTTCAGCTTACAGCTATAAAAGGGAGATAGTCATACATGGACTGTGATCCAGATGCAGATTTATCTATCTTCTAGTGCTAAGTTCTGGTTTTGTTATTTCCATTCATAATTTTTTAATTAGATTTACTTACAAAGGAAAGTTTAGCCAGCCTGAAAATTGCCCAAGTGAAATGTTGTGGCTGCTTACGGTTCTGTTTGCAAAACCATAACAGGAGCTTGGCACGTGCTTCGAGTTGGACACACATGTAAGCATTCTGCTGAGCAGATACAGATTGCAGTACATCTTAAATTAAGCAGAAGCTTCAGTAAAATACGAATACAGACAGTGTTCTCACACAGATTTAGGACAGGACTCAAAGAATACACAAGTGGAGGAAAATCCCAAATGGCAAAAATTCTTATTGCCTTCTAACGAACTGGCAAACCATTTCTGGTCACGCCTCAGCTTTATATTTGTTTGTGATTTTCAGCTCTTGATATGGCAAACTTAAGAGTCTGATGGTTTCAAAAACAGAGGAATAGTGCTGGTTTGCTGATTTTTTTTTCAGAGCTGCCTTCCATTTCTGTGCTGACTATCAAAACTGGATAGAGATACAGAACTTTGGGAAAGTCAGGGATATTTACAGCAGCTTAAAAAAATAATGTATTACATGGCAAAAGAAGAAAACAAGATTATCATCAGCCTGTCCATTAACACTGATTCAGTGTTTATTAAACATTGCTATGCTGGTCTACAGAAGGATATTATCCAGTTCTAGTGATAGAAATAATAATTTTTCACGGAAAGGGTCATTGGGCACTGGCAGAGGCTGCCCAGGGAGGGGGTTGAGTCACCTTCCTTGGAGGGGTTTAAGGGACGGGTGGATGAGGTGCTGAGGGACATGGGTTAGTGCTTGATGGGAATGGTTGGACTCAGTGATCTGGTGGGTCTTTTCCAACCTGGTGATTCTATGATTCTATGAAGTCAAAGACGTCTTCTGTTCACTTTCTGTGCTTCATATGTAATGCATTAATGCCTGATAATCTTTATAGACTTGTTTTGAATACAAAATAGTTCCTATAATTGCTGACCTTAAGGAATTCTATTAAGCAATATTACGTCAAATTTGGTTTCGTTTTTTAAAGATTCATCATGAGCTCATCTGTTCTAACATCATCTACCGTATCAGAGGAGGACAGTCCAATATTTCATGCAAAATAAAATGCATTACTGGTGCTTAACTAACAGTAAAAATACATATAGCTGGTATATTAATAGTTTATTGTTAACCTAGTAGGGCTGGTTAATAAGATCAGGACTGCTGTAACTATTGTTCATTTTATCAATTTTGATGTATTTAGAAGTTTTTCTTTTTTTTTTTCCAAAAAAAAATGAAAGCAAATTGTTGGGTGCTAAAGAAACCCACCCAGAAGTTCTGAATGTTTATCCTACTAATAAAAGAAATATGTCTTTACAATTTCTGTAAGATATACAATAGCAGAACAGCAGAAAGCAAAAAAAGCTTTCACCTATCCTTTTTCCTCCCTACTTGAATAAAAGACACCACACAGCTATTTCTTACCAGGGAGAGGTTTTTGTTGAAGAACAGAAACACTGCCTCTCTCAGCATCAATTGCCATAACATATCCTTCCTTACAGCCCAAGTAAATCTCTGAGGTCGCAGTCCAGCAGTGGGCAGTAGGATGCACTGACGGCTTAGCAGAATCTCTTGGCTTCAGCAAAAAAAATAAACAAGTTCAATTAACGATTGACAAATATCTGTACAAGCAGTTACGTACATTTTACAGCAAAAAAAAATAAAAAGAGCACTCCCTCATAGAGCCTGAGCACCTGTATAACTTCAGTCCTATTTATTCAGTTAGTCCTTCACTGAGGGGAGTAATTTGAAAAACGAGAACATTCTCCAGAGAAGTCTGTCTGGAGACAGTGGTGGAGAACTCACCTCTCTCTCTAGAAGCTTGTCTGAATGATGAATTATATTTTCATTTTAAAATTACATATTTTAAAATTTGAATTTATCTGAATTTATTCTCCAGCGCTTGTGTCTGTTACAGGTTTGTCCCCTAGCTTGGAATCCATCCGGTACTTTCCCTACCCTTGCAACAATGCTGACCCACCATAACCAATATTTTAATGATAAAATTATGATAAAATTCAACACTCTGAGACCCCAGAAGTTTGTTGTGTTTTTTTTTTGATGTCAGAATAGCACTGGAAGCCCAAATTGAAATGGTTACCCACTATTATCTCACCCTGACAAATGTTTTTCAAATTACTTTTCAACATAGTCTTCCACTGCATAGACATTACTTGCACATGTGGTCTTGCATACTTGGCAGTACTAAAGCACACTTTGTTTGAATAGTTTAGCGTATCATATAATCCAAATTACTCTGTAAAACAGCTCTGTCAACCTTTGTGTCATCTGCAAATTAGTTCCAGAAATATCCTTGCCACAGACTTTGCATGTGCCTTGAATTTCATTTCACTGAAATAAATCTCATAAATCTATCATTCTCAAATCAGGAAGAACAGAAATTCACCATCAAATGTTATTAAAGACAGTGATCTGCTCAAATACAATAGTAATAGGGGTCATATAAATACCACGATAGAAAGAAATAGATGGAACAGGGTTTGGGGAGGGGAAAAGGGGAAGAAAACACAAGAAAACCTTGTAAGAACATTTAAGAGAAGATCCAAAGCATGTGAGCAGAAGTGGTGAGGAACACTAGACAATAAGATGGATGAAAAAGAATGAAGAGTCTATAATTCTATAAAACAACACCTGCTGTCTCAATAAAGGTTCTATAAAAAGGAAATATAGGTGGACTTGGGATGAAAACATAGGACAGAGATTCATAAGCACCTAGATGTTGCTAGTAAAATATGCCAAGGGCTGGCTACATGATTCTGGGTAAGAAGCCTACTCTCTATTTATGCTTACAAAGCATTTTGAATTTCTCAGCGGGGAAATGTTACAGAAATAAAGTATATTAATATTTACTTTATAAATCAAATAGGACTAACAGTAATAAATCTATAACAAATGGGGCTTTACATCACCCAGAAAAACATTTAATATAGGCATTTTTGCTGATTTTATGACTCTTGAACATCATAAATCTTTGGGAAGGCTGCAACTGAGCTCCTGTGAATCAGGAGCTTTCTGTGTAAAGATGAGTTCTATAATATTCCTTTGTACCTGCTGCCATGACTGTCTTAAAACATAAACTAAATAAAATATGGAAAACTGAGGATGAGATTGTGTAAATTCTAAACTAGGTTGCTTCCTGAACTGCGCATTAGTAAGGTGGTGTATAAAATTATAATAATGATGATGATGATAATGCTGTCTTTCTTTGAGCTTCTCTCCCTTTTAAGTAGCAACTCTTCAGAGAAAAAAAATCCATGATGGATCCTTGTAATGAAAAGTTTTATAAAAGGACAATTAAATAAAATTGGTACTGGATGCCAAGAGGACTCAAGTATTTTTAACTGCCATTTTTTTTAGAAAATGTTGAGCCTAATACTAAATCTTTTCTCCCCCGGCTGGTCTAGGTAGTTCCAATTGTAAACGATAATAAGAAGGAAAAGGCACACATCATCATTACCTACCATTTACACTTTATTCTCCCATGCTACATGACTGGAATATTTCAGTGCAGCATTAACTAAATAAGCCTGACCAGAGACAAAGGCCTACACAGTAAAAAAGGAAACTACTTTAAGTACCTTCTCAGCAAGACGTCTTTCCATTTCAAGCTTAGCCAGCATTTCTGCTTTCTCTCTCTCTTCTTGAGTCAAGTATTTTTCAACTTTAATCTGAAGGAAGAAAATGAGGGTCATATCAGGGTTCTTCTCTCCAAATGTGATCACATGCAGACTAAGAACCTTTGGAAAGAGGGGCAATACTAATTCTTGATGCTTTTTGTATCTCTGCTCCATGATAATACTCCTCAAGAGGACATTGTTCTTTCGAACACCCCTGAAAGCATATTTAAAAATGCTAAAATAGAAACTACCATCATTTTTGTTGAGATTAGTTGTATTTCTTGCATACCTTTTCTGACAGTGAATAACACGAACTGGTGAGAGAACAGAGAGAATTGGGAAAGACTGACTAAAAGAGCATGAGATTGGTGGAATATATTGTATAAGAAGCATGGTGCTTCTTTATAAATTATCATTTCAATTTATAATTACAGTACTAAGCATGGTTTAGTACCCACACACTTAGTCTAAAACTACTTAGTCTCAAAATGGTGCTCAGAATAAACAGAGAAACCCTTATCTATGGAAGTAAACCCTCCAAGCCTGGCTTGAATCTTACACTCAGGAACAGGGGGAATATCTACCTAATTTATAGCCAATTAAAAACTTAACATCAACGAATTAAGATTGTATACATCTTATTCATTTTGGATTGACTTATTATAAGTTTTCTCCCTAAAGAGTGAAGGGAAGCAAAAGAGACAAAAAGATGATTTTAAGTACACAGACACATCTGTTTTCAGCTTTTCAATGTCTGGCAATGATAGGAATTAAATAAATATATTTGAGTAGGTGAAAGAGAAAGATTCATTTTTCAAACACCTCTGAATCCTGAACTGTGAGTGCTCGCTCTGGTATCTCATCATCTGTAAGAGCTGGCTCCCACACTTCCAACTGCAGATCAAGTTGTTCCAAGATTTCTCGGATCCTCAGGTTTCTTTCTTTCACTCGTTCTATCTCCTGCTCCTTTTGTTGTGCAACTATGTCAAATTCCTTATTAAAAGCAGTTTTCAGTTTGTAAATGATGTCCTGAAATACCAAAAAGGGAAACAGCAATATGGCACAGGTCACATCCATCCATGATTATGGGACCACTCCTCAAGCCATCAAAACCATAAATGTGTGTAATTGTATGTGTGACAGGGAGATAAACTGGTAAAGCCCTTTAATGAAAATCATATAGGCAGAGTTCAAGCTTTGTTAAATAGAGGTGGGCAAACTATCATTCGTGGGGTTTTTTTCCCCGCATAGAAATTTTTATTGCTGCATATTGCTGCAAACACTGGATAGAAAATTCTATTTGCTTGTTTTTGAATTCTTTGGCTGAAAGAAGGGGCCTCAAAGAAAAAAAACACATGACCTATAAATCTAGAGACTGTAAATCACAGGTAGAGGGGCATACTTTTAAGGGACATACACGCTAAGGACATATTTTCCTGATTTTTAAGTGATTCATCCTGCAGTTTCAATAATGCTTTTATGTGATTTTCTGCCTGGCATATGTAAGAAAAATTCCCTCATTAAATAAATAAACAAAAGTCGTAAACTATTTTTTTAAAACAGCTAAGACCTTACAATGATTTTAAAAATCATATATTCTCGGTGCTTAAATTCTTCCTTTAGCCTACAGAATTGACCTCAACAAAGCAGAATAGAATATTAAGAGAGAAAACTATGTGTGTCTCCTACTACATCAATTTAATAAAATGAAACATGGAAAGGATTTCAGTTCTCTCACCAGATTTTACATTTTGAGATGCTTAGCTGTCTGCAATTTGTATTACAATAAATATTTTTGCGGCCATTACTATTTCATTGGTTTCTAATACAATAATAAGTTATGATGTAGTAAGGCAGGATGGCAGATAACATAAAGTGTTGCTGGGAGACAAAAGGCTGTGCTCAAGTGTTTGTCAGCTACCTATCTAACTCTCAGCAAATTCACTGCACTGGCCAAGAACACAGCAGACTTGTCTGCTATTAGATATATCGTATGCATCTTGAAAGCCACACAGTAGAAAGATCTCGTTACATCCAAACTTACATCTAAAATTGCTCCTTGTGTTTCTTCCCCATCTGCTTTAAAAACTAGTGTATCTACTAGATTTTATGTATTACAACGCATAACTGTTGAGCTCTGCTACCAGTTGTAGCCTTAAAGAGCTCTGATGAGGCAATGCTTTACTGTTGTTTAACCACTTCTGCCCTTGCAGATCATCTTCATAAGAAGCCTTTTATGTAGCATGTTTACTGCTTAATAAACAGGCCAGGGTAAGAGAAGGGAGAGTCGGATAGTAAAGAATATTAAATAACAGAAACACTGAAGGCTCCAAATGAAGGGCTGATAAGACTGTAAAGAAATGAAATGGTGTGAGGATACAGCTGAACTTTCATTCAGCAGCAAATAGTATGGAAAGAGGTCATGTTTCCACAGGCATGCTGAGCTGTGCAAGCCAGCTATACAAACACCAGAGGACAAATAGAAATACTCTCAAATTGGGTAACCAATTTCATAAAAACGTTTTTCTTCCACACCTGAGCTGGCAAATCCACATGGTGCTTTGCTGCACGATGTGCATTTATCTGTAACACAGCGGCCTGTGCAACTCTCCATTGTAGTGTCAGTACACCCAAAATCTGAGCGTCTGTGACTGCTATGAGAACCCAAAGGTGTGGCAGTGCCACTACAGTAATACAAACTTGAAAAGACATCACCTTTAATAACACTATCTGATTGACTTTCTGCTCCCTACTGTGCAAGTCCAGTTGGTGGTACAGGATAGATGTATCTCCACCATACTGAGAGCTCAGACTTCCAATCAGGCAGGAAGATGCATTATCATCAGCCGTTACGTCTTCTGTCTTCTCTCGTTCTTCCTCAGGTAATACAGTCTCAGACTCAGTCTCAGGATTTTTCTTCTGAGCCTGAATATCACAAACATCACAACTGTGTTAATTTTGTATACGAACCAGTGGCACACGTATGAAAAAATTCTAGAGATCATATTCTGCAATTAAGCCCAGTGATCAAAAACCCACAAGTTGAAGTGAACGTATACAGAATATTTGGTCCAGTTGTAGGATCCCCAGTACAAGAAAGACACGGGCATTCCGGAGCAAACCCAGCGATAGGCCACTAATACAATTAAGGGTTTGAAGCACCTAATATGTGAAAAGAAGCTGAGCGTGCTGGGATTGTTTAGCCTCAAGAAGGAGAAGGCTTGGGGGGTGGTGTTTAATAACACATATAAAAACCTGAGGAGTAAGGACAACAGAGCCAGACTCTTCTCAGCGGTGTCGCTGACAGATTGAAAGGAAATGGTTATACATCAAAATACAGAACATCCAACTTAAATATAATGAAACACATTTCCTCTGAAGGTTGTCAAACATGGGAGAAGGTAGCCTATAGAGGTTATGGAATCCTCCATCCTTGGAGATATTCCAAACCTGACTGGACATGGAGCTGAGTAAATTGTTCTAGGTGGGCTGGAGTAGATGACTTCCAAATGGCTTATCTAACCTCAGCTCTTCTGTGATTCTTCAATACTAATGCATTTGTTCTAAGTAAAACCACAACATTTCATCTTTACGAATATCTTCAAATTTTTAGGGAAGTATTTCTACAGCGAAAACGGACCCAAGAAATGTGTCTATGTAAAAAAGGGGTTAAGATGCCAACTCAGAACATTCTGATCTGAAATGCCTATATGCAGTACTTCAAAGGGATTGTACCTCATCATCAGCTGTCTCAATCTTCTTTAACTGGAGAACTTTCTCCAGAATTTTCAGTTCTTCTTCAGTACGTTCCTTCATTGGATAATTTTTCACTTCAGAAGCTATATGGAAGCACTGTTCAATTATATTTTTTTTTTAGAAAACAAAAACACCCAAGGTAAAAACTTCTTCAGAACACATCTGTTAATTCATTTGTCCAAAAACTGAATGCTAAATAGTTACAGAGGCTTCTTAAAATCAGAAATAATATTGATGATCAATTAATGTAGACAATCCAGCAAGAATATAGGAGTCAGAAAAAAACCACTTGCCTTTTTGGTAGTAAAAATGGTTGGTTTAAAATTTGCTGCCTTTATTTATTTTTTTTTTTAAATAACCTCTGGCTATGTCCTCTTTATTCACAGAATTCAACCAGGACAAGATTTTTGGTAAAATTACTCGGTCTTTAACCACCCTTGAGATAATCTAGTATCACTAGTTTGACTAATATCCCTCTGTTTAAAATAGGCAAAATCAGGGTTAAATTTTGCTTTTACATTCTGTGTTGCAGAAGTCCTACTGACCCAACACAGAAATATAATATTTACCTTCTCCTTTTAGCAACACTGCATGAAGATATTCTCTAGTATCTAGGAACTAAGGAGTTACTTATTTGCTTATTAGCACATTTATCCACTTTAAAAGGCAAAATCAGCCAGGCTCGGTCAAAATCAACAGAATGAAAGATTTGCATGAGCCCTGGAAAGAAGTGGTTTTTTTCCTCATACCATAAGCAAACCAGAAATGTGTTATACTTCTATTTATTTTGTTTCAGTACCTTAAGGAATCAATAAACTACTGCAGTAAGTGAGTTAGAAAGTGATGGTTACCTTAACAGCACGTCCTTTTACACACATTGGATCCCAGCACTCATGTTTGATGACACTCTGCAAATAGCAGTTGGCTAAATTCTCCATTTCAATCTCCTTCCTCACCTTTCAAGATACAGAAAAGAAAATAATGACATGTGGTGCAAACCAACAAGATATAGGCAATTTGTATTGAGTTGTTGAAACAAACCTGGCAGATTAAATGAATTACCCATATTTCATAATCTTAGACTACTGCAGCTATCTTCTCCAAAAATGATATTGCATACTACTGCTACTGAAAGGTGTCATTTCATATGTGAAGAAAAGCATTCCAGAACTTAAGCAGCACTGTACCCAAGGTCACAGTGTCAGATTTACAGTTTCTGGCATAGATCATATTCCAACTGGCAATATCTGCATTAGCAGATTCACCTGCTTCAAAAAGTGACTTAAAATACTTTTACGCTTTCCTGCTTCTCAACAGTGAACAACTTTGAGATCATCTTCTATTCTTCAGTTATTGCTTCTCCTTTTCACTGCTAGTTTTAAAATGTTCTCTTTCCACTCTATCATACCCTGGCCACTTCTTCTTCAGCCTTTTCTTGTGCTCTTTCCTGTTCTTCTACATCCAGGTTGAACTCCTGCTGCTCCAGTTTCTCAATGTCTGGCACCAGTTCATTTTCATGCATCATTTTCTGAACCTGTTTTTTTAAAAAATAAGTATAAGGAATAAAAAGTAATTCGAATGTGAATAGAGGAAACACTGGTTTTAACACTGTGGAACTTGATAACAGAGAAAATCATTTTAATTGCCTCCACTTTTAACTGCTTCATGGTAATTGGTAGAACGTGCTGCCTGTACCTAGTGACAGAGACTACTATGTGAATATATTTCATCCTTCCCTTAAAGCTCATTTGGATGTTATATGTGGAGTTGTGCATACTTTCTAAGAATCTGTAGCATGGAATTGTTCATTCTTTAGTTCTGAGAACTTTCAAAAGTTTTTATCTATCTCATGCAGTTCAACAAAGGGAAATGCAAAATCCTGCATCTGGGGAGGAACAGCCCCATGCAGCAGGATATGCTGGGAGCTGAGCAACTGGAAAACAAACTGGAGAAGGAAGAGGAGAGGATGACAGTTTCTATAACGGAAGGCTGTTAGACCAGCAGAAACTAGCCTGCTGAGGGGATAGATTGCTCAAGATATAAGGGTGGTACAAATTTTTTAGTTGGAGCAAAGGAACCTCAGAACCAGACAGTTGTTCCTGACAGGTTCAGCACGCTGTCCCTGAAGAGACAAATCTCTCTATTACCTGTCTGCTCAGTGTTTATGACAAAAATGTAACTAAGCACTAGAGCTGATAGTTGTAAAGGAAGTGTACATGTAAACAAAACTGTAAGCTAAGCCATTACACTTGTAAGAAACTCACAGTTTCATGCAGCTTTTTAATTCCCATTTGCAGCTCTTTCTTCTGGTTAGCAAACCTCTCAGTCTCTTCTCTAATGACCTGACATACAACAGATATATTTTTGAAAATAAAAAATAACCCAGGAAACGACTGAAGTGATCTAAAGGAACATTATCTGTACAGAAAACAAAACTCAGAAGGGATTAATAACTGAAATAGACATAAGCTTAATTCAATAGGTTGATTCTTAGAACTGCTAAAAAGAAAAATGATTGTACACCCAGTTCACACTGTAAACTGGTTATACAGAAACAGAGCTTAAAATAAGGAAAGAAAGAAAGTCACTCCTGAGATCACACAGAAAGCAATGATATTTCGTCTTATCATTGAGCCCCAGAAGCTGGAGAATATATACAGCTCTGGTTCATAACAAAAAGAACCTGCTACCACCCATAATTCATATTTCTGAGGAAAAAAATTATCTATGCTAACATTAATATAGCAATTTCCAGACTCACAAAGCACTAAATCCCCTCTCTGCACACTATTAGATCTTTGATGAACTTTTACTCTTAAAAAACTTTGGTTCCACATCATACTCACCTCAACCTTAACCTGAAACAAACCTCAGGGGGTTTGCAATTAATGTCATATTGTTGACTATTGATTTATCAGTGCTGTAGAATTTTTTATTCTGGCCCTTGGGAAGAAGCACCTGCTTGGTTTCTGGTAATAATCTTCTGTGTAACTTCTTGACATTTAGAAGAAAAACATCTTTACAAGTTTCTAAAGGAAGCCGATTTCTCTGGCAATTTCTTTTTTTTTTCATTTACTCCTTGTGTAGAAGTGGCCTTTTGGCCTTTAGAGCTCCTATTGTGCTCAGTACCTGCTCTGGTGTGTTTATAACGTTGACCCTAACTTTTCTAAAGGTCTAGATGCAACGCCTTAAAGGGAGGCCCAAATGTCAGAAGAGCTTTAGAAAGTAGATTACTTTACAGCACATAATTCAAATCACTACTGACTCTTGAAAACTCCTGTTTTGATTATTACTTGTTCTATCGAAGTACCTTCTTCATTTTCTGATCTATCCACGTCATTTCATTGGTATTGGCTGAATATGAACTGGTGACGTTTCCGTCTTCCTCTGTCACCTCTACATTGGAAGATTTAAGCGATGCATCCTGAAATTAAGGATATAAACATCCATCTCAGGTACTTAGAGAGAATAAGAGAGAGACCAAAATAAAATAAAAATTGGACTCGCATTAGAAGCACCACCACGTCATTAAAGAGAATGTTACAATATTTTTATTCCCTAACCAGGCTCCAGATTTGTTCCAGAAAACCCTTGCTGTTATGCAAAGCCTTTTGACTCAAATGGCCTGACATTACTAACTTCTGTAATTGCTGCTTTGCTTGATTTCAACAGGAAAACAAACAACACACAATGTATAGCAGTAATATCACACTGGAAATGACAAATAATTTCACATGAGGAGAAATTGACTTTCACAGAGTTTTCTGTGGCTGAAGAAACCATGTGAAACTGAAGCTGTGAATGCCATCTTCCCATAACTATTCCATTTCCTTGTTTATACTATTCTACAAATTAAGAATTAAGCATATTCAGCCTATCCTTGGGAGTATTTTGCTACTTCTGCAAAAGGATCAGAGTTTGTTTGGAGGACAGTTTTTATCATGTGCAATTTTAGGATAATGATCAAACCTTCCCCCCGCTTCCCTAAAAATAAAAAAAACCCCCACCTTAAATTTCCCTTCTGGAAGTGATTCTGCTGTGGATTCTGGGTCAAAATGCCGTTCTGCCATGGATTGTAAAACAGTATTTTCATTTGAAGTGGACTTGTTCAGTATAGCAAGAAGAGATCGCCAGTGAAGATCAGCTTCCTCAGCTTCAGTATTCTTTATCTTCCTAGTAAATAGAAAATAAATTGATGTATTTTTATGTCTTATAATAAAGGACAAATTATTAAATATTCCATATAACAAAATTACTAAGTTGTTCAAAAATGCCTATTCAATATTTTTACATATGATTTAATATTGTTTGAGTTCTAGCATTCATAATTAAGTGAAGTTTCTTCAGAATTAGAAATTCTGAAAGATTCATTACCCAGAGTAGAAATACCACTCTGGTGGACCCATCTTCCATTTATGCATCTGCCTGAACATTTGTTATACCACAGAAAAGCTGTAGTTTCACGTGTCCCTCACTCCTAATGTTTGCTAAGAGCTCTCTATGGGCACAGTTCAATTCCCTCCCATTAAATCTGTAATGTCCCCTAATCACTGAAATAAAATGGTATCTCATGAGATTATATGGCTTAGATCCTCAGACACCCCATTCCAGATGGTTTATTTGAGAGTGATAAGCAGCTTATTATGGGTAATGCTTATCAGAAGACACTCCTTTATCTTGTATTGCAACCGCACCCAAAGTCCAAGACATTCTCCACAACACTGGTGGGAAGCTTTAAATGAGCTAGGGAAGCTACCTCTAAGGATGAGAGGAGTGACTTCATCTAATTCTTAACCTTACTTTGAGACTAATAAAAAGTCTAGAATCACAAATAGATGCAAAATTTGTCTGTCAGGATACAAAAATTCACACCATCAATATTATACATACTTCCATTTCAGGCACACCAGGGCACCATCATTTTTCCCAATAACAAGGATAAATTTGCTATCCAGAGAAAATACCGTGGATCTGATTCCTCCTCCTTGATATGAGTGACAATGCATACGAGCGAGTATATCCTAGAAAAGTCACAGAAGCAGTATGAGTAAATATGTTTTTGTAACAGGGTATGTCTATAAACTATGCTTCTGTATTTTCTTATAGAAGTCAATCCAAAATGTCAACACGAAGTATATAAAAGCCTAGGATTTATGATTTTGTGATTTTTGACTACAGATGGGACAAGTTTCTAGAATACTAATTTTGCAGGTGATGATAACGAAAAGTAGTAAAATTATCTACCCCAAGATTTGCTGGAGAAGAAAGTAAGTAGTTTGTATAATCATCAGTTATAAAAACAATTGTACTATATAATGTTATGACAGTTCATGTTCAACGTAAATTTTTCTGGAACACTTTATATTCAAGCAAAGAAAAGCTTCCAGTGAAAGAAAGTAGCTTGCACACCTCTTCCTCGCGTACACCAAACAAAGCCTGTACCTGGATGCCTACCTACCATAGTAGGAGTGTGATAGACGAACAAAACACCATCGTTCGCTGCTGATGCCAGCCACCGGCCGTTGGGTGATAAACAGAGGATCCCCGATCCAAACTGATTGCTACGAATCCTCTTCTCTGATAAAAATACTGATGGGTCTTCCGATATAGTCTGCCGAACAAAGAAAACGTTAGCAGCAGTTCAGATTATGGAGATGTCTATGCCATTTTGAGAAGGCTGATGGCAGTTTTGTGGGTTATCACATGTGGTGATTTACAATCCAAACACTTGGATTTCTGAGCTCAGGAAGCAGTAACATTGCTACGATGATTTGCTTCTCATCTCTTCAAAAGGGTCTGTGTGTTTTTATGTGCCTGGGCCCAGAGTTGTCAAGGAGGAATGCCCACCTTTGGAATTCACCTTCTTCCTTGACCTGACTCAAACTGGGGGAGACCTATGAGCTACAGAGAGGTCCAGTTCATCAGCAGGCAATGACAGTGACCACTACTTCATTTCAGGCAGGGCTGAGCTGGGTTTGCAGTTGTGTCTTAGCGTCATGGGCTCACATGGGCTCAGTGCTTTTAAGAGCTGGATACTCCAGTTACTCAGCAGACTGCACAAAAGCACAGCTCCAACACAGAAGCTACACATGAAGTGCCTGCAAGCTGTACAAGTTTTAAGAAGCAACATTTGGCTTTCTCTGTAATCAAACAAGAAGATTGCTTTTGCCAGATTTCTGAGCAGGTGGTAGGATACTAAAAGTTGATGTTTATGGATGGAGTAGATATTTTGAGTGCAGAGATGACTTTTTATGATAATATCCTGCTATATTAACTTCAGCTACAGCCTTTGTTTGATGGTATTTAACCATCACCCAAAATAAAGCAGCTTCAGAAAATTACCTTTTCAGTGAGATGATATTTACAGATGAAAAGTCCAGAGGTACAGTAACCATACACAATATTATCCTTCAATCTGACTGCTGAGCTCAAAGGGCAATCCAGATCATAACGCTCCTGTTTAATGGCACTAGCATCAAACATTCCTTGGTCATTAACATACTCATCATTATCTAGAAGCGTGAAAAAAGAAACAGGGAGGAAAAGGCATCATTACCACTAATGCAGGTGCTTCACCCATCAAGTAATTAAGAAAATCAGTCTCAGCAAGGAGTGAGCATTATGTGAGTTTTCAAGGAGACTAGGAATTAAGACACCTAGGTTTGACACTTACTCTGGGGGTCGTGCCAATCTAGCACACTGCAGTGAAGCAGAGAGACAGCTCTAAAGAAGTCCTAGAAACGGTTTAACCACAGTGATGTAATTGTTTGCATACCCTGATTTACCCTGCTCTGCTGTGCCTTAGTTAAATTTATGCATTTAAGACCTCTCATGACAACTGAATTAGTTTTCCACCTGTTTCCAGAAAGTGCCCCGAACTGATCATTCCAAGAATATCAGTTTTCCAGAAGGTGAATGGAAGTTTGCCTTTCTTAGGCGTCCTTAACCCCCCCCCCCCCTTTTCCTCATAGTGACACTTTTCTCATAGAAAGTTTCTTTAACATTTCCTATTGGGACACAAGGTAATATTTTTTAAACACAGTAGACTTTTTCCTTGGTGCTTTTACACAGAAAAGCTATAACAAAGACAGGGAATCACTATTTTTTTAGATAGATCAACCTTTAATATTTTCCTTCTGAGCTATTACATACCTATAATAATTCTTTGAAGAGGCTGGTGGGATTGATTCCCCTTTGAACACCCGATATGCTAGTCTGCAAAAGGGTGATGCCTAGAACAAGGTCTCTGTGACTGGCTTCGGGCATTGCCCACTCAATAGTAATAATAACAGCAATAACAACCACCACCAGTAGAAGTAGTTGTTAAGCGATGGCTTTGTGAATCTGCAAATGAATTACTTCTTCCTTCCTTGGCCTTCCCTTAAAAGATCACATTTTGCAATGATTGAGCTGACTATAAAGCCTACCGAATGCTGTATGAGAAATGATGTCCCAGGAGAATGTACAGAGGAGATGAAGAAAGAGATTAAGATTTGTGTTAATGGATGGCAATAATATGATCTTCCCTTAGAAAAATATCACAGAATATATATTCTTACCTGTTGTGAGTTCTGAAGGTAGATAAAAAACTTCCAGTCTTGCTCTCTGGCCCGCTCCCACATTAAGAAGTGCCGCCACTTCAACTAAGTCCTTGTTGAAGTCAGAAACTACAGAGAGATCCAGCACTTCATCTGCTAAGGCTGAAGCAGGTAGGGAACATCAATGCAAATTGTTACTGAATCACGGTAACGTTTTTGCTGAGTTATCACATCAAACAAAGAGACCCATGTTCAGGACACATCTCAGCTCAACCACACAGTTTGGAACTTGCATGAAAATATCAGACAAGCCACAACCTGGTTTTGGAAAGTGCGGCACGCACACAACTTCAGCTAGAGGCATCCAGCACTGAGAGTGCTAAGTGTTACTATGACATTAAACATTCAAATATGACTTTACATCCAGCTTGAACTGTAGCAATTTTGAGGTTCTCTGCTGATAACCACCACTTAAAGTTATGATGAAGTTCTATACTTATAGATGCGATCTGTAAGTATAACGTTAGTGGAATTGAGAGGCTGCAAAAACAAATACACAAATTTCTGAAGAATTATTCTGTGACTTAAAATTCCATCATTTTTATTCTTTAGCATCCAGCAGCAAAGCTGACAGTTCCAGCAGTCCTCACGTTAAAGATGTCCGGGGCAGGCAATTGCACCCAGCTATCATGACCTATGGATTTTTACTCTAAATTCTCTCAAGATGAGCCACAAAAGTCTTAAGTTCTTTGCCACTACTATTCCTTTTGTGCTGGAGTTGTGATCAGCTGGTTAGCTAATCCATTCTCTTCCCTCTGACTTACCTGCTCCTTTGCTAACTAAAACTAAATAAAAAAAAAAAAAAGCAAGTACACCTAAAATACAGTAAATAGTGAAAACACAGTGTAGTTAATGCTGTAACATTTATTACCTACATATCCAAGAACTTGGAATAATTTTGAAGGCCGGGCATCTAGAATAAAGATATGTCCTTCTGCAGCCCTAGTGATGAGGAACCGGCCACTCTGGTCATAACTAGGTGAAAAAAAAATCCAAATAGAAAACAGCTCAATAAAAAGAGTCAAATAATTCCACTCCAATAACTCTGCTGACTTCACTGAGAGCATAAACGCAACTGAAATTTCAGCTTCTAGGTTTACAGGATTAGGGTCTGATATAAAGTGCAGTTATGAGTGCAATTTCTAATTGTGTGGGTGGTCAATCTAAAGCTAACGATGCTCCATAGCAGTCTGTTAACAACTTCAGCAAATCTTTAATGAAGTTTATGTTTTTAAAAATAAAACGGCTATACAGATTTTGATATTATTTTTAATAGACATGGCTCTGTTTATATTGATTTGACCTTGAATGAGTTGCTTTCCGTATCTATTTTTAATGTTTTATCTTAGGTAGCTGTGGAAAGTGATCACATCTGAGTCTCCAAATAACAGGCAGACTAATATTAAAGTTTAACTGTTCAATATCCATTTTATTTTTTAAAAAGTAGAAGTAAAATACTCTCAGATTTTTCAATAATGGAAAAAAGCAACCAACCAAACAAAAAAAGCCTTTTAGATCACTAGAGCTTATTACAGGAGGACTGGTAAATTCCAGAACAGTGAGCAAATGAATAATTAACAATGGTAATAAAAATCCACCGTATAAAAAGGGATGACCAAAAGGCTTATACTTAATTTCACAAAAACTTAAATTTACTTCTAGTGAGAAATGGCCCTCTAAAGTTGGATACATGGAATTGTGCATAATTATTGCACACAGTGATCTGCCAGAAAGGATCTTATACATGAGTATTTTCAGTGCTCAGTTAAACCTTCTTAAAATACAGGTTTATTATATTTCTCTCATATAAATCCTGCCACTACCTCTCTTGCAAGCAATTCAGAATATGTTGGAAAATAATTGAAACCATCAAAATATTTTACTTTGTTATTTTTGGAATCAAAGCTTGAACAGTTTTTTTGTTCAACTAACAGCGTTACTCAAGAAACAGATTGACAATATTACTGCCCCTGCTGCTTCATACTTACTGCAAAGACAACACTGGAAATTTGGAAAGAAAAATTCTGTGAACAACCCGTGGAGCTTCAGCTTTGGTAACATCAAGAAAATAAGATTTGACCTCTTATGGTCCCAACAGCAACGCTGCTGGAGGAGGGACAGCAAGCCATAGCTGTTGCCTAGTTGAGAAACAAAATATGATTAACAGTTCCATACCTTTTTTTACAACTATTCTGTATGTTAGTATGCGACTTCTTTTACTATTTAGAAGTCCCTAAAATTTGAAGAAGAAACCTCAAATGGTTCAGCTAAAAAACTTGTTTTTAACAAAGTATTTTAGAGACGTCTTGGCTTTTTTCCCTATGCTCTGTATCTACATATCAAAAGCCAATTCTGCACTCCTCAGAAAAAAATCATTATATCCACATTTAAAGTGAAATAAGTCCCACCTCAATGAAACAGTGAGTGCATTGTTATGTGTACAGCTCTTACAGAAAGGGATGAGTCTCTTACTGTGTCAGATTTCAGGGTTTGAATGCATCTTAAATCAGGACAAAGCATTAACAGTTTTAAATACTTTTATCAACTCAGTTTCAAGAGCCTGGTCATTCAAGGCATTTAGTTTTTACAGACTCAAAACTTTTCCATTCAGTTCTGACACTCATTAAAAATAAATATTTCATCAAATATTATAAAAATTTAGATTGTTATTTACAAATATGTGCTTAAAGACACATCACTACAACAACCCAAACCATTCAATGATTCTATGACATGAGGTTGACATGTTGCCTCTGCTTTATGGCCCAGTTCAATAGATGATTAGTTCAAGTAAACGTAATATTTTTAAATCTCTTTCATGGGTTGTACAGAGACACTACTGATCTTTCCTCACCACAGGTTGATCCAAATCTGTGGAATATTATGCTATGAATTAAGAAATACTAAAGAAAACTTCAAGCATCAGTCACTAAATGAGCTCCTGGTTGCGTGTACCTGAATATCAAGGTTGAGCTTGCTGAGGCAAGTTCCATCTTCCAGGAACCAAACTTGTACTTCACCTGAAATTGTTACAGACTATTGAACAGAGAAAAAAACATAGTCAAAAGAGAGTGGAATAACCAAATAGTCTGGAAATGACTAGTGATCTTTTATAGAATATAAATTCAAATAGTGTCTGAGCAGAGCAGATCAAGGATTACTAGTTTTGCTTGAAATTACCTTGAATTCCCTTTAAGTCCAGTTGCTGCAAGGTACGCCTACCTACGGAAAATGTGTAATCATTTCTGTGAATTGATGCAAATACAGGAATGTTTTTTAAGCAGAATGAGACAATCTAGGGCAAAACATGTAAGCTTGATCAATATTAGCACTCCCACCATTCAGCCTGCAATAGAAAACCTGCTTATCATTTTGTTTGCACAGGAAAGGGCTTAAGGTGACATCTGGTTTTCTCACATGAAAAATTATGTGTATCATGTTTTTGAGGCCTTCTTATAACCAGGAAATTTTATAATTCCACAGTGAAGTGTGGCTAGAGATCAATCAACCCTCACATCACTCATTCAGACTCAGGTAAAATTTGTCATTCCCATGTTACTGACAAACAAACAGATTATCAGCAAAACTAATTGATTCACACCCCAGAATTTCAGGGCTGGCTACTTGAAGAATTCATGGCCTTGAGATGAATCAGAGTTGCGGGAGTCCAAGACACAGGAGGAAAGCAAGGAATATTTCAGAATGAACAGATCCATGAGTAATGCCTCGTTGTCCCTGGACCTGGGACAAAGGCATCTCTCAGGCTATTCCAGTTTGTGCTGGAGGCTGAAAAGATCAGCAGGGATTCCTTGTTCCGACATCTGTTCTCTGAATTGAATCAACCTTTTGCTCAGCTGTGTTCCTGACCACTAGTGAGACAGCAAATAAACAGCAGAACCATACAACATTTTAGCAGCCTGCGAATTATCCACCCTGCATTCCAGGGCAAGTTCTGACCCTTTTATAGGCCATACCTGAATTAATGCCATTTAATTCCGTAATGAGAAGGTTTTCCACAACTGTAACAAACACCAGAACAGTCACGATCTCTGCAAGGCTTTTGATTTTGTGTCTTACCAACGTTTTGGTCATCTGAAAAGAGCCACAATTATATATAAGGAAGAAAATAATTACTTACCACACAGTACTTGTCCCCTGGAGTAAGAAAATCAGCTGTCAGGAAACAACTACTGCATGTGTCCAGGAGTTTGACAGCTTCTCCACTGTGGGCAGGTTTGTAAGCATAGACTGTCCCCTGACAGACAGAGAGAGATAATCCATCCCTGGGCTATGAGACTTCTCATTAAAAGCTGTCAAAGACTTCAAGAAAAAATACTCATCTTCCTGAGCTCTTTAAAGTTTCATACTCTACTCTAAATTGAGGTAAAAAGTGCCCAGTAGAATTCAACTGAATTTAGTAAATTATATAAATTTACACTAGCTGAAAATCAGGATGGTTCATTTGAGAGTGATCCAGCTAGTCACGTTTCCAAGTTTTGTTTCTCATAACTGCTTTAATTTAAAACCACCCTATTTCGTATTGCTCCAGAAACCAATCAATATTCTAAAGCAACATAAAACACAAATAATAAATCTTAAGCTTCAAAAGATGTTTTTATCTAAAGACCTCAAAACCTTTTAGAAACAATTCATAACTAATGTAGACATAGATTTTAGAACTTCTCTACGCATTTTACAAAAGGAGAGTGAAATCAGAGACAAAGTGTGACCAAAGTTACCCCCACAAAAAAACCCAAACAAACCACATTTAAATGCCAATTTAAATTATTAAAGGTCTGGAAAACCAGGGATAATTTGAGGATTTGGGACTCTTGTGTAAGATTTCTGGACATCAGGCTGGTCAAAGAAGGATCTTTGACTGGGTGGCCAGACAAATTCAGATAGATGCACAGAACAAGTCTCCCGCATAGCCACAGTAGGTCTGATGTACCCAAGGCCCAAGATTTCATTGCAAACACAAGATGGGCTAAGTTTACCTCTGGTATAATTTGTTGACTTGTGTGATTACATTACAGACATTTCATACTGGCAGTGCCAGCATGCACATACAGAATAAAAGGAACATGCCATTATATAATGCCGTTATCTCAAATGCTATACCTGGTCAGTGACAAGCAGAAGCACAGCGTAATCAGGTGAGAATATGAGGCTGGATATGGGTTTTAAGATATCAACGCAGATTTTCGTCTCATACTGCAGATCTTTGATGTGATAAAAGAATAAAACGCCCCCCTGTGCAGAAAAGTACAAATCCACATCAGGTCAAGGTCAATTATCCCAGCCTGAAGGTCAATTATCCCACCCACTCTGGCAAACTGAACTGGCAAAACCTTCTGAAATTCTCTGGAGCAAGTGTGTTTAACTGTATCCCATTGCTAATGGTCTCATCTGCCTTCATGACGTTTAAATCCAGATGACTCTTATCCTGCATAACGCATTTTTTGAAAAATCAAGGTGTTTTTTAATACAAGTCTTACTAACAGTCCATGTTTGATAACAGACTCTCTCATTAGTAAACACTTGAGATTCCACATTGTTTCTTTTGTGACAGTATAGGGATTTGTCCCTCTCTTAAGCAGCACTGTATAATGTAATCATCATTTTGGATTAAATATTGAGTGAGATTCAGCACAAAACAATTTGGTGGTTCTCTTGGTCATTTTTTTCTCCTCTCCTATTTTTTGTCCATCCTTCTTTCCTGTTCCTCTAGAACTCTCTTTGCCTTTTGTTAAAAATAGTATTGTCCTCTTTGGTTCCTTCTTTGACTTAAAAAATGGAATCTCTTCCCTCCCTGCTCCTTTCTGAGTTCTTGTCTCAAGTTCTAACAAAGAAGATATATGACAAAACCAGAGAGGACCTCCACTTTTTTTCTGACTTCTGTCTTTGCAGTGAGCTCTGCAAATACACTCCATTTGAATGCTTTTTGATTTTCACACAATAAGTTACAAGCATAAAGGATGCCTTACATTTCCAGCTGCATACAGTCCCCCGTTACAAAATGCCATGGCAAATAAAACTGATTGTTGTGGATCCTCTGGTTTGCCACCTGAAAGCACAAAGGCAACAAGAAACATCAAGTTTAATTCATTGCAACCATGTGTCCCAACTTCAAATCTGAGATGATTTACTACTTGTGAGTAAAAAGGCTCAACGGGCTATATATTCTTTGGACTTTGTGCTGTGATGATGAAGGACAAGGCTGGTACACATAATTTAAAGTGACAGTACTACTGTGGTCTGATGAATTAGAAATTAATTTGAGAAATCAAAACTTGTCCCAATGTCTGGCAACCTTCACTGTGGAAGTATTTTTTTTCCCTAATTTCTACTCAGAATTTCCATTGATGCAAACTGTGCCCTTTGCCTGTCAGGTTCCATCCTGTCTGTAACCTTTCATGAGTAGCTGAAGCAACAGTAAAATCCCCCATTTCCTTTCCACTGGGCTGAAGAGAGTTCTCACAGCCCATCTTTGTATGACACACGCAGACTCTGCAATAATCTTTGTGGCCCTGTGCTGAACTTTGTCCACTACGTGAATGCCTTTTTTGTATTGTGGAGCCCAAAACAAAACATTTGAAACAAACCCTAAATCCTAACTCAACTAAATCACAAGTGATTGCAGTTCTAAACAAAGTTACTAAAACTAAGCAGTAGAGAACCCATTCTAGCATCACTTATTCCAATTTAAACTAGAATGAACAGAAATTATTTCCCTGCCACTGTTTTTCCAGAGGCTATTCATTTGGCTGTCTACTAGCACAAAAGCTATTAATCATTTCTCCTGTAAACATATAAAAGGTTGCCATTGATGTGTCTTACAGAGGTCAGTGTGAGCTGAGTTTTTCTAACCAGTGGCTTCCTGCTGTACTCACGTATTATTACTCCCAGACATCATTGATGCTGGCTAAAAATCAATTAGCTTGATTTGAACATGGAAATACCTTTCTTTTTCTGCGCTCCTCGAACATATGACACGATGTCTGACACTTTACACACGTATTCTGCACAAAAGAAAACAATATATAACGTCAACCTTGTTTATATGTCAGTATTGCAATAAAAGTCAGTTATAGCCCAGTCTACTGAACAAAAGGTGAAGTTTGGTATATTGAATCAAAAATGTGCATTCTTCTCCAATATCCACCATCTCTGTCATTTATGCATCTGAGCTGGCACAGTCGTTACGTGGTTCAGCTTACAGCTATAAAAGGGAGATAGTCATACATGGACTGTGATCCAGATGCAGATTTATCTATCTTCTAGTGCTAAGTTCTGGTTTTGTTATTTCCATTCATAATTTTTTAATTAGATTTACTTACAAAGGAAAGTTTAGCCAGCCTGAAAATTGCCCAAGTGAAATGTTGTGGCTGCTTACGGTTCTGTTTGCAAAACCATAACAGGAGCTTGGCACGTGCTTCGAGTTGGACACACATGTAAGCATTCTGCTGAGCAGATACAGATTGCAGTACATCTTAAATTAAGCAGAAGCTTCAGTAAAATACGAATACAGACAGTGTTCTCACACAGATTTAGGACAGGACTCAAAGAATACACAAGTGGAGGAAAATCCCAAATGGCAAAAATTCTTATTGCCTTCTAACGAACTGGCAAACCATTTCTGGTCACGCCTCAGCTTTATATTTGTTTGTGATTTTCAGCTCTTGATATGGCAAACTTAAGAGTTTGATGGTTTCAAAAACAGAGGAATAGTGCTGGTTTGCTGATTTTTTTTTCAGAGCTGCCTTCCATTTCTGTGCTGACTATCAAAACTGGATAGAGATACAGAACTTTGGGAAAGTCAGGGATATTTACAGCAGCTTAAAAAAATAATGTATTACATGGCAAAAGAAGAAAACAAGATTATCATCAGCCTGTCCATTAACACTGATTCAGTGTTTATTAAACATTGCTATGCTGGTCTACAGAAGGATATTATCCAGTTCTAGTGATAGAAATAATAATTTTTCACGGAAAGGGTCATTGGGCACTGGCAGAGGCTGCCCAGGGAGGGGGTTGAGTCACCTTCCTTGGAGGGGTTTAAGGGACGGGTGGATGAGGTGCTGAGGGACATGGGTTAGTGCTTGATGGGAATGGTTGGACTCAGTGATCTGGTGGGTCTTTTCCAACCTGGTGATTCTATGATTCTATGAAGTCAAAGACGTCTTCTGTTCACTTTCTGTGCTTCATATGTAATGCATTAATGCCTGATAATCTTTATAGACTTGTTTTGAATACAAAATAGTTCCTATAATTGCTGACCTTAAGGAATTCTATTAAGCAATATTACGTCAAATTTGGTTTCGTTTTTTAAAGATTCATCATGAGCTCATCTGTTCTAACATCATCTACCGTATCAGAGGAGGACAGTCCAATATTTCATGCAAAATAAAATGCATTACTGGTGCTTAACTAACAGTAAAAATACATATAGCTGGTATATTAATAGTTTATTGTTAACCTAGTAGGGCTGGTTAATAAGATCAGGACTGCTGTAACTATTGTTCATTTTATCAATTTTGATGTATTTAGAAGTTTTTCTTTTTTTTTTTCCAAAAAAAAATGAAAGCAAATTGTTGGGTGCTAAAGAAACCCACCCAGAAGTTCTGAATGTTTATCCTACTAATAAAAGAAATATGTCTTTACAATTTCTGTAAGATATACAATAGCAGAACAGCAGAAAGCAAAAAAAGCTTTCACCTATCCTTTTTCCTCCCTACTTGAATAAAAGACACCACACAGCTATTTCTTACCAGGGAGAGGTTTTTGTTGAAGAACAGAAACACTGCCTCTCTCAGCATCAATTGCCATAACATATCCTTCCTTACAGCCCAAGTAAATCTCTGAGGTCGCAGTCCAGCAGTGGGCAGTAGGATGCACTGACGGCTTAGCAGAATCTCTTGGCTTCAGCAAAAAAAATAAACAAGTTCAATTAACGATTGACAAATATCTGTACAAGCAGTTACGTACATTTTACAGCAAAAAAAAAAAAAAAAAGAGCACTCCCTCATAGAGCCTGAGCACCTGTATAACTTCAGTCCTATTTATTCAGTTAGTCCTTCACTGAGGGGAGTAATTTGAAAAACGAGAACATTCTCCAGAGAAGTCTGTCTGGAGACAGTGGTGGAGAACTCACCTCTCTCTCTAGAAGCTTGTCTGAATGATGAATTATATTTTCATTTTAAAATTACATATTTTAAAATTTGAATTTATCTGAATTTATTCTCCAGCGCTTGTGTCTGTTACAGGTTTGTCCCCTAGCTTGGAATCCATCCGGTACTTTCCCTACCCTTGCAACAATGCTGACCCACCATAACCAATATTTTAATGATAAAATTATGATAAAATTCAACACTCTGAGACCCCAGAAGTTTGTTGTGGTTTTTTTTTAATGTCAGAATAGCACTGGAAGCCCAAATTGAAATGGTTACCCACTATTATCTCACCCTGACAAATGTTTTTCAAATTACTTTTCAACATAGTCTTCCACTGCATAGACATTACTTGCACATGTGGTCTTGCATACTTGGCAGTACTAAAGCACACTTTGTTTGAATAGTTTAGCGTATCATATAATCCAAATTACTCTGTAAAACAGCTCTGTCAACCTTTGTGTCATCTGCAAATTAGTTCCAGAAATATCCTTGCCACAGACTTTGCATGTGCCTTGAATTTCATTTCACTGAAATAAATCTCATAAATCTATCATTCTCAAATCAGGAAGAACAGAAATTCACCATTAAATGTTATTAAAGACAGTGATCTGCTCA
This sequence comes from Phaenicophaeus curvirostris, assembly GCF_032191515.1. Classification (NCBI taxonomy): domain Eukaryota; kingdom Metazoa; phylum Chordata; class Aves; order Cuculiformes; family Cuculidae; genus Phaenicophaeus; species Phaenicophaeus curvirostris. The sequence continues at coordinate 1,185,645 of NW_027206669.1, forward strand.
AATACAATAGTAATAGGGGTCATATAAATACCACGATAGAAAGAAATAGATGGAACAGGGTTTGGGGAGGGGAAAAGGGGAAGAAAACACAAGAAAACCTTGTAAGAACATTTAAGAGAAGATCCAAAGCATGTGAGCAGAAGTGGTGAGGAACACTAGACAATAAGATGGATGAAAAAGAATGAAGAGTCTGTAATTCTATAAAACAACACCTGCTGTCTCAATAAAGGTTCTATAAAAAGGAAATATAGGTGGACTTGGGATGAAAACATAGGACAGAGATTCATAAGCGCCTAGATGTTGCTAGTAAAATATGCCAAGGGCTGGCTACATGATTCTGCGTAAGAAGCCTACTCTCTATTTATGCTTACAAAGCATTTTGAATTTCTCAGCGGGGAAATGTTACAGAAATAAAGTATATTAATATTTACTTTATAAATCAAATAGGACTAACAGTAATAAATCTATAACAAATGGGGCTTTACATCACCCAGAAAAACATTTAATATAGGCATTTTTGCTGATTTTATGACTCTTGAACATCACAAATCTTTGGGAAGGCTGCAACTGAGCTCCTGTGAATCAGGAGCTTTCTGTGTAAAGATGACTTCTATAATATTCCTTTGTACCTGCTGCCATGACTGTCTTAACACATAAACTAAATAAAATATGGAAAACTGAGGATGAGATTGTGTAAATTCTAAACTAGGTTGCTTCCTGAACTGCGCATTAGTAAGGTGGTGTATAAAATTATAATAATGATGATGATGATAATGCTGTCTTTCTTTGAGCTTCTCTCCCTTTTAAGTAGCAACTCTTCAGAGAAAAAAAATCCATGATGGATCCTTGTAATGAAAAGTTTTATAAAAGGACAATTAAATAAAATTGGTACTGGATGCCAAGAGGACTCAAGTGGTTGTGTCATGGCAAAGCATATTCAGAAACCTCAGGTCCCAAATGTAAGAAATATTGTAACAAAACTAAATTAATCTAATGGAAGAAAGAATAAGATTGAAAGCTGTAGGATAGTTCCATTCCTTTCCCTCTGCTGCCCCGTTGTGGTTAACACTTTGGTAAATACCCAGCCACAGGGTCTTGTTCTAGAGCCTGGAATCCTAACACATTTCAAAGGAGCCAACGAGAGCATTGGCAGTGGTCTTGCTTTTCTTTCTTGCCTCTCACACATTCTTTAGGAGTTGGCTACAGCTTCTAAGGGCCATGGACTACAGGTTGAGGACAAATCCCTTAAATGACAATCTAAATAATTGGTCCTCCACTTTGGATGCTTACATCAATGGGGAAAACATTGATCTCAGGGGACACTAATAGTGGTGCCATTTAGGGTATTATAAAGGGAACAAGTCCCCCACACCACTGGTGGGTTATCACACTTCACTGCCAGGGCCACCCTGGGGTCTCGCCCCCAGAGGGTGGTCCTTGCTGTCCCTGAGATATGGGCAGGTTCGACTGGACCGCTGGTTGAGCCATAAAGTTGGTTGCTTGTCGGGGGGGCTGCAGGTTCAGGGGTGCTTCGCCCCATTCGGGGTTGGCATAGTTGGGCCGCCTGGTGTCCCAAGTGGGAGAGAGCCGTGCGCGGCCCAGGTGCCCTCTCCCCCTCCCGTTTCCCTGAGTTTTAGAGCTGCATTCCTTGGCAAAGTGCCCTTGCTTCCCGCAGACCCAACACGGTCCTCTGGGTCGATTCTGGCGCAGGGGGAATGCTGTTGGCAAGTCATGAAACCGAGGGCAGTTTGTTACAACGTGACCCACCTGGCCACATTTAGAGCATGCCATCACGTTGGCTATTGCAGTGCTAACGGCCATCTGGATTGGGGCTAGACGCTCTTCCCTCGCGACATGCTTGATCATGTCTGCGATACTCGACCCCACCGGCAATGACCGCAGAATTTCTTTGGTTGCCGAGTTGCACTGCTGACGCAAGCATTCTGCTACCACCGGGCCTTTTGCTTCCGCAGGCAGGCTCGAAGAGTCGACTGCTGCCTGGAGACGGTCCACGAATTGTGTGAAACTCTCACTTTCACTTTGTTTTATCGTGGACCATGGTGATGGCTTGGCGATGACTCTAGAAGCTGTGCGAATGGCTTCTCTGGCCGCACGGGTAGTTGCCATGACTTCATGGGCCCGCAGGCCCTGAGCTTGCGCCTGAGGGGTGATCATGGTTGGGTCTGTTCCCATGAGCCGCTGCAGGCTGGAGCCGTGCAGTGGGTGATCTGCCCCAGCTACTTGGGCCAGCTGCTTTACGCAGTTGTCCTCCCATTCTTGTTTGAACACAATCATCCCTGCCCCGTCCAATATTAATCTGCAAGCTTGTTTTATATCAAAGGGCAGCATGTCATCTCCACCGAAAACGCTGTCTATGAGGGTGGAGACCATGGCAGAATTAAGTCCTTTATCTGCAATTGCTTTAACAATTGCTTGTATGTCCTTAGGGTTTATTGGTGAGTGGACCCTCTGTCCCCCGTCTGTGACCCGAACCGGGAATGCTAGCTTGGCCGATGGGGCCCAATCGGCACATGCCATCTTTATTTTTCTCCAATCCGTGAGAGGGATTTGTCCCCCTCTCGGCTTTTCTTTAATTTGAGTGGGGATGCGTCGGCTTTTAACTCTATGCACCCCCACTTCCTCCTCCTCTGAGCTCGAGTCGGTTGTGACCCACCCGCCCGGACTAGCGTCCGAGCCGGAGTCAGAACTCGACTGACCGGTCACTTCCGGGCCCCGAGCTCCTTCTGTCGGGCCCCGGCCCCGCCCACCTCCCTTGCGGGTGGGGCCGCCCCCTCCCCGCGGCTCGCCCCGCCTGCTGCTCGGAGCAGACGGGCGCTGACTGGCTCTCCGCCCCTCGCGGGCACCACCCTTCTCTTTTATGTTCTCCTCCCCCTCACGCTCGCACGCGCCGTTCAATTCCAGCGCTACCTCCCTGTTCCCGCCGCGAGCGTTCTCACCCCGCCTTTCCCGCTCGGCGCCATCTTGGGCCGCATAAGGTGGCGGCCTTTCCGAGATTGCCTCGGGCTCCGCTTTTCCAGCGGCGCCCCCGGCCTCCCCGGCCAACCCGCCCCAGAAGGATTCCGCTCGTTTCTGTCCCTCCGTAAGCGGGCCGGGGTTTGAGGATTGAGGGGACGCATCCCCCTCTCGCAAACATTTAGATTCTGCATAATCATCACCACGTGGGGGGGGCAGAGTCCGCGGGGCCGGGGTGGAGAATATCCACCGGCTGGTCAATGACCCCAAGCTCTAAAAGTCTCGCAACGGCGAGAATAAAATCTTTAGGCTTACACTCTGTCTTATATAATTGCGATACGACCTTCACAAGGGCTTCCATCTTCCTTGCGGGTCCGGGAGCGTCCTCCCCGCCGGGCTGGTCCAGCCGCACCGGCCGTCGTTCACCCGATTCCAAGCGACTTCCCGATTCCCGGAGCTCCTTCCCGGCCCCCGGGTTTCGGCACCACCCCCGCCTTCGGGGGGCGTTGCCTCCGGAGGCGTGGCGACCTGGTTCAGTTTCCTGGATGGAAGCTTTAAGTTTCTTCAGTTCATCTTCCAGTGCCTGGAGAAGGGAAGGACAAGAGCAGCAATATCATATCTAGAAGAACAAAGAAGCTCAGATACTGTAGAATGAAAATATGGAATTGTATCCTTTAGCCAAAAGGTCCCAGAAATTATTTGTTTGGAAGGAGAGTGCTGCCAGGCTACCGAGTTATGTTGTCCAAATACGACTTCGAAGAATAAAAAGAGTTGTAAGCAAGCAATATTGTGACATTCTGAATTTTTTCAACTTTGTCAGTATGCCAGGGCAAGCCTCTTCAAGAACAGAGAAGACAAGTTCTTAAGAAGACAAACATATGTATAAATACATAGCCTGGTATTTTGAGAATCTCAGCACATGCACAAGGAGGTTACAATCATAGAATCATAGAATGGTTGCCCTGGAAGGGATCATGAAGATAGCTAGTCCAACCCCCCTGCAGTGAGCACGGACATCTTCAACTCGATATCAGAGTCCCATCCAACCTGACCTTGAATGTTCCCAGTGTTGGGGCATCTTTATACACTGCTCAGAAAATAATTTATTCATTTACACGTATTTTATTCACATGAAAGGAAATCTGTATATCTTTTGCTCAAAGCTCATGTATCTCTGTCTCTGGAAAACTGAGATTTACACCTTCACGCTTTTAAGCTGAACAAACAGCTTGCTAGAACTTTTCCACACCATCTGTTAGGAATTGCTCTTGACATTCTAAAACAATATGGGAATGCATGGCTGCAAATGTAGACTGATAAAGGGAGAGAACAACTCCAACAGATGACGAAAACCGAATGCCTTAATATTTTTTTTGGTATGGACAGAGGAAAGGTAATTTTTTTTTTTTTTTGTAATGAAACCACACCAAAATCATAATCATTCTGATAAAATCCATTCACATTAATATGCTAATTTTTCCTGTGAAGGAGAACTAGATCCCATTTCCCTTCATAGCATTTCTATTATTCTGAACTGAATGTGGTCAGAAGCAACCTTCAAACTCAAATGCAGCTTGCGTGTGTGCTGCATTGTTGTTTCACCATTACCTTGACCCTGCACTTGAACTCCGTAGAACTATCAGATCCGAAAATATCAAGAAGTATACTGGAAAAATAAAGAATTTTACATACCAGCTCCTCAGTTTCCATTTTATTTCTTCTAGCTAGACAAAAGCGTTCCCATATAGATGGGTCTAAGCCATTAGGCATGTACTCAGGACTATCCAGTTCATCCATGGATTTCCTTAACAGGGTACGTGCATCTTTGTAATCTTCAGCTGAGCCTGAACAATTGCCATACGGGTTTGCAGTGTCAAAGGCCATTTCTGTCACTGGGGCCCTAGTGCACATATAGAGTACATAAAATATTTACTTTTTATTATCTCTTGCACAAAAGAAGTGCAAAAACAACTATGAACATTTCATTCTTTCAAGTTCCTAGCAAAGAACAAATAGGTAAGACTGCATCTTACACAAAATAAGAATATATGTTTTTGAAACCTCATGATTATTTAGATTGCATTTAAAATAGATTGTGGGGGGTGAATGAGGAAATATAAGTACTCAAAAAAGCAATTGTTAAATAGCCAATAAAAAGCAGGCAGCCCACTGATTATCAAAATAATTTTGACCATTGAAATAAATAGCATTCTCATTCTTGACTCCCAAGAAACACCAATATTTAAGCAGATGGCATCAGGAGGATCTTACTCTGGTCGACGTTTGTAAAGTTGGGAAAGTTCATTAAGGAGATCAGCAGGTAGGTCAGCAAACTCCTTTGTAAAACCACATTCCAGTTTCTAGGAGGGAAACAGAAAGCTTTCTTGTTACCAAAACGTTATTTTTAAAAAAGCATTAACCTGCTCATACCTTAGAAATATAGAACATGGTGCTCTTCCAAGCACTGTCAAGCATCACAGGAATCCGGGATACTTCATTAATTTTTCTCTGCACATACTCTCCTTTACAACTGAATTTCAGCAATCAGCAAGTTGACCAGAACTCATCCCATGCTCACAGTGAAGTACATTCTTCTTGTTATCAAGACACAGCATTAACTTTTTAATTTGTGAACCTCCTTGTGTTTGTCAAGAGTCTCACCTTCTCTTCAACTATTGCATTTTCATAGGTGTCCATGTAAGCCACAATTTTATGTTCTGTAGTCTGGAGTGTTTTCGTTGTCTTGTCCTATAGCAAAACCAAAACATTTCAGGAATGAAACTCACCCAGCAGAAGCACCAACCAGCCACTCATTTACACTGATGAAGCTGACGCTTTCTTATTTCTAGAGAAAAACATGTGAGCTGTTTTCACTAACAAGTCAATGCCTTCTTCTGCAGGTTAATTGTAGATACTGCTAATGGGTGAGCAGGTGTGAAATTAAATTAGTCCCCTGCTTAAGACAGTAAGAAATTTGTGGAAGAAATATACAAATGCTTACAAGTCTTCATATTAAAATCTGAATGTAAGGACCTTTGTTGATAGTTGTTTTCACTTGCACAAAGATTTCCTTTTCCTTTCACATCATCACAGGTAACACAGTGCAAAAATTCACAAATGCTGTTCAATGGAGTGTTTTAATTTGAGAATGCAGCTTCCCTTTCGTCATAACATAGTTCTGCTACCTGTCAGGATACTACGTCTTACTGAGGCTGTTAAATGCCTCTACTCTGCTGGGGAGATCCTTCTCCTGTATTTCACAGTTTGTATGGACCAAAAGATCTACCTATGGGAAGAGTTAGAATTTTTTTTTTTATATGATTTGGCAGGGATGGGTAAACGCTTCAGGAGACTAAATTGGTCAATAAGATTATAAACACTTTGTGCTCAAGGGTATGTGTGTCAGATACTCAAAAGCAACCTCTGTCTATGCTTTGAACTGGCAAACACAAGTCAGCATGGCCCTCACTTCAGTGAAAAACGTGATGGCATTACATTCATGTCCTAAAAGCATCATAGTTGCTACTTCCAGCTTGACACTGGATACTAAAAAATACTATATATAACAACCATTAGCAGCATGCCCTTCTGAATGCATAGAATTTTACCAAACAACTCCAGCTGAACCAAAATGAGTATATCTATTAAAAAACATATGTATTTATAAAGTATGTCACCTGTACAAGTTGAAAAATATATCAGTGACCCTGTAAATTATCAGAAAATAATCTACAGCAAAATTTTTATTTGGAAAGAGCAGTCCTCACAAGAAAATGTTTTGTAAATATTACACTTTTCCTAAGAACAGCATTCCAAATGACTACTTACTTTTTCTTTCTCCTTTTTCACAAGAAAATTATGAAGTTCAGCTTTTCTAGTGTCCAACTCCTCATCCAACAGTAAAGCGTAAACAAGATTGACTATTTTGAGTTCTTCCTGTAAAATGATTGTATTAAAAAATGTTAACTTTCCTGATGCACAGTGACAGAGAAGAAAAATTAATGTTCTGTGCAATACCTGGTAGATGACCATCTCTGATTTCACTTTCCTTTCAGAGAGTTTACACACAATCTCATCAAAATTTCGTGTTGTTTCCTGGATGGAAGCTTTAAGTTTCTTCAGTTCATCTTCCAGTGCCTGGAGAAGGAAAGGACAAGAGCAGCAATATCATATCTAGAAGAACAAAAAAGCTCAGATATTGTAGAATGAAAATATGGAATTGTATCCTTTAGCCAAAAGGTCCCAGAAATTATTTGTTTGGAAGGAGAGTGCTGCCAGGCTACCGAGTTATGTTGTCCAAATACAACTTCGAAGAATAAAAAGAGTTGTATCATTTGCGTATGGCATCAGCAACTCTGGGAATGGAACCTGAAAAAAATTTTAGGAATACTGGTACATTTGTGAAGGAAAGTTTGTGAGATGCCACAGGCCTTGGCTTGTATTACTTGGTATAAGTAGAGATTGTCTAGTCTAAGATAGGACTTTTTTCATATGCCACATGATCTTTGTTCTTCATTTGTTCTTCATTTATTCTGTGTATTAGCATTTTCAGAAGTAGCTCCTGAAACTCTGGTGATGAGCATGTTAACAAAACCACTCCTTTTCTCATTTTAATTTACCCTTCTATATTCCTCTTTTTCTTCATTCAGTTCCTTGACTTTTATCTCATATTCTCTAAATATTCTCTTTTCTTCTTCATTCCAAAGATGCTCAGGCTTGGACAGAAAAGGAGGTAGAGGAATATCCTGGAAGAATTAAAGACAAATATGTTTCAAAAGCAACATTAAGTCCCCATCTGCACACTAACAAACTCTAGCACATCTCAAGATGAGTTAAAGGTATTCCTTAGTGGTAAATAAGGTACAAGACTTAAGTCTAAGTTACCTATATATTCTGTTTCTCTGGTCTGTCACTTGCACAGTAATTTTGGTGACACATATTGTGCTATTCTCTCTCAATTGCTTATAGGAATTCACTGCTGGATCTTGTAAAAGACAAGTATTTTGTACTCAAACATACTGCTGTAGATACTAGATACCTCACGTTTTCTGCTTCAGAAAAAAATCTAACTCAAAAAGGTAACCCAAATCTAACTCCATGCTAACGTATACTTCTAAGTGGAGCCCTAATTTTCCAAAAGAGATCAATTCCAGGGAAAATGCTTGGTCCTGCCGTACTCTTTTTCTGTGACATTTCACATTTGTTCCTTTCTTTACTTGTGTACTACCTATATTGGCTGAGTTAAAATGGAATACAGTATTTTTCTGTGAGATCACAGTGATGGAAAACAGGCTCTTCCTCCACCAGTTGTTATAATGGTAATACCAGATTATGTTCCTGCAGTATTCCACTGTGACAGGGACAGGTGTTATGGATAAGTCATATGCAGGCACTAGAACTCTGTGGTCTCTTTTGAGTCCAGTGTGTGGTCTCTTACAGAGTCTATGTAGGTTTAATGCAATTCTACAAGTCTCTGACTTTCTCCTATCACTTAGGTTTGAAATATTTGCTAGTTGAATTTCACACGTCCTCTAAAAGCCCACAAACCACCTAAATGATATGGCAGAAACACAGCTCACCATCTTCAAGACGTCTTCCTTTTTGACTTCTAGGACTCCACCCATCATGTCATTAAGAGCACGCAGTCTGTCATTGTCCTGCAAACAACCACAAAAAATATTTTTGTTTGCAAAAGGAAGTGTAGTAATTGGAAGTTTTGAGAGGGATAATAGGGTAGTTCACATCTAGATCATCTGTACAATTATACGGTGTGTCACTAGTAGATTAATGCACTTCGGTGATGCCTGTGAAACATGATGAAAGTCTCAGAGTTTTTTCTGGTGGACGGATGTTCACGTACCAAATAACTTACTCAAACTGCCATTCTGGCATTCTAGAAAAGAATACACAGGTATAGACTACTCCTGTGCAGTTGGTAGGCTAGGCTGAAGGAGGCTATTGTGTTATTGTCTCATTGAGCATCTCTTTTGGGAACAGAACCATTTTAGGTTCTGCACAGATGCATTTTAAAGCCAGAGGAAAGCATTACAACACCCTTGCCTTATCCCTGAAGAGCACAGGTCGCTCAGTTAACAAACACAGATAAAGCAGAAAGCTCTCTCTTGAGCAGCAGCATGCATTTAGAAATTTATCTAATCCCTAGTCACCTGATAGAGTATTTTTAACTGCCATTTTTTTTAGAAAATGTTGAGCCTAATACTAAATCTTTTCTCCCCCCGGCTGGTCTAGGTAGTTCCAATTGTAAACGATAATAAGAAGGAAAAGGCACACATCATCATTACCTACCATTTACACTTTATTCTCCCATGCTACATTACTGGAATATTTCAGTGCAGCATTAACTAAATAAGCCTGACCAGAGACAAAGGCCTACACAGTAAAAAGGAAACTACTTTAAGTACCTTCTCAGCAAGACGTCTTTCCATTTCAAGCTTAGCCAGCATTTCTGCTTTCTCTCTCTCTTCTTGAGTCAAGTATTTTTCAACTTTAATCTGAAGGAAGAAAATGAGGGTCATATCAGGGTTCTTCTCTCCAAATGTGATCACATGCAGACTAAGAACCTTTGGAAAGAGGGGCAATACTAATTCTTGATGCTTTTTGTATCTCTGCTCCATGATAATACTCCTCAAGAGGACATTGTTCTTTCGAACACCCCTGAAAGCATATTTAAAAATGCTAAAATAGAAACTACCATCATTTTTGTTGAGATTAGTTGTATTTCTTGCATACCTTTTCTGACAGTGAATAACACGAACTGGTGAGAGAACAGAGAGAATTGGGAAAGACTGACCAAAAGAGCATGAGATTGGTGGAATATATTGTATAAGAAGCATGGTGCTTCTTTATAAATTATCATTTCAATTTATAATTACAGTACTAAGCACGGTTTAGTACCCACACACTTAGTCTAAAACTACTTAGTCTCAAAATGGTGCTCAGAATAAACAGAGAAACCCTTATCTATGGAAGTAAACCCTCCAAGCCTGGCTTGAATCTTACACTCAGGAACAGGGGGAATATCTACCTAATTTATAGCCAATTAAAAACTTAACATCAACGAATTAAGATTGTATACATCTTATTCATTTTGGATTGACTTATTATAAGTTTTCTCCCTAAAGAGTGAAGGGAAGCAAAAGAGACAAAAAGATGATTTTAAGTACACAGACACATCTGTTTTCAGCTTTTCAATGTCTGGCAATGACAGGAATTAAATAAATATATTTGAGTAGGTGAAAGAGAAAGATTCATTTTTCAAACACCTCTGAATCCTGAACTGTGAGTGCTCGCTCTGGTATCTCATCATCTGTAAGAGCTGGCTCCCACACTTCCAACTGCAGATCAAGTTGTTCCAAGATTTCTCGGATCCTCAGGTTTCTTTCTTTCACTCGTTCTATCTCCTGCTCCTTTTGTTGTGCAACTATGTCAAATTCCTTATTAAAAGCAGTTTTCAGTTTGTAAATGATGTCCTGAAATACCAAAAAGGGAAACAGCAATATGGCACAGGTCACATCCATCCATGATTATGGGACCACTCCTCAAGCCATCAAAACCATAAATGTGTGTAATTGTATGTGTGACAGGGAGATAAACTGGTAAAGCCCTTTAATGAAAATCATATAGGCAGAGTTCAAGCTTTGTTAAATAGAGGTGGGCAAACTATCATTCGTGGGGTTTTTTTCCCGCATAGAAATTTTTATTGCTGCATATTGCTGCAAACACTGGATAGAAAATTCTATTTGCTTGTTTTTGAATTCTTTGGCTGAAAGAAGGGGCCTCAAAGAAAAAAAACACATGACCTATAAATCTAGAGACTGTAAATCACAGGTAGAGGGGCATACTTTTAAGGGACATACACGCTAAGGACATATTTTCCTGATTTTTAAGTGATTCATCCTGCAGTTTCAATAATGCTTTTATGTGATTTTCTGCCTGGCATATGTAAGAAAAATTCCCTCATTAAATAAATAAACAAAAGTCGTAAACTATTTTTTTAAAACAGCTAAGACCTTACAATGATTTTAAAAATCATATATTCTCGGTGCTTAAATTCTTCCTTTAGCCTACAGAATTGACCTCAACAAAGCAGAATAGAATATTAAGAGAGAAAACTATGTGTGTCTCCTACTACATCAATTTAATAAAATGAAACATGGAAAGGATTTCAGTTCTATCACCAGATTTTACATTTTGAGATGCTTAGCTGTCTGCAATTTGTATTACAATAAATATTTTTGTGGCCATGATTATTTCATTGGTTTCTAATACAATAATAAGTTATGATGTAGTAAGGCAGGATGGCAGATAACATAAAGTGTTGCTGGGAGACAAAAGGCTGTGCTCAAGTGTTTGTCAGCTACCTATCTAACTCTCAGCAAATTCACTGCACTGGCCAAGAACACAGCAGACTTGTCTGCTATTAGATATATCGTATGCATCTTGAAAGCCACACAGTAGAAAGATCTCGTTACATCCAAACTTACATCTAAAATTGCTCCTTGTGTTTCTTCCCCATCTGCTTTAAAAACTAGTGTATCTACTAGATTTTATGTATTACAACGCATAACTGTTGAGCTCTGCTACCAGTTGTAGCCTTAAAGAGCTCTGATGAGGCAATGCTTTACTGTTGTTTAACCACTTCTGCCCTTGCAGATCATCTTCATAAGAAGCCTTTTATGTAGCATGTTTACTGCTTAATAAACAGGCCAGGGTAAGAGAAGGGAGAGTCGGATAGTAAAGAATATTAAATAACAGAAACACTGAAGGCTCCAAATGAAGGGCTGATAAGACTGTAAAGAAATGAAATGGTGTGAGGATACAGCTGAACTTTCATTCAGCAGCAAATAGTATGGAAAGAGGTCATGTTTCCACAGGCATGCTGAGCTGTGCAAGCCAGCTATACAAACACCAGAGGACAAATAGAAATACTCTCAAATTGGGTAACCAATTTCATAAAAACGTTTTTCTTCCACACCTGAGCTGGCAAATCCACATGGTGCTTTGCTGCACGATGTGCATTTATCTGTAACACAGTGGCCTGTGCAACTCTCCATTGTAGTGTCAGTACACCCAAAATCTGAGCGTCTGTGACTGCTATGAGAACCCAAAGGTGTGGCAGTGCCACTACAGTAATACAAACTTGAAAAGACATCACCTTTAATAACACTATCTGATTGACTTTCTGCTCCCTACTGTGCAAGTCCAGTTGGTGGTACAGGATAGATGTATCTCCACCATACTGAGAGCTCAGACTTTCAATCAGGCAGGAAGATGCATTATCATCAGCCGTTACGTCTTCTGTCTTCTCTCGTTCTTCCTCAGGTAATACAGTCTCAGACTCAGTCTCAGGATTTTTCTTCTGAGCCTGAATATCACAAACATGACAACTGTGTTAATTTTGTACACGAACCAGTGGCACACGTATGAAAAAATTCTAGAGATCATATTCTGCAATTAAGCCCAGTGATCAAAAACCCACAAGTTGAAGTGAACGTATACAGAATATTTGGCCCAGTTGTAGGATCCCCAGTACAAGAAAGACACGGGCATTCCGGAGCAAACCCAGCGATAGGCCACTAATACAATTAAGGGTTTGAAGCACCTAATATGTGAAAAGAAGCTGAGCGTGCTGGGATTGTTTAGCCTCAAGAAGGAGAAGGCTTGGGGGGTGGTGTTTAATAACACATATAAAAACCTGAGGAGTAAGGACAACAGAGCCAGACTCTTCTCAGCGGTGTCGCTGACAGATTGAAAGGAAATGGTTATACATCAAAATACAGAACATCCAACTTAAATATAATGAAACACATTTCCTCTGAAGGTTGTCAAACATGGGAGAAGGTAGCCTATAGAGGTTATGGAATCCTCCATCCTTGGAGATATTCCAAACCTGACTGGACATGGAGCTGAGTAAATTGTTCTAGGTGGGCTGGAGTAGATGACTTCCAAATGGCTTATCTAACCTCAGCTCTTCTGTGATTCTTCAATACTAATGCATTTGTTCTAAGTAAAACCACAACATTTCATCTTTACGAATATCTTCAAATTTTTAGGGAAGTATTTCTACAGCGAAAACGGACCCAAGAAATGTGTCTATGTAAAAAAGGGGTTAAGATGCCAACTCAGAGCATTCTGATCTGAAATGCCTATATGCAGTACTTCAAAGGGATTGTACCTCATCATCAGCTGTCTCAATCTTCTTTAACTGGAGAACTTTCTCCAGAATTTTCAGTTCTTCTTCAGTACGTTCCTTCATTGGATAATTTTTCACTTCAGAAGCTATATGGAAGCACTGTTCAATTATATTTTTTTTTTAGAAAACAAAAACACCCAAGGTAAAAACTTCTTCAGAACACATCTGTTAATTCATTTGTCCAAAAACTGAATGCTAAATAGTTACAGAGGCTTCTTAAAATCAGAAGTAATATTGATGATCAATTAATGTAGACAATCCAGCAAGAATATAGGAGTCAGAAAAAAACCACTTGCCTTTTTGGTAGTAAAAATGGTTGGTTTAAAATTTGCTGCCTTTATTTATTTTTTTTTTTAAATAACCTCTGGCTATGTCCTCTTTATTCACAGAATTCAACCAGGACAAGATTTTTGGTAAAATTACTCGGTCTTTAACCACCCGTGAGATAATCTAGTATCACTAGTTTGACTAATATCCCTCTGTTTAAAATAGGCAAAATCAGGGTTAAATTTTGCTTTTACATTCTGTGTTGCAGAAGTCCTACTGACCCAACACAGAAATATAATATTTACCTTCTCCTTTTAGCAACACTGCATGAAGATATTCTCTAGTATCTAGGAACTAAGGAGTTACTTATTTGCTTATTAGCACATTAATCCACTTTAAAAGGTAAAATCAGCCAGGCTCGGTCAAAATCAACAGAATGAAAGATTTGCATGAGCCCTGGAAAGAAGTGGTTTTTTTCCTCATACCATAAGCAAACCAGAAATGTGTTATACTTCTATTTATTTTGTTTCAGTACCTTAAGGAATCAATAAACTACTGCAGTAAGTGAGTTAGAAAGTGATGGTTACCTTAACAGCACGTCCTTTTACACACATTGGATCCCAGCACTCATGTTTGATGACACTCTGCAAATAGCAGTTGGCTAAATTCTCCATTTCAATCTCCTTCCTCACCTTTCAAGATACAGAAAAGAAAATAATGACATGTGGTGCAAACCAACAAGATATAGGCAATTTGTATTGAGTTGTTGAAACAAACCTGGCAGATTAAATGAATTACCCGTATTTCATAATCTTAGACTACTGCAGCTATCTTCTCCAAAAATGATATTGCATACCACTGCTACTGAAAGGTGTCATTTCATATGTGAAGAAAAGCATTCCA